>NC_051070.1:59946932-60546932 GCF_004664715.2 Peromyscus leucopus
GGATCCTAAACTGATTTAGTGATTGCATTTTTTTCAAGCTTGTAAATTAACACTGCTAGTATACTGTAAATTAGATTACAGAATTCTAAGTCTCTTCCTATAACTTTTTAGTTGAGAAAAGAAAATTTACAATACTTTTTTTTTACAACTTCCTGAGTTGAATTGCAGAAAGTACATTAATTAGGCCAACTACTTGACCTTTAACATTTGATAATGATATTTTTTTCAACGTAAACTCTACATATTCGTTTATCGAAACCCGAGATTTCTAGGAAGTTTTACCTTTTGTCTTTCTTTTTAAGGAATTGGTGACCTCAGGTCAAATTTCGTGCATCCATCCTCAGCCAACTTGCTAGAGGAATGTCCAACCATCAGCCAAGAGCTAATTGTATATTTGAACAACTATACTAAACATTTTCAGTCACCAGGTAACTGCATACTTTGTCATGGTTCCATTTTTGCTAGAGATATACAGATGGTGGAAAATTAGTGTGTGTATTAATGCCCCATTCCAGACTTTTACAGTAATAAAGATATTTGTTGTGAGTGTAAACTACATTCCAGGTACTCTCTTGCAATGTATTAGAGATCTGTAGTAATATCTGTTATGTAGGATCTCCTGGGTGCCTGCTGTAATAGGCTTCTAAGGTCTGGTTATGAATGTTCTGTGTATTAAATTATAGTTGCTACCCATAATCCTCTAATGACTATAAGACACAGGTACCTTTAATATTTGCACTTTACAGATGAGGAACTGAGGTTTCTAAAGTTATGTATTCAGGGAGTGGCAGACCTGGGCTTGTATCTAGTTCATTTAATACTCTTGCAAATGCATTGTTGCACTAAAAAAAAAATAAATCAATCAAAAGCAGACGCCTCTTAAGGGGAAATGTATGTGTATTGGGGATTTCAAATACTCCAGGCCCTTGAGCAGCTCCCTTCAAAGTGTACATTGAGCTTCAACAGGTTTCAAACTCACCTATACTTCAGTTCCCTCTTAAGCAAAAATGAGGAAATTTAGATACATTTACTTAATGAAGGCACAGAGGGAAAGGCTTGAAACATAACAGGTATGTTTGGAAAATAGAGCTTACCCTCACCCCCACCACCACCATTTTCTCTGGTAATGACAAAACACAGGATGCCTGGAAGGATGCCATCAAGCTCTAAGAATCAATTCTGCTTTTGGTGGATCTCGGATTCCACAGGGAAAAAGCCAGCCGGTGAGCTTGAGTGCTTCTCTGAGTCCTGTAGTGACCTTGTTCAACCCCCCTGCTTTTCTGGTCCTCCTATACAGTCTGCAAAGTGTTTAAATGTAACTATTTGCAGAAACGTGTGGCCTGTCCAATTTGACACCCACATGGTGCACAGTAGATTAAGGAGTTTCACAATCCTTTTTATGGTTTCGCCGACACTTGCTCGTTTATAAACATTTAGATTCTACTCTAGGTGCTCTTTTTTTTTAAGATTACAAGCAAAACTTTGGCAGGTTGCTGGTTTTTATAAAGTTTTGTCATTGCCCTCGCCCCAATCTACAGGTTCTTGTTTGGTCAAGAAAATGGTTTGAGGAAAGGTGGGAAAACAATTGAAAAATAAAAAACGATGGAGATCTTTTGAGTCACTAGCGTTTCCGGAACCCCAAACCTTGTACTCTGGTTAAAAAAAATAATAAATAAATAAAAATTTTTAAAAAAGGAAAAATAAAAAGGAAAAAAAAGTGCTTGGAGAATAAGGCAAAATTAAAGTCCTTCCTGATAAACAATATAAAAATAATTGTCCTAGAAGGCAACCGAGAAGTGCATGCCACGTCCCTTAGGTCTTCCTCCAAGATACTTGGCACCAGCAGCCTGACCAGGACTAAACAAAGGCCGAGGCTGTAGCGCTGCAACCTCAAAAGCCAGGTTGGGGAAGGCTGGTTTCGTTCCGTTCGCTGTGCTGTGCCCGGAGAAGCAGCGGAGAACCGGAACCGCTGAACGCGGCTCTGAGAGCCCTGGGAAGAACTTCTCTCACCTGTTTTATTTTCTCTTTTAGGGCTGCAGCCGCAGTGAAGGGAAGGAGCCCTCGAGGGCCCTCTTCGCTGGAGCCCTGCTGGAGCCAGCGGCACAGCCTGGGCATGCCGCTGGCAGAGCACAGCGACTAGGCAGCTGTGGGTGAGCCGAAGGTCGGTCTGCTCAGGGTGTTCGAGCCCAGCCTCGACAACGTCCTGAACACCTCCAGCCTCGGAGGTGGAGTGGACTCCAGCCCTGGAGTGGAGTCAGCCCTCCTGCACTATCTGCTGGAACAACCACAAATCCAATCTGGGATTTTTCTGAGCAAACCAGAGCCGGGAGGTTGCTCTTCTGATGCTGGATTGAATTCGTATATCTTTTGAGGGAGTTGGGCCTCTCCCATTGATTTTTGATCTCCGTTTTCGTGACAGTCCCGCACACCCGCATTCTAATTCTTGTGGCTTTGGTTTGCTGTGCCCGCGTGGCTCCTTGACCCGCAAGCGAAGAGAGGACACCGACGCGCAGAGCTTGGGGCGATGTACCAAAGCCTGGCCATGGCCGCCAACCACGGCCCCCGCCCGGCGCCTACGAGGCGGGCGGCCCGGGCGCCTTCATGCACGGCGCGGGCGCCGCGTCCTCGCCCGTCTACGTGCCCACGCCGCGGGTGCCGTCCTCCGTGCTAGGTCTGTCGTACCTGCAGGGCGGAGGAGGAGGCGCTGCCTCCGGAGCCGCCTCGGGTGGCAGCTCCGGGGCCGCCCCGTCGGTGCGGGGCCCGGGACCCAGGGGCAGCCCGGGCTGGAGCCAGGCTGGAGCCGAGGGAGCCGCCTACACCCCGCCGCCTGTGTCCCCCGCTTCTCCTTCCCGGGGACCACTGGGTCCCTGGCGGCCGCCGCCGCTGCCGCCGCCGCCCGGGAAGCCGCAGCCTACAGCACTGGCGGCGGGTCTGCTGGAGCGGGCCTGGCCGGCCGAGAGCAGTATGGGCGTCCGGGCTTCGCGGGCTCCTATTCCAGCCCTACCCGGCCTACATGGCCGACGTGGGTGCGTCCTGGGCCGCGGCCGCCGCCGCCTCTGCAGGCCCCTTCGACAGCCCAGTTCTGCACAGCTTGCCCGGACGGGCCAACCCTGCGCGACACCCCAATCTCGGTGAGTACGGAAGGGCTTTGAGTCCTATCTGGGGCATTCAACTTTCCCAACTCGGTTGAGGTTTGGGGAGCATTAGATGGAATGGGCCTCCTAGGAAGGCAGCCTGGAAGCCGGAGGCTCGAGGTGGTGGGCCATCGTGGTGATGAGTGGCCAGGCCACTGACGTCCAGCAATGCCTTCTGTAACTGGGTGGCCTGGTTTGCACAGCGTGTTGGTGACAGTGAGACGTGTTGGGCTCTCTAGGGTCAGCTGGAGCAGTCTAGCGATCTGATCCCTGGGGTTCAGCCCCCACTTCCTCCATCCCTTCTTCTGAGGCCTCAGCAAACCCGAGACCTGCGCCATTTGGCAGCCGGGTTGGAGGACCCCTCAAGGTGGCAGATGACTTTCCGGTGGGGGGTTTTCACACCCGGAAATAATGAAGAGATCAGTAAAGGAGACCGCCAGAAGTGGGTTAAACGAGTTTAACCTGCAAGTCTCCTCAGGCGCACTGCGGGGGGTCTCATGATGCCACTCAACTGGCCAGACACCTTAGGTCAGTGCCCGGGGACAGTGCAGAGGGGCTTCTTTATAACGTCGTCGGAGTTAAATGGAGACTTTGTAGGGCTGCAGTGACTAGAGCCGCCTCTTCTTAGTAGGGCCCGTTAACAATAACGATGGGTCTTCCCATCCCAGACCCGACGGGACTGCTAACTCGTCCCGCTTACCCAACTTACCTGGCCACTTGGGCTGGGGGGAAAAAAGCGAAGTGGCTGTCCACTCGTGCAAAATGCCTAAGGCCTACTCGTGTGGAATTTCTAGAAAGAACTGGAGGTGGGTGGCCTGTGGATGGAGCTGGCTCTTGGGGAAGGAGGAAGCACAGAGTTGAGAAGGACGGTTAACATTTATTGACTGCCTACTAAGTGCTAAATCCTTCTGCGTTTGCTGTCACTTTGAAGAGTAAAGTCTGTCCCTCGCCACTCCCTCGTGCTAGTTTGTAGAGGCTCTGGCTTGAGAGGGTTAAAGTTATTCTCTGACCCTGGGTGGCCATGGAAGGTTCCCCAGGAGGGGGGTCTAGCCAATATACATCCCAGGTAAACTGATTAACCATGGAAGTGGCGCCAGGGCTGGGTTTGTGGCTGCCAGGGTGGTGTTCTTCACCCCACCCCACCCCCCCGCAGGCAGGGCCAAGTAGACTGCACCCTAACGAAGGGGGATAAGCTCACCAGAGTGCCTCAGACCTTGGAGACAGAGCCGGGCGGTGGCTTCCATGTGGTGGAGGCTGGAAGTGAGCCTGCAGGGGCTTTGACCTGCATCCCTAGAAACCGAGTTCCCTCCCACCCAACCCCTAGCTTAAAATAAGAAGGAATAAACTGAGTGTAATGACCGATGATTGTAATTCCAGAACTGGTTGGGGGGGGGGGATAGCCTGGGCTACATAGCAGACCCCTTCTAATTAAAAAAAAAAACACTTGGAGTTAGAATTTGGTGTTTGGATACAGCAAAGAATGAGTCCCATCTAAAGATGAAGAAGACATTCTGGTAGTCAGTATAAAAGCAGAACAAAGTGGCATCGCGTGATTGTGCTTGTGAGCATGGGGGCTGTTGAAGGTTTCCCAAATTCCAGGATCCACCCACAGCCAACAAAACAACAGGGATGTCTCTGCCTGAGAGCTTGTGTGTTGGGCTCTCATCTCTGCCCTACTAGTCCATCCACAAAGCCACTGCTTCCAGCTAAGTGTTTAAAGAGGTGCTCTGAGATTGCCATGAGGGAACACCAGGCATTATGAGAACCTGTTGTCATGCTTTAATATATTTGGGGGACACACTCATTTTTTTTTAATCACACAGCCCCCAGAGGACTCTGGCGATCTGGTGGCACTGCTCCAGTTAAAAGTGCTCTCTGTGAAGATGTTTTCTTGTTCAGCCCCACCCCCAAGACAGTCCCTGACCTAGGCTGGGTAAAGGCTCTACCACTGAGAGACAGTCCAGCTGCTGTCCCTCAAGATGCTTTGTATACTGGCTTGCCTATAATATGAACATTAGTAAAATGCTTGGTAGCTTTAGTGAGAGTCACCATAAGACTAGCTGATGTCACCAAATGATGGAAGGAAGGGTCAAAAGAACAGATTCTCTGATGCTTATTGAGAGGTCCTCTTTGGATGACTGTCATGACCACCAAGCTCATTTGGAGCCCCAGATCTCAGTGTCACGTGACTTTGGGCAAGTTGCCTACTCTGTCCATCTTCTCTCATATTCTGTAGAGTGGCTTCAGTTCAGCTCAACTACTTTTAGAGTTGTCCTGACTTAGGCAGTCTGTGTGATGTCTAGTCATTGACCTTTTATAAATGACGGCCGCTTTATTACTTTTCCTGGGACCAAAGGGGTTCCTAGGATGTGAGAATTTTAGCATCAAGCCTGATCAGCAGGGATGATTCGTTACCCTAAACAGACATGGACATGTTTAAGTGACTCACCGTTGTGGTAGGGTCAGGGGAGATGAGCAGACAGCAAGGCTGAGGAAGCAGGAAAAGAACTTCCCTCTCAAACCTGGAAGCCTTCACCTGGGTGGTACCCTCTGCCCTGGGGCTTGCCTATCAAAAGAGGCTTGCCAGGAAAGGAACCTGAACCTGTAGTTAAAAAAGGGAAGAAAGAAAGAGGCATGTGCTCGCTTATTCGCATATGTGGAACTGTGGAATAATAAGACAATACATCTGTGCTTTGCTTCACAATAGATTCATCTCCAAAGCTAAAGCTCCGGGACTAATTCCTAAGCCTGAAATGTTTTTAATTTGCACTGAGGAAAATAAGCAAATACCATTATTCTTTTCTGAGATTGGTCTGTTTTGCTATTAACAGTTAACATCTAGCAAGTTCTTGTGTTGGGTATTGGAATAAGGCAAAAATCAAAATGATTAAAAAAAAAAAAAAGCCAACGGGGCATGTGAAAAGACAACCTTGGCAAGAAAGAAATTATTGCACCCTGACTATGATATATGTGAACTTTAGTTCATTCCAAGTTCAATAGACCCAGGACCCTGAAGCAATTGTTGGAAGCATTAATTAGACACAATAATGGAATTCTGTGACCTTACTGAGGCAGGTACAGAGTCTTACTCATATATAAGTGCCTGGCACATGCTGGGCAAGTAGCAAATATTTGAGTAGAGATCTGGAGGTAATTGCCCAGGACTCTGCCTGCCCTGGTCAAACACACAGAATGGCTACCTGTGTCCTTTAAGAAGCAAACTGGAACTGGGTGTGGTAGCACACACCTGTGACCCCAGCCCTCAGGAGGCTGAGGCAGGAGAATTGAGCACTCAAGGCTAGTCTGAGCTATATAGCAATCTCCTTCTTAAAAAAAGAAAAAGAAAGAAAGAAACCCACAGAACTGGAGAGTCTCAGAAAGAAGGGAGCAGGATGGGGGAGCACTCTGAGAACCTGGGGCCACTGGAGAGAAAGCTGGGCTCTGTGCCTGGTGCCAGAAGTGAAGGGTGGAGGCTGGAAGAGGGTATCAGATGCGCATGGAACTAGAGTTAAGTGTGGTTGTGAGCTACTATGTGGGTGCTGGGACTCAAACCCAGGTCCTCTGCAAGAGCAACAGGTACTCTAAACTGCTGACCCATCTCTTTCATCTGAGATATGTTCTTAAAGTAGGAGATTTTGAGAGAGAGAGAGAGAGAGAGAGAGAGAGAGAGAGAGAGAGAATGTACAGACACACCACAGCTGAGTAGGTTTTTGTACCCATTAAGGCTTGTATGGACTTCAAGCCAAAAAAGAGACTGAAAGAGAAATTAGACATAAATAGACCTTGAAAGACATGCCATGCTTGGAGCTGTTACTGGGATATTCTAAGAAATGTCACTTTCTTAAGGAAGAGTAATTCTTTTGTGTCTTAGAAATAAGCAATCCTATTGTTCTTAAAGAATATTTTAAAAAAAAATGGAGTCCTTAAAGGGCACAATGAGACTAACAGAAGGAAATAAATGTGTTTTGCTCAGTGCTTTTGAAACAAGTGAAAAGCGTCGTTCCATTGCGCCTGGGGTAGGGCACCCACGGTGTTAGGTCAGCAGAATGTGCTGTAGTGTTTGCTGGGGTCTTTGGGGGACTGCTTTATCAATTGGGCCAGTTGCTTTCAGAGCCCGTTTGCTTTAAACAGGGAGTGCTGTGATCTCTGAAGGAGCCTGTTCGGCTCAAGAACAATCTGTCAGTCTTTTAAGAAATCAAAGTTGTTTAATTTTCCGGTTACACCCTGAGCAGGTCAATCAGAATGGGGACTGGGTTTGTGGTGCTAAGTGGAGGACCAATTAAATAAGGAAGTGTGCTGGAGTGGCCTGGGTGTGTCTCTGCCTCTAGTGACACCTGTCACTTGCCCGATTGTGTCCCCTGAAAAGGTCAGGCCACATTTGCTGGTGGAGTGATGTTCAGGAGACAGTCTTAGATAACGCGCTTCTTCTGCTCCCCTTCCTGTTATCCACCCCCCATCTTCTTTAAATGCACTAAGAAAACAAATATGCTGTGAGGTGGAGGGCACCGGAACTCCCATACCTGCGGGTGGGATGTTCGTTGTATAACTTTTGTAGAGGGTCCTTGGTAAACCAGTTCAATTCCAGAGCAGATAGCCTTGACACTGAACTTTTGACTTCCAACAATTAATTCTTGGGTACATATTTGCCACGTTGTCATCCATAATAACAAAAATCCAGAAGTAACATAAATGCATACCTTCAGGGGATTGTCTTTATACACACACACACACACACACACACACACACACACACCAGTGCATAGAAGATGATGAAGGTCATTATTGGACTGAATAAGATCTTTTCCAAGCCACTTGGAAGAGCTAGAGATGTGTGTAACACTATATTCTTGGTAACAAAAATAGGGAACTACATTGTATTCATTTGAGAAGAGACAGATTATCTCTGGAAGCCTTGCTCTGGCCATAGGTAAAGAATATGTAACATTGATTGTCTGTGAGGAGCGGGAAGGGCAGAAGAAGGATGAAGCTGGGAAAGAGCTCACCATAGTCCTGTGTGCTATAGAACTGAAAAACACACTTTTTGATCGGCTTAACCATTGTTGTAGTCATTTTTCTGCTTCATAATTCTACCAAATAATAAAAACACACTTATGTCTGGCAAGATGGTTTCTGTGGGCAAAGGAGCTTGCCTCGAAGCCTGACAACCTGAGTTTGATCCCTAGATCCACACTGTAAAAGGGAGAGCTGGTTCCTGAAGGCTGCTCTCCGACCTCCACACATGCACCGTGGTGCATGAATGCACGTTCACAAACACACACACAGTAAATAAATAAAATATAATAAAAATCTTTAAGATAACATTTCAACTCTGGGGAACTTGAATTTTATATAATTTTCAAACATTTAAATTGTATTTGTTCATATACATATATAGTATGTATGTCTGCGCTCCTCCCCCCCCCCCCCCCCCCCCCCCCCCCCGTCTGTGTATCTGTGTGTCTGTCTGCACACATGAAGGTCAAAAAACAACTTGTTCACGGAGTCTGTCCTCTCCTTCCACTCTGTGAGTTCTGGGGTTTGAGCTCGGGTTGTCAAGGTTTGGAGGAGAGTGCCTTTACCCACTGAGCCCTCTTGCTGGCCCTGATAGGATTTTCTTTATCATCATAACAAGTTTTACATACGCAGTTCAGTGTTAGGTCTCGGCATTTACTGTGCAATGGATCTTGAGAATGTTTTCCATCTTACAAATGGCAACAGTTTCTCAGTCCTCACTCTTCCTAGCCACCGGGCCCTTCATTCTGCTTTCTGTGGCTGTGAATTTGATTGCCTTTTCCTATATCCTATGAGCAAATTACACAGCACTTTTGTCTTTTGTATAGGGTATATTTTGCTCAGTATAATGTCTTCCAGGGTTACCTAAGCTATAGCATATGGCAGTTTCCTTCTTTAAGTTGAGGAGTATTTTACTGTGTGACCACATTCTGTTTACCCATTCACACATGGGAGCACACCTAACTGGCTTCCACCTGTTGCTGAATGTCCTTTTGCTGTGGGTGTGCAACAGAGCCTTGTGAATTTTGAAAAAACAGAATGATGGTATCCACTTTTAAATGCTATTAAGCTGGATGGGCAAGATTGCTTTAGTGGATAAATGTCTTTGCTGTTGGACAATGCAATCCTGACAACCTGAGTTTGATACCTAGAACACACATAGAGATGGAAGCAGAGAACTGACTCCAAAGTTGTCCTCAGACTTCCACACATACCCTGGCATGTGCTCACCATCCAATAATAATGAAGAAAAAGAATTAAACCAATTAAGCTTTTTAAAAACAGACATATTATTCATTGAAAAATTTTAGTAGTGTTTACAGATGCACAGGAAAAAGCACATTGATTTTTATTTTGATTTTTTTTTTTTGAGCCTGAATTTATTCCTTTACAAACTTCTGAGGTTTCCCCAATGCCCTGTTTTAAAGATCGTCAAGCCCAGCTTATCCATCCTTAAACCTGCACCCTGAATCTGGCTTTTGACTTTGTTCCTTTACTGAGGACAGAAACTCATGCTGCGGCAGGTAGGTCAAGGAACAGTGAGACACCCACACCCTCAGTCCCCTCCTGGGCACAAACACTTATACTTGGTAGTTTAGTGACCACTTTCTGCACGTGATGTTAGGACCAAGAACCCGCGGGAAAACCACTAACCTTTTTAACTGGTCACCTAAATTGCCCTTTAAAAATACTGGAGTTGGTGCTGGAGAGGATTGCTCAGATGGTAAGGTGTCTACTGTGCAAGCATGAAACTGAGTTCAAATCCCAATACCCACATAAAAAAGGGCGTGTGGTATCACAAGTCTGTAACCCTGGTGCTGGGGCAGTGGAGGGCGAATGCACAAGTAGAATCCCAGGAATTCATTGGTCAGTTTAGTCAAATCAGTGAGCTCTCAGGTTTAGTGGAAGACTCCATTTCAGAATGGCGTTTGCGCGCCAAGGCTGATAACCTGAGCTCAATGCCAGAACCTACATGATGGAAGGAGAGAACAACTTCCCATGTTGTCCTGTGACTTGCACATATACACAGTGGCATGTGCATCCCCTCCCCAAATAACTCAATGTAATTTTTAAAAATTAGGTTGGGAGTGACTGAGGCAGACACCTGAAGTCACCTCTGACTTGTCTGTCTCTGTCTACCTTTGTCTGTCTGTACTATCTCTCCTTTCACACATGGACACACCACTCTACAGTTAAGGAGTTGTGCTATATTTAGAACAGAAGCCGCTGCAAAGGTTGTTGCTTCTGCTGAGAAATAGATAAAAGAGATAGATAGATGATAGATAAATAGACAGACAGGAGAGAGAGGGAGGGAAGGAGTAGGAGAGAAGAGAAGAGAGAAGAGAGAGAGAGAGAGAGAGAGAGAGAGAGAAGAGAGAGCGCTATCTGTTGAGAGTTTTCTTGTCTTTCTAGAAGCCTGATTCTTTGAGGCTGGCCTGCTGCTATAAGAACTTCCAGGATCTGGCTGACCTTGGTAGATCATGTAGAGGCCATGCTGAGCATTCTCTGAATGGATTACTCACACATTTTATTGGCTATCTATACAGCTGCTCTTTGTCACCTTCTGAAGAAAACACGAAGATAATAGAAGCAGAGAATACTAGGAATTAACCTTGAATCTATTATAACCTATGTAAAAAATAAATTTATAATCTTGGTCTGCGGACATGCATATACTAGCAACCTTTTAGAGATGGGTAGGCCTTAATACCTATACATCAACAGCCACATGGTGAGTAGGAAGTTGGAAGGCTGCCACTGACTGGGATTTCCAAGTCTTCCTGGGGCGGATGCTGGTCTCTGTTTTGCTGGAAAGAAACTGATGCTCAGTGAGTCTTGTGCTCCCCACCCCCAACTGCATGAACAAGCAGGAGCTCCTGCTTAGGACAAAGGTAAATCTCTCTCTAAGTTTAGGCTTCCTTTTCTCACACAAACTCTGTACACACTGAACCCTTCAGAACTCTAGGTTCATGGCGGCTGAAGGCTCCCTTCTGCAAGGTAGCTGCCCAGCTAGCCTCCTTGCTTTCCAATGGACTAGTGTCTCTTCAGGGCCTGGCTCTTCCTGAATCCCCATCCTGCCCATCCCCATCTACAGAGCTGGCAAGGGGTGGGCACTTCAATAGGAAACCCCAGCCTTAAACACCCTTCTCAGCTTCCTGAAAGTTGGTCTGCAGATCAATGAAAGAGATCTCCTAACTTCAGAGAGACTGTTGTCTGTTCTAGGAAATCAAAACCCCGCGTGGCTCTCAATCAAAAACTCCTTTCTAGGGAGATCTGGTTACCTTCTTCTGCATCTTCACTGACCATCTCAGATGTACCTGTGGGAGGCAGAGGAGGAGAGGGAGAAACAGACTGGGTATGTTTTTAATAAAGACAGTATGGGATGTGGAACCAGACTGGGAATGCAGCTGGGAAAGGGTGTTTTGCATGGAACCGCAGCTGCCAGTGACGGCTTTCTTGGGGCTGGCAGGTGGCCATGTGTTTTATCTATTGCTGCTCTCTTAATCAGAATTGGGACCAGGATATTCAAACTTCTTATCTCAGTGAAGAGCATTTAGTTTTCTGGCTTTTGGCATTTTTGCAAGAGCCCAATGCATGACTTACTGTATTTAAAATATACTTTCCCACAAGTCTAACCTAAGCAGGTAAGCCAGCCCATGTTTACATTCATAAAAATGCCTCTGCGGTGATGTTTGTTGCTGTCTTACAGCCACAGACATACTTTTCTTTCGAGACAGGGTTTCTCTGTGTAGCTTTGCACCTTCCCTAGAACTCACTCTGTAGCCCAGGCTGGCCTCAAACTCACAGAGATCTGCCTGGCTCTGCCTCCCGAGTGCTGGGATTCAAGCGTGCACCACCACCGCCCAGCCCCATACTTTATTTTTTATGAGAAATGAAGAAATCACACATCCAGGATGGGTGGGAATTTTTATAGGTTATAAGCTGTGTTCTATGGGGTCTCCCAACTGTGGATAAACTTAGCTTCCTTTTTTTCCCTCTCCATTTAAACTTCCAGTTCTACTTCCAGAAATCCAGTCAAACTTTTATCGTCTCCACTCAGAACTGATCGATAGCAACTGGTGAGCAGGTTAATTATAAATCGCAGAATAAACTCAGAAGTCTCAAAGTTCACCACTTTGCAATGTTTTCAGACCCTCAGGGACCATAGCCAAGAGGTGCTCATTGACCCACCGGAGCAGGTGTGGCAGTTTGAAGCAGGGGCAGACAATCGGGTCTGATTTGGGACAATTCGATTTGGTCCTTATCTGCAGCTTTCCCTACGAATGAAGTCTGCCATTTTCAGATAAAGAGGCTCATCCATTGAGCTGGGACATGGCAGGCTACATTTTCCTCTGATAAAGGCTTCTGATTGTTTTATCAGATTAGGCAGAAAATAGTTCTGTGTCTCTGTCAAGGTCTACAGGGACCCTTTCAGGTATTTTATCAGGTATTAGCTCAAGGAGAGCACCCCCTCTTCTTTCTTCCTCTGACCTGGGAAAGAAATGACCTGACTTCCAAGATCATAAATCACACTGGGCGGAGAGAGGTAATAATACAAGTCACCCCTCAAAAATTGAGTAGGTGGAAAGACAAACAACAAATACGACCTTTCCCTAGCTTGTAAGAACTTAACTTGACCCTGCATGAAGAAATGTGGTTCCCATGATTGCACGGTTAGCAGGAAAAGCCTGCTGATGTAGGGGAAAAAAAAGAAAGAAAAGAAAGAAAAAAGATGTTTTCCAGGTGATGACAGCTTCAGAGAAACGCATTTTTTTTTTCTGTCTCAGGAAAATTTCAATTATCTTTCTTCTGTAAAATGTAATGTATGAGAATATGGCAAAATAAAAAATGTCCAGTGTGCAAATTGTCCGAAATCTTACCACACCAAGTTAGGCAGCGCCAGGCAACAATCCCTGGCTTTTTAGTTGCCGTGCATATACATAGGCATGAATAGATCTGTTTGTAACCCGTCCTAGAAGTTACATGTCACCCTGCACTGGAGACTTTCTTTAGGATTAGTGAACCAGACTGGCTCCTAAAGACCGGTCCCTCAAAAAAAGCAAAGTTAGAGGATTAGTCCAAGAACTGGCAATAAGAGCCATCAAATGTGAGAACATTTATGTAAAGAGATGTTGTGGCTCTTACACTAGCTGAGTGCTGGCCCGTGTAAAGCTAAGGCCGAGCTGCTTTATTTGTTAATTATTTTCTGTGCTAGGGACTGGGCCTGGGCCTTGAGCCGCTAAGCACATATTCTAACACAGCCATCCCTTCAGCTTATTTTAGGTTCTTAATTTGACCCTTTGAAACGAAGTCCCTTCTTGCAGGATGTGTTGATTTATGAGGCTCCGCTGGCTGGAAATGTGAGCCACAGTTGTCAACTTGCAGCTAAAAAGGACTCCAGGAGCCCAGCAGCTACAGGGAGGTGACGGTTCATGGTCTGGTCTGGTCCTGGGTCTGTGGATCTGTCGGTGTGTGGATGTGTCCTCTTGCTTCCCTGCTGGGCACCTTACAAAGCTTCTCTGTGCTTGCACAAAAGTAAGGATATCAGGCAAAAGAAATGGTTCGAGGAGGTGCCTTACAACCCTTGGAAGATTTTTTTTTTAAATATTTAATTCAATTCTTAATTATACATATATATGTGGTGGTGGGGGGGTGCATGTCAGTGTGGATGCCTGCAGCGTCCAGGAGAGGGTGTCGATCCCCTGGAGGTGGAGTTCCAGGGAGTTGTGAGCCGGTTGATATGGATCCTCTGCAAAAGCAGTCTGTGCTCTTAACCACTAAGCCATCTCTTCAGCTCCAATGGAGACTTTTAAAATTCAGCATGCCTCGTATGAATAACTCAGACCATGTCTGTGCAGACCATAGGCACCATACCATTGACCTCCATGGCAGCAGACGTGCATTACTCTGGCAGAGTCAAGAAGGTTTCCATGACTACCTTCCTCACTAAACAACAGTATATTTGAAATCAAGCATCAGATGCCATGATTCGGTTTTTTTCTTATACATAATAAGGCAACACGAGCCACTAAAATGTAAAATGGGCTTGGGGAGGCTGTGGGTGGTGACCTCAGTGTCAATGTGTTGTTGCTTTGGTATATATATTGGATGGGTATATATAAACCCATCCACTGTCAGAGGTTCTAGGAAGCTCAGAGATTCATAGAAGGTCGAGAGTGGGTACCAGACACATCCTTTCTTCCTAGGCCACCAAGCCAAGAAGCATCTCTGCACACTCTTTGTGAGCCTCACGGCTGTGTTTTGGACATAAAAACGTGAGCATTAAGGTCTCTAAATGACAGCAACTCAGAGCGTGTTAATCAGCAAGTGTTCAATCCAAGAGTTGTAAAGGGAAATTTCCATCATGCAGGAGCCCATGTGATACCTCCCCCCGTCCTGGTACAGAAAGTAGAGGCCAAACAGTCTGGAGAAGGGAGGCCTATGGAGTCCTAGAGGCCAGATGGGTGTTGGGTTAGGTGTGGGGAGGTCAGTACTGGCTAAGGCTGGTGTTGGTCTGGCTGAACAGTCTCAGGTAAGGCTGGATCCCAAGTAGAGGTATTGAAAGAGTGGAGACATGGATGTCCTGGGGGGAATCAATAGTCATGGAAATCGAGCAGGGCTTGAGTGACATTTGAGACTTGGCACTTTGGTTTTGATGCTGAAAGGGTCAGAATTGTGTCTCCTGCTTTTGTGTCTACCTCGGTTCTGCAGAGTGATAGCTGCCTCTCTCTGTTCTGCACCCACAATCCACTGCGGGGGGGGGGGGGGGGGGGGGGGGGGGGGGGGCTTCAGTGAAGCCTCTGATTCAGTGGAGCCGTATGGTTGGGCATACTGGGAAGCTGTATAGGTCATCTTAAGCTGTAGGCAGCTATGTGACTTCAACACTAGGGTACACGCACAGTGGCCAGCTGTTAAGGCTAAGGGGTTACAAAAGGGAACCAAACCCCAGGTCAGTCAGTTTCAGCCCCTAACCCTCCACTCAACTGTGGGTTCTGGAAGTGGAACTCATGTCATCAGGCCTGATGGAAGTGCCTTTTATCTGATGAGCCATTGTATGGGCTCCAGAATCCCATTCTTGAGAACTGTAGCCTAAGTGGTCATTAGCGTTCACACACTCTCATAATAATGTCACCAACACTCCCACTGGGGAAACTCCCCACCCCCTACATGCCTGTTTCAGTTCATGCTTGCCTTTACTTTCATATTTTTTTTAAATTTAGTTTTCTTTTGCAGTGCTGGAGACAGGCAGGACCCCAGGGCCTTGCGTGTGCCACACAAGTGTTCCACATCTGGGTTGCAACCCGGATTTGCTGCCAGTGTTTCTAGCCCTTAGCTTTGGGGTCCATGGTAACCGTATGAGCTGCTCATACATAGCCATACTCACCTGTCTCCCCCAATGGGCAACTCTACCTGAGCATTGTGGATGTCATCATCACGCATGTCTTAGGCAGTCTCACTCTCCCCTGCAGGAGTAGCAAGGTAGCCACGGTGGCGTTAGATAAAGAGGTCCTTAAACATCAGCTAGAGGAGACCCAGCTTTACTGAATGCAGAGCGGGTGAGACAGTAAATTGAAAAATATACACAGGACAGTGGTGTGTGTGTGTGTGTGTGTGTGTGTGTGTGTGTGAGAGAGAGAGAGAGAGAGAGAGAGAGAGAGACAGAGACAGAGACAGAGACAGAGACAGAGACAAAGAGAGACAGAGACAGAGAGAGATGTGTCCAGGCAGAACACGTGGTCTGTGTTCTGCCTCTCTGTACCTTATGCTGCTGGGTTTGGCCTTTTGTTGTTGTTTTGTTTGGTTGTTGTTTTTGAGACAGGGTCTTAGGTAGCCCTGTGTAGCCGTGAACAAACATGCCATGTAACAGAGGATGGCCTTGAACTTCCGATCCCCCTGCCTCCTCCTGGGATTGTGGGTGTGCGCCACACCCAGGTACTGGCTGTGCTGGGGTTTCATGAACATCTTTCCATGCATCCTAGGCAAACACTCTAACCACTAAGCCACGCCTCCTCCCTGCTGCTGTAGTCTATTTGGTGTTCATTGGACTGAAAGGTGTCTCTAGGGCAAGAATTAACACTTTAATTTGTGTCTGTAACCTAGTCATGTCCAGGTAAATGTTCACTCGTGGGACAGAGTGTAAGAATTCAGCCTAAAGTTGACTCCCCCCCCCCCCCCCGCTCCATTCCACATTTATGCCACATGTACAGCCTTACTGAGATTACTCACTCCAAGGAGCAGAGGGCCATCCTTGTAATAGGGGGGCCCTTAGGAGCAGAGGTCTCAAGATGAGCCTCCTCCTATTCATGCTCAGTTTTCCAGAACAGGCCCTGGAAGACAGGGAGAAGATCGAGGGAGCTGTGAGGTCTTGTGAAAGCAGCTAACACCTAGTGGCTGAGAGGCTGGAGAATTGTACAGGGCTCCCGTGGTACGTCTCAAAGGGGATGTGAGCAGCATTTTCGGAAGAGGTGAATTTGAGGCCAGCGTGCAAGGGCATCCAAGTGAAGATGTCCAGGAGGCAGTTGGCCGTCGCACTGGTCATTGCTAGTCACTGCCTCCGTTTGAAACATTCATAACAGAAGGGGAGTCCCCCAGGGAGCAGGGAAGAGTCAAGAGGAGCCATCCACCGAGATGGTGGCTGAGGAGGTAGATGCAGGCCACAGTAACATATGGTGGCAGACAGGGAGCCTCAAACTCAAGTGTTCTCCAAATTATGCCTTGAAAAACATACCCGGGCCTCATACCTTGGTCCATGGTGTTCTGGGAGGGCCCCAGTGGCACCCATTTAGATTATATCAGGGTGCCACACCTATATCAAGACCTGGGGCTTGGGCCCACAGTTTGTCATTCCCCATTGATGGGGGCCTGAGTCCATTCTTTCCAGTCTTCCTCTGCTGAGTGGAGTCCAGGTTCCTCCTTGGAGAGGCGAGGGGAGGGGAGGGGAGGGGAGGGAGGGAGTTGCATGTAAAGGCCACCTCTCAGCCTCATCCTAACAAAGGGCTGAGCTCCGAGATCCTCTGTAGACACAAGCTCACCCATCAGACTCTGTTTAAAGCCTGTAAGTGCCTGTTGATTTTGGAGGAGAGCTCTGCCTGCCTGCAAGTGCTTCGCAGAAGTGACAAGACACTTTCCTTCGGGGAATGTTGATATTAAGTTTCCTGCCCTGTGTAAACCACACCTCCAGAAATGGCATTAATAATGGAGACCTGTTCACTGGACAGAACAGAGGGATAGTGGTGAGGTGAGGAAGAAGGGGAGAGCTGGCCACATGGATAGTGTAACCAGCTGTGTGCATGAAGGGGGAGCCCCTGTTGTCAAACTTTCTGCCTTCATTTTTAGAACTTTTGCTTATATTCCTTCCCGGGACTTGCAGCTTTCTATTGTTTGACAGGTGAGGAATGAGAGGCAGAGTCTTGTGGATAGGGAGCCAGTTTTGGAGAATGACATCTGATTTAAAAATCCTGGCTTTCATTCTCTGCAAGGGCCCCCAGTTTTCACATCGATAGCATGGACATGGCTAGGCGTGTGTGGTTCAGTTGAAAAGCGCTTGCCTACAGGAGTGGAGGGGGACTTGCTGCCTGTCTTGAAGGAGTAGGTGGACCAGCCTAGGCTTCTAGTCCTTGGTGAAAATGAACGGGGGAGTCCCTCCAGGTATGTGGCTTTTCTAGACCTGGGATCCTGACGTTATGGAGTGTAGTCTTGGGCTGTTATGATGACTATGGAGTGGACCACAGCTAGGGATCTAGCTCAGGTGGTGGAGTCTTATCTAGCATGCATAAAGCCCTGGGTTTGAACCCCTCACTACATAAACTGTGCATGGGGAAACATACCTGTAATCCCGCTTGGGATATGGAGGCAAGAGGATCAGAAGTTCGAGGCCACCCTTAGCTGTAGAGGGAGTTTGAGAATAGCCTGAGATAGAGACCCTTAAAAAACAAAAAGGACAGAATATGGAAAATGAGAAAGGGGGTGAAGTGGATGACACTTAGGTGTGCGTTTACTCTCAGGAGCAGGGTTTCCGTCTGGCCAGAGGCAGCAGAGATAATATTGCCCAGGTCCGTCCGTCCGTCCATCTGTCTGTCCATCCCCCGTGGTCACCCCGCCCCCTACCACCGCCTTGGGCAGCCTGAGCAGTTTGGGGAAGCGGTGACTTCTGGTGGCTTTAGACCCCAGCGCTCACCGTTTCTTACCTTCCTCGTGGCATTTTTTTTTTTTTTCAGTCACTCCTGGGGGTAGGAGCTGCAGTGTCCAAGGACAGATAAAGAAATCACAGTTATGGGACCTGACGACACAAGACGACCTGCCAGGACCAGGAGCAGCCTGACTTCCCATTGCCCGTGTCAGCTGCCCCAAGGGTCCCCTTGGCTGAGTCAACAAAGGGATGCCACTGTAGTCAAGATGTGACATCACTGACAGGAGGGTAGAAACACACTGCCCAAAGGTGGCAGTCACCCAGGGTCCACCAATGGGAAAATGAGAGGGTGGGCAATATGCATACAAACTGTTACTCAGCCTTAACAAGGAAGGACCTTCTGGAATAGGCCACACCAGGGATCAGTCCAAGGACATTATGTTAAGTGAAGTGAGCCCATCACACAAACCCAAATGTTGTACAATTGCCCTTGTTTGAGACAAGAAGAGAAGTGAAGTCCCAGAGGCAGAGGGGGGATTCCTGAGGGAGGGGGAGTTGGGGTGTTAGTAGGTGCAGAGCTTGGCCTCTGAAAAAAAACGTTTTTAAAGTCTCTGGAAATGGTTTGCACAGTGTGTATTTTAAATCCTATTGTCCTGGTGTCTTTAGAAATGTCTGAGATGATACATTTTATCATAATGAAAAGATAAAGATAGAGAATGGGCAAAGTGTCATTTGTGGAGAGCAATGGCTTCTCTCCCCAGCCCCTGTTCTCTTTCCTCCCCCAAAAGTGGAGAGTGAGGATCTGGAAGAACTCTATCCAAATCTGAATTTGTCTACATGGTTACTTTTTATTTTTATTTTTTATTTTTTTTGAGGCAGGGTCTTCTGTATTCCAGACTGGCCTGGAACTCACTAAGTAGCCAAGGATGACCTTGAACTTCTGATCCTCCTGACTCAGCCTTTCAAGGGCTGGTTGTAGGAATAAGATACCATGTCCTCCCCCTTTTCAAGTGTGGTGCTGGGGATTGAACCTAGCGTCCCCTAGGCAGGCCTTCTGCTAACTGAGATACTTCCCAGCTCCTTGGAGCTGTAACCGCTCCATACTTGCCCTAGGATGTAAAGAGATGGATTGAGCTCAGGCCTTTCACCATCATGCTTTCCCAGTAGGGCAGTCCAGGTGCCTCGCCTCAAGAGTTCAGAGCTGCTGAGCTGGGATGAGTTCTGGGTGCCCTCCATAGTGTTGTGGAGAGGCCCCCGCTCCCTCGGGCAATTGTGGAGAGGCAGTCACTCCATCTACTTCATATTTGATTTGTAGATGTTTGCTGGGCCGAAGAATTCTGAGGCTAAAGACAAATAAAGGAGAAAGAAAATAAATCCAATCAAAGTATGAAGTGTTCAGTATCTACATATTTATGTTTTAGTTTTGAACGCAAAATATAGTTTGGGAGAAAAGAGTGACTGTTAATTTTGGTTGACAATTTGATTGGTTAAGGGTATGCCTAGGGAAGGCTGGAGGGATGGCTCAGAGTGTGAACTGCTTTTCCAGAGGACCAAAGTTTTATTCCCATCACCCACATCAGGTGGCTCACAACCCACTGTAACTCCAGCTCCAGGAAGTCCAAGTGCTTCCGACTTCCAAGGGCACCTGCACTCACATGCTCATAGTCACACACACAGAGAAAGAGAATTAAACAAAAAAAGATAAAAGATAACATTATTTTAAAAAGAAAAAAAAATTCCCTTGGTCACTGGAGACACATCTTTGAGTATGTCTGTGAATGCGTCTCCAGAAAAGATTGATTTAGGAAAGTGTAGGCCGTACTATCCCATGAGCTGGTCTTGGACCAAATAAAAAGGGAAACAGGCAAAGGTAAGATGGATGTCAGCATCCATCTCTGTCTACTGTATGTAAGAAACAACTGCCACAAACCCCTGCCACCATAGATGGAGCCCCAGCCCCCATACCCCGCCCCATGGTGGATAATGTCCTCGCAAACAGTACATGGTCCTCCTTAAGTTTGTTTATTTCAGACCTTTTATCCCAAAGATGGGGAGAGTAATACACAGCCAAGATATCTAAACGATATTCCAAAGCAAGGATAAAATACGTGATTTGAGATAAAGGCGACCTACTGCCGTTTGAGTCCGTGGGGGACACTGGAATGGACCGAAGAGGGAGAGCAGGTGACAGGATTGGAGTGAGTGGGTGTTCGAAATGTAAGGTGCACAGAGTCTTCCTGGGAGACGACAGGATAAAGGGATATGCCTTCTCCTCCTCCTCCTTCCTCGAGACCACCCCATCAATTAAAAACAAAACAAATAAGTTTTCATCACCAGTGAATTTAGAGGGCAGCCCATGCCCCATGCTGGGGTTTTCTGCCAAATGTAGTGGGAATTCAGAACACGCTGAGGGAAAGGCTGGGAGCCTGTCTCGGAACTCCAGCTGGGAGTCAGTTTCCCTGTTAACGAAACAAATGTGTTTGGAAATGAAATGTGCATGCTTTAGTTTCGTAGTTGAAAGATTGTCAACTCGGTAAATAAGTAAGATGTGCCTGGGGAATGCCCATAAAACGTGGAAAGGCATAAAAGAAGACACGAGGTGGGAAAGACACCAAATCCTGGAGTAGGAAGCACAGAAATATTTTCTATTCCAGCTCCCCCCCCAAGAAGTCTACAAATTTATTACAGTCCCAGGAAACAGCCCAATAGGATTTCTTAAATGGGACTTGTCAAGTTGATTATAGAATTTCTGTGGAAGAGTTATTGTATGAGAATAGGCAAGATAATTTTTAAAAACAAAGACTTTTTTTAAAAAGGGAACTTTCCTTATCAGAAATCAAAAAACAAACCAAAGAGGTCCTGGCACAGAAACGCACGCAGCGACGTTCATTACAGCCCCGTTGTGAGTGGAAGTGAAAAATTACTATTGGAAGCCAGCCAAGGCGTTAGGTCCCTGGAGGCAAGCACAGAATGACTGGTATTAGCACAGCATTCTTTCAGGCATCAGGAACAGCTGAGTAACTGTGGGGACTGGGAGACAGAATGTAAATGTTATGTACCTTTATAATATAAAACTAAAAAGCTCTCTTAAAAGAGTGGTTGGGGAACTGGAGAGATGGCTCAGCAGTGAAGAGAACCGAGTGCTCTTTCCAGAGGACCAAGGTTCTGTTTCCAGCACCCACAGGGTGGCTTGCAAACCAGCTGTAACTCCAAGTCCAGGGGATCTGATGCCCTCTTCTGGCCTCCACAGGCATTGCATGCACATGGTGCACACACACACACACACACACACACACACACAGACAGGCAAAAACACTCATACACATAAATCTAAGAAGTATGTTTGAAAGAGTGAAGCTCATCTGCGCAGATGTGGAAAATGCCCCAGGACATACTTTCATGAAGCACATGAGCTATAGAAGAATGTGTATGGTATGCTGCCCCTCTAAGATTAGTGTGCATTTCTCTCTCCTGTCATCCTGAAGATATGGGCTTGGAAATGGGACTTACTTGAAGTCACCTTGCAGCCGCCTAGCAGAGGGCCTTTGTCATCATTTTTGTACTCTACCACATGGAAGAATGATTCCCCTTCAGCCTAAATGCCAGCAAGACAGCCAGCCCAGCAGGTAAAGGCACTTGCTGCCAAGCCTGACGCTGAGGCGAGAGCAACTCCTGACAATTGTTCTCTGACTTTCCTACACACTCCATGGCACATGCTTGCCTCCCAATAAACAAAAACATATCAGAACTCTAATTTGCAGCTGGTGTGTAATGCAAACAGAAAAAAAAAGTCCTTAATATTATTATACGCTAATTGTAAGTTTTGTTGAAATTTGGAGGATGTTTGTTACCATATAACCTAACAATAGATGACTGGTGCATTTTCTGAACACCACCAAAACTAAGCAGAAGTCATTTATGCAAATATATCTTGGCATGTATATAACAGGTCCATTATGTGATTAAACAAAAAACAAAACAGAAGACCTTTTCTCCTATAAAGAGATATGTACAAGGATGCTTGCTTGAGGCATTGCTACTAAAACAAAACTTGGGGACAACCAAAACACAGCCCGTCTGTCTTAGTCCGGCTGCTATAGAATACCTGAGACTGGGGAGCTGAAGAGCATACATTAATTCTGGAGCTAGGGACGCTCAAGATCAAGGTGCCGGTATATTGAGCCAGGGTGCTCTCTATTCCATCCATGTCATGAGTCTCATGACACAGTTACCTCTTGAGAACCCCATGTCACCATGTTGGGTTTAGGATCTTAGACAAATTGCGGGCTGGAGGAACAGCAGCTGTCCTGAGACAATGGCTAAGGAAAAGCTGGGGGATTGATATATGAAAATATAGGGCAGTGCAGCAACCCATTGTGAGAGTGGATCGGAGACAGAATTGTGGCTTATAAAGGGGAAGGGGCTGCATCCGAAATGCTTTGTCGCTTTAAAAACATCTGAAGCAGGACCTGAGGTAGCTGAGCAGCCCGGCATGTACTTAGCATGCAAGAGGCCCCAGTTCAATCCCCGATGCTGACAAAAGAATTATGACGCATACACAAATACGGCAAAATCACTGAGATTTGACAAAGCCAGGCGGTGGGCTCCATTGTTGCCTTCCATTCTCATTTATTTAGCGCTTGAAATGGTTCATTTTTTAAAAATAGTAAGTATAAATGCACTGTACAGCACGAAGTATCCTGTAACAAAATTTAAAAAGCACAAGATAATATTTACATTGTTCAGAGATATATTTATATGTGTGTAAAAGTGAGCCAGAGAATTTATGTGTTAAGTTCAAAAGGTTGGCTTAGAGAGCAAGAAGAAGAAAAAGTAATTTTTTTTGTCATTTTCCATGATTTAAAAATTTCCTAAAAATAAATTTCCTAAATTATAATTAAGAAAATAGACATATTGAAAACTATAAACTGGCCGGTCACCATTACTAGGATTGGATAATGGTGTCAGTAAGGGACTTTTTAAAAAATGTGATGCTCTCTCTTAAAGTATGGTTTGAATTTTTATAGCAATTTTTATTTATCTAGCTTAAGTACGAAATTTTAGGTATATTTTAGAAGTATATTAATCCAGAGCATTCTAATGGAGTGCCAAATCAGGTGGTTTGGCAGGCAGGAAGTCAGAAACCGTCTTTTCTACAGACTTTATTTTCAGCTTGTGGAGCCCAGATGAAGAGAGGTAGACCCCTGTGGTGAACATTCCCACCTCTGGCTGCTTCTGCAATTGTTTCTGTGACCCTCATCTTTAAGTCTGGTAAATGAAGTTTTGGATACTGAAACTGGCTGGTGTGTGTTAGTCTCACCTTAAAGCTACAGAACAGTGGCTCTCTGCTGCCCACGGTACCCTCTACAAGTTGGAGACCTTCCTCAGGGGCATGTCAGGTGGATGTTAGGAAGTGTCTAGTTAGAGACTGTGAACCCTTTTGCCAACCGGCTGTGGCTCTGTCTTTTGAAGTTATTTTAATTTTTATTTTCTTTAAAGAAAGGCTCTATAAGTTCCAGGCAAGGCACAAAGCTACACAGAGAAACCCTGTCTCAAAAAACCAAAAAAGAAAGAAAAAAAAAAGACTCTACAGCTTAAAAATGACAAAACAAACAAACAAACAAACAAACAAACCCACCTCACTCCAGAAAGAGTAATGTGCAGACAGCATTTGATGTATTTAACCTGAATAATTGTTAGTGGGGAGAACCTTAGTCGGGGATTATTTACTCCTTTCATATGTATGGATTGTTTTACCTGCCTGTATGTCTGCACACTGCCTGTATGCCTGGTGCCCTTGGAGGCCAGAAGAGAGGGTTAAATTCCCTGGAACTGCGGTTACAGACACCAGTTCCCTGTGCTGCTGGGAATCAAACTAGTACTCTTAACAGCTGGGCCACCTCCTTCCCAGCCCCAAACTTAGTCCTCTATATAACACCCTCTTTTGTAGCGGTTGGGGGGGGGGGGCGCAGTCTCCTGACCCTATAGAAGAATGCAGTTGATCTTTTTGTTTTGCTTTGCTTTCTGTTAACTATACTCAGAACCGAACAGAACAACCTTGCCGACTCACATAAGACTCCATATTTCATGCAAAAAGCTTGCAGCTTTTCAGGGTGACTGGGTACATTAGCAGGAGAAGATGTTAAGTGCAGGCGATTGGGGCTTAACCTTGGTTTGATTAAGTAATCCCCGAGAAACCCCGACAGGGGAAAACAGACTTGGTGGATATATTTCAGCACCCTGGCCCCCCTCCCCTCCGAAAAGGCGTAAATCTCCCCTGAAACACCTCCCTAGCATCCAGGGCAATAAAGAGGTCACATTATATCTCCATAAATCTCCCCTCTGGCTGGCTGGCTGCTGCCATTCTGTCCAAGAGAGGAAGTTGTTTTCCTTCTGACAGTGGCTGCCAGCCTGGAAGGAAATCGGCTTTCCCCCAAGACCATTGTCTCATCCCCAGGGGACTGACCCTGGCAATTTGTTCCGTGTTTCCGTCTAGACTGGCAGCCTACCTTACTCCTGACAGGGGTGCAGAGGCAAATGGGGGTGGTGGCCTGGCTGAAGCCTGCGCTGTCTCAGGCTTCTGCGTAAAGGAGCCAGGGTCCTGTGCATGAGTGTAACTGAGCTCGAGAAGTCACGCAGAGCCACCGGCACTCATGTGAGTGTGCCGTGCAGAGGCGAGGAGAGCGATTAGAAACTGGGGCCTGTGGAGCTCTTGTGGGACTCTGGTACAGAATGAGGGGGCAGAGAAAGGTGACAGGACAGCAGAGCAGAGAAGCACTTCGAGAAGGGATTTCCTTTTCTCACTTGTGAAATGGGAAGATGCTTTTATGGAAAAAAAATCAGAACATGAAACCTGCCTGACTTCAAAATGTTACTACTACACGGAGCAGGGGTGGTGCAGTCTGTGGCATATTTAGTCACATTCCTGACCATGCAAAATAATTATTCACTGCTCCTTGGAATTACATTCACAGTACAAAAAGGTGTGTTGTGAGAGGTCTCCCTGAGAGGCCAAGATGACTCTCAGGAAGTGACTTTTTACTACTGTGCCTGCTCCATCCTTCCAGAGTCTGCCTGTGAATACAAACAGACACACCTCTAGGCCCTCTCTCCCTTTGGTAAGAGGCGTTGTATGTGTTGCCCTGTACTTTGCTTCTGACGTTTTACAACATAAACAGGCTTCCTGGTATGTGTGCTCACTGAATCAGTCATTTGCATAGGGAAGGATATTTGTGTTATCTTCCCAGTCTTCTGCTATTGCAGAAAAGGACTCTCCTCCTCAGAAGCCATTGACACAAGGGTCCGTGGGCTCACAGCACACATAGACGTGGCACAGTTGGATCAAATTGCACACACTGTGTATACTTGTAATATGACGTCGCCAAGTCGCCATCCCCCTGGGCTGTGTCATGCTTCCTGTCACACTCCTCATCATGCCTGGGATGCTTGTTTCTCACCCCATCCCCAGGACACCATGAAAAAAAGATGGAGGTAGGCTGGGAAGGGACATTGGCACACACCCAGTGACTGGAGGAGACGGGACCAGTGCTGGACTTTGTCCACAGTGTGGTTGGCAGCATCCTTTGATAAGCTGTACGTCCATTCTCACACTGGCCGGGATTGTCCTCTGTAGGGAGAGCGTTCCCTTTCCCTCTGCAGAAAACTCGATGCCATGGTGGATACTTAAGCTGGATGAGTTTACTGTTCTGGACAGGAGAATCCTGGTCCTGAGGAGGACGGTACTTTGTGGGAGGAGGTGTTTATTCACCCATTTATTTATTTATTTTTGTGGCCCCTCATGGGCATGCCGTGTCTCTCCTGTGGAAGTCAGGGGACAGCTTTCAGGAATTGCTTTTCTCCTATCATGTGGGTTCCAGGGATCAAACTCAGGTCATCAGGCTTGTCAGCAAGTGACTTTACTGGCCGAGCCCTCTCACTGGCCCGTTTACTTGTCTTTTGAGACAGTCTCATGTGTCTTAGGATGATACAATTGCAATAGAGCTTTGGGTAGCCTTGGACACCTATTCCTCCTGCCTCCACTTCCCAAGTGCTGGGATTATTGGTGTGCACCACCATGATTGGCTCTTTCCCTCTATTTGGAGATGTGAATATCCAAAGAATTAAAGGGGGAGGGGAGTAGACATCCCCCACCCTTCACATACTAAGGAAACTTACTTGTTTGATTGATTGCCTAGCTAATTACTCTAAGTCATGTTTGAGGAAGGAAATCTCAATATTTTTAATATAACTTAAAAAAAATTTCCAAATTTTTATTTCGAGACTGAAACGTGTTTTTCTTTCTTGCTCCCGATCATTGAGCACTTGGGTTATTTCCAGTATTTTGCCATGAAAATATTTAAAATAGAAATTTCCCCCTTTGGAGAATACTCCAGTGAATTGTCGGAGTGGTGGTTAGTGCGGTGTGGTGTTCTTTTCTACAGACACGCATCCATTAAACACAGTTATACGTGTGCACACATCGCTTATACATGTGTGTGCAGCTGGGTACTTGCAAACCTCTGCTGCATAGACAGTATGAGTATGGCCAAGGACAGAGTGTCGCTCAAATCTGCATCCCCCTCCTGGGGATCTTCTGCTCTGAGACACTTAGAGGTTCAGCTCTCTCTCTCGGGTCCCATGGGTCAGTGCACACTGAGCTCATGTCGTGTGCAGAGGACGACAGCAGCGTGGGGGAGGTCAGGATCAGGTCACCGACCTCTCTGGGAGTGGCATTCCCTCTCAGGTCACCTGCCTTCCCTGGACCTTGATTTCCTCTGAAGACTCACGGAAATGCAAGCACCCCACTTCCTGGCTTTAGGACCCCCTTCACCAGCGCTCTCCAGGAGCCTTGCTATCTGACATGAGCCTATGGGGGAAGGCGTAGGGAACTGCACGGTTGTCAGATGGCCGGGAAAAAGAGGGCACCTTGGGCCGAGTCCAGGAAGCCTTTTGCTCGTTCATTCATCAGGACTCTGGGGGTGTAGCTGAACTGACGGCTGTTACCCTGGAGCCTGGAGGGCTCTGGGGTGTCACCACTCACCAGAGAAACAGTGGTGGCAGGATTTTGTGGGCCATGTGTTTGGTGTCCCATGAGCTCCTGATCTGGAAGGGTCTGGCTGAGACAAAGGACATATGTATTGATACCACAGTGCTGCCTGTGTCCTGCATGGGCCCAGCTCTGTGGTGCACAGGTGTCCAGAACAGAATCACCCCTGAGGCACACATGCACGATCTCCTGGAGCTTTGTGGTGGATCCTGCACTCCACAGGGAAGCCTTTTCTTGTCCTATACCTGGAGGTCCAGTGGTAGAGGTGGGGAAGCCTTCTTCTTGTGGGGCACACTATAGGATAATGACAGGAATCTGCCTCTGAAAGCCTCTGAGACATTATATTTGGGTCCTGGACTTCTTTAGGCCCTCCTCTATCTTCTTGAGACTGAGTTTTGGACAAACAGCCGTCTATAGACTCTGGGCAGAGAGGGTTGGGACAGGCAGAAAAGCCACAAGATCAGTAGGGAACCAACGATGCCTCTGTTTTCTCAGCCACAGCTATAGATCGTTCCTCAGTTGCTCCCTGCCCTGGGCTGACCTCTAACCCTGACCCAACGGTGACAGGCCAGGCAGGAGCAGGCGTAGGTAGTTGGGATTGTCGGACTTTCTGAGGGAAGAGCTGTTGGTCCTTGGAGGAAAAAATAATTGCTTCCTCCTTCCTGCCTTCATTGCTGCAGTGACGGGACTGTGTAGAGTGTAGTGTGTGAGTTCAAGCTCTTAGCAATGGCTGAACCGGTCTCTGTTGTCATGTGTGCTTCAGTGTCCTCTCCTGTCTACCCCCCCCTCCCCTCCCCTCTCTTCTTTCCTTCCTCTTCACTTCGGTGAGGTTTTTTTCCCCTCCCTCCCGCCCTTCGAGAATGTCCTTGCCTGTATACGATGTTTCAGGGCCCTAGTCACATTTTAGCGTCCTCACGTGGACATTGGCATTATGCTTCTCAGCTCCAGAAGCAGAGGCTAGGGCCATCTTCACAGGGTCCCACCCCCGAGGCCTGGCTGTGTAACCACTTCTGCTTCAGAGTCCCAGGGTTTCTAAAATAGATGCTTCAACACTATCTGAGCACCAGAGGAGCTGTGGCCCTCACGGCCAGTCAGCTTCCTGTCACAGGCTTCTGCTGCAGCCTGACGAAGCCCAGAGAGACGAAGCTCAGCAGCTGCCAGAAAAATCCTGGGGTTTGTTTGTTTCTTGTGCCCCAGACCCAGGCGCCAGCCACGGGGGGATGAATTGAGGCCTGTCAGGAACCCAATCTGCTGAACCTTGGATGTGTGTGAGGTTAGGGTTCAACATGGGACATTTGGGTGGGGCTGCAGACTTCTCTCCTGAAGTCCCTTGGTCCCTGAGAAAGGTCCCTTTGCACTTTGCCTAGACTGTATCTTGTTTTACCCCAAAGATTCTCCTTTTTGGCTTCTCCTTCTGGCCCTTTTCCTAACCCTGATAGCTAGTCGCTTTGAACATGGGCATTATCGCTGTGTGGTGTGTCACCCTTCTCTGAATAGACGACATGGTGATCTAGGACAGTGGAAGTGGAGAGAGGGTACTGAAGGCCAGATTCACTGCACTGTGCCCCATTTAGTGGAATTCTCTGTTTGGGGCTGTGTCTTCTCAGCTGGGCCAATGCACCCTGGGACAGAGATTTCACTCCAATTTTTCTGCCATGCCTGTGTGTTCAGCACTTGTCACAGGGGTCCGTATATAGTAGACACAGGGTGAGAGTTGGAGCTGCAGAAGTCCAGGAGAGGCTGCATCAAGTTGATACCCAAACAGGAGAGCAAGAGTTCTCCCAGCACGGGCTCTGGCTCGAGACTCAGCTCTCCAGCAGCAGCTGAGAGGCCGAAGGGCACCTCCAAAGCAGGTCAGGGCCTGGGTGACACTCAAGTGCCAACCAGCAGTGCAGCATCAGCTACCTGGGATTGTTTCCCAAAGGTCAAGGGGCATCGCTGCTCGGCTGCTCTCCACAGTGCCCAGGGGGGTGCTGCTACCCCCCCCCCCCGCCTTGCTCCTTTCTCTCTCAATTTCAACTCCTCCATCCATCCGTCCTTCTCCCAGCCCACATTTGCTGTCTGTGATTTGCAGAGCCAGATGGGTGAGTTCCGAGGGAGGAATGGAACAGGTCAGGGGTAGGTTGAGTCCCGACCTTTGATTGCATCAACCTTAGGGAAGTCAGGGCCCCATTTTCCTTCCAGGCCCTTGGATGGGTATAGCTTGCCATGATTTCTAGGAATATCCATCCTTCAGCAATGTACTCCTGTTTAAAAGAGACATGTTTAAAGTAAGACATGGGATGGTAGTGAGGAGTTAGGTGCCCATCTTTGGGATTAGGAAACCGTTCCATTTCCCATGAGCAGCAATTCTGAGAACCCTGAGGTATAGAGTGTGAACTTTCTCTTCCAGTGTTTGTAGCTTGCAGCCTCAAACTTGAATTGGGAACCTGGTGGACCGAGTCTGGCCTCATCTATGCCCCAAAGCATTAGATTTCCAAGTCTTCTCTCAACTTCTCCCTGGTTGTCTTCATTGTCCCTGGTCTTTCCCGCTCCCTCTGCCCCTCTTCTCCTCTTCTCCAGCCACAGAACAATAATCCATCATCGTTATCTCACTGGGTGTTTGCAGAGCACTCCACAGCCATTGTTGGAAGTTTTTCCTCTTATTTGCAAAGTACTTTACAGCTATTATTACAAGACTGTCCTCTCAGAGTAGACCCACTCTCCACTCTCCCGGGGTTGGAGTCCCACTGCTCCCCAGTGGGTGGACCAGTGCCTGTACTGGAGAGGGGTGGGACTGAGAGACAGGCTGTCACCAGCTGGAGCCATGGCTGGGCCCTCTGGGAAGTTACACCCTGTGCTTTTCCTGTGAAGGAGTAAGAGGTGCCGGCTTGGGGCTCACAGCCCGGCACCCCAAAGTAAGTGCTAAGCATTCTTAGCATGGGAATGTATTTCTGTGTGAGACATAAAATGCCCCTCCCAAGGGGAGTGATGAGAGCTGTTTGGGGGATCAGATTTCTTTGTTTCCAAACTCAGAACTTTAAAATGAGTAGCTAGGATGTTGTAGACCGGTGCTTTCATGAAAACAAAAGGCCCACCATCAGTCCAGTCAAAGTGGTCTTCTGTGGTCTCTGCTGCCACTACTCTACAGGACGTACCGCACGCTCTGGCTTTCCGTTTGCATGCCAGGGTCAGCATTTTGCTCTTCCATTACATGTCCTCCGTACTAATCATGGAAAGTCTCCACGCAGGGGCTGGAGGGATGGCTGGGCGGTGGCTGAGAGCACGTGTTTCTCTTGCAGAGGACTGGAGTCCGGTTCCCAGAACCCACATAGTAGCTCACAACCATCAGTACCTCTAGTTCCAAGGGTCTAATGCCTTCTCACCTTGCCAGTACCAGGCACACACACGGTACACATACATACCCAGGTACATACATGTAGGCAAAATGCTCATACACATAAAATAAACAAATCTTTTTTAAAAATACAAATTTCACGTAACGTTTCATTGAACTGGTTGGGTAGTAAGATTTTGCGATGGAATATGTACACAGGTATGCCTGGCTAGGCCATCTTGAGGAAACATGGTCTTTGCTTCCTGCCCGGTTCCCTCTTTTGGCTCCTGAGTTACACTGACAGGTCTATCTGGGTTGTACTTCCACATTTCCTATCCTAGACCAATGGTACCTGCCATGAATCCCATACTCCCTCGAGAGTTCTGAAAATGGAATGAGTCATCTTGCCACTCACTTATTGATTTTCAGGCCCGGTTTGTTAAACTAGGTCGTTAGCATTCCGGGAGCAGGGCACCCTCTTAGCTCCTGTGGCATCTGTGTTGTCCTGCTTAAGTCACAGGTGTTTGGTAAATATTTGTGGGTGACAAATACATATTTGCCGATGCCTGGTGGCTTTATCTGGGTAGGAAAACAGTTGCTAGAATGCATAACCTGAGCTGTACCTCCATGAGTTTCCCAGGTCAACCTTTGTGTTGAGGCCTCAGAGCAGGGAAGGGTAAGTGAGTAGCAGAGAGGACGTACTCACAGATGCTATTAATTCCCTCCATAATGTATGCACATGTGTAATGTACTAGGAGTGAAGAAAAGCAGGGATCTTCCCTCTCAGAAACAGCAACAGATCTCGGGGGGGAGGGGGGGGGCGGGGGGGTGAGGGTTCACCCTGGAGTTTAAATGAACCAGAGTGAGAGAGAAACTGGTGTGAGCATCTTTACCCATTGGAGAAACACATTGAGACATTACTGAGCTGGAGTGACAGGATCTCAGGTTTCCTTCTGTAGTAGAGGTCCAGGTTAGGTGAGATGGTTCACAAATCGCCAGAAGCAGGTTGATGGTTAAATAGGAGTGTGTTCTATACTCTGCCATCTTTGGGATGTAACTTTTTCAAGGCAAAGAAAAACCATCGAAGGGCGGCCATAGGTTTGGACTAGACCGATGAACCAAGTCCTCTCTCCCATGGTGCGATTTAACTTACGGGCTGTGGCCTTGCTTCAATCTTGAGGCTGTACTGCCATCTAGTGTTCATGGCAAACGAAGGGCTGCCACCGCCAGTTCCGGGCCCTGCTGGATATTGGCTCTAGGAACTCCTGGCCTTTCTACTGCTCTCAGAGGGCTTGGGAAGAAAAAGCAAGGCTGACAGACCACCGGCAAGGTGCTGGTGCTGGTGCTGGTGGTCATGGTGGTGGCCCGGCAGGGAGCAAACCATGGACAAGAGTCACCTCTGGAGGCAGGTGACCTTGATGAAGGGCCTTCAGTGTGACACAGGTGTAAAAATAGCCTCTCTGTGGTGCTGGCTTTCCTTAACTCCCTGGCCTGAGTAAACAGCCCCTCACACCTGTAACGTTGTTTGCTTGGTATGGACACACTACTACCAGTTTGCAGGTGTAAATGACTGTTTGTATACCCAGAGTTATGGGAGGGAACCCTGCCCTCTTCCAGCCAACGCTCCCTTAGAGCTGATTACTGAACAGTGAAGCTGACCGTGTAGCCTTAAACCCCGGGGCTGGGGCCTGAAGGAGGGATGGACCTTTAGTCCTGCCCTCTAAGGGGTACCGATGGCTTCCCCAGAGAAGAAACTCAGCATTGCCTGGTATCAGGACAAGGGCAATCCAGAGACCAAGGTGGCGATTGCTTAAGGACAGAAAACTTAGATGGCCTGAGACAGAGAGACTTCTGGGAGTTTTAAAGCAGGCTTTATAGAGGTCAAAGGGAGTGAGGAAACCAAACCTACCCCTCTCACTCAGGCAAGGAGAAGGGCCATGAGGGGTTCACCAACTGTAGAGTTCTACGGACATGGAAGAGAAAGGAAGGGCTTAGTGATGAAGGGGTGACAGATGAAAGCAGCCTTCTCGGGGAGGACTGACACTCCCGTCTGCTGGGCTCCAAGGTGCAGTGGATTAAATTAGCTGTCTTTATTGTCTGTGCCATATACAAGGAAAAATGGCAAACCATAACATAAGGCCATGCATATGTGTTAAAAGTAGTATGCTGGTTTCATTTCTGTTGCTGTGATAAAATACTCTGACCCCCCCCCCCAAAAAAAAATGGAGAAGAGAGAGGGGGTTTATTTTAGGCTACAGTTCCGGGTTGCAGTCCATCACTGTAGGGAGCCACAGCAGCAGGAGCTTGAGGCACATCCACAGTCAGGAGCAGAGAGAAATCAAAGCATGCATCCACGCATGCTTGCCTGCTTGCTTGCGCTCCTTTCCTTTACTCTTGAACAGTTCAGAAGTCCTTGCCCAGGGAATGGTGCTGCCCACATTAGGCAGGGTCTTTCCATATCAGTGAACTTAATTCAGACAATACACATGCTCACAGCCCATCCCAGGTAGGCCGTCCCTCACAGGGACTCTTTTCTGAGGTAATTCTAGTTGATAATAGTTCTGAGGTGTCAGGTTGACAGTTACATCTAACCGTCACAAGCAGGAAAACTAAGTGACCGATAAATTTAAGAATGTAAATAGAACGCTAGTCTCTGTGACCTAGAAACTCTCCTTCTAGGGTAGTACTCAGAGTGATAGCCAGAAACTCATCACGGGTTTCCCTACAAAGAGACCAGTGTTTACAAAACAAACATCGGAAACTAGACAGAGATTCAGCAGTTACTGAAAAGCGTAAGTGAGAGGGGACACATTTCAATGACAGGCTATTCCACTGTGCTGAAATGCGTTTATAATACATTTCTAATGTGGTAATACATTAGGACGTCAAGCAAACAAAGCAAGATAGGCTGGCCGTATCGCTTGACCTCAACGAGGCAAAAAGTATGTGTCAACACAGAAAGTCTTACAAAGGATAGAATGAAGTAACATGCTCACAACACTGGTTGTGACCTGTATTTTCTTTACATGTTTTAACACTAATTATCCTATAATATAAATATGTTTACCCAAAGGGAAAAATAATCCGTATGAAGTTTTGTTTTGTTTTGTTTTGTTTTGTTTTGTTTTTTTGCATTTATTATGACTGCAATACCCAGAGAAGCTGCTTTACAGAAGACAGAGTTGTTTTAGCTTATGATTTCGTAGGGATTCAGTCTGTGGTGAGGGAGGCAGGCAGAGTGGGTGGAATGACAGCATACTGTGGAGGTTTCTCGGAGTGCAGTAGACCAGAAGGCAGGCAGAACAGGAAAGGACCAAGGGGCCCGCTAGAACCTTGAGTGATCGACTTCTGCCAACCAGGCCCCACCTCCTAGCTGGGTTCCACAGTCTCCCCAAATAGTGCCACCAGCTGGGGAACAGGTGTGCAAAACATGAGCCTGTGGGGACATTTCATGTTCAAATCATCACACAGTCATACTTTTGAAAAGGAAAATGAAGAAAAGGTTCTGAGTAGGTTAGGTGGATGCCATGAAGACACTAGAGGCAAGATCTGGACTCACAAGTGTCCCCTCTAGCCTAGGCAGCTGATGACACTTCCTCGGGCAGCTCTGCTGCATCTGGATGGCAGAGTGGAACCCACTCACTTTGCAGTCCTGACCAAGGAAGAATGAATCTCCTGGGGAGACATCTAGCCCTGCTTTCTAGGTGAAAGATCTCCGAGCAAAACAAAGAAGTAATAATGTGTGTCCTTTCTCCCGTGTTTCCCCCCAGTAGATATGTTTGATGACTTCTCAGAAGGCAGAGAGTGTGTCAATTGTGGGGCCATGTCCACCCCACTCTGGAGGCGAGATGGGACAGGACACTACCTGTGCAATGCCTGTGGCCTCTACCACAAGATGAACGGCATCAACCGACCCCTCATTAAGCCTCAGCGCCGGCTGGTAAGCAAGCATCTCTGTGACTCAGGCCCACCAGCCTGGAGAGCACCCAGCTTCGACCCTCCTCTCTGTACCTGGCTTTGCGACTCTTGCCCAGCTTTAAATTTTGGAACTGGAGGATCTGGGCTGAGGGGTTAGGTAGGTGGGAGGAAGAGGGGAGCTTCTCACACCTTTAGAGTGAGCTTGGGCTCACTTCAAAGACGCAGGCCCAGCTATTACAACCCCATCACCATGCAATAGTAGAAAATGAAGCTCAGAGAGGTGAGTGGCCCCAGCCAGAGGGAGCCAGATCCAGGCCTCCCGATCTCCAGTCCAGTCCCTTTGTCTTGAAGACCAACATAAACCAGAAGTTGTCTTATTTTCAGTTGATCCCCTAGAAAGACCCGGAGTCCAAGAAGGCAGAGCAGTGGGTGTGGGTCCTGGCTGGGGAGGCCTGGAACTGGGACCAGACATTTGCTGTCTGTGCCTCTTTTTTTTTTTTTTTTTCCACCTGACTCTGACCGATACCGACCCACTTTGGTGTATGACAGGGAAGGGGACTAGAGAGATAAATCTTGAAGCTTCCTTTTTGAGGCCCATCAAGTTCCTCACTCTACACACAGACACTGGCATCAATGAGATCCACCTTGGGGAAGAGATGCTCTGTTGACAGTGTCCAGGTCATTCATGCTGTACCCTGGGGTCCCTCTCTGTTTGGCTCCCATCTGTTCCTGTGAGCGGTCTGGATACCCAGAGACAGTGCCAAGACTGGCCTGAGGGATCACATGAGACCATTCTGGCATAGCCCTGCTAGACACAAAACACTTCCTTTCTGTCTATGTTGTAGTCCGCTTCCCGCCGAGTAGGCCTCTCCTGTGCCAACTGCCAGACTACCACCACCACACTGTGGCGCCGCAATGCCGAGGGTGAACCTGTGTGCAATGCCTGCGGCCTCTACATGAAGCTCCACGGGGTGAGTGGATGCCCTGCTCTGCCCTGCCTATGCCCTCTCATGCCCTCTCATGCCCTCAGCTCTGCCTGATGGGAGTCTCCTCCATTTCCATTCTGCAGGTCTCGTTGGTTATTTTTGCTCTTTTGGGAGGCCCGCCACCCAGCTCCCAAATAAATCATACATAGAGGCTTATTCTTAATTATAAATGCCTGGCCTTAGCTTGGCTTGTTTCTAGCTAGCTTTCCTTAATTGTAAACAATCCTGTCTATTTTTGGCCTTGGAGCTTTTATCTTTCCCTATTCCTGTATATCTTTTTACTTCTTACTCCATGTCTGGCTGTGTAGCTGGATGGCTGGATGGCTGGATAGCTGGATGGATGGCTGCTGAAGTCCTCCTCCTTTCTCTCTGGTTCTTTGGTCTTCCTTCTCCCGCCCCCAGATGTCTCCTTCTATTTATCCTCTCTGCACACCAGCCCCACCTATCCTTTCTCCTGCCTTGCTATTGGCCATTCAGCTCTTTATTAGACTATCAGGTAGTTTAGACAGGCAAAGTAACACAGCTTCACAGAGTTAAATGCAACATAAAAGAATACAACACATCTTTACATCATTAAACAAATGTTTCATAGCATAAATGAATGCAACACATCTTAAAATAATAATCAACAACAAGGTCTCATTTGTCTTCCCTCAAGAATAGAATCTACATGCTGCTTCTTTTACAGACCTTCATTTAGTGTGTGTGTGTGTGTGAGCGTGTGCGTGTGCATGTATGTGTGTGTATGTGTGTGTGTGTGTGTGTGTGTGTGTGTGTGTGTGTGTAAGAGAGAGAGAAGAGGGAGGGAGGGAGGGAGGGAGGAAAGGAAGGAAGGAGGGAGGGAGGGAACGAAGGAGAGAGTTTCAATACCATAGCAGACATCTGCAAATGGAAATTCATATATTAACTTCCACCCTTTCAGGTACCCAGGCCTCTTGCAATGCGGAAGGAGGGAATTCAAACCAGAAAACGAAAGCCCAAGAACCTGAATAAATCTAAGACAACAGCAGGTGAGGAATAGGTCTGTGTGTGAGTACGTGAATAAGTCAAGCGTTCCCAGAGCATTTGAGAACCATGTCTGCTCTGGTAGGCTGCCAGGGTAGGGTGGTAACCTCCTCCTCCAACCTCTTCTCTCAGAACAGAAAGATAACCCAGCAAAGAAGGCAGTACCTTACAATAGGCTGGTTGGACCAGTGTGGAGCCTGAGAGAGTAATGTTGCTCATTGGCCCCCATCTTTGATGCTGTGATCAAATCAGACAAGTTCCCATTAACCACGCTCCTGACAGATTGATCTGCAATCGGGGAACATTAATGTCACATAGTGCTCTGAACCTGCACACATTCCTTCAGGGATCTCCTCAAGACCCCACAGAAGCAGTCTGTTAGTCTGACTTCCTAATAAACAAACTGGGGCTCAAGTGTAATGACTTAAAATCACATCGCTATTAACTGGGATCTTGAATGTTCACTCCGGGTTCAATAGTCTGTTCAATATGCTGTTCTGTCTTCTTAGTTTCTATGTGACTCAGAGTAACCTTGAACTCATGACCTTCCTGCTTCAGCCTCCTAAGTGCCAGGATTATAGATAGGCATGAGCCAACACACCTGGCAATGCCTTCTTAACTTCTAGATTAATGAGAGTGTTGCAAGGCTGGAGAGGTGGCTCAGTGGGAAAGAGTACCACTCACTGGCTGCTCTTCCAGAGGACCCGGGTTCAATTCCCAGCACCCACATGGTGGCTCACACCTGTCTGTAACTCCAGTTCCAGGGCTTCTGATACCCTCACACAGACATACATGCAGGCAAAACACCAATGCACATAAAATGAAAATAAATTAACATATATATGTATGTATATATATGCATATATATATATACATATATGAGAGAGAGAGAGTCACTAATGTCCCCCTACCCAGAGCCTTCTGTGTTCCGCACTACCAAACTAGGATGTGACTGGCTTCAGCAGAGGAAATGAATTGGCTCATGTGATATGGACAGTTCACCTTCTCCCCGGTGCCAAGCAGGCAGCTTCACAAAGTTGCCCATTTTCACCACCAAAGGCATGGCCAGCATTCTAGGTTCCTACATTAAACAGGGGCTTCTGGAAGAAGTAGTTCCTACCTGGACCTTCTGCCACTCCCCAGGGGTCCTGTCCTACCCTCTTCTGCCTCCGGGACTGTGGCTGCAGCAGAGCCCCTGGGTTCAGGGGTGTAGACCTCTACCTCTAAGTCGGAATCCAGGAAAGATAAACTCTGTAGCAGGACCTGTTCTGGAGTGGCCCAGGCCACTTGTAATCTCCACTTATCCCAAGCAGTGTGGCTGTTCACATTTTTGCTACAGAGAAATTAATATAGTTCATTATAGGTTGTTGTCCGAGAACCCTCTGGCAGTATCCTGAAATAGACAGTATTTACATTTAAAAACAACACTGAGAGTGTGGAACCCCCAAACAGAATGTGGTCTCTGGAGCTTATGGATCTAGAGCCATGAGTCTTCTGAAAAAGTTCCCTTAGGGCTGGGGATGTGGCTCAGTGAGTACTTAGCACACACGAAGCCCCTGGCTTCAATCTCCGGCACTCCATAAACTGGCCTGTAATCCCAGCACTCAGGAGGTGGAGGCAGGAAAAACAGTGCAATGGCACCCTTGGCTACATAGTGAGTTTGAGACCAGCCTGGACTACATCAGACACTGTTTCAAGTAGGTAAAATAGTCTCCTCGGAATGTGGATGCTTCTGTGCCATTCTGAGAACCGCTGTTCTTCACCGTAAGGCTCCTTGCTTTTGTCCCCAGCAAACGTAAATAGGGGCTCTGTCCCTGCAGCTAGCTGGACTGGGTCTCCTGACTCTGCCTCCTTGCAGGTCCTCCTGGTGAGAGCCTCCCTCCCACCAGCAGCGCCTCCAGCAACTCCAACAACGCCGCCACCAGCAGCAGCAGTAGCAGCAGCGAAGAGATGCGCCCCATCAAGACAGAACCTGGGCTGTCATCTCCCTATGGGCACAACAGTACCTCCATATCCCAGGTGGGTGTGTGACCCGGCTAATGGAGAACAGACTCTAGATGCCTAGTGGCCAGGTCAGCCTTGGGAGGTGAGCTGTCGCCTGACCCTGAGCTGCTGAGCCCCAAAGAGCCCAGCCTCGGAGTCCTTGGTATCTCTTGTCCCTCAGCGGTGATGATTTGGACACAGAGAATACCACGTGGTTAGCATCGTCCCTGTGCTGTGGCCCTTGGGAAGAAGAAGGACACAGGGACTGCACCCAGGATGCATGTGTACAACTACTCCCTAACTCAGACTTGGGTGTTGGGGTTGGAAGCCAACTTGGACCCTAGAGCTCGAAGTGTGTTGACCTCGGCCTTGAAGGCTTTTCAGAGGAGAAGCCAGGAGGACCCTGTTAGCAGGGCACAGGCTTGGGAACCACAGAGGGCAGGGTGGGTGAGTGGTGGGCAGGAAGCTATTTTCATGAGCTCCAGCTTCCTGAGAGCCTTCTGGAATGGCACAGCAGGGGACCATGCCCTCTTGAAGGGATGATGGTGCCGTTCCTCTGCCTCTCTGGGGATAAGGAAGTCACAGTTTCTTTTTTTCCAGCCCCACTACCTCTAATTGTGAGAGGCTGTTTGGGCATTCTACCATCAGAGCGAACCAGAGAGAGCCTGGTTCCACAGAAGCAAAAGTGCCAGGACCCTTTCAGGATGGAGAGGATGACCTCAATCTGACCAGGAAGACCTCTGTTTGACCTGGAAGTGGTGATGAGAGTGTCTCCTTCGGCTGTCAGAGCCTTTAAAAAAAAAAAAAAAAAAAAAAGACACAGCAGCACACAACTCCTGGGTGATGACTGTGCTTACACTGTGCTCAGGAGCCACTGTGGAAGCACACGAACCCCTGTAGCTGGGTCCTAGGGCCTAGGGGAGCCGCTGAGTGCTTACTCCCTCATCCTCTCCCAAGCCCTGGTCCTTGGTCCCCCAGGAGCATCCTACTAACTCACTGTGCTTTCTGCCTTCCAGGCATTCTCTGTCAGTACTGTGTCCGGCCACGGGCCCTCCATCCATCCAGTGCTGTCGGCTCTGAAGCTCTCCCCACAAGGCTATGCATCTCCTGTCACTCAGACATCACAGGCCAGCTCCAAGCAGGACTCTTGGAACAGCCTGGTCCTGGCTGACAGTCATGGGGACATAATTACCGCGTAATCATCCCCTCTCCCTCTTCAAATTCCTGCTCGGACTTGGGACCTGGGGGCCAGCAAAGTCTGCGGCTGGGGCGCGTTGGCCAGCCCCTTTGTCTGGGAACAACTCCCGAAGAACAACTGGGTAGAACTTGAAGTTGTTGGCAATCGCTTAGGGATGTGGGTGCTGGGTTTCTTCAGACACCCTTTCCAGGTGGAGCGCTGGAGAGAGCCTGCATTCTTAGAGACGGAGCCCACCTTCATTGTGAGCGCAGCACAATGAGGCTCTTCCATGTAGCAGGAGACTTCTTTCTCATTCTCCACCTGCCTGTCCAGGACAGAGACATAATCTCCTTCACCCAACCCTTCACCCCAGGGGTTCTAGGTAGTGGGTTTTTCCTTGTGCTCCTAGGGTGGCTGTAGGGGCCCCGGGGCTTCCAGACACCGTCTACAGCCTGAGCAGGGTGTCTACCTGATGTGGACTGGATGCGGCAGCCCTGCCCTTGTCCAACACTCCCCTTGAGGCATGGCGTGTCCCTGCATGCCCCATACCAGATCTGACTCCAAAAGTGCTGGCTGCGATGCAGATGTTACCGAGTGCTCCCTGGGGAGATGGTGGAGAAGGCCCATCACACAGGATGTTCATCCAATCACAGCCCAGCAGTGGTGCCTTCCCTTCTTCCTCCCAGGACCTCCAACATTAAACCCCTTGCTTTCCAGCCTGAACATCTCCCACCCCCTGCAAAGCTAGAGCTCAGTTGTGTAGCAGGCTACTGCCACCTGGTGCTGCTCCCACGCGCAGGGGTTCCACGGAGGGACAAAGCCGGCCACCAAAGCAGGCTGGTGACTGCACTCATCTGCACCTTGGGTCCCTCTGGAGGTTGTGTCTACCGCACAATCCTGTTCCCAGGACTCCAGCTTGCTTGCTCTGAGCCTGCCAAGCCATCCATGGCCTCTCAAGTCAGTTACCTGGATCTGGGCCTTTCTCCAGCACAGATCCTTTGTCTAGGAAATACAGAGTGTTTGCAACATAAATTCAAAGCAGAAAACAACAAAGCGAAATTTGTGAAAGGACAAAGGTGACGGATGGAAGATGTCTCGGAGCCTGATGGGATTGCCATGCTTATAGCTGTCCTAGAATTGGCCTTCTCCCTCTCCCATTACTGGGGCCCCCAAAGATTCTTCCTTGTCCTCCTCACCCACAGAGCTGTAGCCAACTATGGCATTACCCCCTTGTTCCCCCAAACTCCCAGCCCCCACCCCTAAACCCTGCCGGCCGTAGCAGAGAATAGCTTTGAACCCAGATTCTGTTGTAATCATCATTTACACTGTGTTCTTCCTCAAGGCTGCCCTCCATGCCTCCCCGCCTCCACAACCTGTTAACATTGTCTTAAGGTGAAATGGCTGTAAAATCAGTATTTAACTAATAAATTTATCTGTATTCCTCTTCCCCTCAGAATTCTTTTCTAGAGGGACTGATGCTCATTCTCTTTTGAGTGGACCAAAGGCTGCCTCTACCCATGAGGTTTCCCCTTCATGGTTTTGGTAGGCGGCACCTTGGAGTTGGTGGTGGAGGCTGGTGAGAGAATGGTAGTGGAAAATCTCAGGACAGGTTTAGCTTCCTGGAGAGGACCGGAGCAGCCTTAGCTGAAGTTCCTGTCCCCATCTTCTCACATAGATGTCACCCTGTGAGCGGGGACATTTTTAGAGCATTTACCTGAGTGCTTGTGGCTCCATTTAACTGGATGGTTCCTGATCTCTCCTGTCTCCTGGTGTAGGACACATCCTGAATGGCCCCCAGGGGACAAATACTTACCCCAGTGAGAGGAAGACAAAACTGTCTCCTTGCTCTCTTTTGGCTTCACCTTCTCAGGCCATACCTGCCTATCTGCTTCACCTCAGAAGTATGAGGAGTGCGGAGCAATCACTGGTCCTAAAGCCATGTCTCATTTGGTCCCCCTGGCATTGGCTGGGTTTGCATATCACCCACCTTCAGGACCAGCTTACGCCAAATCTACCAGGCATCTAGGGCCTCAGATCTCATGACATCCTGGTTATTTTCTAGTAGTAATAACACACAGAGAGACTCATCTTCTATGTAAAACCAGAAAACCCTTTAAAAATGTTTTCAAAGTTATTTAGTTAATTGTGTGAAGGGGCACACATGCCATAGCACACTGGTGGAGATCGTCTGGGAGTCGGGTCTCTCTTTTCCACCTCCACATGGGTTCCAGGGATCAAATTCAGGTTGTCAGGCTTGTGGGGCAAGTGCTGTGCTCAAGCAGCCCATCTTACTGGCCCAAGAAAGACTTCTCAACTCTTAAAAGAATAGCCAAACCCATTAAACCGAGAGCTACCGTCGGTCACGGAAGGTGAGTCCTTGTGAGACGAGAGATTCCAAACTGTTAGCCAGAGGAGGTTCAGGGTTTTTGGCTAGGGCGTTTTTGTTTAAAACATTTACATCACTTCTCTTTAGAAATGGATTTTAGAACAAAATGCTACATGGTCTCGGTAGATGCCTCTTTCTGCATCCGATCACAACTGGTACCCTCTCCAGTTAAGATAACTTGGCCTCCTTGATCATCAGACTTGTTGCTTCCCCCAATCAAGCAATCCTTAAGGAATCCCGAGTCACTGTTTCCAAAAGACAATAAAAGATGCGGCCAAGCCTGGTGGTGAACACTGTCTCAGTCATCAGCAGCAACCACAATGATGCATTTCCAAATTGTTAGGACATCGCTGGGAGGAGGGAGAAGTGAGGGAGGGTACAAAATGATGTCACTGGGATAAATCACTTTCTCTAGGGACAAGTCTACGTGAGAAATCACATTTCTGACTGAAGAAACCGTTTGGAGCCCAGGTTAAGTCCATATGCAGTCGGCTATGTGTGGGCCCCAGCTTCTGAGCGGGAGGCAGCTTAGCTGTGACTGTGTTGGGGTGGGCTGATGGTAATGGCCGCAAGTTTCTCGTCACTGAATATGCACCAAATGGGGCTGGAGGATTTAGGAGGAAACCCTGACCCCAAAGCTTGGTATGCTGACCATGTTTGTCACCTTTCTCTTGCCATAACAAGACACCTTGAGATAATTAACTTAAACGAGAAAGGTTTAGGCTGGGGATTTCCCTTCATTAGTAAAGTGCATGCGTAGCATGCATGAAGCCCTGGGTTCGATCCTCAGCACTGCATAACCCAGGTGTGGTGTACACCTGTTACCCCAGCACTCACGAGGTGGAGGCAGGAGGATCACAAGTTCAAGACCAGCCTGAGTTCTGAGCCTCTGGTATAGTCTGGGCTTGGAAGGCTGTCAGATTAACCATTTCAAGTCTGTCTAGGGTGCCCTAGCACTTGGTGGGACAAATGGAGCCCGAGGAAAGCCTTATTTAGCTTAATAGGGTTGGATAATTTCTGCTAGTCCCTCCATCCCTTCCTGGAGGTACAAGCCTATGAGAGTTTAGTGGAGTTACAGGGGTTCAGTTGTTTAGAATGTGGAAACTTAGTGTCTCAATGGTCTCCAACAGCTGGCCTGGAAGACCGGAGAATGAAGACAATCTAGCTATGAAAAAGGAAACTCAGACCATAGAGGTCGCAGAGATCATCCGAAGATCCAAATCCTTTAGTGCTGCCATCCAGAGAACTTCCTTACCATAGCTGGTGGAAGACCACAAGTACTTAACCTCCCTCCCTAGGATTGAATACCCAGGAAGCACTGTGCTTGCAGTTCACACATTCACCACGTGGGGGCGCAGGCATTCTCTTTTTCCATATCCATTATTGTTGGTTCTCCAGCTATAATCAGTTTATAATTATTTATAGTTTATAATCAGTTTATAATCCAGATTATAATCAGTTAATTTGAGATTATCCTCAACCAAATTGTGCTACTCAAAAGCATTATTGCTTATTGAGCCTTACTACCTGCTAGACTCTGATAGTTTTAGCTTCAGGAAAACATTGGTACATCTTTGCAATCATGATTTGTACACAAAGATACAGATTTCAAGTCACTCATTAAAAGCCACAGAACTACTATAGAACCAACATATAAAACTTGACTTCTGGATTCCAGAATCCCACTCCCATAGAACAAGAAACTTACAGGCTGGGGTGCCCCTGCGCAGCCTGAGCTAAGCAATCTTTAGCTTGTGAGCATAACCAGTATCTCAAGCATTCCCTCAATGAACGGGACCTCCTAGCACCACTCTGCAAGCCAGAAGTGTGTGTGCTCCCTGGGCAAGCAGCGTCAGTGGGGGGCTTGTCAGAAAGGCACATTTCTAGCCCGGCTACAGATTCCTCATAATCTACCCTTAAACGTTTCCAAGTGACTCAGATACATATCAGGGTTTATGAAATATAGCTTTATGTCTATAACGCAGATGTCCCATATTGTGGGAGCCCATTTTCAGGTTCCTCATGGCTTCACCCAGCAGGTCTGCATAGAAAGGATGATTGGACCACGGGCCTGAGTGCAGGTGTCTGAGATGGTCTGCACTTGGCTGTGCTGGGGGGAGGTCTTTTGCTCCCTAGGGCAGAGACAGTCAGGGCCCAATTGGAAGAGGTTCCAGGCCCTCTCGAGGCTATCCTGTATTTTCTATCTGTTTATCTCCAATCTCTAAATAGTATTTCCTGCTGTTCTCACTCAAGAAAACTGTGGGGAACTGTGGGGTTGGTGGGTGGCCGTCCCGCACCATATAAAGACTAGATTTGGGTGTTGTGGCTGGCTTCTTTTCCCACAGCTAACAACGAGGCAGTCTAGGTAAAGATTTTCCAGAGTGTCTTACACATAGCATGTGCTCAGCAAACTAAACTCGTGATGTGAAGTGACGGCAGCAAGCTGGGAACCATTCATTTTCTCAGCGCCAGCGTTCCTTGATGCGATTCTCGGAGGAGGCCAGATGCAGAGTGGGAAAGCATACTCCAGCACTTATCCATAAAGGAGGGACCCCCTCCTGCAAATCCAAGTCCTCAAGCTCACCCTCTGCCTCTAGGGGACCTTCGCCCCTCAGACTTCAGAGGCCTCTTCTTCTGCTCTCACCCTGTAACAGGCGCTATGGTGGAAGGTTAGCTGAAGTGCTACCCAAGGTAGGGCTGTTTCCCTGTGCTGGCCAAGTCCTCCTGTAGGCCTGCTCAGAATTGGCCAAAGGTCTCTTAACTTCCTGGAAAGTGCTGGCTCCCATGCTCCTTGGAGTCCTAGCTATCTTTGAACAACCTGCTACCGTCTTTATTCTTCCAAGTAAAAATTTCAGTACGCAATAAAAACATTTTTTAAAGCGTATAGTAAAAATTCAAACACTATTAAAAACAAATCTCACTCTTCAAAAGCTTTTCAGGCCGGGCATGTTAGTTGTGTTTAAAATTCCGGCACTTTAAAGACTAAAACTGGAGGATCATCCAGGTGTTCAAGGGTAGCCAAGGTTGCACAGTGAGCTCCAAGCCAGCCCGCATTATACTGTGAGACTTTGTCTCAAAGAACCAAAAGCTTCGCGAAGAGTGCGGAACACCTGAAACGTCTGTCTTGGCCTGAATGACGCAAGGCCACTGGATTGTGAGCGGTACCACTGGATAGGTACCAGTCCACTCTCCTAGACCCTAAGGAGTTGGCAAGCTTGCGGGGAGTCGGAGGTACGGAGGGGCTGGGGAGGGGGTAGGTATGGGGCGGGGAAGCTGGGGGGTCGGGCGAATATGCTCCCAGGGCTCCTCGAGCGAGGGCAAGAGCTTGCACCTTGGCCCAGGGAAGGGAGCCTCCTGTGGTCACCGCAGGGAGGAGGTCGCAGCATCCCTCCCACCTGTGGGAGGAGCCTGAGTAGAAGACCCTGCCGTCCCCCTCCCGCGGCGAACCGCATCTCAACACCTCCAGAAGAGAAACCCGCAGCTCTCCATCTCCGGATGCACCCCACCTCCAGGGGAAAAGCTTGTAGCTCCTCCATCGCGGAGGGTCCCCATCTCCAGAGCTCCAGGAGAGAAGCCCGCAGCTCCGCATCCACCTCTAGGACGAGCTCGGTCCCTGGGAGGAGCCCTGGAGTCCCGGAAGCAGCTTCCCGCCTACCCCCGCAGGAGCTCTTCGGCTCCCGCCACCCCGCCTCCCGTGCTCACGCAGGCTGAACCTGTCGCGCCCACACCACCACCACGCGCCCTCCCCCCAGGTCTGGAACTGGAAGGCGCGGGCGGATTGCGGTCCTGCTGCGGCCGCGGGGACCGGATCCTGGAGTGTACGGTTCTGTGGGACCCGCCAGGGCGCCTCGGCCTCCTCCCCACCCTCCCGGGGCCACACACAAGTGCACGTTGTCAACACTTTTTTTTTTTTCTTTTTAATCTTTGGTGAAAAGTCAATTACAGAAAAACTAAAGCAGCGTTTCTTCCGGACACGCGCAGCTGGATCGTGCGTTTGTTTTTGTTGATCACGTTGCCTTCCACCTTCCCGAGCCCTCGTGACCTGTTCACTCCCCCTTCAAACGCACTGAAGAGTTGAGAAACCGCAGCCTCCTAAGACTGCCTGGCCGCTGGAGAACAGGGACCGCGTCCTGCATAGCCTGGCCATCTCGCTCTAGCAACGAAGCCCAAGGTTCTCATTTTCTCATCTCATTCCTTTCCTGACCATCAAAGCATGCCCACGAGTTTTGTTTGTTTGGAGACAAGATCTCAGATGTAGCCAGGGTTCAAAATGTAGATCAGGCTGGCCTGCAGTTCCCGGAAATCCTCCTGCCTCTGCCTCTGGGGGGTGCTGGGATTAAAGGCTTATGCCACCACATGGGGGCTGTAGAGATTTAAGATGATGGTGCATTGGACAGGCGGGCTTTTCCAGAACTTTCTCTGACGGAGGCCGGGGGACTCTGAACTGAGAGGTGGTCACGGTGCCAGTGACTGGCAAGCCGCCTTCCGGCCCAGCAGTTAACCCTGAAGGTCTGAGTAGATGAACTGTTTACCCATTTCCAAGAATGTGGGTGGGCATCCAAGTGTGGAGGAATTTAATTTACGTAAGCATTATTGAAGCCTGGGATTTAGCACAGTTGAAAGGGGGGTAGCCTAGCTTGCAAGGTGCCCTGGGTTTGTGCATAAACCAGGAGTGGTAACTCAGCCCTGTAATAACAGTGATACTATGAGAGTGGAGGCCATCCATACAAGGGCTACAGGCCAGCTTGGCATCTGGAATATAGGCAAACCTGTCTTAAGACGAAAAACAGCATTATTGAATGTGTTGCTTACGAAGCTATGAAAATTCATGGGGTGGCTAGGTATCCCAAGTCTTCCATTAAAATGTAAGTTTTAAGTGTCTTAGTAGAGAGGGAGTTGTATGTGGCTCACACTTATAATTCCAGTACTCACACTTGGGGGACTCAGGCAGGAGGACTCTGTTGTTCAGAGTTCAAGACCAGCCTGGGTTACAGAGTGAGACTTAAAAAACACTACCACCACCAAAAACAAAACAAAACCAACACCAACCAACCCTGCTTTTAGAAACACTGAAATACTCACTACCAGCCATGTGCCTTTGTTAGTTTTCACCTTAGTTCATGGAGCCTGGTGCTGGTGAGTGGTCGATAAAGTTAGGTGGCCCCTTGCCGGGTGGGGCACTCAGGCTCTCTCACTCATCCTGGTGGCTCTCAGTGACCTTGGATGATTGAGAACAGGGAGGGGAGGGGTGACAGACAGTCCTGCCTTGCTTTTACTGCGGCCTCTCATCCATCAGGCATGTTATCAGGAGTTAAGCGGCTTGGTGGCCTCCTTGCCTGGCTGGTGTCTACTTGTCACAGTTCTGAGCTCTGCCAGCCAGCACTGTGGTCAGAGCTGGAGAACCACTTTTGGAGATCTCATAACTAGTGCATGTCCCCCTTCCCTGAGGTGGCCCTGAGAGAGCCAGATCCAAGTATAGATAAGTGAGCAGAGGATAATCGGAATGATTGCTTTGGGGGTGGCATTGGGAAGGAGGACAGAGAAAGAAAGCATGGAGATGAGTTAGAGGTCTAATATACCCAGCAAAAAGTAAGAAGGAGGTGTTGCAACGCCTGTCGTCCCAGCCTGAAGGAGCCTGAGGGAGCCTGAGGCACGGGGAGAGCTGTTGAGTCTTGAGGACAGCTAGAAATACATAGTACTGGCTCCCCGATAGCGACACACCAGAACTCTGTCTCAAGAAACCAAGCAAATGAGTGGCTGACCACTGAGGCGGCAGTTCCATTGAAGTAGACAGTAGGCCAGCACACTATGTTGATTACATCTGCTGCGTGGATAAGAGTGAGAGACCCGCAAGAGAAACCATTGCTGAGAGCTGGCCCTTACCCTGCCCCAGCTCTGTCTTTCCTGAGATCTGATTCCCCCACCTCAGTCAGGCTCCGTTTGGGGCACATATACTCTTAAAGTGGGTGATCCGGACTGGCTCCCTGGGGTACCACTCCATCAGACGTGCTAGGGAGGACCGAGCTAAGTCAGTGTGGTCTCCTTTGCCACTTTCTACCTGCAGAGATGCCGGAAGGGCCATCTGTGAGGAAGTTTCACCACCTTGTCTCCCCTTTCGTGGGCCAGAAGGTAGTCAAGACAGGGGGCAGCAGTAAGAAGCTCCACCCTGCCTCCTTCCAGGCTCTGTGGCTCCAGGATGCCCAGGTGAGTTTTGCTTTCCCCAGGGCTTAAGTGTGCTGGCCCCGCCCACCTCCCCTGAAGACATCTAGCCAGGATGTCTTGTGACATCTTTTCTTTTTCTTTCTTTCTTTCTTTTCTTGTTTTTGTTTTTTGTTTTTGTTTTTTTGAGACAGGGTCTCTCTGTAGCTTTTTGGAGCCTGTCCTGGACTAGCTCTGTAGACCAGGCTGGCCTTGAACTCAAAGAGATCCACCTGCCTCTGCCTCCCGAGTGCTGGGATTACAGGCGTGTGCCACTACCGACTGACGACGATGGCATCTTTTCTTTAAGCTTTGGACAGCCATGCTAGGAGTGCATGTGGCCCTGTTCTTTCAGTGTGGCGTTTCCTGTCCCAGTGGTCTGGGAACTATGAAGAACCCATACAAAAAAGACCTGAAGACCTCCATGCATCATCTAGAGAACTTTTCCTTGTCTTCCTTGCATCTTTGGTTTAGTGGCACCGGCCCTCATAGGCCAGCTGCAAAGTAAGGAATGAGCACTTTTGAAGCTCTGGATTCAGACCTTCTCATCCTGAGTGGGAGTCAGAATTCCTTCAGTGGGCTCAGGGACTCCCCGTGGACTGACCCCTCCATGTCTGTCTCTCTGGCCTTTGCACCTAGCCCCAAGTCATTCTTTGCTCATATTAGCTACCTGCAGCTCAGTTAGTTTGTGCCCACAGTGTAGACATGTTTCCCCCTGCTTGAGCACATCTTCCTTCTTTTTTTTTTTTCTCGACTGTTTCCACGCCCATGTTTACCTTCAGTTTACCATTGTAGTTTTAGTCTCTCTTCATATTCCACTTGGCTATGCTATCCTGTCTGCTTTGCCAAGCTGAGAAATCATCCCTCCATCCCTCTGGGATACCCTCTACTTCCTCCTGTTACACTCTTACGCCTCATGTGTTCTTCATGGTGTGTAGTGAGACCGAAACAGGGCAAGGGCTGTATTCTCATCAGTCTTAGATTCTTCTCGCTTAGTTATGAGCATCTGAACATAGGACATGGGGGTGGATTTTGTACAGTAACACTTGGGCTCTACTGCTGCTTAGCTATGTGAGCTGAAACAAGTTCTCGGTTTCTTTGCTCTAATTTCTTCAACTGGATATGGGCATAAAACACTTTGTGGTGGTTAAATGAGAAGAATCCCCATAGGCTCAGATATTTAAATATTTCATCGTCAGAGAATAGAACTCTTGGGAAAGATTAGGAATTGTGGCCTTGTTGGAGATGAGGGCTTTGAGGTTTCAAAAGCCCATGCCAGGCCCAGTCTTTCTCTCTCTCTCTGCCTACTGCCTGTCAATCAGGATCTAAAGCTCTCCAATACTGCTCCAGTACCATGCCTGCCTGCTTCCTGCCATGATGATTATAGATTAACTATAAGCAGGCGCCCAGTTAAATGCATTCTTTTCTAAAAGTTGCCTTGGTCAGTATGTCTCTTCACAGCACTAGAACATGGACAAAGACACACTTACTTGTTAAAACTCTTGAAGGAATAGACCTTATACCCAACACAAGAAGGTCTCTGTGCTGGGGCAAACTTTGGGTGAGGAAAAGGAGCCAGACTGTTGGCAGCCAGCTGTTTATGAAGCTTTGGCCCTGTATAGGGCTCTAAGGATCAATACATGTTCATTGTTGTTATCATTTTGTTTTGCTAGGTACATGGGAAAAAATTATTCCTTCAGTTTGATCCCGATGAGGAGATGGAGCTACTTGGCAGCGGCCCACAGCCTGGACAAGGAGTGCAGCAGAAGGAGGCCATGGACCCAGAGCTGGCCCTGGGGCCCAATGCTCAGGAAACGTCTGCAGGCCCCTCTGGATCTGAGGAGCCTGTTCCTAGTGGATCTGATGTCCCTATGGTCTTAGGGACACAGCCTTTTAGCAGTTGCCCAGAGGTGGCTAGAGGTCAGGTTTGGTTTATTTGGCAGTATCTGGGTGAATGACTTCTCCAGAGCAAAGAAAGCTAACAAGAGAGGTGACTGGAAAGACCCTGTGCCCAGGTAATGTGTGACATGTACGGGGGTCCTGGTAGGGTCTGCAGTGTTCATGTGGTTCTCTCTGTGGCAAGGCATGGCTGAACAGTCACACTTGGGAATGACCAGACCTTGCTATCCTGGAGGCAGAAAGTGTAGGTGGAGTTTTCCTGTCCTGACTGCCAGCTCCCATATAACCACTCAGCATCTTTTTTTTTTTTTTTTGGTTTTTTCGAGACAGGGCTTCTCTGTGTAGCTTTGCGCCTTTCCTGGAACTCACTTGGCAGCCCAGGCTGGCCTGGAACTCACAGAGATCCACCTGGCTCTGCCTCCTAAGTGCTGGGATTAAAGGCATGCGCCACCACTGCCTGGCTACCACTCAGCATCTTATTTACAATTGTCTGGCCGATAGCTCATGCTTATGACTAACCAGCTCTTACCACTAAAATTAACCCATTTCTATTAATCTATATCTTGCTTACTCTCTGTCTGGCTGGTGACTCCTCTCTTTCTGCCTTTCTTCATCCCAGCATCCTTAGTTTTGGGTGTCCTACCTGTACTTCCTGCCTGACTACTGGCCAGTCAGCTTTTTATTAAACCAATTCGAGTGACAAATCTTTAGAGGGTCCAAAGGGTTATTCCACAGCAAGAAAGAGGTGCATGTTTACCCATAAGAACTGGACTTTGGTCTGCACTCCAGAAGATTGTAACTGCCTGGGTCACTGAGAAAACAGAGTGAGGTTTCCAGCCAACATGACACTTGAGAGTGAACTGTCTCAGAAGAAAAGCGTATGTCTAGACTCTTGTGCTCTGAATTTAGGGACATGGTTTTCCTTCTTACTCAGTTTGTGAGCACTAAGAACAATCTAGGATTATTTCCTCAGTCAGTTCCCAGTTGCTTCTGGAAGGGAATGAAAGTACTTATGGCTGGATTTGGTCAATTCTTACCTGCACTGGGTTATTAGTATACACGCTAGCAATGAAAAGTATGTATTTCATTATTATTGCATGAGTTTGTGCATGCATGCAACCCTGTGTGGAGGTCAGAGGACAATTTCCGGGAGTTGATTCTCTCCATTCACTGTGGATCCTGGAGGTCAAACTCAGGTCAGGGGTTCTTCTCTCTCTCTCTCTCTCTCTCTCTCTCTCTCTCTCTCTCTCTCTCTCTCTCTCTCTCTCTCTCTCTTCCCCTCCCTCCTTCTTTCCCCAGAGCTGAGGACTGAACCCAGGACCTTGTGCTTGCTAGGCAAGCACTCTACCACTGAGCTAAATCCCCAACCCTTCAGGTCAGGGTTTCATAGCAAGCCTGCTAGGTCAACTCAGCAGCCTCATGCTGATGTATTTTAGGATTTGGTAACCTGTGTTGTCAGGATTGTTTCCAGGCTAGTGTGCATCCTTTGAGTGTGTTTATAAAGCATTTTGGCCATTTTGGGTTTTTAAGGTTTTTTTGTTGTGGTCAATGGTCATGTGTGACTTTCCCTTTTAGCAAAGGAGTCTCCTTCTAGCGAAATGACACAGGTACTCTGTAAGTTTGATAGATTGTTTTGTGGTGCTATGCATTGTTGCTAAGCAAATCCTCTGAGCCTCACCTACAGTTCTTGAGAAAATATTTTTTACTATATTTATTCAGTGTGTGTGTGTGTGTGTGTGTGTGTGTGTGTGTGTATGGGTATACACCATGGCACATATGTTGAGATCAGGGGACAACTCGCAGCAGGTTGGTTCTGTGAGTTCTGGAGCATGTGGTCCTGGAGATCAAAGTCATCAGGGTTGATGGAAAGCACCTTTACCCTCTGAGCCATCTGTAGGCTCTGACAATTAAAAACAAGAAATATTGCTGGGTTATCTTATGACAAGAGTCTTCCTGTATAGCCTAGGCTAGTCTCAAATTCATAATCCTCCTGTCTCAGTCTGACTGCTGGGATTACAGGCATGCACCACAGTACCCAGCTCTTAGCTTTCTGAAGTTGCCTCTGCCCTTCCCAAGAACACTAACTAGGTCAGACATGGACTCGGGTTCTCCTACTTCTGATGTGGAGGCTGCTTTGATTGGATTAGCTATCCCTACAAAGTTTTATCCCTACGTTATTTCCTCACCAAAGTGTGTCCTAACACTTTCTGTCCTAACATCCAAAAGGCTCAGGGACCTATATGTGTAGGAACAAACACACACATATATATAGGTGAATCCAGCCTGGCACTGGAAGTGGTGCCATCTTTGCCACCATTTCCCAGTGAGCCTGCCCACTTCTGTTCAGTTGCCGCTAACCTGGATTGAGACTTACAGCTTTTCATGTTTCTGTCTGTCACATGTATTGCTACAATGTAATTAGAAAACAATGTATATGTACAGCTTTTCATGTTTTTAACTGTCAACATGTATTGCTACAATGTAATTAGAAAACAATGTATACATATGTTTTGTAGCTGGAGAATTTCTCTCCAGCCCCAACCAAGTCTGGCCAGTCCCGGTCCTGGAGCCCACTTATAAAATAAACACACAGACACTTATATTATTTACAAAATGTATGGCCGTAGCAGCTTGTGCTAACTGTTTTTATATCTTAAATTAACCCATTTCTATAAATCTATACCTTGCCACATTGCTCGGGGCTCACCGGCATCTTCACATGCTGCTTGTCATGGTGGGCAGTTGGCAGTGTCTCTCTGACTCAGCCTTCCACTTCCAGAATTCTCCTCTCTCCTTGTCCCGCCTATACTTCCTGCCTGGCACTAGCCAATCAGTGTTTTATTTATAAAGTACAATATCCACAGCAATGTTTTATTTTATTCCACCTAGCCTGAGATGTTTATGATTTGTCCCAGTTTATCCAGACTAGTATAGAAGCTTAATGCACAGTCTACCTGTAGAGTAGAAACTGTGTGTATGTGTTATCTTTCCAATGGTAACTGTGTACAAATGTGAGCTACATAGTAGTCATTGTATGCTCATGTGCATAATTATTCAGTGGTAACTATATTGTGATGTACATTGATAGTTGTATGTGTGAGCTAATTATGTTGTGGTAACTATATGTACATGTAAACTTACTCTACAGGGGTCTGTTTATGTATTATGAATTGACTGTACATTGGTGGATGGAATGTATGACCTCATTGTATTTGAAAATGCTGTATGTGTGATCTCTTCTGTCTTCTCAGCTTGTACTCCATTTTGATGGTGGTGGCTTCCTGGCATTTTATAATTGCCAGATGTCATGGAGTCCTCCCCCAGTGGTTGAGCCCGCCTGCGACATCTTGTCTGAAAAGTTCCATCGAGGACAAGCATTGGAAGCTCTAAGCAGGCTCAGCCTGTGTGCTATACGCTATTGGACCAGAGATACTTTTCAGGATTAGGTATGCCTCATGTGATAGGGTGGAATCCCACAGAGTTGATTAATGGAAAGTCACACATCTGTAGGGCAGTTAGAACTTGAGGACTCCTAACCCAGTTGTGCCAACATTCCTGGTTTGGAGGTTGGCTTAGCATCCCTGATTTTAGACTCAGAGGTTAGGTTAGGCAGGTCCTCACTTCTCTGTCTGGTGCGGCACTCACGTCATGATAGTGTTTATCACTCTAGAGGCCGTGTGGGACCTGGGAAAATGGAGCCCATAAATGAGCAGACTAAAGTCTCATGCCGTAGCCAACTTTATTCAGAGCATCAAGACAATTTATACACCGGGGGTTGAGAGAGGTCACCCAAGTAAAGTTCTCATGAGTTCAAGCTGTATCCAGCCACAAGACAAGCCATAGATGCCAAAACCATGTTTTTTCCACAGAGGCATAAACAAGGAACAACAGCCAGTTGTAATGAACAATGAAGTAACCACACTCCTATTCACTGCACCTGGGGAAGCACAAGAACACATTCCAAGAACCATTCTGTTTTGAAGAAACAGAGGCCGCAAGACCCTTGTCTTTCTTCTTTTCCTTTTTTTTTTCCTCAAGCACTCAGAATTCTCCCATATTCTTCTTCAGCTGTGTCCTGACATGATAGGACTGTCAGTTGTGAGCCTCCTGATGGTGTATTAGTGTGACCACCTAACAGAGGGATAGATAATGTCTTGCGCCTGGCACCCTCTAAAGCCTGGTGACCTACGGAGCATATAGAAGGTTCTGGGTCATGACATGCTGTGAATGGTTGTCCTGAAGGCTATTAGAAGAGAGGAAGGTGTGTTCCTACACTAGGTCGTGCTCTTGGCAGTGGAGATGCCTGCTGCCAAAACAGAGGCAGGCATCAGATCAGCTCCAGGCTCCCAGAAGCCATGAGAAAGAAGGAGGTTTCTGCTCTGGAGAACTTGTACCTGAAGTCCCCAAAGACCATCAAGAGACCAAATCCTATGCAAAAGCAGAGTCTTTTTATTGCGAGTTAACTTGGGCCTCTCCGTCTGTCTGATGCAGCAGCAGAGCAGGCAAGACCCTGAGTAGCAAGGGCAGGGTAAATAAAGTAAGGGAGTCTTGGAGTTTTCAGACTACATAGGAACAGAATGAGGATTGTTTATGTGAGTGGCAATCATGTTAGTAACTTTGAATTGGCTAGGGTTAGTTAGGGGTTACAGTTACCCATTTTGGGGCAGGCCTGGGCAAGTCCCAGGCTTTGTCCTTGAGCTGCTGTGAAGGCTGGCTGGCCTAGCACGTACTGACTGTGGGGGCTGGCTCAGTGGCCCCGGCTTGGTGTGTCCTATCTCCCTGTCCCTGCTCCCAGGGGCACCAGTGATTAATTGTCTTTTGTTCATGCCTCCCAGAAACTGTTTGCTCAAGTCAGGAAACTGAAATTGAGGCCTGATCTCTGAGAGAAGACTGAGCAACCTATTATAGCATCTGCTTGTCCTTTCAAACTGAGTGGTGAAACTGTGAGCATTTCTAGATGAGACAAGGAGTGTGTGTAGTTCTTAGTACCAGAGAGGGCAACTTTCTTTTTCTTTCTTTCTTTCTTTTTTTTTTTCATTTTTTATTTATCTATTTTTCTATTATCAGCTTGATACAGTACAAATTCTTATCCTAATAGTGAAATTAATTCACTCAATTACTTGCCAGTAATTGAGTAAAACCAAAACTTATAAGTCAGAGTCATCCTAGGGTCCCCCTGCTATATAGCCTCCCTGGTTCTGTGGGTTGCAGTCTGATTGTTCTTTGCTTTATATCTAGTATTCACTAATAAGTGAGTACATACCATGTTTGTCCTTCTGGGTTTGGGTTACCTCACTCAGGATGATATTTTCTAGTTCATCCATTTGCCTGCAAATTTCATGCTGTCATTGTTTTTCCTGCTGGGTAGTACTCCATTGTGTATATGTACCACATTTTCTTAACCCATTCTTCCGTTGATGGGCATCTAGGTTGTTTCCAGGTTCTGGCTATTACGAATAGTGCTGCTATGAACATAGTTGAGCATGTATCTTTGTGTATGATTGAGCATTCCTTGGGTATATGCCCAAGAGTGTATGGCTGGGTCTTGAGTAGATCGATTCCCAATTTTCTGAGAAACCGCCATACTGATTTCCACAGTGGCAGCTTTCTTGCTACCCACAGGAGAGTGGTAAGTGCACCACAGCTGGCCATTATAGCCGTTGTATTAGCAAAGCTGAGTCCTTATAGAAAGTGTGACTTTGCCTATAGCATGGCTCACTCTAGGAAGTGGGAAAGCCTTGTACTTTCATAAGAGAACCAATGGAGTCTGCTTCTGTGCACAAGGCTTCCAGAAGCAGCTTTTGAATGTATACAGAGATCTGACTGCACATTGATACCGTGACAGCCAGAGTGACTTACATGACTTCAGTGACCCAGGCACACGGTCCTGTCCTCTACTGCTCCAGGATAATCACTTGTTAGCTTTCCCTTCTATTCAGGTGAGGAAACTAAAGTGTAGATGAAATTCTAAACAGTCTTATTAAATAAGAAACACAGAGCCAAATAAAGAATTAAAAGCCCAAGAGTCAGAGCATTAGCGAATAGCCTTTAGCTTACCAGCTGCGCCATCCTTCCCCTGAGAAAAGAGACCTACTCCTGTGTGTCTGTTTTTTGTTGCCTTTCTGTTCTGCTTTCTCATTGGCTCTAAACCCAACCACATGACTACCTCATCACTGCCTGTCTATACAGACCTCCAGGCGTGTGTCACCATGCTGGCTACGTCCTTGAAACACACAGACACTGTCTGCCATGTGATCAGATTAAGGGCATGTGCTAACACTGCCAGACTTCTGCTAAATGGCTTGCTATTAGCTCTGACCCTCAGGCAATTTTATTAACATACAAATAAAATCACATTTCAGCACAAATAAAAATATCACCATACTAAAGCAAAGGCACCTTGCTGGTGAGGGTGCAGCTGAGTCCAGGTAGCCTGCCCTCAAGTTTGCAGAGAACCTGTAACTGGAAGTGCAATTATGAAACTCTTGGGGAAAAAAAAACACAATTATTTCATCTATCGCTACCATGTGTCATCTAGCTTACTCTCCTCTCCTTAGCAAGGTCATGGCTCAGTGGCCCAGCAAGCCGACCCCACTCATCCTAACTTAAGATGGATTGCCAGCCAGCGTGGTGCACATACGTAACTCAACACTTGGAAGATCGAGGCAGGAAGACCAGGAGGCTAGCCTGGCCCCATAGCGAGGGTGAGGTTATGTAGACAGTGTTTCCTACCCTCATGTCTGTCTCTGTTTTCAGGAACATTATAAAGAATGAAGCCTTGTACAGAGCAGGATCCATCCCCTCTCTCTCGGCTCGCTCCTGAGTTCTTCCTCTCTGGAGGCCTCGTGGATCATGTGGTGGAGTTCAGTTCAGACTGGCTTCGGGACAAATTCCAAGGCAAGAAACAGCACACACAGATCTACCAGAAGCAGCAGTGCCCTTCCGGTCACCAGGTCATGAAGGAGACCTTTGGCCCCCCGGAGGATTCCAGAGGCTCACCTGGTGTGCCCTCAGTGCCAGCCACAGCTGTCATCTGAGGGCCATAGAAGCTGCTGTCCTCCTAAAACACTTGGTCTTCTTCACGGAACTTGTAGCCTTGAAGATTCAGATACCATGTCTCCCGAGAGAAGGGTGTAGCAGGAATTGTATGACAGATCGGGAAATGGTCCAGAGGGTCACTATTGTTGTTGTTTCATTGGATTATGCCTCAGCCGTGGCTTTCATAGGATAGTGTTTTCCTTTTCTGGTTAATTCTATGTAATCCCACCACACTGTCAAAATCCTGACAGGGTTGGAGAAGCTGCCTGGAATAGCATTGAGTCTGACAAATGGGGGTACAGCTGGGGGGGGGGGCAGCTGTTGGGACAGCTGAGGATACTATACTCCCAGACTACTTTGCTAATGGTGGTTGTACTGTGTTTTGGGAACTGGTTGATTTTGAGTCCCTCCATTTTTCTTTCTTCTTCCCTTGGAGGGTCAGGATGAGGCAAAGCCACAGCAGGTACTGCTGGTCAGTCTGCCTGGTGCCTTCCCGTGCCTGGAGACTCCAGGTAGCAGGGAGGTGTGCCCCAAGGACTGTGAGAAAAATGCTGGTTTATTATGGCATTTGTGACGGTGGATGTTTGAACATCCCGTGTCCAGGATGTAGAGAAACAACCCATCAGGTTGTTAGCAACAGCTTCATGAACTGGGTAGCAACTGAAAATAAAAGTGTGATGTTTTCTATGTTGTCTTCATTAGGCAGAAATTGTTTGTGTGTGGGGTTTTTATTTTGCTTTGTTTTGTGGTGCTGAGTTGAAACCTGGGGTTTCACTTATACTAAGCACGGACTGTACCACTGAGCTCTGTTCAGCTCTCACCCTGTGTGAAGGTGGCTTCCTCCCAGGCTTGCGGGTTGCCTAATGAATCCACTTAGGGCAGGATGGAAGGAAAAGTACATATCTGCCCTTCTGCCTCGGAGAACTAGAAGGACCTTGTGTAGCACGAATCTTAACAGGTCTTATTAATAAAATCAAACCTGGAGCTGGTATTGAGTGAATGCTGGAAGATCAGAGAAGCAGAACAAACCACAGCCACCTCACCTTGCCATTTCCTCAGCCAATCCTGTTTATTCAGACTGGAAGCCTCTGATTCCTCATCCAAATGGATCTCAGCTGAACTGCTGCTCAAAAGCCTAAAAGCTTAACCAGCTCTAGTTCCTGGTCCTCATGCCTTAAACACCTTTCTGCTTCCTGCCATCACTTCCTGGGATTAAAGCGTGTGTCACTATGCCTGTTTCCAGTGTGGCTTTGAACTCAGAGATCCAGACAGATCTCTGCCTTTGGAATGCTAGGATTAAAGGTGTGTGTGCACCATTTCTGGCCTCTATATCTAGTGGCTGTTCTGTTATCTGACCCCAGATAAGTTTATTAGGGTGCATAATATTTTGGGAAACACAATATCACCACACCTTGACTTCTGTTGATCTCTGGAGGGAGGGAGGAGGGTGTGTGTGTGTGTGTGTGTGTGTGTGGTGTGTGTGTGTGTGTGTGTGTGTGTGTTATGTGGACAGGAGTCCATTGTCCTTAGAAGCCAGAAAAGGATGTGGGAATTTCCTGGATTTAGATTCACAGGCAGTTTTGACCTGCTCTTGTGAGTGCTGGGAATTGTATTAAAAGCCTCTGGAAGAACAGCTCTTAACCACTAAGCTGCATTTCCAGCTCTGGCATACCTTGTACGCCTATACCAGGCACTCACCACTTAGGTCTTGTTCAGAATCTACAGGATAATCCATGGAGATGGTTAAACCATGAAAATGTTTTACCATTTAAAAAATGCTCTATTTTCACCAGGCAGTGGTGACTCACACCTTTAATTCCAGCACTCAGGAGGCAGAGCAGGCAGATCTCTGTGAGTTCGAGGCCAGCCTGGTCTACAAAGTGATTCTTTTTTAAAGATTTTATGTTTAATAATGTGTGTGTCTTATGTGGGGGTTATATGCCCAATAGTGCAGTGCCAAGGAGGTCAGTCCCCTGAAGCTGGAGTTACAGGCTTATAAGCCACCTGATTGGGTGCTGGTGGGTGCTGGGAACTAAACTTGGGCCCTCTGGAACAGTGTGCACTCTTGATCAATGAGCCATTTCCTCAGTACTGAGCCCTTATTCTTGCTGTCCTCCCTTTATGTGTGAAGTAAAGAGAAGTCTGGGTGGTTATGGAACTTAAGACCGCCCAGTTCAACCGAGTGAGTGTGGTGCACACGCCTGTCATCGGAGCTCCTTAGGAGGCTGAGGCAGCAGGACCCAGTGTTGAGGCCAACCTGGACTTGCAGACTCTGCCTCAAAGAGAAAACAAACAGTAAACAAGGCTCACAGCCACGTTCAGACTTAAGGACACCTTAGGAAAAGGTGCCAGCGATGCCCTAGCTGTGCCCCTAGGGTGACCGAGTGGAGGCAGTCACAAGGGCGGTAACAGAGGCCTCTGACGTCAAGCTCTCAGAGACTTGGAGCACTGAGAATGTGCAAATCGGTGACAGTTCCCTGCAGGATTGCATCCCAGCTGAGAAACCCAGCAGGCACCCAGGCTGCTGTGCCTGGTGTTGCCCACCAAGTGCTTCTACAAAGCTCACACCACACCTTACTGTGGAGCACCTCGCCTTACTGTGGAGCACCTCCCTATAGCCCAACAGTGTGCATGTTCATCAAGCATGCCTTTGAGATCATCCACCTGCTCACTGGTGAGAACTCTCTACAGGCTTGGTTGTCATGATCAACAGTGGCCTCCCAGAGACTTAGCATGCACTGGGAGAGTGCCACAGTAGGCAAGCTGTGGGTATGGCCCCACTGCACCCAGTGAATAAGCCCTCTGGCTGCTGCCGGACATAGGTACCTGTAAGGAACACATGTAAGGCCTAGGTGAACAACCCTGGTCAGGAGTGATAAGCAACAGAATGATGTAAGTAAACCACAAATGGAATAGTGATAAGCTATGTGTGGAAGTAGGGATAAGACTAGAAACTCAGCCGGGCGGTGGTGGCGCACGCCTTTAATCCCAGCACTCGGGAGGCAGAGCCAGGCGGATCTCTGTGAGTTCGAGGCCAGCCTGGGCTACCAAGTGAGTTCCAGGAAAGGCGCAAAGCTACACAGAGAAACCCTGTCTCGAAAAAACCAAAAAAAAAAAAAAAAAAAAAAAAAAGACTAGAAACTCACCGGGCAGCGGTGGCGCACGCCTTTAATCCCAGCACTCAGAGGCAGAGCAGGTGGATCTCTGTGAGTTCGAGGCCAGCCTGGTCTACAAAAAAAAAAAAAAAAAAAAAAAAAAAAAAAAAAAAAAAAAAAAAAGACTAGAAACCCAGCCAGGAAAGAATATAAAAGATGAAGCCTCAGACCCGATCAACAGAGCTTTTCAGGCCCTCTCCTCCACCAGAGATGTGAGATCCTGTCCCCAGTGCAGATGTGGCTGACCTGAGGAAGGCTGACCCAAGATCCAGAGGAACAGACGTGGCGAGTCTGGACCTGAACACCCAGAGAGGTACTCCTGCTTCCATTTGGAAGACAGGATGAATATTGCTTGTAATCTTACTGTGTGAATAAATGAGTGTTATACCAAGTCTGAATCAAGAGTGATTATTCCTGCCCCATAACCAGGGTATGTGCTTGCTACAATTATGTTTTGAATGGAAATTAAAAAAAAAAAAATCAAGCCGGGTGGTAGTGGCACATGCCTTTAATCCCAGCACTTGGGAGGCAGAGGCAGGCGGATCTCTGTGAGTTCAAGGCCAGCCTGGTCTACAGAGCGAGATCCAGGGAAGGCACAAAGCTACACAGAAACCCTGTCTCAAAAAACCAAAGTAAATAAATAAATAAATAAATAAAATCAAAGACTGAGTGACTGGGTAATCTCACTTCTCTTAGTTCTGCAAGATGGAAATCTAAAACCAAGACAGCATTCAGTTATCTGATGAAAATCCCTCTTCTGGATTACGGATGGCACGTTCTAGAACACTGTTACCTCACAGTGTGTATGTGTGTGGTGTGGGGCTCTTCTAATATTTTTCTCTTGCAGTAAGGACACCAACACCATGGGAATCATATTAAGATCTACCCTTATGACCTTGTTTATATACCATCCCTCCCAAGCTTCCATTTCTGAAGTTCCCCACTTTAGACTAAAGCCTCAACATGGGAGTTTTGGAGAGGCACAAGCATTCAGAACCAAACAGGCACATACTTTAGAACAAGTGTCTTTCTTAATATATTCACCATATATAATAATGGGTTTCATTATGACATTTTCATAATGTATATAATGCATTTTAGTCATCTTCACCCCTATTTTCTCTTGTCCCCCTCCATGTTCTTCCTCTTTGAGACTGTCATTTTTCCTCTTGACCAATCAATGGATTTAATTAGGGATACTAACAGAAGCATGGGCAACTTACTAGTGGTCAGACCACTGAAGAAAATCTGTCTCTCATTAGTTCACACAGGGCACCACCAAACCTGATGGCCGAGTTCTATTCCCAGGACTCACACGGAGGAAGGCGAGAAACTGACATGGCGTGTGTGTGATCATACTTATGCCCACATCAAAATATAATAAAAAGGATTGTCATGAGTGGGAGCTACATGAGGATTAAAGGGGAATATTATAGATGAAATTCTAAACGGTCTTATTAAATAAGAAACAGAGCCAAATAAAGAGTTAAAAGTCCAGAAATGGAGCAGTAGCCAAGAGCTAAGACCACCTTATCTTACCATTCACACTCACTGCCGTCCTTCCCCTGAGAGACCTTCGTCCTGTGTCCTGTCATTTTATTGCCTTTGTGTTCTGCCTTCTCATTGGCTCTAAACCCAACCACAGGACTTCCTCATCACTGCCTGTCTATACAGACCTCCAGGCCTCTATGGTTGGTACCGAGATTAAAGGCATGTGTCACACAGAGATTCTGCCTGCCCTGTGATCGGATTAAGGGCATGTGCTACCACTACCAGACTTCTGCTTAATGGCTTGCTCTTAGCTCTGATCCCCAGGCAACTTTATTAACATACAGATAAAACCACATTACAGCACAAATAAAATATCACCAGAATATAAGCAAAATACACTATATACATACATGTATGAAGAGTCCATAATAAAACTCGTGTATCGTTTATGCTAATAACTTTTATATTTTTGGTTGTGAGCCTAGCCTCCAACGGCTGAGCCATCCCTCCAGCTAATAACTATTTTAAAAAAGTTATTCCACTAGCAACCATTAACCACATACAGATCTTAAGGGAAGGAGCCCTTCCCGACCCTTGCAACCCTTAACTGGAGGGTGGTTGGCTGTCCCTCTCACCCCAAACGGGGTCCAATCTTGTGCAGATTTTGAAAGCACCACATAAATCCTGGTTCACATTAACCAGACCATGAGAGGTATGTCCATCAACAGCCCAGTTCCCTTTGTTTTAGCAGCTTTGAAAATACGACCCAAGAACCATCACCATGATGTCTCACAAATGAGGGACGGGGGAAGCCTGAGAAATACTGTACGCTGTCCCACTAGGAGCTCAGGAAAGCCGCAGGAAAGCAAGACGCGATCCGCCACGGCTTACCTGCAAGCCGCCAGCCGCGTTTCCAGTCCCCGCCCCCTCCCAGTGTGACAACCGCCCGGCTAGCCCATCCCTTAGGCGTCTCCAGAGGTAAATGCTAACTGGGGGCGGTGGCACGCAGGAGCCAGCGAACCTCTCCTCCCAGCACCCGGGAACGCGCGGATCCGGACTGTCCCGAACGCCCACCCACCCACCCACGGCGCTCGCTCCTCACCTCCGACACGCTGCCCGCAAACAAAGGCCCTCTTCGGTGCACCAATCGCGTTCGCTGGCCTCTTTCTAGCCCTCCAATCAGACTCTAGGGTGTGGTCATCGCGCCAGACTCCGCCGGCCTCCGATTGGCCGGCGTCTTCCTGGTGCGAGAGGCTCTGCCCAATCAGCGCCCGTCAGTCCACAGCGCTCGCCCTAGGCCGGCTTCGCGAGCGGCGCAGCCGGTTGAGGAGGGCGGGAGGTGGGCGGAGCGTCCAGCGCTGGCCCCGCCTCCTCGCCCTCGCTGGTCCCCAGTATCTTAGACACCGCTGGGAGCTGGAGATCCAGACAGGTGAGCCCCGCGTCCGGCAGCCGCCAGGATGGAGTTCGTCAAGTGCCTAGGCCACCCGGAGGAGTTCTACAACCTGCTGCGATTCCGCATGGGAGGCCAGCGGAAGTTCATACCCAAGATGGACCAGGTAGGCCGAGCATCCCTGTACCCTCGCGGTTCTGGGGCCCATACGGGAGGACGGCCCCGGACGCCCCGGGTCCGTGGAAGGAGGGGTCCCGGCCTGGGTCGCGCATCCCGGCTGGACCCCGTCCTCTTGACAGGCCCCGCCCTACCCCCCACCTGATTTCAAAGGTTTCTGCCTGTTCCAGCCATTGCTTTACCTGTGCGCACTTTGGCTGCGCACTTTATTTTCCCGAACTTGGGGTTTATTTTCACTCCAACGGCCGCGTTCCAGAATTGAGATTAGATAGAACAGGGTTGGGGAAAATTTTGTGAACATAAGGAACCCTGTAGGAATGATTATATGCCTATCTCTTCTGGAATGAAAACTTAATTCCACATCCACCCACTCCTTTCAGTTTTCAGACACATCACCTCCCTCATATCCTCACCTTCCTGCAGCCACTGTTTTCTTTCTATTTTTTTTTTTGTTGTGCGCACATAATCCCCAAAACTTGCTTGTATTTCATCGCACTGTACCCTTTGTTAAATGCGTGCTTTTATGATGCCTAATAAATGTATGTAACTGTTGCTTGAATTAATGGGTTACATCAAAAATTTAAAAAATTTCCCCTCCATTGGAAACATCACAGACTCTGTATTTTATTTAAAGAGATTCTTGATTGGTGTCTTTTGTTAAAACGCTTTGATATTCTCGTAACGCAGAATCCTCAGTTTTTAAGATTAGCTCTGGCTGGGCAGGTGGCCCACGCCTTTAATCCCAGCACTGGGAGGCAGAGCCATGGGGAACCCTGTGAGTTCGAGGCCAGCCTGGGCTACATAGTGAGTTCCAGGAGAGGTGCAAAGCTACCTGTCTTGAACCTCTCCCCCCCTCCCAAAAAGATTTAGCTCAGACAAGTGCCACCTTGCTGCCATTCTGCAGACACTTACTTAGGGGACACCTGCACTGTGATAAGTAGGTGCTGTGTTGGGTAAAGCATGGATGGCAGTGTAGTAAAGAGCATAGACAGAAGACCATTGAAGAAATAAATACAAAGAGAGGATGCACAGTTGTTAGATTCTTGCAATGATAAGTGACCAAAAGCAAAGCTTCTCTGCTTTGTCACACACACATTTGGTCTGTGACAGCTCCAGTGACAGGCTGTTCACTTCTGCCTTCTCCAGTCACTGCCAGTTCCATCTTGTCAGGACCCTTATAAAGTGTCACACATTGTTTTGTATTGTAGAAATCTGAAGAAGGAGTTCTGACATGTGAGGTTCGCTTCCCTGCTGTCTCTAGTACTGTTTAACTCTTCAACTCCTGTAGTCTAGCAGTCAGCTCTCAAACTCACTTTCAGATGTAAGAGTCTATATTTTAGCCTCGTTCGGATGTAAGATTCTCTCTTTGATCTACAGGGTGTCACTGTGTAGCTGTTGCTGCCTTGGAACTTACTGTGTAGACCAGGCTGGCCTTGTAGTCACAGGGATCTGGAACCTAAGATAAAGACTGTCTGCTTACAGTCCAGGTTGTTTGGTCTGCTGACACCTCTGGTGATGGTAATTCACCCTCTGGGGAGGTGTATTCACTGTCTCCTCCCATTCCAGGAAGTTCAAGTGTTAGAAAGTCTTGGGCTGAACTTCTACCCTTTGCTCTGCTTTTAGAGCCAAAGGGAGATTCATATTTGATTTTGCATACAGACCTTAAAGTATTAAACTCTCATGGTCTCTAAGAATACTGATTCATAGGCAGGGGTGGTGGTGCACACGCCTTTAATCCAACCATAAAGGAAGAAGATGAAGGTGGATCTCTAGGAGTTCACGGTCAGCCTGATCTACATATCGAGTTCTGAGGCTAGCCGTGGATACATAGTGAGAGCGTTTGGAACAACAGACCAAAAAATATTGTTACAAAGCTATGTGCATTTAGTTACTTGTATGATGGTACTCTTCCCAGGCCATGTCCCGGATCTTCCTTTTCCCTTAAAGTTCAGTTTCCATGATTACAAGGTACTTGGGCAGTTTTGGTCTGGCTGCTTCAGAACTTTACATTTCTTTCTTATTGATACCATTATTTCTAGTTCCCATACCTTAAGATGGCATTAACTGATAACACTCTGGGCGTTTTGTTTTTTGAGACAGGGTGTAAGCTGATCTGGAACTCAATCAGGCTGGCTTTGAACTCTGAGCCTCCTGAGTGCTGGGATTGCAGGTGTTAGCCTCCAAGCCCAATTAAAAATTTGTTTTCATTACAAGATAGTTCATGCAAAAAAAAAATCAAAAGATATAATATAACAAACTGTACCTGAGGTTCAGTATGTATTCTTTTTGTCATATTTACTTCGTTCTCTTCATTTATTTTTATTAAGAAATTAAATATTCAGAAACAACTACAGCAGTAGCCTGTCCAGATCTAGTTCAGAGCTGAACACACTTGTTGATGTCAGGAAGTGGACCATACCTGCAGACAAGGCGCTTCTGCGCCTGATCTTGACCTGCTCGGCCCTCGCCAGTGTTCACCTGCTTTTTCAGGCAGTCTCCTCACGCTGTGGGCTTACAACTGTGGGCACCCCAGATCTGTAATGACACATGTCTGGCACTTTTTCCTCCATCCTGTACCTTGCTGAAAGACTTTTGAAACTGAAATGTGTTCCTTTTAGTTAGTTTATTTAGCTCTTGGTATGTGCCAAACACTATTTTACATACCTCCCATCTGTTGTTACATAAACATCCAGCCTCCCTTTGCGGATCTACTGTTTTCCTGTTCTGTAGATGGGGCTCAGAGAGCTTAGTAAGTTAGCTGAGGTCCTGTAGCTATGGCGTGGAAGCTGGGTTTTGACTCTCAGTCTGAGCACAGAGCTTGTTCACTCTCTTAAAAAAGATTCACTTTTATTTTTTTTTTAATTGTGTGTGTGTGACAGTGTCTGTGTGACTTTGTGGAGGTGAGTACAGTACCTGTGGAGTCCAGAAGAGAGCATCAGATTCCCCTGGAGCTAGAGTCAGGGGTGGTTGTGAACTGTCTGATACCAATTCTGGGAACCGAATTCCAGTCCTCTGCAAGAGCAGTACTTGCTCTTAACCACCGAGTCGTCTCTCCATCCCCTCCAGAGCTCTCTTTATCCAGATATGCTTAGGGTAATGAAGCCCAGAGGTACACTAAGCAGCTAAGAGGTGGACACACCAGCTTGTTGCACACAAATGCCTGTCCTCAGTGGTTCAGAGGCTTTGAACAGCAAAGGAACTTAGGAACTAAGTAGCCTGACTGGCAGGCAAAGTAGCACGGCCATCAAACCTAACAACCGGAGTTCAACTCCCCAGACCCACACTGTAGAAGCGGACAGAGCACAGCTCTGACCCCCACATACCTGCTGTGGCACACACTGCCCTCTGTCTACAAAAATAAGTAAGTAAATAAATAGTAAAAGGTTTTTTTGTTTTTTTTCTTTCTGACAAGACTTCAATCCCACTGGGCGGTGGTGGCACACACCTTTAATCCAACACTGGGAGGCAGAGGCAGGCAGATTTCTATGAGTTCAAGGCTAGCATGGTCTACAAAGTAAGTTTCAGGACAGGCTCCAAAGCTAAGAGAAACCCTGTCTCCAAAAAAAAAAAAAAAAAAAAAGACTTTAATCCCAGCACTTGGGAGGTAGAGGCAGGTGGATTTCTGTGAGTTCTAGCACATGCCACTGCACACACACACGGCAGTCCTAGGACAACTTTGTGGAGTTGGTTCTCTCCACCGTCTTTCTTTACGTGGGTTCCAGGAATTGAACTCAGGTGGCCAGTCTTGTTCAGCAAGCATACTGATCCTCTGAGACATCTTGCCAGCTTCTCATTTAACTTTTGCTTAGGGCTGGGATTGTAGAAACATGTGCTGCTTCCTAATGCTAGTGAACGACTAAAAGATGGCTTAGTGTAAAATATGCTATGTGTATATTTGTCCTAATTTTAGGAAACCAACCTTAGTGGTTTAAAGGAACAACTGTTACTTAGTTCTTCACAGTTGTCTGGGACAGCTGGGTTCATTTCTCCATGGCCTGCTCAGCTGACAGGCAGCTTGTGGCTGGATGAAGGGGTGGATAGCAGGGTACAGCCAGGATAGGGGAGACACCCATCTCACCAGGCTGCAGGCTTGTCCTGGGACTCCTGGACACTGGAAGGGAGCAGACCACAATGCCCACACACTTTTCAGACTTCTGCATGTGTCACATCTGTTACTGTCCAGTTGGACCCCAAATGTCACCAGAGGAGCCAGGTATGAGGGAGGAGAAAAAGAATCCCTCATGATGGGAAGAGTCACAGACTTTTGTGGCCATGTTTACAATTTAGTGCACTTTGTCACTCTTAATAATCTGAAAGGGACAAATACTGTTGTTGCTGCCATTTTGCAGATTACAGGTGTCTCTGGGAAGCTCACCAGGCCTGGTCACACATGCACACTGTGCTTCTTTCTAGCTTGGAGGCTAGTCAGCTTAAAAAGCTCAGGTGTTGCATGAACCCAGTTAGCAGGCCAGAGTGGTATATGTAATTTAAAAACAAAACAAAAAAACCTAGGCAGAGACTTGGCTTTTGTCAAACGTGTTCTATTGGGAGAGGGAGGTAAGACAAATAACCAGAGTTTCAAGCAGAAATTACCAAAAAGCAAGTCACAAGAGGTCGGAGGGGTGAGGTCAGGGGATGGCAGATTTTAGGGTTGTGATCTGGAGCAGGGGACTGTTTCTCTCTCTCCTCTATAAAAGGAGAATTTTACTTAAATATGCTGATTAGTAAGTATTGTTTTTCACTAATATATGTTATTGGAAATGGCAATAAAATGAAAGTCAGGATTATATATCTTTTTTTTTTCTTTAAAAGAAAGCCTTACTCTTTGGACAAAATAATGTGTATCCATGTTAGGAAATGTAGGAAATACAAATAAAGGACATAGCTCACAGGACCCACCAGGGTCCAAGGTCCTCTAACATTCCAGTGCAACTGTGGATTGCCTTCTAGCAGATATGCTGTATTTCAGAAAGGACTCCCTCGTTAGGTAACTGTGTTTCCCATTTCTTAGAATGAGTGGAGAGATTGTGTGCAAGGGGCACGGGGGAATTCTGTACCTTCAGCTCGGTTTTCCTGCTCATAAAACGTTCATATAAAACACACACACAGGGCATGGGGAAATTCTGTACCTTCTTCAGCTCGGTTTTCCTGCTCATAAAACGTTCATATAGAACACACACAGTACAAAACGGCAGTTTTGTGTTGGCGTTTGTAAGACATCTTCCAAACCTCTAGTTCTTTGCAAAGTGTTTTTCGTCCTTCCATGTTTTTCTTTGCGAAGACCAGCTCACTGCACATCGCTGCGCTTCTAAGAGCAGCGATTGTAGGGTTTCTGGCGGTCTTAACTGGGCTAGGGACAGGAAAGCAGTGCCGCAGTCGCGGAAAGCCAGATTCTCTTCAGAAGAAAACGATTGCAGTGGGGGTAAAGAAGCCTCGGGGTAGAAATGGGCTCACTCCTGATTATAAGAGAAACTTCGGAGGGTATGGGGTTATTGTTTAGGTGGGCCAGTGTGGTCACTTGTTTAGGTTGGGCATTTTCAGCTGAAATTGGGCTGTGCAAAGACAGACACATTGCTGGGTGTGGTGGTCCACACGTGTAATCCCAGCACTCATTCGGGGGGGGGGTAGAATGGTTGTACAGTCAAGTTCGAGGCCAGCCTGGTCTACATAGTGATTTCTGAGCCAACCAGAGCTGGGTCGTAAGAGACTGGCCTCAAACACAAAACAAACATAGAGCACTTCAGTTTACCAAGGGCCAGCCTAGTTAAGAAGATTCAGAGCAGCCTGTCTTGATAGTTTTGTCTAGGAAAAACCCCATCACAGGGAGGGAGAGCAAGGGGTTCCTGCCGGTGGGGGCGTGGCCAGGGGCGGTAGTGGGCGTGGCCAGGACCTGCACGTGTCGTGTGGTGTTGTTCAGTGAGGCTCCTCCACTCTGGCCAGAGCCAGCCCTGAGGTGGGCCTATGGAGGAAGGGCTCCACGCCACACTCCTCATGGCAGTCACCGGCAGCACCAAGGCCATGGCCCTGGTCAAGCGCACCTTGGTACTTAGCCCGGTCGCCGCGCCCAGGACTCCCGGCTCGCCCCCACGGGGCTGCTCCTGGCCCCCGACCTCCTGGCCTTGCAAGGATTGGTCCCGGGCACGGAGCCCAGCTGCCAGCTGCCTGCCCCAGCCCACTCCTGCTCCACGTCTGCCACCACGGTGTGTCTTCTCTGCCCACAGGACTCCCTCAGCAGCAGCTTGAAGACCTGCTACAAGTATCTGAATCAAACCAGTCGCAGCTTCGCCGCCGTCATCCAGGCGCTGGATGGGGAAATGCGGTTAGTGGAGAACCCTGACTGGGGGAGGTCCGCTTTTCCAGGGGACTTTGAGTCACTGCAGCCACGTTGACTTGCCACCTAGAATTATGGGCTCCTTGTTGTGGCTTAGGCAGGACTAACCCCCTCCGCTACGCCCACGTGTTTACTTGCAAATGCCCTTCCAGGCACCTGGCCATCTACCAGCGTCCTTTCAGGCCAGCCCTTCCCGAGAAGGGGGTGGGGCAGCCATGTTTATTACTTTCGCTTAGTCCTGGCACCTGCATCTGTCAGTGAGCAGGCCCGGCGTTTTTCTTGGCCTGCTTGTCACCTGACATTTTAAGCATACTGAGCCTTCAGAAGCCTCCTCATGTGCACATTACACACAAGTTTACACACGTTACTGTGACAGCATTCATGCTGAAAAGTTAAATACTCATTCCCTCTAAACAGTTGCCTGTTGGTCTCAGACATGCATTGGTTAAACATTAAGCATTCTAGGAGTGGTATGGCATCCACTTGCTCAGCATTTCATTTTACTTTTTTATAAATAGACTGTAGAGTTCATTACTCCCATTGAGACGGCAACGGATCTAAGTGCTAAATATGCTAGGCTTTGGATAGCACTTTCTAGCCCTGCAGAGCTACTGGTGAGACACCTTAGAAATGGCCTGGAACAAGTTAAATGACAGTTATTGAAGTAGGGTCTCACTTTGTAGCCCTGGTTGTCCTGAACTCAAGAGCCTCCTGTCTCAGGCTCCCCAGAGCTGAGATTACAGGCATGAAGCGCTATTCTGCTTTAAATGTTATTTAAAAATAAATGTTTTCAAAAAGAGGCTGATGAAATAGTTTAGCAGGTAAAGGCACCTGCTGCCAAGCCTGGTGACCTGAGTTGAGTCCCCAGAACTCACATGGTGCTAAGGAAAGACTGATTCCCAGAAGCTGTGTCCCACATGTGCTGGGGTACATTTATGCTCACACACACACACACATCAGACACATCCACACACACACAATAGATAAATAAATGTTGAAAAGCACATGCTTGTTGCCATGCTAACAGCCTTCCCTTTTTTACAGCCACGCAGTATGTGTGTTTTACCTGGTTCTCCGAGCTCTGGACACTGTGGAGGATGACATGACCATCAGTGTGGAGAAGAAGATCCCAATGCTGCGCAACTTTCACACTTTCCTCTACGAACCAGAGTGGCGCTTCACAGAGAGCAAGGAGAAGGACCGCCAAGTGCTGGAGGACTTCCCCACGGTAGTGGACTCTCCTCTGGGTACCTATGGTGATAATTAGTAGGACAGTTGGAGGGCAGCCAGATGTGATGGCTAAGAACTCTGGCAGCTGAGAGTCCAGAGCCAGACCTTTCTGGTTAGAATCCCAGCTTACTAAGTGGTAATGAGATATATACCTCCTCCCTACCTTGGTTTCTCTCTATATGGTAGAGACGATAACAGCTCCCCAGTTCTATACTATAAGTCCCTAGTCTGTTCTTACAGAAAGATACATTCACATTTCAGGCTTCTAAAAGATAGACTCTCAAAATATAAAAAAAAAAAAAAAAAATGGATTTCCAGACTGGCTCACACAGACTTGTTGCCTGTAGTGAGGCTGGCAGTCTGAGATTGTTGTTCAGCATGGATCACACCTGTGGGTGGGGTATGGGCTCCTGCAGCAGTCAGGTGAGATCCTTGGAACTTTCCCTTAGTTGTGACTCAGTATTTCAATCTGCATGGGTAGAGCTGCAAGAGTTGGGTAGTTTCTTAGGTATAAAGTTCTTAGGCGTGCCTGATGCATACTAAGTGTTCTGTAGGTGTTAGCTCTTGAGGTGGATTAGAGTTAAAGCCCTAAGCTTTAGGAGTCCTCCTCAAGTTCATGTTGTCCATGGACCTCACTTCTTTTTCTAGAATTTGCGTGTTTAGCAAAGTCATGTGGTTCCTGATACTCCACAGAGTGCATTTGTTTTGTGCATATTTGCTAGAGTTTTGGAGAACGTCCTTATATGACTTTGACAGTGAAGGAATCTAGTCTGTACCTTTGAGTGGGAGAGAGTCAGGTGAATAGAGAGGAGTCCAGCCAGGTTTGAGAAAGACTTCTTTTGGGAAAGGTCTGTTTCCACTTGCTGAGATCATGTTCTTAGGGCCAAAGCCCAAAATACGGTGTGCTGTACTCTGACTCTGAGAAAGTCTGGAGAAATGAGTGAGCTGTTAGAGCTCTGACGTAGGGAAGGACCTGGGGCATTGGTGTCCTTCAGGTACCCGACAGCCAGTGAATGTGTTTGCTCTGAAACTCACTGTGAGCCTTTGAGCCCTGCTAACGGAGATGAAATGCTGTGAGCCACCTGGTTGCACCTTTTTAGTAATAGAAATGGATTTTGTTTGTCTCTTCCATACTAGGTATGGAACCCAGGACCCTACGATCACTAGCTACTCTTATTTAATACTACTCTAGATTCTCAGCCTACCCTCCCCCCTTTTTTTCTCTCAGATAGTTTCTCAGTAATTTGCCCAGGCTGACTATGAACTCACTTTGTGTTTTAAGCTGCCCTTGAACTTGTAACCCTCCTACCCCAGCCTCATGAGGAACACCAGACTTGCCTCCCAAAATACATTTCGCTTTGTTTTTTACTGTGTTGCCTTGGCTGGCCTAGAGCTGGCTGTAGACTAGGCTGGTTTGGAACTCACAGAGACCTACCTGCCAATGTTTCCCTGGTGCTGGGATTAAGGGCTACCACACCCGTCCAAAACTACTTTTCATGCTGGGACATTATAACCTTTAAATGCTTTCTGGTTGTGGGATAATTTTCTTATATGGATCATACAAATTTAATATAGCCTCATCTGCCCAGCAGAAAGAATACAAAAATGTGAGAATGTTAGTTAAAATAATTTGGGGGAGATAGATAATTTTCAGATCCTCATCTAGTACATTTGGAAAGTCCAGTGTCTTCTTTGATGTTTGTGGCAGTCCTATGGGAAGGGAATGTTTGGCTTTGGAAGGCTTCAAAGGTGAGCAGCAAATTGATCTTTTCCTGTTTGAACAGGAAGGTTAGGAAATAGCGAATTGTCCCAGGTAGAGAAAAAGGGAGCTGAAAGTATAGGCCAGAAAGAAAGAAGAAAAGCCACTTGTGATTGTGAGCCGTTGATAATCCTGATAGAGGGGAAGCATCGAGAAGCCGTGTTTTTATCTGAATGAGAGATCCTCTCATCTCTGGGAATCAGCTTAAGATAGGAAGATGTGGCAAAGATGTGTTCAGAAGGGCTGTAGAGGAAGTCTGGCCCTGGGACACCTTTCTTTAGGAGTAAAGGTGCTGTCCTAGTGCTGGACAGAGCTGTGGCAGGAAGGGAAAGGAGCGGAGTGGGGTGTTGGGTTTGAAAAACCTGTAAGGTATCAGGCATTTTAAATTCAAATCTAAAAGATTCTAGTCCTTATAAAATATGCTTATCAAGGCAGGGTAGATAGAATGTACTTTAAAGGTCAATTTCTTAGCTCAGTTGATAAATTTAAAAGTTTTGCCACATATGATGTGCAGACCTCCACTTGCATGCATTCTTGTTCTGCGAATAAGCCAAGCAAACGCTCTTTACTTGATACACATTCTGTGTATGAGCATGCTGCCTCATGTTTGTCTGCCTCAGCCTTTAGGGTTTTTTGTTTGGTTGGTTGGTTTTGTTTTTTCAAGACAGGGTTTTTCTGTGTAGTCTTGGCTGTTCTGGAACTCGCTGTATAGACCAGGCTGACCTCGAACTTAGAGAGATCTGCCTGCCTCTGTATCTCCAGTGTCATGGGAGTGTACTACCACCACCATATTTGCCTTGGCCTTTGGAATGTGCCACCACCCCTGGCTTATACTTATACCATCTGTGGTGTATCTGTCCTTTCTACATTTTTGCATATGAGGAAACTGAGGTATGGAGAAATTAAAGTCCCTTGCCTAACAGGGGAGTCAAGATTGGAACCCAGGGTGCCCGGCCCCAGAAACCCTGTGCTGACTCTGCATCTTTTCTGCTGCCTCTTCATAGCTGGGTGAGGTAAGGCAGTGGAGGCAGAAGGATTTAGGAGCTCAAGGCTAGCCTCGGCTACATAGTGAGTTTGAGGCCAGAATATATGTAAACTTGTCTGAAAAAGAACAAAAAACCCACATGACAAGAAGAGGTTAAAACAGCCAGGCACGTCTGCACACATCAGTAATTCCAGAGAAGCCAAGGTAGGGGGACCAAGAGTTTAAGTCAGTTCTGAATATCATCATGAGAACCTGTCTCAGAAGGAGGGTGGGGCTTAGGACAACAAATCGGCCAGTGTTTTAATGTAATCTGTCCAAGGCCTGTCCAGTCTATAAGGGGAGGAGTTTCTCTTTGAAAGTTAATGAAATCTGCCTCTGGCCCTGTTTGGGATTTGCCTTTATTGTCCCAAGAGACTTATCACCATAATGTGCCTTCATGTCCTTGGAATGGCCAGCAAGTGATACTGGGACCTGGGAGTGTGCCATAGCTGTGACTCGGTTCCCTAAGGGTGGGAGAAGCCCTCCTGGCTTGTGTCCCACAGTAGAGCCTGAAGAAAAATGCAGACCTTCCCTCAGGGTTCCAGAAAGACAGAATTCTTCCTTGTTTCACTGGATACTTTTTGTTTTCATTTGCTTGAATTAAAGACACTAGCTTCAAGAAAAAGTACTTGGGGAACCTGACTGATGAGGGAAGTGGCTGTCTGGTCTGGCTTGTCAGCTCTACGGGGTTGTGCCTTTCTGTTTGGTAGCACGAAGTGTGTAATCTTGTGTTTTGTTTTTTTATGGCCTCCATTTCAGATCTCCCTGGAGTTTAGAAATTTGGCTGAGAAATATCAAACAGTGATTGCTGACATCTGCCAGAAAATGGGATGTGGGATGGCAGAATTTGTGGACAAGCGTGTGACCTCCAAACAGGACTGGGACAAGGTCAGTGTCTCTGTAAGCAGGGTCCACCTCTGCTGAGTTAGACAGCCAGCTGTCACCATGGTGAAGCTCAGAGCAAGGACAGCAGAGCCTCCAGATCTGGGTTTTCTGGGTTAACCAACATCTGTTGCAGTTGACCGTGTCCTCATACCCACTTAGCCTAAAGTTGAATCCTCTTGTCAGTGACAGTGCATACCCCAGAGGGCTTACTGTTGCCAGAGTGAATTGTGACGTTATCCCTGAGGTGCTGTGAAAGACTAGGTAAATGGCCAAATCATTTTCGATAATGCAGAAATAACAGTGCTTTTCAGATTTTAAAAACAATGCTTGTTGTTATTTTCTCTTCCATTATGGAATACTGTGCATGTACATACTTTAGTGTGTGAGTCACCAGACGAGTTATTTCTTCTTTTGCTTTTAGAGTAACTCAGTGGTAGAGTGCTTGTCCAGCAAGCCTCAGGCCCTGGGTTTTTGATCCCCAGTGATGCCAAAAAAAGACAAAGAATAATTAGTAGATGTATACAAGTTTTTCATGCCTTCTTTCTCAATGCCTGGGAAGTTAAGCCGTATCTAGAGAGGACTTTCTTGCAGTTCTCACTGTAACATGTCCAGAGAGATGGAGAGCGCAGCAGAGCATTAGATGAAGTCCCAGCCTGAAGCCCATTTGTAACTTGCACTAATCCACTTATGAGGATGGAGCCTTCAAGGCCTTCATCTCCACGAGGGAGGCATCTCCGCCTCTGCACTGTTGCACTGGAGACTTCCCAGCATGTGCTTTTAGAGAAACTGAATCCATAGCAACTGCTGACGAGAGAAGAGCTGTCCCTGTGGGCGTGTGCATCTTCTTCCTGTGGGCATGTGCATCTTCCTGGGGAGATGAAGGATGAAGCAAACACAGTAGTAGCTGGTCTGGCCAGAGTTTCTTCCCTACCAGCAGTGTGGGATATAGGCCAGGCTAGGACTTGGTAGGCTACGATTGACTTAGGAGTGCTTGCTTGCTCACTTATGTGTTGACCTCACATAAAGAGTTTATGTGATTGTATTTGTCACAGTGCTTAGGTTCAGATCTTGAAATAGACTGACATATTCATTGATTCAGTGTGGGTTCAGGGGATGTAATCAGACCCTGGGCTCTGAGCAAAACAAAAACAAAATGCCAAACTTGGCTAGGCATGGTGGCCTGTGCCTTTTATCCCTGCACTCAGGAAACAGAGTGCCTGTGAGTTTGAGGTTAGCCTGGTCTCCATGAGTTCCAGGACAGTGAGGGGCTACACAGCGAGACCTTGACTAACAAAACAAAACAAAGCCCTTAGACTTAGTGGAAATATCTTCAGAACTGCTGCTTATACCCTCCAAGTTAGGACATGTGTGATTGGTGTTAGACCAGTTTCTAATTCCAATGCAGAGTTCAAAGTCCTGGCCAACTCTTGGCATGGCTCATTCAGGACTAACCCCTTTTCATCTGTGTTGAATGGGAGTTCTGATCAGATATAACTGAATGCTTTATGAATTATTTTCCCTTCAGCTTTGAAGGCAGATAAATTATAGGTCTCTGTTCTAGAGGTATTTCTACCCAAGAGCTATTATCTTGAAACGCAGTTTTCTTAGCACTGTAGATGCAGGAATATTTTTCAATATCTAGTCTGGATTTTGTGTTACTGTGAACAGTACATATATCCCTTTTTGAGTTGATGGGGGGGGGCAGAGCAAGCACTTTCAGGGGGAAGAAATTCTTTGGCAGTTAAACATTACATTTGCCAAAAATCTTGCTAAGACCTTTTGAGAAATGTTGGTTAGGCCGGATTCATAGTTCTAACCCTAAAAGCCAGCAACTCTGGATGCTGAAGTGGGAGGGTCACAAGATTGAGGCCTTCCTGGTCTACAGAATAGGGCAAAAATAAAGGGAGTAAGATCCTGCCTAGTGTACGCCTTTAATCCCAGCACTCGGGAGGCAGAGGCAGGCGGATCTCTGAGTTTGAAGCCAGCCTGGTCTACAGAGTGAGTTCCAGGACAGCTAGAGCTACATAGAGAAACCCTGTCTCAGAAAAACAAAACAAAAAGCAAAGCTCTGCAGTTCAAACCCTAATATAAAAAGAGAAGAAATAAAATAAAAATAAACACCTCTGGGTTGTGGCCCTAGGCTTTGCAGATGAGTGACCACGGCAAGGTAACTGACCTGTTTGTCAGTTTTGTCATCTGTGCAGTGGGGGGCTGACAGTAGGCCTTGTGTGTTTGTGGATTGAAGGCATGCAGTGCTCACAGGGAGTCAGGAACACGGTGTAGTTACATCTTGATTGTATTTTCATGTGCTTGGGTTTTACTCAAAAGGACAGCTCAGATATTGTGTTCTGGACTCCCTCTGTTGTGGCTAGTGATGCCTGGTAAGACCTTTCTGTGTCATTATTAAAGGTGTTACACTGGAATCTTTTGCAGTATTGCCACTACGTTGCTGGACTGGTAGGAATTGGCCTTTCTCGTCTGTTCTCGGCCTCGGAGTTTGAAGACCCCTTAGTTGGTGAGGACACAGAGTGTGCCAACTCAATGGGTCTATTCCTGCAGAAAACAAATATCATTCGTGATTATCTGGAAGACCAACTTGAAGGAAGAGAGTTTTGGCCTCAAGAGGTAACTGATATGGGATGCTTAGGGGAAAACAGTTTTAGACTCTGAAAAATGAATCATTGAACCCAATGATTGCAAGTGACTAAGTCAAAATAACCCTGGCAGCATCAGAATGGATAAAGTCCATTAATTAAGTCATTTGCTTTGGCTAGACTGGCTGCATCCAGGGAACTCAGGCTTTGTGAATGAATACCTTTTCTGTCTCTGGCAGACTTCCTCCAAATCATAGGTAAATCCTGGGCAAACCAACTTGAGCTCTCAGGGCTGGGACTTTTCCCTGAATGTACTCCTGTAGCCACAGCCTGAGCTCTCTGACTGCAACCCTCAGTAGGTTTGCCAACACAAGTGGGATGGGTTGGATCCCGCGGGTGCTTGGGCGAAAACTGCAGAATGTCCACTATACGCGACCTGATTTAATTAAACCTTGAACAAAAGCTTGAAAATTCAGTGACTATTTATTGAGATCCCTCCAGGATTTTCTTCTTACTTTTCATAAAATGTTCTAAAGCCAAGTGCTTTTAGAATAAGAATAAAAGGATAAGTCACAAAGTGAGGAAAATAGATTTGCAATGCATATAACAGATGCAAAAATTTATATTCTAATATAAAAGGAACTATTTTATTAAAAATCTCAAAGTCTAAAGTTTGGGTATTTGCCTTGGCTAGCCTTGAACTCAGGATTTTCCAGCCCAGCCTTGAGGGTGCTGGGACTGCAACAAAGAGACCAGCCATCTTGTGGAAAAATGAGCATGTAGGGTCACTTACTTCCAGGTGACTTAGGCAGACAGACTTGAGGAAGGTTCCTGCCTAGCTCTACCCTTTGGTTATAGATGAAATTCTAAACTGTCTTATTAAATAAGAAACACAGAGCCAAATGCAGAGTTAAAAGCCCAGAGATCAGAGCAGTAGCCAAGAGCTAAGACCACTTTATCTTATCACTTGCTGCCCTGAGAGACCTTCTTCCTGTGTCCTGTCTTTTTATTGCCTTTCTGTTCTATATATATTGTATATAGTTTTTCTTATTAGTTATAACTTTTTTCCTTTTTATTATAATAGAAAGGGGAAATATGGTAATATTTTATTTGTGCTGAAATGTGATTTTATTTGTATGTTAATAAATAAAGTTGCCTGGGGGGTCAGAGCTAAAAGCAAGCCATTTAGTGGAAGTCCAGCGGTGATGGCACACGCCATTAATCCGATCACATGGCAGGCAGAGTCTCTGTGTGTTCAAGGATACAGCCAAGCAGTGACCCGAACCTTTAATCCCAGTACCAACCATAGAGACCTGGAGGTCTATATAGACAGGCAGTGACAAGGAAATCATGTGGTCGAGTTTAAAGCCAATGAGAAGGTAGAACAGAAAGGCAATAAAAAGACGGGTCACACAGGAGAAGGTCTCTCTGAGGGGAAGGACATCAGGAGTGTTAAGATAAGGTGGTCTCAGCTCTTGGCTACTGCTCTGATCTCTGGGCTTTTAACTCTGCATTTGCCTCTTGTTTCTTATTTAATAAGACTGTTTAGAATTACATCTACATTTGTTTTGTTATATGTAATTTTACTATTTTACTATGTAAAAGTTAAAACCTTCCCTTTTGAAAAAAGATAAGGGGAAGTGCTGTGGGATGTTCTCTATGCTGTGAATGTGTTGCTCTGATTGGTTAATAAATAAAATGCTGATTGGCCAGTAGCCAGGAAGGAAGTATAGGCAGGACAAAGAGAAGGGAGAATTCTGGGAAGTGGAAAGCTGAGGCAGAGGAGACACTGCCAGCCACCACCACGGGAAACATGATGTAAGATACCGATAAGCCACAAGCCATGTGGCAAGATACAGATTTATAGAAATGGGTTCATTTAAGATATAAGAACAGATATCAAGAAGCCTGCCCTGGGCCCCCACCCATTGCATGCTAAATGGTCTATGCTGATCCCCCTCCAACCCCTGAGGAAACCTCATAATACATGTAAATTCTCCACCTGTGCCCCTGTTGACTTGTCTGTATTTCTTGACTGATCAGGTGTGGGGCAGATACGTTAAGAAGCTGGAAGACTTTGCTAAGCCAGAAAACATAGATGTGGCCGTGCAGTGCTTGAATGAACTCATAACCAACTCCCTGTACCATATCCCCCACGTCATCACCTACCTGTCAAGGCTCCGGAACCAAAGTGTGTTTAACTTCTGTGCCATTCCACAGGTATGGAGTGTCGTGCTTGGGCTGGGTAGAAGACAGTTTCTGTCTTGCTCTGCTGTATTCAGGGTCATGGTTTCTTAAAAAAGTGACTCTGGTGGATTTTCTTTTGCTCAGGAGCAGTGAGTTACAGCATTCAAGAACTAAGTCAACTTTTCCAGAACCTACCTTCTATCTAGATTTACCCTTTTTCCATCATCTATTCTAAACTAGCTAGATCATTATGTTAATAAGTAAAGCTTGGCCTCGGCCTGCATGGCCAGCATGCTGTTAAAACCAGGTAAGGCTATTACATGAGGCATCTTAGCAAGTCATGGCTCGTGCCACTGAGTAACCACCTGAGTTAGATTCCTAGCATTCCACATTGCCTACATACATGAAATGAATAAATAAATGGATTAACTTCTTCACTAAATACCTAAGTATTTTTATCCTTTTCTGTACTCAAGATAGCAATATAGATCTAGCCTCTGTATATATTTTTAAACTTATTTTTATTTATGTGCATTGGTGTTTTGCTGAATGTATGTCTGTGTGAGGGTACCAGAACCCCTGGAACTGGAGTTACAGACAGTTGTGAGCTGCCATGTGGGTGCTGGGAATTGAACCCAGGTCCTCTGGAAGAGCAGCTAGTGCTCTTAACTATTGAGCCATCTGTCCAGCCCTGCTTCTATATTCTTACACTTATTAACTTCTTTTACCAGTTATTTCTGTAATTAACTCCCTCAGAAGTTTGGTTTTATGTGGTACTGACAGCTCTGAATGGTGCTCAGCTAAATCTGTATACCCAGCTTAGGTTTCCATCAGGATAAGAATCATTCACTTTTGATCACAGACCACTCCCCTTGTTTTCATCTCACAATTTTTACTGGATAATGGTTATATTCATAATAGGATAAACTAGAAAATTCTTTCCAGATATTATTTTGAAATATATTTCTGTTATAGTAACTCTCTGAGTGCATACAGCACCTTTTGTTACATCTTCATGAACTGAGATTCCTCCCTCTCCTGTTACCTGTAGGTAATGGCCATCGCTACACTGGCTGCCTGTTACAACAATCAGCAGGTTTTCAAAGGGGTCGTGAAGATTCGGAAGGGGCAAGCGGTTACCCTCATGATGGATGCCACCAACATGCCAGCTGTCAAAGCTATCATACACCAGTATATAGAAGAGGTGGGTTTTTAGTTAGTTTTCTGGGCAATTTGTAGCTGTTTTTATGCATTAAATCATGTCACCGATGAACCAGATCATGTTTAGATAGTAGATGGTCCTCACTACTTAGTGTTATAGCCTAAAGAGAGTAGTTGGTATCCCTTACTAGAAAACACACGCACAGAGCCCTGCAGGCCCTATGATGACATGGAAGAAGCAAGGCTGTACTCTGAAGTCTCCTGAGCTGTGAGACGATGTTAGAGACCAGCCAAGCTTGTTTGATGGGTGAAGGATATGAGGCGGAAGCTAATGCAGAGCATGGCTGAGTGAATTTATGTTTGAAATGCTCAGTGTAGTATGTTCTATCATATCATGGATCTTACTTGAAAACCTCCAGTAGGAGATGTAGACAAAGTAAGGCTGTTACTTGCAATCAGTTCTTAAGTGTGTTTGTTTGTTTGTTTGTGCAACTCTCATTTCAAATGCCAAACCCACTTTATTCAGCAGATCATACCTCCCCAGGCTGTGCCAGCATGCATAGCAGGTAATATGTGACTGGAGCATAGTGTCTGCTCAGGCTGGCCTTGAACTCACTCTGACCCCTCCCTCCTCAACTCCCCAAGTGCTGGGACTACAGGCCTGATTTGGGAATTACCTGGTTCACTGATGACTAATTTTAGAAAATCATTTTTGAAAACTTTCATGGACACTAAAATTCATTTTTTTATTTTATTTGTGCTTTTCTTGACTATTAGGATTCAGTACTGCTGGTGGGTTGAGTCTGTGGCCGAAGGGGGCACGGTTGCCTTTGTGAAAGCCACAGCTGTAACTCAGCCACTGCGTTCCCTCCTCTGTAACTCAGCCACTGCGTTCCCTCCTGGTTGGCTGCTTTTGCAACTTCAGGGCAGAGTTGAGTAGTTACAACAGAGGAGTCCAGATAGCTAAAAATAGCTCTGGGCCTTTAACAGAAAGCTTGCTGACCTCTAATCTAGGTTTTCTAATTTTCTTTAAAGTTACTCCAATGATGCAAAGTAAAGTTTGTATTAGTATTTAAGTTGATTTGATGCAGAAAAAAATTTAAATTGTAAAGTTCAGACATTAAAATCTGAGCTTTTATGTCAGCCTTATGGAAAATTTCCCAATGATGTTTTTATAATGAAGATGTGCAGCCTGGAAATATAACACAGCAGGTAGTGTTGGCCAAGCATGCACAAAGCCCTAGGTTTGATCCTCAGCACCCACCATATCAAGTGGCCATGGTGGAACATGGCTATAATCTCAGAACTGGGGAGGTGGAGGCAGGAGGATCAGGTGTTCAAGGTCATCCTCACCTGCATCACAGGTTTGAGGCCAGCCTGAGCTACAAGAGACTGTCTCAAAATCAGTCAGTCAGACCTGCTGGTGTCTAGATGCCAGCTGCAGCCGATCCTGTTTCTCCTCAGATCGCTTCTGCCCTTGTAGGAAGGAAGGCGTGTCTCTTCTGCTGTCTGTCTCCTCAGTTGTACTGAGAATGTACCAGGAAAAGGCTTCCCAGAGGCCACTAATGCCTACAGAGAGGTGCAGTGATGGCCCATGTCCTCTGGAGCAGGTGGACAGATAGATCAGAAGTAGCCAGAACAGCCTGGCTCAGAGCAGCCTGCGAACCTGTCAGCCAGGGAACTCTTCCTGCTGTTTTGGGATAGAAGTAATGTGTAGGCAAACACCTGGAAACTTCCATCTCCTACTCTGACAACTGAATTCCTTGGCAAGGGCCATTGTTTTCAAGTTTCTGTGCCTCCATGTGGCTGCTCTGGGGGCCTTCTTAACTGTACAGATTAGCACTTGGGTGTGTATAACCTAGAAGAGGAAGAAATGATTTGATGGCCTTTGATAAACTGGAAAACCAGTGTGTTTTAAATCCTGCTCTCCCCCCCACCCCCCAGAGTCACACAATGACTCTTTTCTCTTTGGAACTGGTTGCTTTCCTGTCTTCAGAGATGCTTGTCTCCTGTTTGACCCCTCCTCTTCCTGCTCCTGAGCCTTTCTGCCTTTTCTGCTTATCCTTTAGATGTTGAATTGCTTTGCAGTCTGTCTTGATTTTGTTTATTTTCCTATCATGTAGATGTTTCATGGCTATTACCCAGCTAATGCCTTGGACATGAACTCTAGTTGTTAATGACATTGCCATCTACCTTAATCATGGAATCCCTGGGACATCATAGAGCCCTCACATGCCGAGATCGACCACCTTCTCGGGTCTCCATGGGCACTGCACACACACGGTACACAGACATACATGTAAGCAAAACACCCATGCATATAAAATAAAAATAAATAGGACTGGGGCTGCAGAGATGACTAAGTGGTTAAAAGCACTTGTTGCTATTAAGGGGACCCAGATTTGATTCCCAGCACCTAAGTGGTGGCTCACAACCATCTGTAACACCAATTCCAGGGGATCCAACAGGCACATACATGGTGCATATACATGCACGTAGGCAAAGCATTAATATACATAAAGCAAAATAAATCCTTAAAATTTAATAATAATTGTAATAATAATTATAATAAATAAGTAGATAGGACGAGAGAAATAGGTTGGTGGATATAAAGCACCTCTCACCGAGCCTGATGACCTGAGTCTGGTCCCCAGAACCCACTTGATGGAACGAGATAATCAACACTTGTGCAATGGCATGTATGTGTTCACACACATAAATATGTAATCAATAAAACAGCAATAGTAATAATAATTTTATCTCCAAGTTTTCATTATACAGTGGATTTTTTTTCACAAAAGTATCTGATATTCTTACCCCGCACCCAAAAGAAACCCAAATAGAATTAATATAGGGAAATAACAGAAAATCGGAAAGAGGCGATACTAAATTTTTTAGTATCTTTAGTTCTTTTTTTTCTTTAAAGCCAAGGCTTTGTTTTGCTGCCCAGGCTGGCCTTGAACGCCTGATCTTTTTACCTGAGCCTCCCACATGCTGGGATTACATGTATACAATACTGCACTTTTTTTTTTTAAAGATTTATTTTTTATGTCTATGAACGTTTTGCCTGTATGTATGTGCACCATGTGTGTACCTGATGTCTGTGGAGGTCAGAGGGGGCATTTTGAATCCCCGAGTCCTGGAATTAGAGATGGTTGTGAGCTGCTATGTGAGTGCTGGGAACTAAACCCAGGTCCTCTGGAAGAGCAAATGTACTTAACTGCTCAGCCATCTCCCCAGGCCCTATCTATTATTTTTAAAGTTAAGTGTAGGGGCTTAGTGGTTAAGAATGTTTGCGGCTTATGAAGAGAGCTGGGGGTTCAGTCCCCTGCATCTCACACCAAGAGGCTCACAGCCACCTGTGATTCCAGCTCCAGGGGGATCAAACACTCACTTCTGTCCTTTGCAGGCACCTGCATTCACATGTCATACACTCACACAGATAAACACACATTTGCAAAAAATAATTTAAAACTTATTTTAGATTAAAAAAAATTCTGCTTATAACAGCACTAGAAAACATGAGTGAAAACCCCACATGCTCTACTTCTCACCCACAGGCTGGGGCCGGTCCTTCTAGGTCTCTCCCCCTGCCCATAAAGGCCAGGACATGGAGTGTATGGCAAGGATATGCTTTGAAGAAGACAGGGCCGGTCTCTTCATTTTACTCCCTAGTTCTGGATATACAGGGTTTACATCACTATGGACTTGCATGGTGTGTTGCCCTGCCACAGGCTCCAAATAGTGGTGTGGTCAGTCATGGGCTAGAACCTCCAACACTCAGCCAAAGTAACCCATTCTCTTTGAAAGTTAATTTGGATAGTCCATTATAGTGATGGAAAGCTGCTATGTCCGTCAATGACATGTCAAAACAAAATGGTACAACCGGCCTTCACCCTTCATGTATTCTGGCTTCTTCTGTAGAATGAAGTCCTGCATTACTGGGTTAGAGGTAATCCTGCATTACCAGGAACTCTGGAACTGGGGTTGCAGGTGGCTGTGAGCCTCCATGTGAATGATGTGAACGGATCTCTTAACTGCTGAGCCATCGCTCCAGCCCTGGGTCCTGTTTATTTTTAAATGATCTCACTCTATAGCCCAGGCTGTGCTCAACTCACATCCTCCTGGGTGCTTAAATGATGAAATGGACACCATGCGCCTGGCTAAACATCTGTACAATGCCTGTTCCATCATCTCTACCTCATGCCCCAGTTCTGGCTCAGTTTGTCATCCCTCCTGCCAGTAAGCTGGCAGTCTGATTCAGTTGAGACTTGGGGGATAGGCAAGAGACTGGTGACGGTACCTGGAGGTGCACTGTGGAGGGTGTAGTGGGGAAGGAGAAGAAGTGGCAGTGGCCTTGCTTGTGTGAAGAGAGGCACCCAGGGGCCTGTGCAGTTGGAGAAGGTATGGCCCAAGTCACTTCACGTCCACAGCAAGGAGCTGCAGGTAATGGGGAGGGCACGGGAGTTACTGAAAACAGGTTGTCCATCTCTGTTGACCTTTGAACAGATGAGTGGATCTGGGGCTCAGATGTGAGTCACTAAGGGCATGACTCAGGGCAGTGGCGGCATGGCTGTGGAAGGAGAACAGGACTCTGCAGATGTGCAGGAGGTTCCTGTAAGGAGCAGCCCTGAGGAGGTCCCGGAAGGACTGCATGGCGTTCCCTGCAGTTCCTGCTACGTTAGGCCCATTCACCTGAGCTACTTTTGCCCAGCTGCTGGGATTGGAGTCTCCCCATCCAGCCCATGCCTTTGGTCAGCTTAACTGCATCATGCCAACATGCCCCGGGCACCGTGAGGTATGCGGATCTGGAGTGGTGCACTTAGTGCTCCTTGTTGGGGTGTGCACTGACTGGCTTCCTCGTCAACAGGACACACCTAGGTGGCACTTCTGCTTTCTCAGAGTAGCAAGTCACTGCTGTTCTCCAAACTCAGCTTTCTCCTTGGTGACATGAGAACAGGTAGAACCAACCAGGGAAAATGTCTGCAAGTGGCGTACTCGAGACCGTGCTAAGTAGCTTTTCTTCTTTCCCTAACAGATTTATCACCGGATCCCCAACACAGACCCGTCTTCTAGCGAAACCAAGCAGATCATCTCCACCATCCGGACACAGAACCTTCCCAACTGTCAGCTCATCTCCCGAAGCCACTACTCCCCCATCTACCTGTCGTTTGTCATGCTCTTGGCTGCCCTGAGCTGGCAGTGCCTGAGCACCCTGTCCCAGGTCACAGAAGACTATGTGCAGACAGGAGAACACTGATTGGATCTGGCCGGAAGCCGAAGTTCACATGAATGGGTTTATTTACCTTTCCTCCGGGTGGATTTTGACTTCCCTTTCGTTTTCCCTACTTTTCTCTCGGAGAACTGTGTGTGGGACCTTTAGAAACTGCAGAGGAAAGGACACCTTGCCGTCAGCAGCCTGGTGCTTGTTGGGTCGTGCGGGATTCCTCTGCCTCTTGTAGCCATTGGCAGCCTGCTCACTGACTGCTGCGCTTTAGAAGGGGTGGCCATATGGGATGGCCACGAGATCCTAGTGAACCTGGCTAGAGCGATAACTGAACTTATTTAATTTGAAACAGCCTTTGAATACCTATCATAATAGAAAATGAGGTGACTTTTCCTTCTGTCTGCTTCCTGCTTTTCTCATCGGTTTGACAGTGGAATGCGTTAATCGTCATCATTTCTAGGTGATACTGCCAAGCCTCCCAAGAGTGCAGGTGTGTCTGTCTCACTCAAAGGGAGCTGAAGTATTCATTGGTACCTTTGGTCCCTTGTCAGGAGCGTGGCCTCCAGTAAAAGCTTTTGACCTTGAGGTTTTATAATAGCTTGTAAGGGCTGGAATGTAACTCCGGTGGTCGAACATGTGCCTAATACGCACAAGGCTTGTTTTAGTTGGGGCTTCTGTTGCTATGAAGAGGCACCATGACCACAGCAACTCTTATAAAGGGAAACATTCAATTGAGGCAGCTGCGTACAGTTCAGAGGTTCAGTTCATTATCATGACAGGGAGCATGGCGGCAGACAGGCAGACATGGTGCTGGCTACATCTTGATCAGAAGGCAACAGAAAGTGGACTGTGTCACACTGAGTGAAGCTAGAGCAGGAGAGACCTCAAAACCCACCCCACCCCAGGGACACGCTTCCTCCACCAAGGCCACACCTCCTAGTGCCACTCCCTTTGGGATGAGGGGGCCAGTTACATTCAAACTACATAAAGGCCCTAGATTTGACCCCCAGCACCACAAGGCAACAAACTTAAAAATCCCTTGTAATGACTGAATTTGTCAAGAGCAGTTCACCTGAAAGCCAGGCAGATGGTATAGTGATCCCAAGACTCGGTCATCTGTCACCGCAACAAAGCCAGTTAGTAAGGACTGGGAAAGGCTCGATGGCTGCCTGGTGCTGCTGCTGGTGGAGAGCAGCAGGCAGCGGCACCACCGTGGCGTTCGCCCTACCAGCCACCTCGATAGTCATTTGTTCTGGTTTCCCCTCCCCCATTTTTATACTGGTATCTCAAGACAAAGGACGAAGGGCAGGAAGATGGGTTCTCCTCTGTTGGTAATTCTAGCATGGCTAGTCTGCTACACTGTCACGATGGCCCCTGGCTACCGGGTATCTGAAAGCCAGCGTTTGGGCACGACAGTGGCGAGGCTCTAGGCAACACACTGATGTTCCCATTATAACACGATACCTGAGGCCAACTGCTTTACCAAGAAAGGTTTATTTCTTTCACAGCCTAGGCGGATGAAGACCTGAGATGGTGGCCCCCGTCTTTAGCCTCCGCAGGGCCTCATGGGTAATGACAGCACACTGGTAGAACATGCAGGAGTGAGCACATGTGACAGGAAGCAAGAGAGTTAAAACTCAAGCATGCTGACAGTCTTAAACTAGCCCAGGCTGGCCTGGGCGTCTGTGTAGCCTGGCGATCCCCCTGCCTCAGCCTTCTGAGTGCAAGAGTTGAACTAACTCTGGAAGACAAGCATTGACCTCCTTTGAGGACAGTGCCTCCAAAACCTAATCACCTTGCACTGGGCCTCAGCCACCTCACTGCCAACTGTGGCCCAAGCTTCCAGCGTATGATCCTTTGAGGGCCACTCAAAACCACACTGAGACATGCATGTATAGTGCAGTCTGCTCCCCTGTTTAGCCTGCTGGGTATGAACTGAGGAACTTCAGCCAGCATTGTATGTAAGCAGAGATTGCCTTACTGTGACTACCAGGGACCACTTGGGGCATGGAGCCTTCATTTAATTGATCATTTGCAGCTCAACCATGGATAAATATCACCCTGTTGAAACCAGTCAAAAGTAACGTGTTACATGGTTAACTTCTGTTCTCACGGAAGCACAAAGATGTTAATGCTCATCCTTTCCAGAAGCTATGATTCTTACGTTAATCCCAGCAACTGTGAGGATGCCCCCAGGTCCTTCTCTTAATTTAGCCATCTCCACTGGCTCTAGGGGGTAGGAATGGAGTTTGCAGGTGGGCATGTGGAGGAGGGGAACTATTTGATATAGTTTAGGGACAAGAGATGCCTTGCAGTACTGAAGCCCCAGTACCCAAGCCAGGTTGACTTAGCCTCTGAGTTATATCTCCAGCACTCACCAGGCTTTAAAAGAGCTTGATAGAGTTCTGATTCCATCTTACGGGAAGGCAAGCTTCCTCAGCTTCTAGAAGGAACCAGCCCCTCCCATTTGGCAGGAAGGAAAGTAATAGATCAATAGGATACTTTTTTATAAATGAATCTCTTGACCAGCCATGTAATTCAGTGACCAAGAAAACTTAAGACACAGTACACAAGCTTTGGCTCCACCCAAGGGAGATGTGGCCCTCTAGGAAGGTAACAGCCTCCTCTCATATGAAATACACACAGGCATACGGGACTGGTTAATGTGCAGCTCCCTTATCTCTGAGCAGGAAGAGTCTCCCCGAGCCTGAGCACAGTCGTGGAAACGGCTTAGAGAAGGGTTTCAGGACACTGAGGAGAGAGGCACTACAGAGGGCTTGAAAATGCAGCATGGGATTGATTGTTCACCCTGCCTCCAGGAGGCCATGAGAGCAGACATCGAGCAGAGGGAGAATCGGTTTATTGGCACAGTCATTCCTTGATAAACTAACAGGGTGAAGTGGTGTCTACAACGTAAAAGAGGCTTTTCCCAGACTAGCTTCACTGTGGTGTCTGAGGTCAGTAAGTCACCCAGCAAACCAGGACCACTTGGCTTGTTTTAAGCCATACACTTAGGAGACAATCTGTAAAACCAGTACAGATCTTCAACTAATTAGACCTGTTCATTTCACATATTCAGCTGAGGTGCACAAAAAAGAAAAAAAAAACCAAAAACATTGAAAAAGCATCGGCTGAGGACAAGACCAGGCAGGGCTTGCCACATTACCAAGGGCGATGGATGTAGGTACCTTGGAAAAAGGTAGCTTTCTCCAGAGAACTGCATTGGGCCATCAATGCCTGCCACAGACTTAGGGAGTGGCTGGCTTCAAGGTGCAGCTGACAGGTGGCTTATGTCCTCATCATGAAGTTGGTGTTCCATTCTTTTGGAAAACCTGCAGCCAAAGCCCTTGGGTCTCTCCTGCTCTGGAGATGTGGGGGTGGCAGGCAGAGCCGCAGCAGCAGACACTACAGACCACTAGTCTAGGGGAGGCGAGGATGCAGGCTGTGATCACTGCTGGAACAGGCTAGGAGGGAGCCAGGTAAGGAGAAAATGGAGGACAGCTCTGACGGCAGGCAGCTCTGGTCCGGTCACTCAAGCCTTGCTGAATGCTTCGTGTATCTTAGGTGAATTCAGAGAATCAAACTTTCCTGTCTGCCTGATTCCCAGCCTGGGTAGCTAAATTTAGGGAAAAACTCCCTAAGGACTGGCCAACCAGGCCACAGCACATTAGAACTTCCCCCAGTACTGGTCAGTGCGAGGGATGCCAGCCACAATTTCTGATTCGATTCCACAGTGGTCCTCTCCTCTGACGATTTTAAAGAGGCCTGAGAAGAAAAAGAAAAAGTAAGGTTCTTTCAAAGTATGCTCTGGGTTTGGTTCCACTCTGTAACCAAGGCTGGCCACCAACTTCAGCCTCCACCCTTCAGCCTCAGCATCCTGAGTGCTACAGCTCCAGGAGTGCAGGGATTAGAGCCGCCATGTCCAGAGGCCTTCAGCCTTGAACCTTGATGGTATACCCAGATTCATCCAAACCTAATGTAAGTCATGGGACCCCCAGCATCATCTGAGACAGTTCCCTTCACATGCTGCCCATGCAATGGGAACTGTATACACAACCATGTGGAGTTCTAGGGCTCAGATGGCTCTAGACCAAAGTATCTATACACTGAGGCAGCCAGGACCACGCCTCAGGCCACAGTGGAACAAAGGGGCCATGATGCTCTGGCTCATCGCTCCTTATGCAATCTGAGGAAGGGGACGGCTACTCACCATTGTCACCCCAGTCAACGTTCCAAGAGTTGGCTACCAGCCAGTAGGGGACTTCGTTCTCTACTCCCCAGCCCAGGATGCGGATGGCGTGACCACCCATCATGTCACCGGCCTCATGCTTGTATACGCCTGAGGAAAAAAAAAAAGGCAGTTCGGACTGGACACAGGCCACTGCCTGCCCACAGAGTCCCCTAAGACAGCCAGCCACCCAGTCAGAAGCAACAGGCTGACAGGAACCAACTACTCTCCTACACAAAAATCTCTAGAAGGCTAGAGAGGGGCTCAGGATGAGCACTCGTCAGCACGGCAAGGCCATGGAATACCAGGGAATGGCACTATCTGAAGGGATGAGAAGGATGGGCGTGTGGCCTTGTGTGTCAGTAGGGATGGGGGCTGAGGTGTCAAAAGCCAGGCCTAGTGTCTGTCTGTCTCCAGCCTGTCCCACACTCTCACTCCACCCTGTCTGCCTGTGGACCAAGATGTAGCTCTCAGCTCTCAGCTCCCGCTCCAGCGTGTGCGCCCCCATGCTCCCTGCCTGCCATAACAATGGACAAAGCCTCCAAAGCTGTAAGCAAGCTCCCGTTCAATGCTTTCTTTCCTAAGGAAAGGAGAGTCTTCACAGTAGTAGAACAGTGCCTATGACGAGGGGGAGCCACAGTGTTAGGAGATTATCTAACTATACACATGTGTATGTATGTGGATATATGTATGGAAGTGTGAGTACGTGCGTGCGCATGTGTGTTTGAGAAAGGGTCTTAATAAATAGCCCTAGCTGGCTTGAAACCCACTATGTAGACCAAGCTAGTCTCAAACTCAGAGGTCTGCCTGTCTCTGCCTTCTGAGTGCTGGAATTAATAACATGCCTGGCACTGTAAAAATACTTTTGGAAGCCCACCACACTTAAGTATTTAATACTTAAGTGATTAAATATTAAAGTGGGGTCCTACAAAAATATTGTTTAGTTGACTTTAAAATAAAGGTTCTGATAAACTCTAAGTTAGGAAGCAAACTTAAAGTCTGAGGGACAGTTATCTGTTTTACACCCTGAGACTCCATGTCAGGGTTCATCTGTCAAGCTTTACAAGGCTTGCAAAGTTCTCAGGCTGCTGCTCTGGAGTCCACTGGGGGACGTGAGGGAGAGAAGGATGGCCGCCACTGTTGCCTGGCGACCGAGACACTGCGCAGGTGTTCAGAGAGCTGGTCACCCAGGCCTTCCACTTGAGGGTGACTCCTTTCTCAAACTGAAATGTATCCTCAAGTGATGTGGGTACAAGTGCTGTGGTGGCTACTCTTGGTTGTCAACTTGACTACATCTGGAATCAAACCCAAAGGCTAGGCACACCTGTGAAGGCTATTTTCTTAATTAAATCATGGAAGTGGGAAGATCCACCTCTACTCTGGATCTTTGAAGTGGGAAGACAGACCTTTAATTCTGATCTTCTGAAGTGGGAAGATCCACCTTTAATCTGGGCCACACCATCTGCTAGCAGCCTTTATAAAGGACATGGAAAAAGAAAGCGCACTTGCTCTCTGTCTCTCTCTTCTCTTCTCTTCTCTTCTCTTCTCTTCTCTCTGTCTGTCTGTCTGTCTGTCTGTCTCTGTCTCTCTCTGCCAGCTTGCTCTCAATAACAAGTCCATTCCTTCATGCATTACAACCTACTTCTTCGGGAGTTGGTGAATACTAAGACCAACTGAGACATCCAGCCTTGTGGACTAAACAACTACTGGATTCTTGGACCTTCCATTGACAGGTAGCCATTGTTGGACTATGTAGACCACAGCCTATAAGCCATTCTAATAAATCCTAGATAGATAGATAGATAGATAGATAGATAGATAGATAGATAGATAGATAGATAGATAGATAGATAGATAGATAGATGGATGATGGATGGATGATAGGTAGGTAGGTAGATAGATAGACAGATTTATTCATTCTTTTAAGTTCTGTTCCTCTGGAGCAGTGGTCCTCAACCTTCCTAATGCTGCAATCCTTTAATACAGTTCCTCATGTTGTGGAGACCCCCAACCATAAAATTATTATTTGTTTCTACTTCATAAGTGTAATTTTGCTGATAAATATCTGATATGTAGGATGCATTTCCATTGTTACAAACTGACCCAAAGGGGTCATGACCCACATTGAGAACCACTGCTCTACCAGACGCCTGACTACACAGATACTATGAGCTGCTAACCACAAGTCACATCTGTGATCCCAGCTAAGTGGAAGGCTGAGGTGATCCAGGCCTTTGTAAAGATAAAGAAGAACTACCATTGTCAAATGTGGATGAGAGACAAAGACAGGGAGGGTGATTGCTAAGGAAGAAAAATCAGTAGAGTAGGGAGCTGAGCTGGGTTGGCAGGGATGAAAAGGGACCCCTAGAGAGGCTCTGTGGAGACCACGCTGAGAGCGAGCCAGTGAGCAGAGCAGGTGGGAAGCTGTGACCACCGGACCAGCACCACAGGCTGACTATCTGCCCAGAGGAGAGAGTAGGGAAGGAGGCCGAGTCCCAGTGCTCTGCTCTCCAAAGCCTCTGCCTTCCTCCCAGTGAGACCTGCTGCTGGCTTATGCGGACCCTGGCCCTTGAGCTCTGACTTTCCAACCCTGGCTGCCATTGGAGTCAATAGGTACCTGATTTGTAAGTCAAGAAGTCTGAAAACACAGTGAAGGCACCCTCCACTGGGCCATTTTTGTAGATTTCCGCCATGATCTCCTTCTCGTTGTTAGACACGCTGTAGGAAGTGTACCCTGCAGAAAGAACAAAGCCGGGCAGGGTGAGAAGGTGCCTCCAGAAGAGGCCAAGGAAGGCTTCCCTAAGTAAGAAGTGAGCAGAGCTACAGTCCTAGAAGAGGCCAAGACGACCCTAAGGTTTAAAACCAGGTTCTAACCCCTTGCAAAACAATGGTCTGTCTGGTCCCCTGGAGCCCAAATGGGCTGAGGCAGGACAGAGTGTGGACCAGACAGAGCATGGAGTGTGCAGCTCCGTCCAGTGAGACAGGTAGGAATTACTCAGCTTCCCCCCTCTTCTTCCTGGGGCTCCTGGGTTTCTCTGTGTAGTTCTGGCCGTCCTGGAACTCTGTCTATACACCAGGCTGGCCTTGGACTCATAAAATCCACCTGCCTCTGTCTCCCAAGTGTTGGGATTGAAAGGTACACTACCACCACCCGGCGCTGGACTCTCAACACTCAAGGGCATTGGCTTCTTCCTCCCTCAGCAGGCCCCAGCTTACCGTAGTGCTTATCTTTTTGGTAGGATGGGGAATAGCCAGGCTCGCAGCTCTTGGTACACTTGGGAGTGTCTCCCTCTCCACTGCACTGGGGTCGGGAGCCATTGACATGGTGTTCGCAGGGAGGTATGGTGTACGGTAAGCAGCCTGACAGATGGAGGGGACAAGATGGCATCAGCCTACGACCCTCCATGCAAGACATCCCACCCCCCGCCCAGACAGGTAGAGCTGGAATGCAGCCAGACTCTGTCTACTTCCTGTGGGGGCTGCCCCTGTACCGAAGGTGGACAGCTGGCTCTACCGTTGACCTTTCCCTTTACAATAGAAAAGGAAGCCACCAATACTTGCCATGAAACCCACCTGAGAGACAGGGCTTGTAGGCACACACTCACCTACGTGGGAATTGGTAGAGCCCACCAGACACCAGGCCTTTCTTAACCCAGAAGTTCCAGGCTCCGGAGGGATAGCCACCGTTACAGCTGGAAAAACACTTCTATCAATGTGGAGCTAACCCCATCTGTTCCCACACATCACTGCAAATACCAAGGTCGCCCCCGGGGATACACCGTCCTCACAAGAATCCTCCCATAATCCAATATCCCAGTTCATCCTCTCCCCACTGTCACCCCACAGGGGCTCAACCCAGCTCCATCTCTGTCCACAAGGACCCTCCAAGCCACAAGGACTCTTTTTCATGTCCACATCAAACTGACCTTGAAAGCCCCCCTCTTTCTGGAACAGTGGTCCTCAACTGCACAGTATGTTATAAACCCTGAGTAGAGTAGCCCCCCTCCCTTAACTGTAGGGGGGCTTTCTTCTCTTTTTTTTTTTGAGATAGTGTCTCTCTATGTAGTCCTGGCACTCATTCTGTAGATCAGGCTAAGATTCCTCTTCCTGAGTGCTGAGACTAAAGACATGCACCACCACACCTGGGTAGTTTGATTTCTGAGGTTTTAGTTACACCATTAACTAAGGTCCAAACACGTTAAATAGAAAATTCCAGAATGAATTCCTCAACTTTAAATTGTATACTGTTCTGAGTAGCAAGATGAACTCTCACACTCTCTGCTCCATTCAGCATAGAACATAATCATCTCTGTCCAGAGTACCCATGCTGTATACGCTACTATCTCTAGTCAACTGAGAGTCATCTTGGTCATCAAATCCACAGCTATGTGTTGTGGAATATTAGTTGAAGATATGTTACATGTTTATGCTGTGGAATACTTGTTTAATGATGCAAAGATGTGCTGCATTCTCTTACGCTGCATTTGTTTAACTCTGTGAAACTGTGCCTGCCTAACACACCCGACTGGTCTAATAAAGAGCTGAACGGCCAATAAGTAGGCAGGAGAGAAAGGATAGACAGGGCTGCCAGGCAGAGAATGAATAGCAAGAGCAAGAAAAAGAGAAGACGCCAGGACCAGCTACCCAGCAACACAGCCAGCCACGGAGTAAGAAGGAAAGAAAGACAGAATAAAGAAAGGTAAAAGCCCAGAGGCAAAAGGTAGATGGGGTAATTTAAGTTAGCAAAGCTGATTAGAAACAAGCCAAGCTAAGGCCAGGCATTCATAAGGATGAATAAGTCTCTGTGTATTTATTTGGGAGCTAGGTGGCGGGCCCCGAAAGAGTGAAGAGTAAAAAGTCAACAACAGCTGTGATGCTGCAGTGTGGGTTCCACTAATCCTTGATGGCTAACTCTAAGAGCGGTAATGCTGGCAGCTCAGACGTGCCAAACGGAAGCTGTAAGTGCCTTCTTCATGTGAAAAGGCACAAAGTTCTGGACTTAATGAGAAGAAAAAAAGTCATAAACTGAGGTTGCTAAGATCTACGGTAAGAATGACTCTTCTACACCTTAAATTATGAAGAAAGGGGATTCAGGTTGGCTTCGCTGCCACCCACTGGACTCTATACAGTTATGGCCACAGTGAATATGGAACGCTGTGAGTGGAACGAATGCAGGTTATGCCCCTGGTTTAAGGCATCCCCTGGGGGAGGGGAGCTGTACTTAGCAGAACCCCTTGTAATTGTAAAATGAGGTGCGGTGCAGCTCCAATTCACTAGGCAGAATATGGCAGTGTGGGGCTCTACCTGGGGCAAGGTGGGAAGTACCTTTCTCCTCCCTTCCTGCCGCTCCTACGCTCCTGGTGTGAGACCACAACATTTCTTCTGTAACTCTCAGGCATGTCTAACCTGCACCACTGTAATAGACCAAGGGCCAGGTGACCCTGGTGAGCACCTGAGTTACAGACTGAGTTTAGTGTGACCCCTCCCCCACCCAAGTTGGGATCTGTCATCCTTATAGAGCAGACAGTGTATTTTCCCTGAGTTGGGGGTGGGGGTGAGAAGTGACAGGGGACAAGTGGGGTAAAAGCCAGGCAGAGAACAGAAAGTAAGCAAAACTTTTGGAGACCATGTTCTACCAAGACTCTATCCCCACTGAGCTGAGGCCATCCTGGTCCCGAGCAGTTCAACAGCAGCAGCTACAACAGAGTCAGTTTCCTACAGACTCCCATGCCGCTCTGTCTCAACCATGAAAACAGCTTTCCCCTCCCTGGGGAGCCTGAGTTACTAAGTACAAAGGAGGAAGGGCCAGGGTCTCCAGGAAGAGGTGTCCAACACTCACCCATCCCCACACTGGAAACCACAGCAGGTAAGCAGGTCCTCAGCAGACACCTCCACATTGACGTGGCATGGGTGTGGATGCAGAGCCGGTCAGACATGGCTTCTGCTGCTCCAAATGCCTGTAGGAATAGTAAGTCCCACTGGGGTGAGGAGCCTACCTTATCTGAAGCAGGGAGGGCCCTGAACCTTCTAAATGGGTAGACCCTTTCAATGGCAGGTGAAGCTTCTGGGCTCATACTTAGCATTAAAGAGACCAATCCAAGCTTCTACCTAGGGCCTTAGCTCACAAGGAGCAAATTCCAAGGCAGAGAGCAGATGGGAGCCACCATGGGCAGAGGAGAGCCACAAGGAGTCAGTGTGACTGAAGTGGTTCATCTGGGGGAGAGGAAAGGACTGTGTGGACGGGCTGTAGGACTGGCCGCCCAGGAACATACTTAATGCCACTGGACTATACACTTAGTTTAAGATCCTCTGCAAGAGCAACAAATTCTCTCATTAGACCTGCATTCTCCGTCATTCGTATTTTGCCACAATTCAAAAACCACAGAACAGCTCACTAACAGACACAGAACGCTCCTGAAGCTGTGTCGTATTAGAGTCGCTGTGTTTACTGAGGAATATGGCTCCACAGCCTATACATGGACCTTGATCTGTATGTCCGTCATCCACGTCATCCTTGCAGCAATTCCCAACCACGAGGATCACACACTGTCATGACGGAAAGAAACGACTCCAAACATTCCCTCATTTGCCTTGTCCCTCCGGTCAATCCCTAGACACTCCGATCACATCCCAACCAGACTTCTTCAGGAAGCCCTCCCCACCAGCAAGGTCTTACCCAACAAGAGCCGCAGGACCCCTGGTCTCTAATCTGTTTGATGGTTGGGCAGTTGGCCACTGTTCCCGTGCATCAAAAGTTTCAGGTAGATCCATGTCCTCAGCGAACCCAACCCTGAGCGAAAGGACTCTGTTACAAACTACAGTTCACTCCCCCAGCCCGAAGAGGGTTGGTAAAGAGCAGCTGGCTCTGGACTGGGTTGTACTTCCTAGAGAGGTGGTGAGACCCAGGCAGGAGGTGTCCTTTACCGCTTTACACTGTTCAGTGAGATTGATTCAGCACTGCATACACCCCCCCACCCATGCTTATTTAATGGGTATATTTTTCAAACATTCTTCACATGGCATACAGGTTGTTTTGTTTTGTTTGTTGTTGTTGTTGCCCCCACCACAGATACCTGCCCTAGCACCTCAAAAGAAAAGTCAGACAGTCTTTTTTCTTTTTTGTTTTAGACAGGGTCTGACTATGTAGCCCTGGAACTCTTCATCCTATCTTGACCAAGTCCTTAGTGAATGCTGGAGTTACCAGCATACCCCATCATGTCTCATTCAAACTACTTAAACAACAATAATCCTTCGGGTTTATTTTTAGGTTGGTGTAGTGGATATGCAGGAGAGCATCTGTGATTCAGTCTTTTCTTTTAGATTTATTTAGTGTACGACTGGTTTGCCTGCATGTATGTCTGTGCATTCCAGGTGCCCATGCATGCCTGGTGCTCTCAGAGGTCAGAAGCATCAGATCCCCTAGAACTGGAGTTACGGATGCATTTGAGCCACCATATGGATGCTAGGAACTGAACCAGATCCTCTGCAAGACCAACAAGTATTCTTAACTGCCAAGCCATCGACAGCCCTGAGATTCAGCCCTGGGACTTCATTTCATTTTCCTTGAAGAGACATTTAACAATGCACTACAGCCATCTACAGAAAACATTCAAATTCTCTCACTAAATCTGCAGATGTAGCTCAGCAGCTGAGCACCTGTCAAGCACGTGTAAGTCCTCAGCTTGATGCCCAGGACTGGTGTGGGGGCTGGATATAGAGGTGCTCATCTGCAGAAAGATCATGAGTTCAAGGCCACAGCAAGACCTCAGGGCACAGTGTTATCGAGGATCACACTGTGGGGCTGTCTGTCGTCAGAAGAGAGCAAGCACAGTCCTGCAGTGTGGGCTTCGATCCTGTATGTATCTTGCCCTGATTCTAAACCAATGCTTTTCATGCTTTCCCGCCTTTCTGACTTGGAATTTTAACAATATTAAACTGTGCCTTGCCTACAGCCTGACTTGAGTCAGATGACATCATCCCATCATGTATCAACACTGATTACCTCATCCTTGGACAGACATCCCTAATCCTTGCTAAGAACAATTTCCGCATGAGTATGTCCACGGCAGTTTTACAGAAAAATAAAACATTAATGGCAGCTCCTGTGGACTTGCCCTGAATTGTTCAGAGCTGAGTGTAGCCAGACCTCAACTTCCAAGCCTGGGACCTCACCTGAGGATGAGGCACCTTGGAGACAAAATAGTAAATTCAGTATCTGAGGCAGTCTCTGCAGCCTGGAAGAGCACAGGTGGGGAAATCCAGAGGGCTTCCTCTACCTCTACCTACACCCCAACACTAGCACTACTGCTCACAAGCAATATTTGGGGGCAGTCTACTCTGGGTCTGTCACTCACCTTTCAGGCAGCTTGGGTCCACCCAGGATGGTACCACACAGCCTCTTCAGATAGCTTACGTCAACATTGTAGAAGTTTCGTCCAGCCTGGAAGAGAGTCACAGCAGGACAGTCACCCACTGACCAAGAGGTTTCCCAGGATAGGGATGGGTAGGCCAAGGGTCCTGCCCAATTCTAGGTAGGAGCTAGGGGAACAGGCAGAGGGATTCAGGTCAGAGCACAGTTCTCAGACCATCGTGCATCCTCTGGTCTGCTGCCAGTTGTTAGCAGGAGACCTGCCCGGACATGGAGGAAATGATGGCGGCAAGAAGCACTAAGGACCCACCTCACCTTCCATGGCAGTTTTCCTAGGGTCCACCTGGTGTTGGAGCTCACTTACCCTCCACACAGCTCCATGTTCAAGTGTTCACACATATGTGCACTCCCATGCACACAATGTGGAGATCAGAGGGAAAGCTGGTGTGGTTCATAAGCTTCAACTTCCAGAAAGGAATGTCCTATGGCTAGTCAGTCACCTCAAAAGCAGTGTGCCCAAGGTGACTCAAAGCAGGGACCCACAAAGACAGACAGACGGACGGACGGACGACAGGAAACAGCAGCACGGCCCACCTGCCATGTCGTATTCTGCTTGTTGATATAGTTGATCAGGTCATCTGACAGTGGATGGAAGGAAGGTTTGCTGTGGGCACTCGCCAGTGCCAGCAGGCAAGACAGAGGGACCAAGGACCACCACATTCTGGAAGCTGGATCCTGCACCCACCTAGAAAGCACAGAGGTGGCATCAAAACAATTTGCACACAAGGACACTGCTCGGGCTCCTGGCTGCCTTTATGGCCCCAATATGAAGGCTGGTTTGATGGGACCCTGTAACACACGCATGACAGTAGGCATGTCTCCTCCCGGCTATTTTTAAAACCTTATGTACCTGATGGACTAGGTTTAAGAGATTCAATCAGGGTTCTAGAAGGACAGCTAGCCTGAAGCTGGATGTGTGTAAACCCTGCACTGGGGAAGTCAGGAGTGTCAGGAGTTCAGTCTGACCATGTAGCTCCAACCTGCCTCAAAAAACAAAAAACAAAACCCAGTCAATCTGTGTATGTCCTGATGGACGAGGAAACTAAAAGAAGTAACGTTCATAAGCCTCACTTAAAACATTTTCAGCTGGGTGGTGGTGCACGCCTTTAATCCCAGCTCTAGGGAGGGAGGCAGAGGAAGGTGGATCTCTGTGAGTTCGAGGCCAGCCTGGTCTACAGAGTGAGTTCCAGGAAAGGTACCAAAGCGACACAGAGAAACCCTGTCTCAAAAAAACAAAAACAAAAAAAACCCAAAAACAAACAAACAAACAAAACTTTTCAATTGTTTTGTTTGTACATATGTGCGACCATGTGCAGGTCCGAGGACAACTTCCGGGAGCCAGTCCTTTCCTCCTACTTTAGGCCTGAGTCATCTCCCCAGTCCTGCCAGCTCCATCCCCGGCACATTTCAAGCCAACAGAAGCTGGGCTGGTGTCACTTGCTGAGAACTAAGGAACCACACTGAAGGCGCCTGGGGCACCAGGCTCCCAGGAGCCCCTCTGGTTTTTCCTGTCAACCAAGGGCTTTGCTTCCGCCTTCTGAGAAGGAAAACTATTACATCAATACCTTGGCCTCCAGACCTTGTGAAACTGGCTCCAGAGTCAGGAGACCAGTCATTTCCAGCTCAACCCATGAGTCACCCTCCTGGCCAAGTAACTAATAAAGGCCAGGTCTGTCCTTAGGTGCTGACAATTGGGACTGGGCCTAGTAGGAACAGCAGTATGTGTGCATAGAGCTGGGACCCTGTCTTGACTGTAGGACTTAGGAAGCAAGTGTACTACATCAGGGTCAAAGGGACACTAGAACCCAGACTTACATTCCTAGAGAACTTTTTGGTGGAGTGGGAAGTTGAGACGGGATCTCATCTAGCCAGGCTGGCCTCAAACTCCTGCCTCTGCTTCCTGAGTGCTAGATCACAGGCATAAAAGCATACTGAAGGAAAACTAAAAATTCTCATTTAAGTTCAAGCAACAGAGTTGTGTTCTCAAAGAGTTAGAATGATGGTAAGTCTGGTGTGTGTGTGTGTGTGTGTGTGTGTGTGTGTGTGTGTGTGATGGGCATGCGGGAGGGGGTTTGAGCAGCAACTCAACTATGACCTCCTCGTCACTGCCTGTCTATACAGACCTCCAGGTCTTCTATGGTTGGTATTGAGAGTAAAGGCGTGTGTCTCCATGCTGGCTGTATCCTTGAACACACAGAGATCCGCCTGTCATGTGATCGGGATTAAAGGTGTGGGCCACCACCACCCGACAGGCTTCTGCTATGGCTTCCTCTTAGCTCTGACCCCCAGGCAACTTTATTTATTAACATACAAATAAAATCACATTTTAGCACAAATAAAATATCACCATACAGAAAGACTATTCTGGAAAAGCTCCAGGGAGACCTTCTGGAACATCATAATGTATTATAAAATGCGTGATGATACTGGCTCAGAAAGTTCCATTTAAAAAAAAAAGTCAGACCACGCAAAACCCATCTTGGGTATGGGAAAAGTGGGGGGCGGGACAGGGAAAGAGGAAGTGACACACTCCTGCAGATGTGCTTGCACAGCTGGCTGCCCGCCCTGGGAAGACAGAGGGCCAACTCTGCACACCTGGCTCCCCCACGCAAAAGTGCTTCATGGAGGCAGACCTCAAAACCACACAAGTCTGAGCAGGTTGTGAGGCACGGCTGTCACCCTAGGGCTCAAGGCTAGCCTGGGCTACACTACGATACACAAAACAAGTGAAAAGCTCCAAACAAAACTCCCTCCCTGGAAAGCCTAAAACTGGCATAAAACAAAAACCTGTTAGGCATCACATTAAAATCAGTCTTACATTGGTGGGATGGCTCTGTAAATAAAGGGGCTTGCTGCCAACCCAGGAACCTAAGTTCAATCCCCTCCTGATGTTGTCCTCTGACCTCCACATGCGCACACACAATAAACAAGTCTTCATACTAAAAACAGCAACCAAGATGGAAAAATGCTCCATTAAGAGCTGTGTGTCCTCGATCAAACAAGACTCGAAAGTCAGAGGACTTGGGCTGAAATGCAGCTCAGTAGAACACAGGCTTAGCATACATGAGACCCTGGATTTGAACCCCAGCACCACACACACGCTCGGAAACATGGGGAGAGCAGGGTGGGAAGGTGGGTACAGTGACTACAGAAAAGGGCAAATGGCCAGTGCAGATCGGAATGTGTTCAGCCTCAGAGAGGCGCAGGTAACATGGAGAAGCTTCAGTCCCGGAGGCCAAAGCAGTGTGCTTCTTCTCAGAGCGATAAGAGAAGGGAGAGGGGCCTTGGAACCACAGAGGCCAGCCTAGACCTGTCAACTGAAACCTACCCACATGGGGTCTGCATCTGGACACTAGACATGTACCCCCATAGAGAATGACCCCGAAACACAATGACACAAGCACACAATGTCCACCGAACATTCTGCATGAACACAAGCCCCTAAGTGAGACAACTGTCCAGTGGCACAGTAACTGATAAATCAATGCAAGGGCTCAACAGAGTTCAAAACAGCCAGCAAAGATGAACGAGCTGAAGGACCTGGCCCTGCAGAAATGAAGTAAAACACCCCCGTGCCACAGGTAAGTGGAAAAGCAGCAGACAGCCGAGGAACACAGGGGCTGTGTCTACCAAGCAGGCAAGCCAGGCACACAGACGCAGTCTTGTCGTAGGGAGAACACACAAAGGCGGTGACCGCACCTTGAAGACGCCTTCTCGGTCTTCTATGGCTATGATGCATCAGAGTGTCCTGCAAAGGTTATGTGCAGCGAGCACTCGGTTCTCAGTTGAAACAGGTGGGCTTTCGAGGCTGGGCTTGGTGGGAGGTCTCGGTGTGCCTCCACCTCATTTTTGTTTTCCCTTCTAGCTACGCAGGGGCTCCCCCATCACAGGCATCTCCGCCGTGGCACCGGCATGATGGTGTGCTCCAAGGTGAGGGGCCCTGGACAGAAGCCAAATCTGTGGACTGCCTGGTCTTGCGCTTTCAGCCTCCCAGACACTGAGCTATATAATCAACCCCTTCTTTACAGTGCCCAGCTTTGAGAATCTCACTACAATAGTGAAAAATGGACTGCCACGCATATATATGTATAACTTATCCAACACTTACTGCCCCCATTTCCAGTGACTCATGGGAAGCCTGTTTCACATGACCATGCGTCAGCCGTCACATGGCCTCCAAACCACCCTGACTTGTACTTGGCATCTTAACCTTTCTGTGCGTTTCTGTGTGCATGCATGTTCAAGTGTACGCAAGTACAATATATGCCCACGACTCTGGACACCAGGGCAACCCCAGGTGTTGTGGCTCAGGTGGCATCCAGCTTATTTCCAAACAAGGTCTCTCAATGCTTGGACCTTACCAAAAGGCAGGGCTGGCTGCCCAAACCTCTGCCTTCCCAGTGCTGGGTTACAAGTGCACACCGACAAGCCTGGCTTCTTTTACGTGGTTCTGGAGATGACTCAGGTCCTGGGAATCAAACTCAGACCCTCGTGCAAACCCTTTACCAACTAAGTCATCTCCAAAGCCCGGCATCTGAACCTTTCTTCCAAGACAGGAGACCCCAATACAGAAACACTGGCGTGCCCACTCCCTAGGGTCGGAGTCTGGACTAAGGAAGGGGCTGTAAGTATCTTAGGATCTCCTATGTTAAAGGTCTGACCCCTTGGGATCTCACCATACTGTATGTGGAGAATAGGAGTGTCCCCAGATACCCTCAGGGACTTGGCGTCTGTTGAATATAAGCTGAGTAGAGAGGCGCATTTCCATGGCAACTTGAAATTTTAAACAAGAGGTCTTTGATTTCTGTTGTGGCAGGTCCTCTCACGCCCCCCCAAGGGCTCCCAGGTCCCTCGGCCCACAGCCCCTGGCCACTGCAGGTACAGGACACTTTCCAGGAAACTCAGTTTCCACCCCTGACCATCTGACTTGACTCTCCCACCATCAGGGCTCTGCCCAGCTGCAAACAAACCAGGAACTGGGGTACAGTGGCCCCGCTGTACCCGCCCAGTGTCTAACCCCACTTATACCAAGATGAACCCCCAAATCCCTAGATTCCCCATTCCTCACCTGGCCACTAACTGCTGAGGAGGCCAGGTTCTGCAGGAGACTGACACCAATGTCTAGACCCTGGTCCCGCCACTGTTACCCGTGGACACTGCCCCGCACTGAGGCTCAGATCCTGTACCTCTGCGGTGGTGATAAGCACCATGTTTCCAGGGGATGTGAGGAGCAGCGGAGGTTAGGGACACCCCGCATCAGTGCACACACCCCACCCTCTCCCCCGGCAAGTCTCCCTTCCAGCTTGTGCTGGCTAGTTCCAGTTGTTCCAAACACAACTCTCAAAGCCTGCCCGTGGTAAGAGTCTGAAGTAAAAACAAGCTTCCACCCTCAGGAAACCCACAAGCCTCGTCAAGAGGAATTCCACAATGAGGGTCCAAAGACCGTCACCACCTAGTGCACTGACTCCTCGAGGATGTCACTCTTCCCAGAGATCACACACGCAGGCCCGTGGGTGACACAGCCAAGAGTGACACGATAAGCTAAGCTAAGCTGTCTGGAACCCTGTCACGGGTTCCATGTCTCTCTGCCTGAAAGAGCCCCTGGTTTTCACTTCCCCTACTTGGGCAAGCACTTCCCTTTATTTCCCAATTCTGTCGTTTTTATTTTTAGTTAACAGAAAGTCTTTATTTCACAAAAGAAGGGGGCTGGAACAGACAAGTACATTCACCGCTAACCAGACTTCTCTTCCAGGTGGAGAAGTACAGCGCAGTTGTGGGCAGAATTTATTTCTAGCTCAGGTCGGCTGGTCCTGGGTTCCATCCTCTTCCTTTTCAAACCTACATAGCCGTTGATGTCTCAACATCCTGCGATTGCTGTCTCTCTACACAACACTGTCGCGTGCACAGAATTGGGTGGGGAACTGGTGATCCCATCAACAGCAAAACCACCTCCCAAACTAGCTGGATGCCCTTCCTTGGACAAATATAGTCCCTGGGACTCTAGGAGAAAATGGAAAATCCAAGAAGTCGTTGATGCCAGGGTGAAGGAAGCATCATGTAATGACACCCTTAAAAATGGGGGAGCCAGGTGGTGGTGGTGCATGCCTATAATCCCAGCACTCAGGAGGCAGGGCCAGGCAGATCTCTGTGAGTTCGAGGCAGGCCTGGTCTACAGAGCAAGATCCAAGACAGGCACCAAAACTACAGAGAAACCCTGTCTCGAAAAACCAAAAAAGAAGGGATGTGGGGGGACGATAAGCTTGACAAAGAATGCTTTCCTGGGTAGGCAATGCCTCAGGTAGACTAGAGTCTACGTCATATTCTAAAGGCTGTACGGAGACAGAATAGGTAGACCCGAAAGTCCTTCAGGCCACCTGCCACGTCCTGGCACAGGCTAAGTGCACACACATCCAAACAGTCTGTATCTCCTGCTCTCCTGACAGTGGTCCAGGAACACGGGGCTGACCTCTCACACATCAGCTCTAAACTCTCAGAAGCATGAAATGTCTTCATTTGCCAATAGCCACAAACTGTGACCGTCCATCACAGATGTGCAAGGGGGGGGGGGGCTTTACGCTAGGAAGGTGGGAAAACAGGATGGGGAGACCAGCAGGGACCTCAACACTGTACTTACGAGTTTCTCTTCCATAAAAACAAACTTGTCTCAGCTTTACCTGTCATTAAGGGCACCTGCTCCTCCAGTTTTGACCACTTCAGTCCACCCACAGAACAAGACCGTGCGAGCTTCACTTCCTTTTGACTGGTTTGCCCAGTCGTTCCCCATGCTGGGGCAGGTATAGTGGAAGCTGATATCCTATCTCAAAGGAGTGCAGAGCAGACCCGGAGGAGGCCGGAGACTCCCCCTTTTGCTAGGTCTGAATCACAGCCTTGATGTGGACTTCCAGACTACACATCTTTGGTCCTGGTAGGAAAGTGTGTAATTGATTCATGGCTGATCCTTAAGAACAAAAAACAGCTTGGGGCTATCCACAGCTACCTTCTACCCAAGGCACATCTGGAAGGGAGGCTACAGATATAATTTCAGAGGCAGAACACTTACCAGTGCAACTGAGAAAATGCCTCCATAAAACCAGACTGTGGGCAGACCTATAGGGCATTTTCTTAATTAGTGATTGATGGGGGAGGGCCCAGTCCATTGTGGGGGGTGCCACCCCTGGCTGGTGGTCCTGGGTTCTATAAGAAAGCAGGCAGAGCAAGCCAGGAGGAGCAAAGCCAGTAAGCAGCACCCTCCATGGCCCCTGCATCTGCTCCTGTTTGAGTTCCTGTCCTGACTTCTTTAATGATGACTACAATGTGGAAACGTAAGCCAAACAAACCCTGTCCTCCCCAGCTTGCTTTTGGTCATGGTGTTTCATCACAGCAATAGCGACCCTAACTAGGGTAGGCCCCCAGAGGAAACACATTTAATTGTTGATAGAAAATACGACAATTTGACTTGACAGTCAACATTCCCAGAAGCTTTTTGTTCTCTAGCTCTGTTCAAGGCCTGCAGAAGCCCTTCCCAGATGCATGGGGTAGTACATTCCCCAAGTCTGCTCCTAAAATATACACAGTACAAGGCTTTTTAAAGATCTTGAGATGTAAATGTGTTTCATGTTCCATGCTTCTCAGCTTGCTCCTTAATTCGACTGCAGGATAAATTAAGTTCCAGGCTGCTCAGGGTGAGGCCTAGGCAGACATGTAATCAAGCAACAGAAACACTGTGTCTGTGAGCTGAGCATCTTCTCCTTCCTTAGGGCCCCAGGAAGAAAGAGTCCCTCTAACGGCTAACAGAAATGATAGACAGAGGTACTCTTTAGGAAAGTGCCTCCCTGTACCAGGCAGGGGGGGGGGGCAGCCACCAGCAGGCAGAGCCATCAGATACAAACTCCGGGGTCTGCAAACCGACCATATAGCTCTCTATGCACACAGCAGTCAACACTCACTATCCTGGGGGGTAATTTATCTTGATCTTTAAAAATATCCCAGTTTGAGACCAGGAATATGCTTAAGCTGGCAGAGTGCTTGCCCAGCATCGTGGGTTCAGTCCCCAGCAGCACATTAAACCAGAGGTAATGGTATGTGCCCATAACACCAGCTCATCAAGAGGCAGGAGGAGGAGTTCAATGCCATCCTTGGCTATACTGTGAATCCAGGCCAGCCTCGAATATGAGACTGTCTCACAACACCTATTCTCCTTAATTGCTCTCCTAATTGGGGTAAAAAATTATGACCATCATGCAATTTATAATAAAGCCTCACATGCTGGTACATACTCTACCATGCGATTATCAAAACCAAGTATAGCCCAAAACCCAGAGGGGATCAATAAGTCGAGAATGAGTGGCAGGCTGCTTGAATCCTGATACGGTTTTTCACTGGCACAAGCCAGCCAGCACCATCTGCCTTAGGCAAGCCAGAAGGACATGTGACTCCTGTGGATGAGGACCTCCTGCCTGGGCCAGATCAGCGGGTCAGCGGGCAGAGAGCAGCCAACTCTGCTGTGAGAGCATATTATCTAAGTGTTCTCTAGTGTTCTGTGGAGACTAACTTGGCATTTATCAGCCCCATTCTCTTCCACCCTGCCTGCTCGAAAGCTGTATTATCTTGACCAGACTACAGAGTTATTGACCCAGTAAAAACAGGTTAACAGTTGAGATCACAGATCACAGGTCCTTCCCAGACTTCAGCTTTTATAAAACACCTGTTCTGGAAAGGGCCCTCCTGTCTTGTAGAAGGCTTCTATTTCACAGGTGAGGGAAACTAAGGCATGAAAGGAGACCATAGGCAAGCCCCGAATGGAGACACCTGAGTAGGCATCAATAACCTTCTGGAGACCAAATTCCAGGTCAGTTTCCACCATCATTACCTAAGTGACTCTAACCATGTTACAGACTTGCAGGTGACTTCACTTTCTCATCTCTAGAGTCCCCCAACCTCACATACCTCCTGAATTTACAAAATTAGAAACTAGGGCTTGGAGAGGATGGTTCAGGGGGGAAAGTATTGCTGTGCAGTCATGATGACCTGGGGTTGAATTCCTAATACCAAGTAAACGCTATGAGGACTTGGTGGCCTACATTTGTAATCCCAGCATTTGGGAGTCGGAGAAAAGATTCCTGGGGCAAGCTGGCTAGCTAGGCTAGCCATATCAGTGAGCTCTGGGGATAAGTAGCCCTGCCTCATGAAGTGGAGAGCAATTGAGGATAATGCTCAATATCAACCTCTGTCCCCCACAGACACATAAACACACACACACACACACACACACACACACACACACACACACACACACACAACTATTTAGAATCTACATCTAACTGTAGCTAAGTTCAGCTACCCAGGTTTGTGACCTAAAGAACTCAGACAATTGTAGATGTATGGTGGCATACAAGTATGTATTTATTTCTTCTGTCTATTCTTAGAACCTGAAAGGCTGAGCATAGAAATAAAAATTTATGTTCAAGGTCATCCTTGGCTACATATCAAGTTTGAAGCTAACCTGGGCTATATGAGAGCCTGTCTCAAAAACAAAACCCAAACCTAACTCAAACTTTTTTTTTTTTTTTTTTAAGATAGCCATGTAGCCCTGGCTGACCTAGAACTCACTATGTAGACCAGGTTGGCCTTGAACTCAGAGAGTGCTGAGATTAAAGTAGTGTACTATCATGCTGAGCTAAAAACCTAATATTTAGTGCCGGGCGGTGGTGGTGCACGCCTTTAATCCCAGCACTTGGGAGGCAGAGCCAGGCGGATCTTTGTGAGTTCGAGGCCAGCCTGGGCTACCAAGTGAGTTCCAGGAAAGGCGCAAAGCTACACAGAGAAACCCTGTCTTGAAAAACCAAAAAAAAAAAAACCTAATATTTAAAACAACAACAAAAACCACAAACAACAACAACAAAATGAACGTTAGCACAAGCGCTCCTTGTGACCAACCGCAAAACCAGGGAGCATTTCACTAATGAAGGCTTTCCTTCGCCCAGGAATTGAACTCGAATTTCTACTCCTAGCAAATGGAGGCACGGGGACCATCTGAACCCATCACACTGACAATTAATTAGGGTCTGGTAAGATCTAGTGTTGGAACTGCAAAGAGAAGGTGACCCAGCCACAGAGGAAAGAGGACGTCATCGTTATGGAGCAGAACAGAAGGTGTGCGGGTCTACGTTGAGCAATTGATCCTGTCTCCTCTGCTTTGCCCAAGAGAAGGCACTGTGCCACTATGAGCAAGAGTGAAGAGGTAGGAGGAAAAAAATGGAAGGAGGAAGTTTTGATTGTCCCTCAGGTCAACACATTCAAAACCAGGCGCGGTGGCCCACGCCTATAATCTCAGCACTCGGGAGGCAGAGGCAGGTGGTCTGTGAGTCCAAGGCCAGCCTGGTTTACACTGTAAGTTTCAGGACCGCCAGGACTACACAGAAAGACCTTGTCTCAAACAATTAAAAAAAAAAAAAAAGACTAATAACCTAAACTTCCTGGGCATGACAGGGTGCGTGTACACCTGGGATCTCAGCACTTGGGAGGTAGGCAGGGGGATCAGGTGTTCAAACTAATCCTCACCTACCTGGTGAGTGTGAGCTGGGCTACCTGTCAGACACATTAAATCTGAGGGCATCAACATCAGCAAATCTCAAACTGGGTGAACAAGACACATAGTATAGTAAGTGACATAAAACAATACTTACAGATTGAAACATTGTATCAAGCACCGAAGCAGGAAAGAATGGTAAGGAGGGAACAGCTGCCTAAGTCCTTGTGAAAGACAAAGCAAGCCGAGGAGCCAAACTGACCACAATGAAACATGTCCCCTCAGAGCCACCCACCTCCATCCCAAACCTGAGCCCAGGGGGCATCAGGTCTGCAGAAAGGGAAGTCCAGACTTGAAGCTAAAAATGAAGGGACCTCTGGGTATGGTGGTCTATATACCTTTGATTTCAGCACTGGTGAGGCAGAGGCAGGTTTATCTCTGAGAGTTTGTGTACTCAGTCAAGCTTGGGCCATCCTGGTCTACATACCTAGTTCCAAGCTAGCCTGGACTACACAGTGAGTGATGAGACCCATTTGTGGTGGTATTGTGTTCCCCAAACTATTGTGCACCCTAACAAACTTATCTGGGGTCAGAGAACAGAACAGCCACTAGATACAGAGGCTAGAAAATGGTGGCACTCACGCCTTTAATCCTAGCATTCCAGAGGCAGAAATCCGTCTGGATCTCTGTGAGTTCAAGGCCACATTGGAAACAGCCAGGTATGGTGACACACACCTTTAATCCCAGAAAGTGAGCCTTTAATCCCAGGAAGTGAGGGCAGAAAGCAGAAAGGTATATAAGGTGTGAAAACCAGGAACTAGGCTGGTTAAGCATTCAGGCTTTCTAGAAGCAGTTCAGCTGAGATTCGTTTAGAAAGCTGAGTAGGATGGCGAGGGGAGGAGACTAAAGCTGGCTGGGTATGGTATAGTCCGGGGCAGAGCGCACGATTAGCGTGCACAGGGGGGCCCTGGGTTGGATTTCAGCACCACAGATAAACCAGACACTTCCAGCGTGCAGCAGGGATACATCCAAAGCTCAATGTAGGGCGGAATATAAACTATGGCAACGAAAGGACTCCAAACGGATCCTCTACCCTTTCTTGGGCAGCTCCCGGAGAATACTGAGAGGACGGGACCAGGGATATGGACTGTTAACTGAGCAAAGACAACACAGGCGTTTATACACCCACCTCACCCTGGCCAGTCCCACCACCTCCCGTCATAGCAATCACACTCAAGTCCCTGGCTTCCTTTCTGACTTTCAAAAGTTCCATTGCATCTAGTTCAAACTCACACGTCTCTCATATTTTCCTTTCAACAGACCATCAAAAGTCAGTTGGCCAACCTGAGACTCTGACACCTGAAGGTTTCCACCCATACATACCACAAAGGGCCTCAGCCTAGACTGCTGAATCAGCACCTCCACGGGGCAGTTCCAACCTGGAGCCAAGAGCTCCGACCCTCCACTGCCTGACTAGTCTGAAATAGGGTTGACTTGAACCCACACCAAGAGGAGTGCCGGAAGAACCCTCAGAGGCCACCTGGGCTGGTGAAGCACAAACATGAGCCCACCCTCTACCCCCAAGCCCCAGCAGTCCCTACAGGCCCGGGACACAGGCTTTTAAAGGAGCAGAGGTCAGTTTCCTCCAGGGTGCCGCCTTTTTTCAAGCATGTCCTTTTTTTTGGGAGGAAGGAAGGTTTGGAGATGAAACTGTCTCACTCTAGTCAGACTGCCCCGGAATTCATTACGTAGCCCAGGCTAGTTTCTAATGCACAGTGATCCTCCTGCCTCAGCCTTCCAAGTGTTGTGATTGCCTGGCTCTGGGAGCCCTGGAGCTTTAGGCCACCATGGCCAGAACTTAGGAGAAGCAATTCTCCCCTGAAGGGCTGGCTGCGAGGGAGGATGAGAGCACCTTCAACAACGTTCTCCATATGCTACCCTTCTGACTCTGGAGACTGAAGATGGACATACCTCCTCGGCACTCCCTTCCAGAGGAGACACCTCGTGTTAAGCTTCCCTTTGAACCCCACAATTTACTTCCCTTCCCAACGGGTGAGGGGATCTGGTCAGGTGGAGGCAAGGTGAGGGTGGGCTTAGTCATTTACTCCAGGCTCCTAGGGGACCAAGTCCAATTCACCTATCTCCTGGTCCGCATGACCAACACCCTGCCCGTGCAGACCGACCCCACACCTCTTCCGGGCCAGCAGGGTCCTGACTGAAGGAGATTGTCCTACATTTACCTCTCCCCCTCCACAATCCCATCATCTTGGCCATCCCCCTCCAGAGAAAGGGAGTGCAGCGCCAAGCACCCCTATCCTCCACTCCACTCTGCTTCTCTTCCTGTTTTTCGGTTTAACTCTCCACGCAGGTTCCACCCCAGCCACCCACTACCAGGTTTCTGTTTTCAATAGGACCGGTCTTTTAGGGTGCCAGGCACTGCGTGGGCTTGTGTGTGGCAAGTTGCCGGGGCAGATTCTTTAGAATAAGCCACAAACCTGCACTAGACGCAGGTCGATACTCGCCCTGAGCACCATTGAGACCCGGAGCCTGCGGGCTGGCAGGAGGGCCAGGGCCGAACCCTTCCCTGCAGGCTCCTCCCTCCGAGCTCCCCGAAGTCGCAGCTCCGCCCTTGGAGTGCGCCAAGGCCACCGGAGGGAAGCCGACCCGCGCGGGGTCACTAGGTCCCGCCGTAAGGTCGGGCAGGCCGCCCGTGCTGCTCTCCTGCAGTGCCCGAGCTCAGGAATCCTCTACCCGCGGATCGCGACCACTCACGGTACAGCAGCATCCAGGGCCGCGGAGGAACCGCGCCTGCGCCCTGGGCGAGCTAGGGGCCTGTCGCCGCCACCCGCGAGCCGCCCGCTTCCCGACCCCAGCCAAGGTGACTTCGAGGAGTCACTGCGCCCCGGGCGCACTCACCGAGCGCAGCGCTACGGCCTGGGCCTGCAGCTGCCGAGCCGAACCGAGCCGCACCTGGCCTCTCGGGCGCACCACTAAGTACCCGCGCAGCTCCGCCCACAACTGGGCTGATTCGCCACGTGACCCGTCGGCCGCGCCCCCGCCCCCGCGCCGTCGCTGGCTCCGCCCCTTCGTCCCGGGACTCCCCAAGCTGCTTATCCTAGGTCTGTACCGCGCAACTGGGGTAATCCCGGAAGAAGTCGATAGTCTGTCTGATCTCTCCACTGGAGCAGAGATGCTCTCCGGGGACCCCTGCTGCAGCCCAGCACCGGGAAGAAGTGACATTGCCGCCTACCGTATTCCTCGGAAAGGCCCCGCGGGATCGGGGACCTGGAAATGGCTGGCGTCCGAGTGGAGCCTCCTGGCCTCATAATTCTGAAGCTCGGAGCATCCTGGCTTAGTGCTTAGGCTTAGGAATACTCAGACCAAGGAAGGTAATTAAAACTAGAACTGGGCTGGGGCTGTAGCCCAGTGGTAGAACTCTATCCTACCAAAACCAAAGCCCTGGGTTCAATTCCAAGTAAAAAACAACAACAACAAAAAAAACCTTGAATTCTTTTGTTTGTTTGTTTTGTTTTGTTTTTTCAAGACAGGGTTTCTCTGTGTAGCTTTGCGCCTTTCCTGGATCTCGCTCTGTAGATTAGGCTTGCCTTGAACTCACAAAGATCCGCCTGCCTCTGCCTCCCGAGTGCTGGGATTAAAAGGGTGCGCCACCACCGCCCGGCTGAAAACCCTTGAATTCTTGTCCAAGGTTATGAAGTTCCAAACACCCGCCAGGCCATCAGTCCCATGTAGGAACCTCCTCCATCTCCCTGTGGAGTAAGCTAGCCAATAAAGAAATTGGCCTATTCTGTCTGACAGGTCATAGCATCGCCCCACCCCCACCCCAGGGTCTCCTTCAAGCACCTTCAGATCTCTTAGGTCTACCTTGTAATTTAGGAATGGCCCCATGACATCATGGTATTTCATAGCCAGGCTGTGACTATAAGAAAGTTATGGCTCTAGTAGATTCCAGGGCCCTGCTGGTAGGCTCCAAGTGAAGGAGGGGAGTGGAAGTGTGGTCACTGAACCCCAGTTGAGTGGAATGCCCAGGAACTCAGGAAACTTGTGGGAGAGGCAAGTCCAAGGCCAGCTGTCCCAGCTGCTGATAACAGGTGAAAACTAGCTAGGCAGTTTAGTTTTGGTAAAGAGCCTGAATAAAAAAAAGTCTTTCTTGGCTAAAAGCCAAAACGTCCTTGGGCATGTCCACAGCCTTGTACTTGCCAGAGGCGAGAGATTCTTGAAGTGTCTAAGCCAAAAATGTCTCTGGTTTTACCATGGCCAGAGGCTGGAGATGCCAAGAAGGGTCTCTCCATCTTTTTTCCCCCAAAGCAGTGCCCCTTTCTTGGAAGCCATACTGAGGATGGACATGACCCAAACTGCCGTGACCTCAACACCTGAAATGAGAACTGGATTGACCAGCTCATCCCCTCCCTTCTCCATCCACTAAAGCCCCATTAACTCCCAGGCAGCGAAGCTCAATGCAATTCCACTCCCTCCCACAGACCCCTCCACTGCCCAGGAGCTGGCCTTCTTCTCCCTCAGCTCCCTGCTTGTACCTACCCCCCTCTAAAGCTCACCTTCTGTGGTCCATGAATTTCATTTTTTAAAGTTGAGAGACAAGAACCCAAAGGCCTCTGGCTGGGGGGACCTTGCTGGAGCTGGAAAAGCTTCCATTGCTGTCAGAACGTTAAGGTATCCCCATGTTACTGCTGCCTGCTCACCCGGGTCTGTCCTGAGAACTGAGGATGCCAGACTGCAAGCCAGTGTTTTGATATGTCATCCTTCACGTGGGCACAAACGGGAGGCCACACAGACCATAGCAGGTCCTTCCTCTGTCGTGGTACTTCAGATGTGCCCAGGGCTGTGTGCGCGTTATCACAGGGTGTTAGTCGAGAAGTTGCTTTTGAAGCAAAACAATAACAAATAGTCAAATATGATATAAGCCTGTAATGCCAGCACTTGGAAAGTTGACAGGCTGGAGAGGGTCAAGTATTTAAGGTCAGTGTGAACTATACTGCACATTCAAAGCCAGCCTGAGCTGCATGAGATCCGGTCTCAAATGACCAATCCACAGGGCTGTGAATATAGTTCAGTTGGTAGAGTCCTTGACTAATTAATTTCTATGAGGTCCTGGGTTCCATCCCTAGCCCCAGATAAGCCTGGCATAGTGGCACACACTCTCCGAGGTGGAAGCAGAAAGGTCAGAAATTCAAGGCCACACAGCACCAGTTAAATGGTTCCGCAGGTAAAAGTGCTTCCTACACAGCCTGGTGACCTCAGTTTGACCCCTGCAACCTACAGTGGAAGGAGAGAACACATTCCAAAAAGTTGACCTCTGACCTCCACACTCGTGCCATAACACACACACACACTTTAATAATAATAATTTTAGAAGTTCAAAGCTCCATAGTGATTTGTGGCCAGCATGGGTTGCAAGAGACCATGTTTCAAACAAATAACCAAATACATAAGTGAATACTACCAGAGAGGAGTTTGGCCCTTCTTGGGAGGCTGTGGGGAGCTTCAGGGAGGAAGTTGTACCAGCGTATTTAATTCCCTTATTTCCCACATTGAATCTTCAGCCTTCTAAAGGATAAGCGTGTTCTCAAGAATGAAGTGGGCCTTCAAGGGGGAGTAGTTTCAGCTTCCCCGCCATGTCTGGGCTCAGGATTTGTTCTCTGAATGTTCAGAGGGATCTTGGCCTGAGTCTGTAAAAGTCTCTTCCTGCTGAACAGGTGGACAGAAAACTAGACACACACCCTGAAGAAATGCAAACACAGGTCCTCATATAAACATTACCAAACGTGCACAGCAGCATTGTTCACAGGAGCCTGGAGGTGGAGGACGCAGCTCGTGGTCATCAACTGATGCCTGGATAAACAGATGTCAGGTAATGGCAAAGCAGGGACTTACTCAACCCTGACAGAATGAAGTGCTACTACATGCACCATGGATAAACCTCCAAAGACTGCTAAGTGAGGGGAAGGACCACGTTTGTATCTTCCCACTTACAGCAAGTGTCCGGAGAAAGCCAGTATACAGATAGATTAGCAAGTGGACCAGTAGTGCCTCAGCCTTGGGAGAAGAAATCTGAGTCTGGAAAGGGACCCTAGTGCAATTATAAAAATTCTCTAAGACCCTGGTGAGGGCTGCACAACCTTGTGAAAGTGTTGAGAACTATAGACCCATACACTTCATTTTTTTTCAGTATTTTTGGGATTGTTTGTTTGTGTGTTGTTTCTGAGACAAGGCTCTCTATGTAGTGCTGGCTGTCCTGGTGCACTATGTAGACTTCAACTCACAGAGATCTGCCTGCTCCTGCCTCCCTACTGCTGAGATTAAAGGCGTGTGCCACCACACCCAATTGAACTGTGTGGTGCACACCTTTAGTGCCAACACCTGGAAGGCAGAGGCAGATGGATCTCTGTGAATTTGAAGCTAGCCTAATCTACATAGCAGGTTCCAGGCAGGCCACTGCTGCAAAGTGAGATCCTGTCTCAAAACAAAACAAAACAAACAAACAAACAAGGCTATTCCATAGATTGACAGTGGCATCTGATGGCTTTAGCTTTGGCCAGTTTTATCTCACAGGTATGAACTCTACAAGGTGACTCCTTATGATAAGAGGAATCTCAGCACTCAGGAGACTGAGGCAGGAGGATCTCAGACTTGGGGCCAGCATAATCCCAACAATAAAAATAGCTAGTTGTGGTGGCGCATGCTTGTAATCTCAGCACTGAGGAGCCTGAGGCAGAAATTCAAGGCCAAACTTGGTTACATAGTGAATTCAAAGCCAGCCTAGGCTATTATGAGACCCTGTCTCTATTAAAAGAAGAGATGGAGAAGAGGAAGAGAAAGCTCCAGAGGTGAGGCTATAGATCTTTGAAAGAACATCTGCCCAGTCTGTATGAGGCCCTGGGTTTAACCCCCAATACAACAAATAATAATAATCACAATAATGATAATTGTTTCTCTGCCTTTTAGCAAAGAGTGGGTGTAGTGATGACGATAATATTAATAATGATGAGGTGACAGCCACAAGACAAAAAAAAAAGGGGCAACAGCACAGGTGACAGGGAAAGACTGTCACCATCCCCCGAAAGACGACAACATTAACACCAGTGAAGTCCCAGGAAGTCACCACTCAGCAGTCACTGGTGTGAAACTGGGGCTCTTGCAGTCTCCTGTCTCTCTCCTCACATCATCTCGTCTGTCCTCCCTCATCCTGTAGATGTTTGGGCTTAGGCAAACAGACAACACACAACAGACAAACTGTTTCTTGTGTGTGACGGTCCATTTTACAACGTGGGGTAGATGTGTATCTTCATAATGCACAATTTGAAGTGCCCCCATCTGTCCCTTCTGCGCTGAAGAGAGACATCAAGGCCAGCCCTGAGACCTAGTGGGACCCAACTGCAAAATAAAAAGTAAAGTGAGGGATGGAAATACAGCTTAGTAGTGGAGAAGTCTCAGCCTGCCTGAGGTTCTGGGTTGATCCTCAGGACCACAAGAAAAGAGATGAACAAACTGTTGTGGGGTCTCCACCAGAGAAGACTGCTCAGACATGGGTTAAGCCAATAGAAAGTCTTTATGAACCAGCCGGTGACTACAGGGGGTGTTTGGAATCCCTTCTCAGGGTCCATGTCCTGGGTCAACATATTTCAGTTAAGAAGAACAGTTAGCCAGAAGCAGAACTACAGAAGCCAAAAGGCAAGGTTAGTACATTTAGAGACTTTCCCGGAACTATGGACTTTGATGGATTAGGTCTCTGTTTTCATTTTGGCAGGTGGCACTGTCTACATGCTGAGTTTTATGGCCTGCGTGGTACTTCCATCATGGAGTCAGTTGTGCTAAGGTCTGGGGGCCCGTTACACAAACATCCAAGCAAATAGCCTAGAAAAGTAGCACAGGGTCCCCCTGCTAAGAATTTATCTGTCCATTTGCTTGTGGGCCTTTTGTTCTCAGTGTCCTCTTCAGGGGCTCTGTGTTAGGACTGCTTCAAAGACTCACATTCCAACCAGACCTACGGATGTCACATCCCATTTTAGAAAAGGTCTGCGGGGTAAAGCAAGGCTGCCCCATTGAAAATATAGCTGTATCTGGATTCTCACAGGAAAGCATCCTGTGAGATGAAAAATGCTGAATACCAGGCTCCAAGTAGCCCCCATGGCCTTGGGTCAGTTTTCTCCACCAAGAGCTGGGTAACGCTTAGAGCCCCTGGCTGGCCTGGAGCTCACTATGTATACTGGACTGGCCTCGAACTTCCAGAGATCTGCCTACTTCTGACACCAAGCCCTACTCTTCACATTTCTTTTCTTTTTTTTTTTTTGTTTTGTTTTGTTTTGTTTTGTTTTCTTTTTTGAGACAGGGTTTCCCTGTGTAGCTTTGCGCCTTCCCTGGAACTCACTTGGTAGCCCAGGCTGGCCTCGAACTCACAGAGATCTGCCTGGCTCTGCCTCCCGAGTGCTGGGATTAAAGGCGTGCGCCACCACCGCCCGGCCACATTTCTTCCTTACTTCCTTTTATTTGCTGTTTGGCTGTTAGCTCATTCATGGTACAGGATGGCCTTGAACATTGGGCCCAGGGTTTCCTGAATACTAGGCAGCACTCTACAAACTGAGCTAGGCCAGGCTCATTTGTTTCTTGTGCTGTTGTGTGATACTTTGTGCTCTGACAAATAAAGCTTGCCTGGAGATCAGAGGGCAGAGCTAGCTGCGAGTTAACCATAGAGGCCAGGTGGTGGTGGCACACACCTTCAATCCCAGCACAATCGGGGGCGCGGGGGGGGGGGTAGAGACAGGAATATAAGGCAGGTGGAGATGGGATCTTGGGCTCATTCAGTCTGAGGATTCGTAGAGGTAAGAAGTCTCTGATGGCTGCCTCTCTGCTTCTCTGATCTCTCAGGTTACCACCCCCCAATATCTGACTCCTGGTTTTTATTAATAAGACTAATTAGGATCACACTTCGTTATACTGCATTGGTCCTCACGTGAGAACCAAAGCAATGGGTGTTCAGCCTGTAGACAGAACCACCTGCCAAAATGAAAACAGAGACCTAATCCATCAAAGTCCATAGTTCTGGGCAAGTCTCCAAGTGTTCTAATCTTGCCTTTTGGCTTCTGTAGTTCTGCCTCTGGCTAACTGTTCTTCTTAACTGAAATATGTCAACCCAGGACATGGTTTTTGTACTTAAAAGCTCTCCCTGAGAAATGTTCAGGACTACACTGGGATCCCGAACACCCCGCGTGGTCACCAGCTGACTCATGAAGACTTTCTATTGGCTTAACCCACGTCTGAGCAGTCTTCTCTGGTGGGTTCCCCACAACAAGGTTCCATATCACCAAGCTGAAACAAAGCTGTTGAACTGGCCTGAGACGTTTCTCAAAGGGCCAGTTTAATTGAACTGATAATGAAGTTGACCCTGCCTTAACCCCTCCACAGAAGGGTAACCTGAGCTAGCCAGCTCTCAACCTGCCATTGTTAACCTATTGTTCAGTTTGCCTGATCTGGCCTCACCAGGAGTCATCTTTTTTGGTTTCTGCTCAACTCATTGGAACACACTCCATTTTATGAAATGAAGTGCTGCCCGATTCTAAAGTACAGAATAAAGCCAGCTGAAGCATCCTCTACCTGTAATCTCAGAGCCAGAGGCTGAGGCAGGAAGATCAGAAGTTCAAGGCCTGCCTGGACTACAAAGAGACACCCTGACCCAAAACAAAACAGCAAAACAAAAGCAAAGACACCAAAAACCAAACCAAACCAAACCAACAAAAAACAATTCTAAGATTTTTAAGCTGTTCTCTCTCTCTTTCTTTCTTTTCTCTTTTTTTTTGTCCTTGGCACTCCTTTATCTCATCTCCTAACTCATTCACACCCACTTGTCAAAAACTCCAGATCTTGTATGAACCACCATCCCCATAACCTACACTCTGAAGACTATTCTGTACCACTCCCTCACACAGGGGCCTCCCTTCCCAGGATTCTCCAAACAGGGTGGGGTGGGGGGAATCTCACAACAACCAACCACCCAACAAAAAGCACGGAGCCAGAAAAACTGACTTTGAATCCTACTTCTGCAGTTTCTCCGCCCCCCCCCCCCCCATCCCCAGTGTCTGAACAGGGTGTGTAAGGAAAACCTACAGCTAGACACCTAAGGCCAGGCATGGGCCAGAACCCCATACGAAGCAGAGCAAAGCCAGGGCCCTGGGAATCCTGTTCAAATAAAACACTGAAGACAGGGCCTGGAGAGAGACTCTGCAGTTAAGAGCGCTTGCTGCTCTTGAAGAGGCCAGGAGTTCAGTTCCCAGCACTCGAGTCTGGTAGGTCACAACTGCCTGCAACTCCAGCTCCAGAGGATCTGACACCTCTTCTGGCCTCCGAGGGTACTCACTCATGTGTTGATACATACATGCAGACACATATAAACATATAAAGAATAATATAACTCTCTAAAGAACTGGGGAAAAAAACATTCAGGCACCAAATGTTGACTGAGATGGGAGCTGTGGGGCTCTTGCAGATTGTTGTTGGGACAGTCACTGTGTCTTACGACGCTTTGCATCCTTAGCTGGGGAGCTACTGGCTGATGATGGCGAGCCAACGTCAGGAGAGTCCCTTTGGGAGTGTGTGGCTGCTAGGAGATTTTCCAGGCCCCAGTAGCTAGAATAACCGCATTTGCACAGGATCAGCTTTAACTAAACTCCAAGCACTATCGACAAACAACAAAAAGAGAATATGAAGTGGGGAGGGAGGGAGTTGGTAGGTTCAGAGGAGAGTTGGAGGTCCTGAGGACAGATGGATAAAACCAAACTACACGGAATCCATGCTACACTTTCAAAGAATAAATACAAATGTTGTTTTTAAGAAGATGACATACACATATCTACTTCCCTCAGAGACACCACAATTTAATAATGAAAATTAGTCTTTCCTGAGAACTACAGTTTTTTTAAAAAAAGCAAAGAAATACTCTACCAATTAAATTTAAAACACACACACACACACACACACACACACACACACACACACACACACACACACACACTGACCGGGCTGGCAGAAAGCCTCAGTTGGTAAAAGCACTTGCCATCAAGCATATAACCTGAGTTCAATCCCAGGGACCCACATGGTGGAAAAGAACTGACTCGCGCAAGTTGTCCTCTGCCCTCCTTATGTACACACACACACACACACACGTCTGTGCTGAACACATATTGAACATTTCCATGTCAGTGTTCTGATAACAACGCAATATGACAAATACGTACATAGCATTACATCATTAGGTATAACAAGCAGTTCAGAGATGATTTAACACATAGGGAAGGAAGTATGTAGGCTCTATGAAAACACCACACAAGGGACTTTTGGAAGATTCATGTATCCTTGGGGAAGATGGTATCTTGGGACCAGTTTTCCATGAATACAAAGGGACATTATTTGGAAGAATTGCATAATAACGTATCAGAATAATGGTCTCATCTTACAAGCATGTGACACAAAAACATTCTAAAATAAAACCTGGGTAGGGATGCAGATCAGCTGATAGAGTTCTTGCTTAGCATGCATGAGACCCTGGCATTGACCCACAGGACCACATAAACAAGACGTGCTGGCATGTATGTAACCCTAGCATCTGGAAGATAAAGGCAGGAAGATCAGAGGATCGAGGCCATTTGGGGCTATATCATGAGTTCCAGGCCTAGATGAGATCCTGTTTCAAAAAAAAAAAAAAAATAACAATAATAATAAAATAAAATACTCATGGAAATCCTCCTGCCTCAGCCTTCCAAATGCTGGGGTCAAGAGCATGAACTAGTGTATTTGGCGTGTTTGTTTTTTACCACTATTGACACCCCCCATCCCCCCTCCTCACACACACTTTTTTCCCTCACTACAGGCTGGAGATTGAACTCAGGGTCAGCACGTGCTAGATAGAAGTGTTCCTACAAAAACTACTCTTGAGATGGGTAGGCTTTAATTTCTCTTTTCCCAAAAGCTTTACCCAGCCAGTTATCTAATAGTTACTCCCGCCCCTGCACTCCTGATGGACTAGCCTTCCAATTACACAGTGACAGGCACTTGTTAGGGGCCCGTGGCCCGTTTGTCATCCATACTATCACGATTACTAGTGTTTATCACACCCTCCATCTTGTTCCTCAGTACCCTATAAGATGTCTGAGAGCAGGGCCCCGCCTCCTCAGCACCTCCTCTCAGGGTGTGGCTCTAATTTCTGTGACCATGCTGGAGCCCTGCCATTTGTAGATAAGTGATAGCCACACAGAGTGGCTCGGCTCCCATCAGCTAAATGTGGTTAGGCCCAGTACCTTTCCTCGTACTGGGACACGGCACCTTCCTGTCTCCATTTGCTCACGAGAGGCTGTATTACTGCCTTATAAATGTGCTTGCTCTTCATAGTGTCCTTTGAATGAGCTGCAATGCTTTCTGATTTTTATATTAATAATTTTGGGGGAGGGTGAGACAGGGTCCCATGTAGTCCAGGCTGTTCTTAGATTCACTGTAGGGCTTTCAAAGGATGATTTGAACTCCTGATTACACATATACACTGCCATGCATGGCTTTAAAAAATTCTACTTTTGAGACAGTTATCTAGACTAGTCTTGAACTTCTGGACTCAAGCAATCCTCCTGCTTCAGCTTTCTCAGTACTGGGACTATAGGCAAAGGCCAGCATGCCTATCTTACACATTGATAAATTAAAACATTTCATACTTGTATATGAGAAACAAGATTTTTTTTTGACAGATTCTCAATATTCAACCTAGGATGGTCTGAAACTTGTCATGTACCATAGGTCAGCCAGAAACTCATGGCAGCCTTCCCACCTCAGCCTCTCAAGTGGTGGGATTATAGACCTGAACTGCTGTGCGTGGCAATGTCTTTTTTTTAAGATCGGTTGATTCCCTGCTCCCCCATTTCCCTCCTCCCCTATAGGGCTGAGGATTGAACTCAGGCCTCTGCATGACAGGCATGTGTGCTACAAAGAAGGTGTGTTGTGGAATATTAGCTGAAGATGTGTTACATTCATTTATGCTGTGGAACATTTGTTTTAATGATGCAAAGATATGGTGCATTCTTTTATGCTGCTTTTGTTTAATTCTGTGAAGCTGTGTTACTTTGCCTGCCTAAAACACCTGATGGTCTAATAAAGAGCTGAATGGCCAATAGCAAGGCAGGAGAGGGGTAGGTGGGGCTGCCAGGTAGAGAGAATGAATAGCAGAAAGAGAGAAGAGAGGGAATGAAAAAAGGAGAAGAGGAGGATGCCAGGGGCCAACCACTCAGCCACCCAGCCAGCCACAGAGTAAGAAGGAAAGAAAAAATACACAGGCATAGAAAAAGGTAAAAGCCCAGAGGCAAAAGGTAAATGGGATAATTTAAGAAAGGCTGACTCAAAATAAGCCAAGCTAAGGCTGGGCATTTATAAGCAATGAGTTTTTTGTATTTATTTGGGAGCTGAATGGCGGGGGCCCCAAAAAAAGAAAAACAAAAAAAAACTACAGTGGTGTCTCTATGAACACCTTGCTTTACTCTGTGAAAGATTATATTTGAACACCCCATCCAGACTCACCTGTAATATTTAACTAATTTGAGTATTTATCTATCTATCTATCTATCTATTTATTTATTTATTCATTTATTTATTTTGGTTTTTCGAGACAGGATTTCTCTGTGTAGCTTTGTGCCTTTCCTGGAACTCACTTGGTAGCCCAGGCTGGCCTCGAACTCACAGAGATCCGCCTGGCTCTGCCTCCCGAGTGCTAGGATTAAAGGCGTGCGCCACCACCGCCCTACTGAGTATTTATTTTTATTTTATGTCTATGAGTGTTTTGCCTGCATGTGTGTCTGTGCACCACATGCGCACAGTGCCAGAGGAGGCCAGAAGAGGAGGTCAGGCCGCCAGAACTGGAGTTACAGATGGTTTTGAGCTCTCATGTGGGCTTTGAGAATCAAACCATTGCTCTCTCCTGGGTGTGGTGTAGTGGTGTATGTATGAGAACCTTCACTTCCTGGGTACCTCCAGTAGGACAATAGGTACACAGTACCACACCCAGCCTGGTCTGCACAGGAAGTTCCAGGCTAGTCAGGACTACAGAGTGAGACTGTGTGTTAAACAAACGGGACAATAAGAAACAACACAGCTTTGGGTGACTCTTGGAGGCCTGCCGGCTTTTAGAAGTTCCTAGTCTGTAAGTGGAATTGTGTAGCACTGAAGTCACAAGGTTAGGCTTCTGCATGGACAGGAGGTCCCCAAGGCTGGTGGGCTGGAGTGCGATGGTCTATCCTGAATTGAACTAAGAGGAGACTGCTCAGGGGCTAGGCCCCCAGCCTTCTCCACTGAGAAGATAGGCTGTGTTGGTATATGGTGTGCATCTCAAAGTTTGCCCAGTCACAGAGTCACCCCCTGTGATCCAGAGTGTCCTCAAGCTGATGAATCCATCTCTGGGGAACTCTTTCCAGTGGCCATGAACTGACCCAATAAAGGATGCCCTAAGCACAGTATAACAGAATAAGGATCACGTTGTTTCAGGAAGGCTCGGGGGCTCTGGCTTTGTTCTTAGAGGATGGGCATGTCACTCCGGCTAGTCCATTACCCTGGATGACAGGTAATGGATCTTGGGGCTCACTAGCTCACAATCTGACTAAAACAGCAAGTTTCTGGGTCAGTGAAGAGATCCTGCCAAAGAAAGAGGGGAGGACATCCTAATGTCAACCTCTGGTCTCCATAGATCCCTTCCCTCCCCTTAGCACTGGGAAGCACACACACATGCATGCATGTGCATAACACACACTCTCATGCATGCATGCAGGCTGTGTTGTGTTTTGCTATCTCAGCAGCTCATCTGTTTTTTCTGCAAATTCGAGTCATTGGCATACTTCTCCTGGCTAGTCACAGCACAGGCAAACATGCACCCAGTATTCTTGGGGCTCTGGGGGAGTCTTCCTTCCACACTCAGGTACAGCACTTTGGGGGCAGTGTTTGGAAAGATGCTTCTCTGGGAGTGTGGTGGAGGCACATTTGCTCATCAGGGCTTGCAGAGGGTCATCTGGGCCCCCAAATGAACTGTGAAGCAAGCCTGACGACTGTATTAATCCACTCAGGCTATCACAGCAAGATTAGCATAAACTGCAGGGTAGAAACAACCCAATTCATTATGTCAAAGTTCAGAAGGCCGGAAGGCCGGAAGGCCCAGAGTCAGGTGCTGGTAGGAGCGGCTGCTTCCAAGGGAGACCTCTCCCCTTGGCTTGTGGGTGGGGCCTTTTCTACTTGTGGGTCCCTGAGGTGTCACAGCATCTGGACTGTTTCTCCCCGCTCCTTCCTTTGTGGTACTGGGGATTAAACACAGGGTTTTGTACAAGCTAAGCAGGCCCTCTACCCAGGCTGGCCTGGAGTTTGTTTTCCAGGCCAGATGGACGTTGAATTTGCTGTCTTCTTGCCTCTGGATCTGGAGGAGATCTGACATTAAAGACTAGAGCCACCAGTCCTAGCTTGAATTTCCTCTCTGTATTAAGATACCAGCCGGGGGGCTGGGGATGTAGCTCAGTCAGCAGGGTGCTTGCCTAACACACACAAAGCCCTGGTTCGATCCCCAAAGCCGCGTAAACTGAGCATGGTGGCTCACATCTGTAATCCAGCACCCAGGAGATAGATACAAGAGAATCAGAAGCTCAAGATCGTCCTTAGATAACCAAGGAGTTTGAGGCCAACCCGGGCTACGTGAGACACTGTCTCACAATAATAAAATAAACCAGAAGGACGCCTGTTGCATCAGATCGGAGCCCACTGGACCGACCTCATTTCGTTTTAACCACCTCTTCAGGGTCCCCATCTCCAGGTGAAGTCACATTCTGAGGTGCCGGGGGCCAGGCTTTGCCATCTGAATTTGAGAGGGGTCATAGCTGAATCTATAACACCAAACCAGAAAGGGTGGCTGCCCGAGACTTTGGAAAGCCCAGAGAGAAAACGGCATCAACGGTGCTCCTGGTTGCAAACATCTCACTACAGCAGGGAGGAGAACAAAGGGGGCAAAGGCCTGCTAGTCCTTCAACAAATAGTTACTGAGCATCCACCACGTGACATGCGCGCGCTACCCTGGGTACCGGCGCTCAGGAGAGAACTTGGCTGCAGCTCACACGTGATTAGGCCTTAGACATCAAAGCGAGTCTCCTGGAGGAAATCGGCAGCTGCCAGTGTCTTTCCTGCAGGCTCTGCAGGTGCTGCTGTGTTGTTCCTGGGTTTATCACTAGAGAGGATATGCGGGGTTTCTATAGCGAGGATGTCCTTTGGCTCCCTGTTTGACACTGATGTCTAAAGCTGACTTCACACTCCTACGACACACCCCGGTACATGGTGCCCGTGGCTCTTGTCAAGAGAGGGCTCAATAGTCCCTGTGAAGGGCGATGAGCATGTGTAACAAACGAGCCCGAGAGAGAGAGAGAGAGAGAGAGAGAGAGAGAGAGAGAGAGAGAGAGAGAGAGAGAGAGAGAGAGAGAGAGAGAGGCGGGCTAGGGTCTAAACTCAGGGCCATTTACACACAAGGCAAATGTTCTACCACTGAGATTGCTTGTACGTCTCTCCTCTCTCTGTTTCCGGTCTCTTTGTCTCTCTCTGTCTCTGCTGGAGTCAGGGCCTTGCATATACTAGTCAACTAACACTGACTAGCACTATAACGCTGACCTATACCCTTAGCTTCTTTTCTTTTCTTTTCTTTTCTTTTCTTTTCTTTTCTTTTCTTTTCTTTTCTCTTCTTTTCTTTTCTTTTCTTTTCTTCACTTTTTCTTTTGAGGCAGGGCTCACTAAGTTTCCTGGACTGCCTTGGACTTGTGATCCTTCGGCATTAACCTTTCTAGTAGCTGTGATGATAGGCCTGCTGAACCAATCCCTCCCTTCCTTCCCTCTCTTGCTCTCTTGCTTTCTCTGCTACAGATAAACCCTAGTGCCTCTCACACGCAGGGCAAGTGCTGTGCCTCTGAGCTGCACCCTTAACCTCACAACAGGTAATTGCTCGTTCACCTGAAGACCTGTGAGCCCGCAGATGCTCGGCTCTGCTATGTCCATGAGGGACTCAGGCTGCTTTCCCAGCTCTTGCCATACATCCATCTACAGGGTCTAAACCAGTAGCAGAGGGTGGGTAGGAAAGCATCCTGCCCTATCATCTGCTCTGGACTGCAGACGGAATCTACAAAGCTCCTGCTACGTTCCATTGTTGGAATCTGTTTGGATGTTACAGGGCAAGGGAACAAGGCTTCGATACAGGCTTAGGAAAAAAGGCGTGGCTTCCGGACCCCTAGCTGGCCTGTCCCTCAGGCTTATGATCCTGATCACATCACCTTCCGCTTGGACAAATTTATGAAATTCGGGCCTCTTAGGGAAGTTGTCAACTGTTTTCCCTTAATTTTTTTAAAGATTTATTTATTTATTTATTTATTTATTTTTATTTTATGTGTTTTACTTGCATGTATGTCTGTGTGCCATATGTATACGGTACCTGAAAAGGCCAGGGAAGGGTCTCAGGTCCCTTGGAACTGGAGTTACTGACAGTTGTGAGCTGCCATGTGGGTGCTAGGAATTGAACCCAGGTCCTCTGGAAGAGCAGTCAGTGCTCTTAACCTCTGAGCCACCCCCACCCCCCCTTTTTTTTTCTTTTCTTGAGACAGGGTCTCCTATAGGCCACAGTTGGGCAGGAATTCCTTATCTTTCTGCCTGTGACTCCCAATAACTGCAGTCACAAGAATGTGCCATGGTGATCAGTAGGATATGGTTGGTTGGTTTAGAGGAATTTTTGAGGTTCTGGGGATGGACAGAAAGACTCTGAGGATGCAGTCCAACACTCAAGCACCAAGTTAGAGCCTAGACCCAGGGACTGGATGCCCATAGAGCACTCAGTGCCTCTGCCTGGCACAGGCCAAGCACAGTGACCGTGACCTTCCTCCCTGTGTTTCCCGTTCTGGGAACGGAACTCGGTTTTGTGGTTGCAAGGCAAATGCTCTGTCACTGAGACATGTCCCCAGCTCCTCCCAGAGACTTGAAACCAGTTCTAGATGACTAGAGCCCACTGTACATGCTGTCAGTGGTCTCTGTTCTGTATTCTCCAGGGATAGAGCTGGGTTTGTTTGACTTTCCTTCTTCTTTTCTTCCTTCCTTCCTTCCTTCCTTCCTTCCTTCCTTCCTTCCTTCCTTCCTTTCTTTCTTGGGTCTCATAGCTGAGGCTAGTCTTGAACTCCTGATCTCACTGCCTCCACCCCCGAGTGCTGGGATTATAGGTGTATACTATAGTGTCTGACTTACAGTATACAGGTCCCTCCTTTCTTCTCTCCCATCTCTTCTTCCTTCCCTCCCTGCTTTTCTCCTTTCCTTCTTTCCTTCTTCTTTCTTTTAAAGACAGGGTCATATGAAGCCCAGGCTGGCCTTGAACATGATATCCTCCTGTTGTAGCTTGCAAGTGCTGAGGCATGCATACTCAGCTTTTTAGAATGTTTCCATCGGTGGTGAGTTGAATCTGCAGGTTGGAGCCTGTGGATACTGAGGGCTGCCCATCCTGAAAGCTCCTCAAGAGAATGCTTACATTCAGGCGACTCCTTGATGTTTACAACACATTGTCATCTTCATAATCAGTTTAATTTGCGCTCCTTAGCATCCCCGGGAGGTAGGTACTTTACAGATGAGAAAACCCGAAGAGAGAGGTTGCCAGTCACGAGGCTCTTAGCAGCCAGGGCTGCTGATTCAGCCTGGCTCTTCTGTCTTCTGCTGAGGTCACAGTCAGCACCTTACCATGATGTGCTCTTTGGACACTCTCCAAGGCCTCGGAGAAGCTGGCAGGGAAGTTTTGAGTTACAGGAACTGAGCTGGTTTCTTTGGTCCTCTAGCTGGAGCTCATATAGAATGTTCCAGAGTGTTTTTGTCCTGGGTTGTAATTTCCCTTTGGGACAGATCTATTGACTTAGCTCTCTGAAAAACAGCTTTGTACTTTCAGCAACTTCTTTGACGAGAGAGGATGACAAGAGGGGACTACCCACTGTGGTTTCTTGTCATTTTGGACCAGCTCACAGGCTAGATGGGGGAGAAGTTTCTTGGTTACAGGCCAGCAGAAATGGTTTGACTGAGTTCCACCTTGTTTAGGGAAGGTGAGATGTTAACTGGCCCATTTCAAAACCTAGCTATGGTGGTGCACCCCTACAGTGCCAGCACTGGGGAGGTGGAGGCAGGAAGATTAGGAGTTCAAGGTCATCATCAGTGAGTTTGAGACCAGTCAGGGGTGTTTCAAGATCTCAAAGCAAAACAAAACTGAAACAATAAGAAAAAGTGGTCCCCATTTTATTGTGTAGTATTTCTTCTGGCACCTACACCCTTGGTCTTGAAGAATGTTCTGAGTACTGTATCCATTTTAGAAACACAGACAGGCATGCGGAAGATGGCCAATAAGTAATTTTCAATAATTTATTGGTTTTAAGGAAATGGGTTTGTAGACCATCAGTAAAGCTCATGCCCCGAGCTCTATTCTCAGGACAACAGCAAAAACAAATTATTTTACTGGTCTTTTATTATTTATGAACTGCGGCATTAGGATGGATATGTTTGGATTTTAGAAGTCTATGTGGAGACATGAAATCATTTGTTTCGCCAGCTGTTTGCCTGCTGGGAGCCTTCCCTCCTTGTTTGTTTATCTAAAGCGCTGTGTAGGCAAGATGATTTCCGCTAATTGCAATGTCTGTGACTGCACATATAAAGCATTTTCCTGTTGTTAACCATCTCACTTGGGTCTGTGTAGGGCGTAGTGGATCAGTCATCGGGACACGTCAGAAACTGGTGGATTTCGAAATAGAAGTTGGGCAGGGCTTGGATGGCAGATGGGTGCAGGAAATGTCCTTCACATCAGCCTTTCACTTTGTGTTCTGTTCTACTAGTCAGTCATCTGGGAGTTCTACTAGTCAGTCATCTGGGAGTTCTACTAGTCAATCACCTAGGTGAGCTCTCCAGAGCCCACAGGAGTACAGGGAAGGTTGGTTAGGGTTGTAGGCAGGTAAACCCTTCAAATTTGTCTCCAGTAACAGAGGCAAGGAGCTCTGGAAAGGTTCTAGCATGCCCTGGTGTCGAGTCCCAGCTAGTGGAGCTGGGCTGGTGTAAGTTATGGAGGCAGAGGCAGGAGGCAGCTGACTTGGCATAGACACAGACCTGTGGTAATTCGCTTGAGACTAGGCCTTCTTCTAGGTGAAAGGGGCAGAAGCCGTCCATTTGCAAGGCTTCTAATTTTTCATTTATTTTTAAAAGATTTATTCATTTAGTTACAAAACGCATGTGTGTGTGTGTGTGTGTGTGTGTGTGTGTGTGTGTGTGTGTGTGTTTGTGCTTGAGTACATGCACAGAAGAGGGCCACAGATCCCCTAGAGTTGGAGCTACAGACAGTATGAGCCGTCCAGTGTGGGTGGGAGCTAAACTCGGGAGGAGCAGCAAATGCCTTTAGCTGCTGAGCCATTTCTCTAGCCCGTATTTATTTATTTTTTAAGCATCACCGTTGTCGTCATCATTAACAAAGCCTCATATACCCCAGGCCGACCTTGAACTTATTCTATAGCTAAGGATTATCTAGAAGCCCTCCTGATCATCCTGCCTCTGCCTCCCAAGGCGCTGAGATTACAGATATGCACCACCACACTCAGCTTGCCTTTGATACTCTAATGTTTTAAAAGCCATACTTTATGTACAACGACACAATCTACATATTAAATAAGACTATGACAGATTGTTTGGGTGTAGTTTTAAGCAGAAAAGAAAAGGGAAAACTTTCAGGTTCTAGAGCCCTTCCCCTCAGAAGCCATGATTGCCTTTCTAACCCCTTTTCTAAGTGGGTCAGTGGGACAGAGGTCAGCAGGGACTAGCCATGGTGGTTCCTATTCCCTCAATGGTCAACGGAATTAAAAAGAAAGCCTGATCGATTGGCCCAGCCACTAACTCAAGGGAAAGGGGGCGAAATCGTTCTTGCTGCTTCGCTGCACAGAAGTTGAGTCACAGATCCTCCCCACACACAAACTATGGTGGAATCCAAACTAGAAAAAGTCAGCTTTCTGTCCTCTTTCACTGGGGCCGAAGAGGGAGCTCAGCAGGCAAGGGTGCCAGCCCTGAGCGTGCAGTCAACAGGAGGAAAGAGAGAACTGACGCCTGAAAGCTGTTCTCTGACTGCTACACGTACACTGTGATACATGATCACACACACACACACACACACACACACACACACACACACACACACACACACACAAAAGATGTTTGCAAACCTTGTGACAGAAGGAGCACCTTGGTCCGATGGAACAAGCCGTGGGTGTCTTTGAATCCTGGCTTCTGAGCCTTGGGCACACTTTAATCTGGCCATAAAAACTTGGTCCCTTTCTTGATTTCCACACACATCTGAATCATGGCACGCTAAATAAACTCTGGAGTTTATAGGTAGAAATGGCCATGCAATGGAACAGGAATAAATATATCCATAACATAGGGTTTAGGGTTCTCTCTCTCTCTCTCTCTCTCTCTCTCTCTCTCTCTCTCTCTCACACACACACACACACACACACACAGGTTCTCATTCTGTAGCCCAGGTTGGCCTTGAGCTCATGGCAATCCCCCTGCCTCAGCTTCCTAAGCCCTGGGGTTGCAAGTGTGCACCACCACTCCCAAATCCATCTGGATTCCACCCCCCCATCTGGAATTTACTAAGCCCTGATCCCTCCATGTTTTCCCCTTCTCCTCTCCACCTTCACACATCTCCCTTTCTGTTCTGTACAGCTCTTTCCTCCACTATCCCTGTACCAGGAAGACCTGCCATTCTCTGAAGGCTCACACTGAAAGGCCCGGCATTGGCACAAGACATCCTTAGACCAAGTTCTCGGCACCAAGGAGATTTATTTGCCCCAGAGGGACAGAGGGCAGGGAGTAAGAGACAAGGACAGGAGACAGAGGAAGAGGGAGAAGGAGAAAGGAACGAGGGAGAGGGGGAAGGGATATTTGTCCCAGAGGGACAGAGGACTGCTTCTGGATGGAGAGGAGACAGGAAGGACCCGCAGGCAAATGGCAGTTTATAAAGGGAAAAGGGGAAATCCCCGTGTGAGGATGAGGTGTTCAGTTTTGATTGGACAGGTTCATTAAGGTAGCCAAAGGGGGCTTTTGATTGCTGGACTTCAATACTTTGGTAACTGGACTTTGGTGGTCAGCCTCAGGAGGAGGAAGTGGCCACATAAGGGAATAGACCTTGGTGGCTTGCTTTAGGAATGGAATCTAATGGGTTTTGTTTTGTTTTGTTTTGTTTTGTTTTAGCAAGGAAGGGGGAACTGAAGGGCAAGGCCTGCCAGAGCCATGTTTGCCATGCTCAGGCCTACTAGAGTCCCTTCACAGCCCTTTTGGACTTTGAACCCTCAACAGCTGACTCACCTACCCCAGCCCGGTCTGTCTGGTTAGAGTTCCCTCACATTGGAGTTCTGGCGTCAGTAGGACTCCTGTTTGCACTTACTGGGTTCAGCTGAGGGGGTCAGAGAGGGTGGGGGGCACCAGCTGTCTGTGCTAGAGATCTGAGCTGTGTTCCCGCTCACCCAGCCTAGCAGCTGGTAAGGGACAGGCAGGGTTCTCCAGCTCCTCCCGAGGGAGGCCATGTCTGAAAGAGGTATCTACCTGAAAGGAAAGCACACTTGCCCCACAGATTTCATCTTTAAAACCTAAGAAAGAAGATGGCACGAAGTGAGAGGGGGGAGAAGCAGAGTGAGGGTCTGGGCAAAGTGGAGCAGGAGATTCTGCCTGTCTATGGTTAAGATACACTGTATACAAGTATGAGATTCTAAATCAACAATTACAACCAAAACAGGAGTAAACACTGGGATGGGGCTTGGCCCAGTGCTTGCCTGGTAGGCACAAAGCCCTGGGTTCAGTCCTCAGCACTAGGTAAACGGTTCCTGGAGCCTCACTCACTCCAGTAATCTCAGCATTGGTACAATGGTGCTCTAAGGTGCTGTGGATGGTGAGGACAGAGAAATAGGACCCAACCATGGCCATGGAAACCTGGAGAATTCCATCTTGGACTTCTTGCTGTATGTGTGAAAATATATATATATATATGAATAATTTAACTTATACTCTATAATACTATATCCATGTTTATATCAGTACAAAAATGATGTCCAACCAGGCATAGTGGTGCACACCTTTAATTCCAGCACTCAAGAGGCAGAAGAAGACTGATCTCTATGAGTTCAAGGCCAGCAGGGCTATGTAGAGAGACCCCCATCTCAAAAAAGAAAAAAATGATGTCCTTCTCTAGGCTTGCAATGTTTCTGTCTTCCTCTGGTCTGCTCTTTGCAAGGCGCCATTCTGGGCAAGTGGGGACTGAGTGGCAAGCCTGTCTGGATTGGAATCTAGGGTCCAGTGGGAAGGCAGAGTCTCATCTAACAACCAGAGGCCAAGTCAACCATGGTGGCTTTAATTTTTTTGTTTGATTGTTGTTAAATTATATATATATATATATATACATGAGTGTGGGTGCCCATGGAGGCCAAAGGAGGGCATCCCTGGAGCTGGAATTACAAGAGTTTGTGAGTGCCTGGTGTGGGTGCTAGGAACTGAACTTGGGTCCTTGGCAAGAGCGTGCACTTGCCGGCTGAGCCACCTCTCCAGCCTTTTTTACTTTTTAAGAATACAGTCTAAGGAGAGATGATTTGAATGGCTGTCAGGCAAGGTTAAAGCTGACATTCTAAGATTACAGTCTACTGCAGGGCTGACAGGCATGGGTAATTAGTGTTCCTTTCCTCCCTTCCTTCCCTCAGCCACATACCAGTGAACAAAGCATTGAGTCAGCTTGTGGTCCAGGCTAGCCCAGGCTGGGGTGTAGCACAGCACGCACACCATGAGCTGAGCCTTGGCTTGGTTTCTACCAGGTACCATGGTGGGAAGCTGGTGATTAACGGCAGTCTTGAAGCTAGCAGGACACTAGTCCACAAGCCAAGTACCATGCTTGGAGCTGATGGCAGCAGCAGCAGCAGCAATGACATCCTTGGGAACCCCATCACTAAGGTACAGTAAGCAGAAAGCCATGTATTTACCATGGTCATATTTCACTCAGGTTGGCCAGCTCAAAGGAGGCATTGGCACCTCTCCTACAGAGAGCTAGCTGCTCATGGCAAGCTGTAGTGATCCATTTTTTTTTTTTCTGAAAATATCTCTTGTCTTCAAAGAGACTGAACCTTTGCTGGACTTTGGGGCCAAGTTAATAATATGCCTTGAGATCATTTAAGAGTATGTACTTAACGTGATGTCCTACTGTGTACTCAGCCTGTTTAAGTTTAACCTGCCTTTAAGAGAACAATGAAACCAAACCTTACCATGCCTTGGCTTTTCCAGGCAATCAGCTTTACAATCTAAGCTAAATACATAGTTTTAATCTTAAACTATGCACTTTTCCAGCTCCTAACACAGAATAATGTATGTGTGTATCGTAATCATTTGCTGAAAGCACTCAACGGGTTGAAAACAACCTTAAACAAAACAACCTATAGATGCTGGAAGCAATATGGGGATACAGGTTGCTAAGGTCTGTTCGCAGTTTTGAGCGCTACTGTGGGTCAGTTGGAGTCAGTAGGGTAACTTGTCCCCTTGGAGAACTTTGTTAAAGATTTTTGTAAAAAATGTATTCCTCGTTGCTTTCCTATATCCCTTTAATGTGCTGTTCAGTAAATACATAGCAAAGCCCTTTGTTAGGGACAGGCACAACAGGACAGACAGTCAACAGGGACAGATCTCAGACACACACAGCAGACAGACTACAGACAGGCCAGTAATCACAGACTATAGATAGATGGAAGATACATGGAAAGAAGTGGTAAATTAAAATGTAGGCTCTCACCGAGCGGTGGTGGTGCACACCTTTAATCCCAGCACTCGGGAGGCAGAGGCAGGCGGATCTCTGTGAGTTCGAGGCCAGCCTGGTCTACAAAGTGAGTTCCAGGAAAGGCTCCAAAGCTACACAGAGAAACCCTGTCTTGAAAAACCAAAAAAAAAAAAAAAAAAAAAAAAATCTGAGGTGAGTGGTGATGGAAGATTTGATCTGGCTAACAAAGAAGTTGAGGTTAGTACAGTTTGGGCATTTGGTATCTTGGTTTCTACGCTAGATGCCATAGCCTCTTTGTCTACCATGAAAGCACAATCTGAGGGCTCTGAGGGTGTGGGTGACGAGGATGGACTCAGCAATACCTGTAGAAACCTGGAGATGGTGAATGGAGAACTCCAACTTGGCTTTTTTGTTTTTTTGGTTTTTGTTTGTTTGTTTTTCGAGACACCGTGTCTCTCTGTAGCTTTGTGCCTTTCCTGGAACTCACTTTGGAGACCACACTGGCCTCGAACTCACAGAGATCTGCTTGCCTCTGCCTCCCGAGTGCTGGGATTAAAGGCGTGCACCATCTCCGCCAGGCCAGCCTGGCTTCTTGCTGTGGTCACCAGCAGGCAGGTGAACCAGAGTCAGTTGCCCCATGCACTGGTCGGCCGGCCAGCTTGTGAATTCCATCTGGGATGAGGTTAGTGACCTTTGTGCTGATGTGTAGTGTGGCCACAGGCAAAGCTATTAGCAGCACCCTTGCTATGATGAACTGCCACCTTGGGTGGAAGAGCTAGTGTAGGAGCGCGAGCTTCATCACTGACCTCGGCACGTTTGCCAGCGCTTGTCTCCTTGAAGAAGATGCTGGGGAGTCATCTCCTGGGTGGTCTTGTCACTTGGCATCTGGTTATTCTAGGTAGAAGAGCTCCTGGCTGGTATTGCCAGTCTGGACCCTAGCCTGGGGCTTGGGTAGTAGCCCACACCGGTTCTGTGATGTTAGCCCTGTTGACGCCGGCCCAAGTGACACAGAAGAAGATGATCCCAATAAGGTGAATGCCTGGGTCACAGCCATGTGGGTGTGCCTCTCCGGGCAGGCAGCCTGGGGCAGGGGGTTCAGAGCCACCGCCACCGCCCTTAGTCAGGGGTCTGGGTTCTACTTGGTCCTTGTTCAAGTGGCCTGTGTGTGTCATGTAATGTAAAAAATATTGAATTATTTGTGTGTGTGTGCATGTTTGCATGCACACGCTATGGCACACACATGGAGGTCAGAGAACAATTTTTGGAAACTGGTTTTTTCCTTTCACTATGTGGGTCCTGGGAATTGAACTCAGGCTGTTAGGCTTGGCAGTAAGTGCCTTTACCCACTGAACCATCTCTAGCCCTCTATGTAAAAATTTCCACCTAATTCTTTTCAACTCTCCCATATGGGTGGTTCTAAATGATTCTGAAGAATGTTATAGGGCCTGTGTTATTGGGATCCAGTTTTTGGATTTTAAAGCTAACTGGAGTGGGTATGTCAAGCTCCTCCCTGAGAAGTGGGTTTGAATGTCATAATTCACTTATTTACTTTTCTTTCTGTCACTTGGCCAATGTCTGATTATTGTTGTTGTGAGCTAAGTATCAGAATAGCTACAGAAAGTACTTGAATATGAGTAAGACAGCACCCGACAGGGGCATGGGTCCCCAGTGAGGCTGAGGCAGAGCTGGGTGCTATGGTGTGGGAGCCCACAGAGGTTTCCTAAGGAGATCTGAGCTTGCTTACCCAGCAGGACTGCATAGGATGATTGGATCACAGGCCCGGGGTACCAGATGTTTGGAAGACTCTACACTTGGTTGTATCTAGCAAGGGGGAGGTCTTTTGCCCTGTCCCTTGGCACTGTAATAAAAAGCCATTTTGAATAAAGTTCTGGGCCGGTGGGTAAGGATCTAGGCACTCATGAGGCTATCCTGTGTTTCTGTTTCTCTCCTCTCTATCCTTCTACCTAAATCTTTTATCCCTCACTCCTTGAGAGTACCCAGGTAAAAGGTGGGGGCAGGTGCCCCACACATGGCCAGGATATGGTAGGTGCACATCTTTGGTCTTTTTCCTAGATGGGTGCTTTTTTGTAGTTCTTTGGTTTTGTTTGAGACAGTCCTTCTATGTAGTCTTGGTGGTCCTGGAACTCACTATGTAGACCAGAGCTGTCCTCGAGATTCACAGAAATCCTCCTGCCTCTGCCTCCCTAGTGCTGGGATTAAAGGCATGGGGTGGGGGGGTGAGGCTATTTATGACATGAGCACATCTGGTCCTCTCTATGGCATTAGCAAGAAAATGCCTTTCTGGGGATATCCTCCAGTGGTTGATCCAGGACTGTCTGGGTCCCACAGTGTCTTCATTGAGAGCATCACTTTACTGGCATCAAAAGGCAGAATCACAACAATGTCTTTAAAAGTTTTAAATGGAGGCTGACAGGATGACTCAGTGGGTAGAGGTGTTTGCCACCGAGCCTGAAGATCTGAGTTTGATCCCTCGGACTTGCATGGTAGGAGGCAAGAATTAACTCCTACAAATTGTCCTCTGACTTCTACAGGCATGCCATGGCACCCACCCACCCCTACCTAACAATAAAGAAACAAATCATCAAATAAATAAGTAAAAGGTCTTAATTAGCTTTATTTTTTTATTCTAGCACCGAGCAACACTTTACTGAACAAACTGAAGTGTTCCAGGAAGCCAGACAGAAGAGGTCGGTTTCAAGAAAAGGACTTGAAGAGCCGGGCGGTGGTGGCACACGCCTTTAATCCCAGCACTCGGGAGGCAGAGGCAGGCGGATCTCTGTGAGTTTGAGGCCAGCCTGGGCTACCAAGTGAGTTCCCGGAAAGGCACAAAGCTACACACAGAGAAACCCTGTCTTTAAAAACAAACAAACAAAAAAAAGGACTTGAAGAAGCCGGGAGCAAACACAAGTTGCTTTCCTTGCACCCGTGGGTCCGGAGGTTGAACAATAGACGAGCTGTTTGATTGGTAAGGGTGACTCCAGGTGACTACCTTCCTGGTTTAATGATTAAGGCAGTGGAAACTGATTAAGCTGGACTCTTAGAGAAAACCAGCCTTCGTTTCTCTTACTTTGGAGCAGGTGGGGTGGAACATCATAGTTGACTCTGTGTAGGTTGTTCGTATGGGTGATACCCGCCAAACAGTAGAAGCTTTCTGAAATTATTTAACACAAGGCACTTTTTTTGCCTTTCTGTCCTTTCCTTCCATTTCCTTTGACAGCCTCTCATGTAGCAGACTAGTCTTGAGCTTGATATACAACAGAGGATAACCTTAAACTTTGGTCCTTGTGCCTGCACCTCCCAAATTCTGGTATTACAGGCATGTGTTTATGCAGTGCTGGTTTATGCAGTTCTGGGGCCTCACGCATGCTAGGTAAGCTCTCTGCCAACATCCCCAAAGTCCACTTTGTGAGCTAGGTCTCCTGTGGTCCAGCATGTGTACCCACACGGATGTAGAGATCAGAGGACAACCTTGTGGAGCTGGCTCTAGCCTTCCAACTTTTCCTGGGATTTAGGGATTGAACTCAAGTTGCCAGATTTGCATGACAAGCCCCTTTATCTGCTGAGACATTCTGCTGGCCCAATTCCCTTCTCTCTTTTCTCCTCTCCTCCCCTCTCCCCTCCTTTCTCTTCTATTTTTTTTTTTTCTCTTGACACAGGGCTTCACACTATAGCTCAGTTTGGCCAGCAGTTTATTATGCAGTCCAGGCTGGCCTTGAACTCATGGCACTCCTCCTAAATTCTGGAGTTATGAGCACATATTATCACACTTAGCTCTGGAATATTTTTCTTGAGTCAGTATTGCTAAGAACTTGTTTCTTGGTTTTGAAATGAGCAAGAATCTGTTGCAACTGAGTAAAAACCATGGTTATAACTCAGATTCTATGCCTTTTGCAATGATCTATTTGCTGTGCCAGCAAAGACAGGCTGTTCTTTCCTACATGGTAGGAAGAGAACCAATGAACTGACATTGTCTTCTACTGTATTCTTAGCACTGAGACCAATCAGGCACAGACCCTTTGTCTGGGGACGAGCTGCCTACCTAACTCAGTTACAGGGAAGAAAAGATTCACAAACACTCCAAGAATAAAAAAACACCATTTCCAACAGAGGTTGACATTCTTTATGCCATGATATAAAAGTGTCTGCCATGGGAAGAGAAAGCTAGAAACTCAGCCAGAGACACTCAGCCATGGGGAGGAAAAAAAAATCTCAGTTGGAAATACCAGTTGACTGCCAGTCAATTTCTATAAATGTGTTTGGTGCCCAATTTGATGATATCTGTCTGCCTGCCTATCTATCTATCTATCTATCTATCTATCTATCTATCTATCTATCTATCTAACTTTCAATCATTTCTTGCTATTTATTCTTTAACTTGCTATATACTTAATAAATAGCCAAAAATATGGCTATTATAAATCATTATCCGGACCGTATAAAGCATGACCATATACCTGGAGTTATCAGCAGGACCCACAGGTGGAAGGCTCAGTTCCCAAGGCTGACCACTCCTTTTAGATGTCAACTAAAGTTTGCGATCTGTGCTTCTGACAAGCCTGCTATAAATAAGGGTTCCTATGGCACCTTCTTGAGCTCAAGAATTTGCAAGTGTGGCTGACAGAACTTGGGAAATGTTACTTACTTTAACTGGCTCGTTAGAAAGACTGTTACAGGGGATAAGAATGGACACTCCTCTTCCTGCTCTTCCTCATTTCACTCTCCTCCCCCTCCTCCCCCTCCTCCCCCTCCTCCCCTTCCTCTTGATTTTTCAAGACAGGGTTTCTCTGTGTAACAGCCCCAGCTGTCCTAGAACTTGCTTTGTTGACCAAGCTAACCTCAGACTCACAGAGATCCACCTGCTTCTGCCCCACAAGTGCTGGGTTAAAAGTGAATGCTGCTCTGCCTGGCCAGAGACATTTTCTGAATTGAGGTTCCCTCCTCTCAGATAACTATAGTTTGTGTCAAGTTGACATAAAACAAGCACTCTGGAGGCAGAGGCAGGTGGATCTCTGAGTTTGAGGCCAGCCTGGTCTACATACAGAGTGAGATCTAGGACAGGCACCAAAACTACACAGAGAAACCCTGTCTCAAAGAAAAAAACAAAAAAACAAAAACAAAAAAACAAAAAAACAAAAAAAAAAAAAAGAAAAGAAAGAAAGAAAAAGAACAAACCAAGCACACTAGGGCACTGGATCATGCAGATACCCATCTTCCTCATCTCTATTATCTATCACTCTATTATCTATCATCTGTCTACCATCAATCTACCATCTATCTACTATGTATCAACTTATTATCTATCAATCATCTATATGTCTGTCATTTATCTACCATCTCTCTACTACTATCTATGAACCTATTATCTATACACACACACACACACACACACACACACACACACACACACACACACACACACAGAGTACTCCTAACACGCAATGAACAAAACAACAGGAGAATGAATCAAATATAGAAGAAAACACTACAACCATGTTGTGTGGTAAACTCAAGATGCATGAGGCTGCTGCTGGGTAACATCACACTGTGTCACAGTGCACACACACACACACACACACACACAGAGTATAAAATGCTCACAGTAGCTGGGCATACAGCTCAGTAGCAGAGCATTGTGTGAGGCTCCAGGTTCAATCCCCAACATAAACAAAACATTCTGGGCATGGTGGTGCACGCCCAGTACACAAGAGGCAGAGACAGGTGGATCTCTGTGAGTTCGAGGCCAGCCTGATCTGCATAGTGAGTTCCAGGCTAGCCAAGGCTACATAGTGAGACCCTGTCTAAACAAACAAACAACCCCCAAGCAGTAAACAAGATAAAAAAACAATAAAACAGCCGGGCGGTGGTGGCACACGCCTTTAATCCCAGTGCTTGGGAGGCAGAGCCAGGAGGATCTCTGTGAGTTCGAGGTCAGCCTGGGCTACCAAGTGAGTTCCAGAAAGACACAAAGCTACACAGAGAAACCCTGTCTCAAAAAACCAAAACCAAAACCAAACAAACAATAAAACCTAAAAAAAAAAAAAAAAAAAAAAAAAAACACCCCTAAACATGATAAAAGCATAGAGAGACAAATATACAAACCTGCATCAGTTTGTTCTGATTGTCAAGTCTTGGATATTGTGTACAACTGTGCACTGCATTTTGATTCCACCAGGACACTGCAAGTGTGTCTAGAGGACACTGGTAACACACCTTAGTGTGGAATTTGTTTCTATATTGGGCCCAAACAGTGTACCAGGTTCATCACTGACTAAGTCTTATGATAGGAGTTTTTCTGGCACGAAGGTTTCTCTCAGCAGCTTTGCTTGTGTATTTAGTTATTTGGCTTTTTGGAGGCAGAGTCTCATGTAGTTCAGGCTGGCCTTGAATTCACTGTGTAGCTGAAGTTGGCCTTGAACTCCTGATTTTTCTGCTCTCACCTCCCAAGTGCCAGAATTACAGAGATGAGCCATCACAACAGGCATTATTGTTTAGCTATTACAGTCCTTGAAAGATGCAATCATTGTAAGATTGAAAGGCACCTCAAGCATGCTTTTTATGTGCTGGCACTTTCCCAGATGCTGAGGACACAGAGTCTGATGGGTTCCTGTCCCCAGGAAGTGTAACCTCTAACACCATCTCACAGAATCCATTTCTGAAAGGCTGTAAGCTCAGCAATGCTTTCTTTTTGTAACTGAAACTCTGGCCACTGACCACTTAACTGTGGGGTGCTCAACACCTCCCAAGGCTTTTCTGACTTCTGACTTTCCTGATAGGGAGTGTATCCCAGCCCTTGCCATCAGCTCTCCTCTGGCGTCCAGTGCCACTCCCCATCCAGATGAGCCAAATGGCTTAGACCTATCTGTCCATGCTCTTAGGATCAGTGCCCAGATCTCATATCATCCTGACTACTTAGCATGTAACGATGCCTTCCTGAAAGCGTGGCCTGATGAGAGCAGGGTGTGGAGACACTTAGGTACTGCTCCCTGGAGAATGACTGGAGCTCATCAATGCTAGCAAGAAAATGATCTTTTCCTCCAATTTCTGGTGTTTACACCCATCTGTAAGCTGTTTGTTGTCTCCCTGTCCACATCTGGTAGCATACTATAGTACTCTAGCTCATAGTCTAGTCTACCCCCAACCCATCTCTCTCTCTCTCTCTCTCTCTCTCTCTCTCTCTCTCTCTCTCTCTCTCTCTCTCTCTCTCTCTCTCTCACACACACACACACACACACACACACACACTGTCTCATGGAGCCTAGACCTAGACTGACACCAGACTTGCTATGTAGCCAAAGATGACCTTAAACTTCCCATTCTTCTGCTTGCATTTCCCCAGCGCTGGGACTACAGGTGTGCACCACTATATCTGGTTTCATACAGTTCCGGGGATCGAATCCAGAGCTTTGCGCATGCTAGGCAAGCAAGCACTCTATCCACTCTACACCCTAGCCCTGCTCTCTGTCTCTTAGCATCCAGAAACTTTTTCTTTATTTAGCAGAAAGAATCAAGATGGGGTCTTGTCCAGGAAACAGTCAAACCCATGTCTGGAGTCTTCCAACAACCCCAGGCCAGGTAATATAGATTGCACAAGGATTCCCAGGGGCCTCCTGTGTTCACTCTGCCCGTGTATTGTAAAATGAAAGCAGATGAGGGTTAAATACATTCTTTTTCTTCTGTGGTCTGCCACTACAACCCCAATCTCTCTTCCCTTTCCTCCTTTCTTCAGGGAAGTTAAAAGGGCTGTGTTGGCCATAGTCTGCCCCGCTCCCCGATTCACTCAAGTCTGGGCCACAGGCAATATTTCTTGTGCCTGTAGAAAGCCCTGCTCAGCTGTGGAAACTGCTTATTGTGCCGCTCTTGGGACACCATTCACATATGCCATGGAGTGAGTTTCACGGGAGGAGCCCTCCCCACACGGTTCATTAGAATTCGTCAGAGGCTCCCCTGGGTGGTAGGCACTGGGCTCCTTTTCCCACACTTGAGAATCAAGTACACAGACATTTCTATTATAAGAGAAGAGGTAAGGGTTGTGACAAATGGTAATAGTGGCCTCAGAGTTGGGGAGAAGCTAAGGGGGTGGGGGAGCAATACAATATGAAGCCCTTGCATAGAGAGGGGGGACTGCTTTCCTGATGAGGGGGGAGCCGTGCTGGAAAGCGCTTGCCTGGCATGCACTAGGCTCTGGATTCAATCCAGGCACCACAACGTGAAACAAAACAAGGCTTCCACCCAGGCAGGTTCCCTCTCTTCCGGAAAGCCAAAAGAGTATTGTTGTCTTTTGGGCTATTGGGTGGTAGGAGAACTCTGCACGTGACTGATGACTGTCCAAAAGAACCGTTATTCTTTCCTTTTTATTCAACTTTGTTTTTGAGACAGCATCTCGGGTATCACAGGTATCAGTAAGAGCCTGCGCTCTGGTTCCTCTGACTTCTACCTCCCAGGGCCAGGGCGATGGCCGCACACCAACACATCTTGGCAACCTCTGTTCTTTTTGTCCATCTCCTCTTCTGCTTTCGTGCCAGCTGCCTCCAGAGCAGGTGCTTTCTAGGCTGGAGTCTTCTGACCTTTGCAGGAAGCTGTGCTTTCTGGGCCACAGCTATCTTGCCTGCAGCGATTGCCCTTTTTTTTTGGCCAGGATTTTAACTTCAGCAGTCACAAAGCCAGTTGCAGCCTCAGGAACAGATGCATTGTGGGAGAAGCCTTTAGGACAGCTGCTTTTTAGTTTTATCTGTCTGTCTATTTGTCTACCTATCTATCTATCTACTATCTATCTATCTATCTATCTATCTATCTATCTATCTATCTATCTATCTATCTATCTATCGAAATAGGCCTTGTGTAGCTCTGGATGGCCTTGAATTTTTGGTGTATCACTGAGTGATCTTCCTGCTTCATCTTTCAAGTGCTGGGATTACAGGCATGTGTTGGGTTTTATATGGTGCTGGGGATCGATCCCTGGACCATGCCTGTTAGGCAAAGACTCTACTAACTGAGCTACATCCTTACCCCTGTCCCTAAACCTCCTTTTTGTTTACTCTGTCCCTGTTTCCTTCGAGTTCATGACTTTGAAATGGTCAAACTCTGTCATCGTGGTTGTGGTCATTACTTTTCTGTTGCTGTGACAAGCCCACAGCAGAGCGCAACTCAAGAGTTTATTTTGGCTTAGGGTTCCAGAGGGAGAGTCCATATTGGTGGGTTTGGCATGGCAGCAAGCTGCCAAGGCAGGATCACTTCTTTGGTCATGAATCAGAGAGCAGACAGGGAGATCCGGAAGTCCTGTGAGGACACAAGCTCTCAAAGTCCAACCCCATGATACACTTCCTCATCAAGGGGCGCCACCTCCCAAGCTCTGCCACCAACTGCAGACCGAGTGTTCAAACACCGGTGCCTATGGGGGGACATTTCTCACTCAAACCACCATAGTGGCTCTCCTTTCTCTGGCCTGGCCTTAATCTCACTGGCTCCTCCCCATCTTTCCCATGCTTTAACAAATAGTCGAGTAAGAAATGATTCAAAGGTTTATTTTATGCTTTTCATTAGTGTTTATCAATTTTGCAAATAGTGGATTTCACGATGGCATTTTGTACATGTATGTAAGTTCTTTGGTAATATTTACTCTCTAACCACACTGAAAAAAATATTTTGGGGCTGCCACCAATCCTGACTACGTGAGTTTTGCAAGTTGTCCTCTGATGTATATATACATGCACATTAAATAAATAAATAAATGTAATAAAAATCTTGCCTGTTTTTACCATCACTATTTTTAGCTTATAAAGATTAGGCTTTATTATGAGTTTTAACATAAAATTTCTTTCTGTTGTTTCTCCCCTTTCGTCACTCCCCTCCTCCCTTCCTCATGCCCTCCCACCCCAGAAACCTCCTTCCTCTCACATGTTTCACACCCTTCCCCTTCTCAGCACCGCTCGTTCCCTTCTCATGGTCTCATAACCCCTTATTTGCATAAATGCAAATATTAAAAGTTAGGATCTGCATATGAGAAAGAACACATGGTGTTTTTATGATGCTGGGGCACCTCCCTTAATAGAATACTTCCCTATATAGCAAATAATTGTTTCAAAATAAATTTTCCTTATGATTTATTTAAAAAATTTATATATATATTACTTCCCAGTTCCATCATGTTCTTACAAATTTCATCATCATTTTTTTCTTAACAGCAAATAAAATTCCATCCTGGATATATCCTGCATTTTCTTTTTTTATTAAAGATTTTCATTATTTTAAATTATGTCTAGAGTGTGTGTCTGTGGGAATGAGTGCAGGTGCCTGCTATGGCCAGAGACTTTGGGTATTCCTGGAGCTATAGTTGAAGGCAGTTGTGAGCTGCCCCAGTGTGGGAGCTGAGAACTGAACATTGGTCCTCTGCAAGAGCTAATAAGCATGCCTAACCACCGGTCTCTCCAGCCCCATATGTGGTACCTTTTCATATGTGGCTCTCTATAGAAGAAGGTCTTCTGCCATGCTCGTCCTGTAGTCACGGTGTGGGACTTCAGGATGGATTCAGTGAGCTGCATGCATATGAAAGACATAGTCTGTCTTCTACATCACAACCCAACAACCAAAGCCCTGTTTTATTCAACATTACAATCTTGACCAGCTTTCTTGTGTGAGGCAGGAAGGAGAGGTGGGCCACCTATTCAGCTTCCTTCAAGTACTGCCACACCCTGACAGCAGTACTCAGTGGGAGGGAGTGACATGCCTCATCATGACTCCTGCTTTATTTTGCTTTTAAAGATTTGTTTTATTTAAAAAATACATGCATGCTAGTTGTTATATACTCATGGGTGCAGGTGCCCATCCAGGCCAGATGTATCAGATCGCATGGAGCTAGTGTTATAAATGGTTGTAAGCCACCCAAAGTGGGTGCTGGGAACTGAACTTGGGGCCATTGGAAGTGCATTATGTGTTCTTAACCACTGAGCTATTCTCCAGCTCGCTTCCTACTTTTAAGATGTTGGTTTCATGGGCTGGCAAGATGGCTCACGGGGTAAAGGCACTTGCTGCCAAGCCTGATGGACTACCTGAGATCGAACTTCAGGACCCACATCGTCAAAAAGAGAACTAACTCCCATAAGTTGTCACCTGACCTTCACACATGTCAATAATAAATAAATCTAATTTAAAAAAACTTTTAAAAGAAGACATTGGGTGCTGGAGAGATGGTTCCATGGTTAAGAGCACTGGCTGCTCTTCCAGAGGACACGAGTTCAATTCCCAGCACCCACATGGTGGCTCACAACTATCTGTGCCCTCTTCTGGCATGTAGGCATACATGCAGGCAGAACACTGTATGCATAATAAATAAATCTTAGAAGAAGAAGAAGAAGAAGAAGAAGAAGAAGAAGAAGAAGAAGAAGAAGAAGAAGAAGAAGAAGAAGAAGAAGAAGAAGAATCCAGAGTTATGGGAGGATGGGGCAGTGTAAAGTGATTGCTGTACATGTCTGAGGACCTGAGCTGGGATCCCCATAAAAATCTGGGAGTGGTGGCGCAGACCTGTAATCCTAGAACTGGGGAGGCTGAGAAGAAAAGTCCCTGGAGACCGCTGGCCGGCAGGTCCCATTGAATCAGTGAGCTCCAAGTTCAATGAGAGACTCTGCCTCAAAAAATAAATGGATGGTGATAGAGAAGACACCTGATGCTGACCTCTCTATCCCCCTCCCTCAGCCCCCCCCCCCCGCCTGCCACACACAAAGAACACAAAGTTGTGGGTTCTTTCAAAAACAAAACAAAACATTGATTTCGATGAAAAACGTGAACCATCGTAGAGAAAAAACGTCATCGGAGGTTGTGCTTTGGGCAAATGGGACTCTGGGGTACACTTTTCTGTTTTGAAGACTTTCTGGCCAGCGAGCCCCTTTCAGCATTTGGGGAGATGGTGGACTTCCTCACAGTGACAGTCTCTTTCCATCTGTCCCTGGTAGAACCTGTTCACAGCTTCCTGAAGAACTTCTAGGCCTGGGATCCTCTTTGTCCCACCCCAGGTCCCCTTGTTCTGATGGCTCTGCCTCCTGGCCCACCATCTTAGTACCACAGTCTTCCTGATATGGCCCAGGTCAATACACTCTCAATCTCCTGATAGCAAGGCTAGATGGTTTTGTCTCCAGGGTGACTGATCATCTTGGATGCAGGGATGCTGAACCCTTCCATAGCTGTAGAGAATCCTCTGCCCATATCCCAAGCCCTACGGAAACCCAAAATCTAGGGTCCAGGTCTAACACTTCAGGGAGCCTCCAGGTGCTTGTTGGCATCTCAGTACTTTATGGTGTCTATTTGGGGGAGATAAAGGAAATCTAGGGACTTCCTCAGTTTTGTCCATGACTGAACCATCCACTCAGGTCTAAATTCAGGTCACTTTTTGTGAGGGAACGTGCACCTTAGACATGTTGGGTTTTTTAAAGACCAAACAGAAGCCGGGCGGCGGCGGCGCACGCCTTTAATCCCAGCACTCGGGAGGCAGAGCCAGGCGGATCTCTGTGAGTTCGAGGCCAGCCTGGGCTACCAAGTGAGTTCCAGGAAAGGCACAAAGCTACACAGAGAAACCCTGTCTCAGAAAAGAAAAAAAAAAAAAAAAAAAAAAAAAAAGAATCGCTTTAAAGACCAAACAGGTCCCTGGGTGCTCACTCAAGGTGAGAGAAGGAAACACACAGGAAAGAGCCTGTGAGCACACAAGAGGGGCACCAGGAGGGCGGGGACATGGCTGACACATGGCTCTGGAGGCTCCTGCCCTTTTTCCTGTGCCTCAGGGCAGGTGTGGAGCAGGCTGGGGGCCTGCCGCTTGTGAAAGCTGCTGGAGGGAGCCCAGCCTGGAGTTGCCAAATCACCACAGGCAGCCAAGAAGTAGATGTTTAATTTTATTTTACTTTCCCTGTTCTGGGATTAAACCCAAGGCCTTACTCAGGCTGAGCAAATGCCCCACCACTGAGTTCAGTTTTTTATTCTTATTTTGAAGCAGGGTATCAACAAGTTACCCAGCTGGCCGTGAGATCCTCCTGCCTCAGCTTCCCAGGGAGCTAGAATTATAGGCCTGTGCCCTCAGGTCCAGCTTATTATAAGTTTCTTGGAGACAAGTTTTTGCTACATAATCCGGGCTGGCCTTGAACTTCCAATCCTTCCATTTCAGCCTCCCTAGTGCTGGTGTTTTTTGTTTGTTTGTTTATTTGTTTGTTTGTTTTATTGCTAATTACAGTTTTTTTTTTAGAAAGACCATAATTTTATTTTTTCATGTATTCATAAAATCTTGAGTTTAAAAAATACTGTCACTTGGCGGTGGTGGCACACACCTTTAGTCCCAGCACTCGGGAGGCAGAGACAGGCGGATCATTGAGAATTGGAGGCTAGCCTGGTCTACAGATTGAGCTCCAGGACAGGCTCCAAAGCTACAGAGAAACCCTGTTTCAAATCCTCCCCTCCCCCTAAATATTGTTCAAAGTCACAGTAAATAGCAACTCGGTATTTATGGAGTGACTACGATTTGCTAGCTGTCTTTCTGGGAGCGAGGGGTGTATTCAGAGCAGAAACAAATCTCAGATCCACAGAACCTGGAGTGCATAGTCAGAAATGGACAACAAGACAAGTAAACAATAGCCTGTCCCATCAGATGGTAATAAGCAATGGAGAAAATGAAAGCGGAGGGTGGGTGGGAGTCCCAAAGGAGGGCAGGCGGCTTACACTTTCATTCTTTCATTTCCCCCTTACAACTTTAATATGCATGGAAAGTTTCCTAGGTGAGGAGGTGGGCAGCTGAGCAGCATCCGGTTTGGAGGAAGAACATTTTGGGTCGAGTATTAGTGAGATGAAGGGCAGAAGCCCTGATGCCTACTGCGTTTGAAGAACATGACGGAGGCTGTATGGCTGCCCGCAAGGGAGAGGGTTGGGAGAGACAGGAAGAAGGTGGCCTCAGAAAAACATGAGGGTCCCATGAGAAGATGGCAGGACACTCAGGAGGCTGCCTGTCTGGCTATGATGCTGGGAGCAGCCCCCTGACTGTCTAGACATCTCAGCAAGGAGCTTGGGGTGGCTTGTAGGTCAAAGCTATCCAAGAACTGAGACCCTTGGTCCAGCCTCCTAAAAGGAAGTGACTGTCAGCAGCCACACAGGAGAGCTTGGAGGTGGACCCCTTCACTGTGGTCACCACCATGATGGGGCCTTGTGAAGGATAAAGGGACAGCCCCACCGGTTCTGGTCCAGATTTCTGACCCCAGGAGCAGATCACAGGCTTGTGTCATATCCAGGCACAAAGCTCATACTCAGCTGTGACTCAGCAGTGAGAAAACAGCAGTCCTATACCCTGGAGATATAGCATACTCCAGATCCCAGCAGTCCTACACCCTGGAGATATAGCATACTCCAGATCCCAGCTAGCCTTGGTGTGAGAGGAAGCCCTGGCCACTGTCCCCCTTCCAAGTGCCTCGCTGCTGAAGCAGGAAGGACAGTTCTCCACGATCTTTCAGTGGAATCTTCCCACCCTCTCCCTGTCCCTGGGAATTGAACCTAGTGTCTCACACATGCTAGGCAAAGTGCTGTATCTCCGAGCCATACTCTCAGCCCATGAAGCAAATTTCCTGCAATATGGCCTGGGGTCGCAGTCGATCAACCTGGAATCCTTGCCTGTGGGAGCCCATCCATGTCTCCTTTTAAAAACCAGCTCTTGGTATTTCCAATGGCTGCATCAAAGTTGTGGGTTCAACAGGGTAGAACACAGTCTGTGTCCACTGCAGCTTCCGAGAGTGACTGCAGATTCAACTGTGATCATGGTGGGTTAGGGTGGACCCTAAATCTAGTCACTGTGTGTCCTTAACAGAAGACGAGAGAACACAGAGGTTTTTTTTGTTTGTTTGTTTGTTTTTTGTTTTTTGAGACAGGGTTTCTCTGCGTAGCTTTGCGCCTTTCCTGGAGCTCACTTGGTAGCCCAGGCTGGCCTCGAATTCACAGCGATCCGCCTGCCTCTGCCTCCCCAGTGCTGGGATTAAAGGTGTGCGCCACCACTCCCCTCTCTCCTCTCCCTGCTTCCTTCCCTCTTCTTTCCTCTCTTCATTTTTTTGGTAACAGGGTCTCACTGTGTAGCCTAGTCTATTCTCAAACCAGTCATGGACCCATCTCACCCTTTCAAGTGCTGGGATTACAGGTTTGTGCCCACCCAACTCCAGTTAAATTTCCTTTTATAGGATTTTTTTTTCCCCTCACAAGATCTTGTTAGGTAGCCCAGGCTGGCCTCAAACTCACAATCCCACCCCTATGTGCTAGGACTACAGGTGTGCACATCCAGTGCTTTTCTCTCCCAAATATGAGATAACCCTAATTTTGTGGCGTGTGTTAGGTGTGGTGTGCTCTACCACAGAGCTGCGTCTTCACTTTCTGCTTTTATTTCTTGATTTCTCTGTTTTCTGTTTTGTTTTTAGACACAGGATTTCTCTGTGTAGCTCTGGCTGTCTTAAAACTCGCTTTGTAGACCAGGCTGGCCTTGAACTCACAGAGATCTGTCTGCCTCTGCCTCCCAAGTCCTGGGATTAAAGGCGTGCACCACCACTGCCTAGTTTTTGGGTTGTTTGTTTGTTTGCTTTTTACATATTTGTGTAATGGAAAGTATTGTAGGAAAATTGGATTTAACCACTCAGATTTTGAAGTAGAATTTCACAGACCCAAACTTATGTTAATAGCAACTTTTCAGCATCCTTTGATGAGGCCACAGTCATTTCCTCTCCTCTTCCTGTCCCCAGTTTGCAGAGGCCCTTATTGGACATCAGGGAGTGATTTAAGAGGGTCACTTGCTTAATCTGACCAGAGCCACCTCACAGGCCAACCCCCAAGCCACAGGGACTCTGGGGCAGACAAAGGGGAAAGGGAGATCAGCCTGGAACTGTGGACTCAGGGCTGCTCTGCCCTCAGCCCCAGGAAGGGGGGTGGACACACAGATTTCCCAGCACAGCAGAGCTCAGCGTATTTCTTCAAGCGTCATCACTAAAGACCTTTTACTCTGGGTTTTTTTCTTCCTTTCTAGAACACCCCCAGTGAGTTCAGCATCTCCTGACTGTTGGATCACATGCCTTATCTGCTTTGGAGTTTGAGTTTTCCAGTAGCTCAGCTTTGTGGCTACGGATGGTCCTTGGGGTGGGGAGCAGGCTTCCTGCTGCTTTCCACCCACAGCCCTGTGATACCAGTGGCAAAATAGAACCCTAGTAAACCCTGCTGTTAATCTCCAACAGAGGAAGTCATGCTGGCAGAGTCCTCAGATGCTAACTCCAGCGTGATCACAAAGTCCTTCGGCGGCGTCTACAAGCCTGCTGACTGTTGACACAGATTTCCACGAGGCTCTCACAGCAGCCCTAAGGGAGGATAGAAAGACCCATCCCACGGTGAGCGAGTGATAGCAAGAAGTGTGTGCTTGGCAGGATCAGTGCTGGTCCCTTCCCTGGGCCTAGTGCTGTGGCAGGTTCGAGTTTGTTTGGTCCCATAAGTCTACGTGTGAGGCAAATAGCACGTTCATGCCTCCACCACACACACCAAGCGTACACTTTAGTGCTGAGCTATGCCCCCAGCTCTGTTTTGTTTTTTTAAAGGGCAATTGAGATTCAAAGACAGAAAATGACACAGCAGTCATGGTGGAGCAGGAACAGAAACTCAGTTCTTCAGCTTGTGTCTGCTCTGCGTGCGCGCCTCTGTGTGTGTGTGTGTGTGTGTGTGTGTGTGTGCTCATTCATACACACATGTGCACACGCACACACGCTACTGTTGATGTATGTGGAGGCCTAAGGTTGACGCTGGGTGTCTTCCTTGATCTCTCTCTGATTTCTCCATGTAGGCAGGGGCTCATGATGGACCTGGGGCTGTGGGCAGAGCAGTCCTGAGTCCACAGTTCCAGGCTGATCTCCCTTTCCCCTTTTGTCTGCCCCAGAGTCCCTGTGGCTTGGGGGTTGGCCTGTGAGGTGGTTCTGGTCAGATTAAGCAAGGGACCCTCTTAAATCACTCCCTGATGTTCAATAAGGGCCTCTGCAAACTGGGGACAGGAAGAGGAGAGGAAATGACTGTGGCCTCATGAAAGGACGCTGAAAAGTTGCTATTAACATAAGTTTGGATCTGTGAAATTCTACTTCAAAATCTGAGTGGTTAAATCCAATTTTCCTACAATACTTTCCATTACACAAATATGTAAAAAGCAAACAAACAAACAAACCAACCAAAAACCAGGCAGTGGTGGTACACGCCTTTAATCCCAGGACTTGGGAGGCAGAGGCAGACAGATCTCTGTGAGTTCAAGGCCAGCCTGGTTTACAGAGCAAGATCCAGGACAGGCAGCAAAGCTACACAGAGAAACCCTGTCAAAAAAAAAAAAAAAAAAAAAAGGAAGGGCACAAACCTGTAACTAGTCGATTCGCTCCAGGAATCCCCTGTCTTGGCTAACAAGGCTCTGGGATTGCAGGTGCTCATTGCTCATTTGGGGTTTTACTTTGTTTTACTTTGGCTTTGGTTTTTGAGACAGAGTTTCCCTACATAGCCCTGGCTGACCTCGAGCTCACAGTTCTGCCTGCCTCTGTTACCTAAATGCTAGGATCGAAAGTAGGATGCCTACCTGGCTTTTACTTGGGTTCTGGGGACTCTGAACTCTAGTCATGCTACATGGCAAACACTCCATCTGCTGAATTATGATGAGCAACAGCTTCCTCCCAAAGGTAACTTCAACTATCAATTAATCATTTAAGACCGCATTAGTTACTTTTCTCACAGAAGCAACTCAAGGCTCACAGTTTAGGGCACTGGGGTTCATCGTGATGATTAAACCATGACAGCTAGAGAGGCTGGAGCCTGAGGCTGAGCTTCGCAAGTGGTGACTGAACCAGGAAACAGGGACCGTATGCTGCAAGGGAGACTAAGCTTCAGGCCATCAGCAGCCCCATGTCCAGAAGTTTCCACAGCCTTACTGCCGGATGGAGCCCAGGTTTTCAAATCCACGTGCCTGTGGAGGACATTTTCTACTCAAACTGGATCAGTGATGGAGCAGTTCTGCAGAGTCTAGAGTCTGGGGCTGGGGGGCAGGCTGCTGTGGCTCAGGGTCTGCAGGAATCCCATCACACTGCCTCTTCTGCGGGAGAGCCAGTGCCCAACTAGGGCTGGAGATCTGCTTCCGAGGTGGCTCACTGCATGCATGGCTAGCAACTGGAGCTGGCCGCTGGCAGGTATCCTCAGCTTCTCCACAACAAGGTGGCTGACTTCTCCACAGTGAGTGACCTAAGAGAAAGCAAGACGATGTCCTTAGGACCTGGTCTGTGAAATCACACCATCATTTCTGTGACCGGTTTTGCCAGCAGCCATGTGCAACAGAGGCCACCGAATAACTGACTTCAGGAGGCAGGGGCCATTGAAGACTCTCTTGCACGTGTTATAACACTGCCCACGCTGCCCAGCAAAAAAAGCGTTCAGCAGAGAGACAGCCTTTTCATAGTGTCAGCTGGGCTCTAGAGCCGAGCAACATGAAGGTTTAAGCTTTCCAGATTAAACCCCACCTGCCCTTCTTTTCTTCAGTGTGGGGGTGCCAGGGAGGACTTCACAGTGACAGTTACCCCAGAGCTACACCCCTCAACCTCCCTGGTTTTGATTGCTTCTGTTTTTGCTTTGTTATTTGGTTCTTTGACATAAGACCAAACATAGTCCAGGTGGGCCTTGAACTTGCTACGTAGCCAAGGATGACCTTGAACTCCTGATCTTGCTTCTGCCTCTCCACTGCTGAGATTAGGGCCATACACCACCCCGCCCAACCTCTTTGATTTTGTAATAAAAGTTGCACTCAGGAATTTTTGCCACCAATAGTGTGAAAACTAGGGAGGATTAGTGTAAACACAGATAATTGTGGTTTGTTTTGGGGGATGTCTTAGGAAAAATTAAAAAGAATAATTTCTGAGAAAATAGATGTGTTTAATGTGATTTAAACATTATAGAATGTGCATATGCATCAAAACATCACACAGTGCTTCCTTAATATGTACAACTGTATGTCTTTATGTATCAGTTAAAAATATTAAGCAGGGCTGGAGAGATAGCTCAGTTGGTAAATCGATGATGATGTTGCACAAACATGAAGACCTGAGTTTGATCCTCAGAGCTCAAATGGAAAAGCTGAATATGATGGCAGGGATTATAATCCCAGCCCTGGCAAAGTGGAGTAAAATTTGCTGGAGGTTGTTGGCTGGCCATCTACTCACTCTGCCAAACTTGAGGCCAATGAGAACCCTTGCCTCAAAATAACAAGGTGGGCTGGGTGATGGTGGCACACGCCTTTAATCCCAGCACTCGGGAGGCAGAGCCAGTCGGATCTCTGTGAGTTCGAGGCCAGCCTGGACTACCAAGTGAGTTCCAGGAAAGGCACAAAGCTACACAGAGAAACCCTGTCTCAAAAAATGAAAAAAAGAAAAACAAAACAAAAAAGGTGGGTGGCTCCTGAAAACACACACACACACTCTCTCTCTCTTAACAATCTTAGAAAAATACTTGTATTTTATACCTCTTTGTGAGTGCAGTTCCCAAGGAGGCCAGAAGAGGGCATCAGGTGCCCCTGTAGTTGGAGTTACAGGTGACTGTGAGCACCTGACTGGGTGTTGATGACTAAACTCAGATCCTGTGCAAGAGCAGTGAGTACTCTCAACCCCTGGGTCTGTTTTCTCTTCAGCCCTGGGCCTCTACATGCTGGGCAAGTAATCTACCACAGCCTTAAAACTCCAGTCCTTTGGCTCGTGTGGTAGTTTGAATGGAATTGACCCCATAAATTCATAGAGAGCAGCACTGTTGAGAGGTATGGCCTTGTTGAAGGAAGTATGCCACTGTAGGGCCACTCTTTGGAGTCTCTTTTTTTTTAAGCTTCACTCAGTGTCACAGTCCACAAACCAGCACCACGTCTGCCTGCCTGCCGCCACATACTCCCTGCCATGATGATAAAGGACTGAACCTCTGAAACTCTAAGCGGCCACCTCAATTAAATGTTTTCCTTTATAAGAGTTGCCATGGTCATGGTGTCTCTCCACAGCAATAGAAACCCCAACTAAGGCAGCGGGGCATGATGGTGCACAGCTTTAATCCCAGCACTCAGGAGGCAGAGACAGTCAGATCTCTATGAGTTCGTGGCCAGCCTGGTCTGCAGAGTGAGTTCCAGGGCTGCATAGAGACACCCCGTCTCAAAAACAATGAATCTATCGAATTCCTTTTTGAACCCTATAGTCTATTTTTGTCATCTATAGTCACCCTACTGTGCCAATGTCCCCATGTAACAGGCACAGGGTTCTGAGAGGATGGAGGAAACCCATGCCTCAGTCAAGGCCTTGACCTTGAGCTCTTCCTCACACTCTCTGCTTCACTCTTTTGAACTGTAGGTTTCCCAGCTCTGGGGTCACTTAGCGAGTCTTCCTCTTCCTCACTCCCGGAGGTCTCTTGGGGACAGCTTGAGTTCACCAGTTCCCTGTAGACTCCCTCCCCCCATATTGTTTACGGCACACATATGCCCTTTCCTAGTCAAACAGCAGTGAGTCAAGGAAAGCGGAGTAGGTCCCATAACCTCAAGGGCCCCGTTTCCTGGCCGTGAGACAGACGGTCCTCATTCCTGTTCCGTCTGCCTCCTGGTGTCTCATTTGTTTCTAGCTGGAGCCTGGATGTAGGCTGGGATCCTTAAACTGCCACTGAGCCTTTTCCCCAAGTCAAGGCTCTGGTCTTTGCAACCGGCTGGTTGACTGCCATGTTCTCCTTTCATGCTCACAGCGCCACCAAGTGTCCAATCTGGTGCAGGAAGGGTCAACTGAGTGAATGGACCCTTCCCAGTAGGCGCTTTCTTCTCACAGGAATGCCAGTGTTCCTGCTAGAACATTCCAGTGCTGTCCGCCCTGACTTCTTTTGCCATGACTTTGGTGTTCCTCCTTTCCCGTTTCTGTGGGGACAAGGTCTGTAGACCGGGATGTGTTTGGAGAGTGAGAAATCCTCTTGTGAAGTCAGTCTAATGACCTCTAGTTTGTATGGGCCTGCAGCACATTCGAAGGCAAGTGCCTGGTTTCCATGCCCTCCCCTCCCCCTGCCCATCAGCTGAGCTCCTCTGTTGCCTGCTCCTCCACCTCCAGCTGCACCTGTGCCCTTCCTGGTACCCCACAGCCAGCCCCTGCCCATCCTCCACTCCATCTGCACCTACCACACAGCTCTACCTTCATCTCCTCCTGCACCCCGCCTCTGTCTCCTGCATCAGCCCTTCCATGCCGCATGCCTTCCACAGTCCTGCCCTCACACCAGCTCCGGAACCTGTACCTTGCCAAACTCTAGGTGTCTGGACCCCTGGGTCCTTTAGCCCCAGACTGAACCAGGGTCGGGTGACTTGGAGCTAGACCCCACTGTGTTTATTCTGAATGTCTTGCCACCTGTGAAAAGAGATAGAGTGATATCAACGCTGAGAAGAGGGCCTCCTTGCTTAACTAGTGCTCCGAAGGCCCCAAGGCTGTAGATTAGGGGCCCCAAGCTTCACCAGCCTTGCAACTTCAGGGCCAAGAATCTCCCAGTCTTAATTCAAACTACTCTGTACCCAGACAGGTGGGTTCTCCCTGTCCCCCCACAAACACTCCCATGCTTTCCCACCTCCACACTGTGGGGGTATATTCCCTTGGCCTGGAAACACGTTCATCAGCTGCTCATCCTGAAACCCACACGCTCTTCTGTGGGTGTGGGGATGAGGCCTGTCACTACCTCCACAGTTTCTAACCGTCAAGATGATGTGGATCTGCTTCTGTACAAAACAGCTCGCAGAAAAAGTAAGGATCGACATATTGCACTACCCTGGAGCACACTCGATTTTCAATTAATATATCCAGGTGATTTTTCCTGTGAAAATACACACACTCATGCGCATGTGCACACACATACACACTCCAAATGAAAAATGAAGAAAAAAGTCAGTTGCTCTAGATGTCAAGGATCTTGTACATTGACAATCTTTTTTTTTTTTTTCCCCAGAGCTGAGGACCGAACCCAGGGCCTTGCGCTTGCTAGGCAAGTGCTCTACCACTGAGCTAGATCCCCAACCCCTAAGTTGAAGGACACCTGGTTTATTTTTTTTTATTTTTTATTTTTTTGTTTTTTTGAGACAGGGTTTCTCTGTGTAGCTTTGCACCTTTCCTGGAACTTGCTTTGTAGACCAGGCTGGCCTTGAACTCACAGAGATCTGCCTGCCTCTGCCTCCCTAGTGTTGGGATTAAAGGTGTGCACTACACCACCTGGCCATTGACGATCTTTGAAGATGGAATTATTTTCTGCCTCTAATTCCTGAGCTTGTAGAAGTACAAACTCTCATGATCCTTCAAGTCTAGGCCACATGACTCCTTCCTGCAGGACCCTGTGACTTGTACAGGCTGAAGTATCTGTCCATGCCTTTTTGCTAAGAAAATATTCTATTTATTCTTTGACAATTTCATACATATATGCAATGTATCTTGATCATATCCACCTCCAACCCCCACGGCGCCCCCACCTCGAGACATTTCCATCATATTCTCCCTCCCATTGCCCCCCTCCCCCCCAATTCCAGTAAGTGCTGCCTGTTGGCGTGCCAACCAATCTTGTTGGTTTGATCCTGTGCGGTAACCACACCTACAGTGAATCCAAGTGTCACTGTGTCACATCCAGAAGACATTCCACAGAATTCACCCCAGTCCCTCAGCTCTCACGGTCTTTCCATCTCCTCCCCTACCATGTCCCCGAGCCTTGGGGTGGGGAGTTGATACAGACGACCCAGTCAGGGTTGAAAACTCAATGGTCTCTTGTTCTCGGCACTTTGATCAGTGGTGAGTGAGGGTGTAAAGGTAAGTATTCAGTGGGCAGTTGGACAGCATTCGATCACACTTTTGTTGCACTCCTGTGGTCTTGTATTTGCTTATTGATCTGTGCATCTGAATTCCTCACTGAATGGAACTCTGAAGTCAGGGCTCCTGTCTAATTGAATGCTGGATTCCTGTTAAAGAGAAGTTCTCCTTTTGACAGTTGTCTAAACATCAGGAGTCAGTTTAAGACTAGTTCAGTGAGTTGAGACTATCGGGTTCCAACTCCTACTATGACAAGGCCAGGAGGGAGCATTTGTAGGCAAGGACAGGGTGAGGAAGCCAGTGGATTGAACATTATTAAAGGGTCTTGAGGGCAGAGGGATTCTGGCTGAAGGCAGGTCGAAGACTCAAAGAATGAGGAATGGGGAACTTGATCACATCTGGAGACGGAGGGTGGTATCAACACTCAGGGATTGTGATTAAACTGACCTGATGGGATTCTTCCCAAGACAAGGTGGGCAAAGCTGAGACAGGACAGAGCAGGAGGGCTGAGGAGCCTGGCTGAAGCTGGGTCACCACACATAGTGGCTGTGTGTCTACGCTGATGTGGGCATTCTGCACAGGACTGTAAAGCACCACGAGCACACTATCCTCACTGTCTCCCAGGGAGCAGAGCTCAGTGGGTCCTTGATGGGTTTTGTCCATTCCGAAGGAGTCTTGCCTCACTCACCTTGTGACCTTCCTGTCAGAGCTCTCTAAAACAAGGGAGCTTTAGGCACACACATCTTTCCCTCCCCGGCTTCTCTCCCGGGACCTGGGAACTACCCAGTCCATTATCCCTTCTCCAAGTACTTGTGGAGCTCCAACTGTATGCCAGATTCTGTTAGGAGCATAAATAACCTAAGAATGTGTCAGTAAACAAAGTGCAAAATCCTCATCTGCGTGGGGGCGTGCAACAGGCTCTTTTTTGAGGTCAGCAGTTTACTCAGCTTTAAGGGCAGGTCTAGGAAGTTAGGGAACTTTGAAAGCAGGTAGCGTGGGGTGAGCTGGGGGAGTAGCTCTCTAATTCTAAACAGCATGATGCTGTAAAGCGTTGTTGAGAAGGTGACATGAGGAATGGACGGCCGCAGAAACTTAACTCCAGGCAGAGGAAAAAAATCAAATACAAAGGTTGGATGCAGCAGTGCACCTGGAATGTTCAGGAAACATAAGCCCCGGGGACAGGCCAGACGTGCATGCGTGCACATACAGCCACAGCCCCTTAACAACGGCCTTATTGAATGAGGGAGGGACCAGCCTCCTAGAGGAATCCCAGCAGCACACGGACACATCTTCCTCTGTGATCCTGTGAATGAATGATGCTGTTTCCGGGACAGCTCTGCTCTGAGCCAGATGACCAGGAACCACTGTTCCGCAGCTCAGGACTTCCCTAAACTTCACTGTTTTTAAAAATAGGACCCTCAAGGCTCCCCCCTTATCACCTCCACCTTCCTGTTTTCATCACCCGGTCACCTTTTGCACCCTCCGTCACCCCACAGTCTTCCCAGGAGTCTGCCTGCGTGTCCATTAGCCCTGGCCTGGGAATTCCTCCGAGGCACCAGTACGGATATGGCCGCAGACACTGAGCCCAGGCAGCCAGCTCACAGGCTGTGGGGATGGGACTGGAAACGAGCAGAGAGCTCAAGCCGGAGGAAGAAGGATTCAGGGGTCAACTGAGGGGAAGGTGGGAGTTACAGAGATAAGAAGAAAGAACTCTCTGGAAAAGAGCCCTGGAGAAAGCGCCAAGACACCCGGGGTTTCCCCTGACACAGAGCAGAGCGGGTTCTGGGCTGCTGTTCCGAGCACATCCGGGTGGGGGCGCTGCTGCGGCCCCTGGATGAGTCTGTAATGGGGGAGAAGGTACCGCAGCAGGAGCTAAGGTAAGCGGTGGTATTGCACAGCTAGGAAGCAGAGAGCGATGAATGTGGATGGATGCTCACCTCACGGTTTGTGCCCTTTTATGCATCTGGGGATCCCACCCCGTTGACTGGTGCTGCTCCAGGTATAGGGAGGGGCATCTTCTCACCTCAGTTATCCCAGCCTAGAACCCCCCTCACAGACAGGTCCAGAGGGTTGTCTCCTCAGTGACTCTCAAGTTGACAATCCATACTAACCCCTCCTCTGTCATGATTACGGAGACAGCGCTGCTCTTTCCCACCTCCCCTTGCATAGGCATCTCTTCTCTCATACCCGCCCTCCTCTCTGCAGCCAGACCATTCATTACCTGTGTGTATTGGAGACTCAGCCACGGTGTCTCCTTCCCTGGGAAGCCTTCAGGGAGGTAGGTAGGGCACCCTGACCCAATTTCTACAGTCCTCCCACGTCTTTGTTTCGAAGGTTGTTGCCCTGGCCACTCCTGGTTCATGAGCTGACTTTCCTCTCTTGGTGGCCCAGGTCAAGAGCCGAGCACAGGATGACATGCAGAGCTGGAGGCTGAGGGTTGTTTTAACAGGTGGGTGGGAAAGATATGAAAAAAAGCTCTGGAAGTTTAGTATGTCCTCGTAGGCATCCAGTAGTAGAGGGGACAATCACTGGAGTGATGTGGGGACAGGATTTAGATTTGAGCAGAGTTCTTAGATAGTCTCACACCCGCTGCTTTGGTGAGCAGGGAGGGGCCAGAGCCAGGCAAGCGAGACTTAATCCAAGTTTGGAAAATGCTTTAGGAAACACACTGTCAAGCTTGCCACCTACCAGGACTACCAGTTGGTCTACCGGGAGGGGAGGCAGGGAAAGGAAGGGAGAGATGTCCACCAGAGATGAAGGAACAGGGTCAGACACGTGACTTGGCCCAGCTAAGCTGGTCATATCAAACTCTGGATCAGGGTGGGTCAGGCTCCTGCACCCTTAGCCAGGGCTCTGTCACACCCTCTCTGGGCACCCTACCTCTCTACATAGCCTCCTCTAGTGTGGAGCCTGGAGCTGTGTGTCAACCAGTTCCCCCGAACCGTGTGCCTGGCTTCTGTGTGACTGGTGCTGTTTACCAAAGGAGAGGTTTGGATCAGGTACCACCTGGGGCTTCTAGTAGCTCAGAGGCTAAAGCTTCCTGCTGTGGAAACATCTTCACCAAAGCGTCTCCTTAGGAGGGTCCTGGGAAAGGTGATGGAGTTGGCAACTCTCCCCATCTTTAGTTTGGGGATCTGTCTGTGAACACTAGTCCCAACTAGCTCTGCAGTCTCATACCTGCATCGCTGTTGTGGAATGCTGCACCCAAGCACATCATCTCTTACGACCTTAATCAGAGTAGCTGTGGTTACCCACAAAAGACCCTCCATGTTGGGTCTGCGGACGGTCCCTCGTAGAAGGAGGCGGTGAGGAGGGTCATAAGATCTTCACCTGAGATTCCAGCAACTCCATACACCCCAGAGGTTAAGAGCACTGGCTGCTGTTCCAGAGGGCCTGAGTTCAGTTCCCGGCTCCCACATGGTGGCTCACAGCCATCTGTAACTCCAGTTTAAGGGAATTCCATGCTCTCTTCTGACTTCCACAGGTACCCGGCATGCGCCTGGTACACAGATGTACATGCGGGCAAAATGCCCACACACATAAAATAAAATGAAAATGAAAAATGTTTCAAAATAATAGCTTGTATTTGTTGAATATGCAGCAATTAAGGTCTCTATAAACACAAACTCGTTTGATCTCTACAGACACCGTAAGAGAGGGCACAGATGGGGAACCAGGGCCACAAGAGGCCAGAGCAGGAAGGAGACATATGTGGAATTCAGGCTGGCTAGTGACTCTAGAGTCTAGACTGTCTTTGCAGCCAGAAGGACCCACATGTGGAGAAGCTGAAGAGCCTTATCCCAGTCATGTAGCTCATGGCTGCTGCGCTGGAAGAAACCAGGCGGGCAGGTCCAGCACCTCGGGGCAGCAGGGGAACACCTGGGCACAGGCTCTTCCAAAGCAAACCCAAATCCTTCTCAGTTCATTGTGCTGTGTGCCATTCTAATAACCAGACTACATGGTATCGAAGTGGATGGCCTGGTGGTTCATGCTTGGCGAGAGGTGCTCTCTAAGCAATGACGTGACCTGCCTTGGGCCACTGCTGACTAGAACTGAAGAGGCTAGATCGGCTCATTCTGGGCTTCTCCTGTTAATGGAGTCACACGGTGAGAAGACTGAGGAGCCTCCTCTCCATGTTTTGTTTTGTTTTTTTCCCTCAAAATTTTTTGTGGTGATGCTTGTAGTCTTAGCATTGGGAAGGTGGATAATGAATTATAGGCCATCCCTAACTAAATAACAAGTTCAAAACTAGCCTGGGCTACTCCTATCTTAAAAAAAAAAACAAAGACAACTATAGAAGTTTCTCCATGAGGGTGTGGCCATGTGGTATAGTGTGTAGTGTGTAGTGTGTGCACAGCCGGTGCAAGACTGAGTTCAGTGCTGGCAAATGTCTCTCACACACACACACACACACACACACACACACACACAAAAGCACACATACAAACGCACACACACACTCGCCATTTTTAGAGTGTAATCAGCAAAGTGAATTTGCTGTATATTGAATGTTGTCTTGGATGCTTGAACATCTATGCTCAACACTATGTTCACTGATGTTATTTGAGACATTCAGGATGGGCCTTGTGCTGCAAGGTGGGGTGACTCAGGTCTTCAGAGGAGCCCCAGCTCCAGCTGACAGTTTGTCACGTTGTGGGAGACCCCAAAGAGAGGACCCAGCTTGTCACTCCTGGACCCCTAGCCCACAGAAATGGTGACAGTGAGTATGTGTCATCGGCAGCGTTTTGTTACATTAACTTGCCAACATGCCGTTTTTGGACATTATCCCCACAGCTGATGGAGAGTGTGGAGTTCAGGGGGGATCCGGGGGCAGGGATTAAGACTCAGGATGGCCAAGGGACATCCAGGAGGCTGGAGAAACTAGGATTTTGCCAAGCAATCTGTAAATATTTCAGTACTGTAATAGCATAAGGGCTGTGATGGTGCATGAGCTTTGCGGGGGGTGGGGGGTGGGGGGTAGGGTGGGGGTGGGTGGGTGAGTGGGTAGGGGTGGGGGGGTTATTCATTATTCTAGTTTAAAGACCAGCATACAAAGGTTCAGGGAGGTAATTTGCTGAACGCAAATCAATGGTTTTGACTCTTGTGCATAAAGGCTTTGAAACGCAGCATCCTCTAGACAGAGGAGGTGTCCCACAGAACACTTTCAGGTCTAGGTTGATGATGTCCACGCCTAAGAGCCTCTCCAGGGATGGCTGTGCGACCAGTTTCTGAGTGTCTCTGGGAGTCCTAGCTGTCTGGTATTCCCGACCTGTGAATTCCCACGGTAGCTGGCTTCTGGTTAATTTAGTAACAGCCACAAGAGGGGTGTCACTTGTGTGATTAGACCCCAGGAGTCTGACTTTGGTCTTGCTGTCAGACTGTCCCTTGATGGTTTTGACAAGATAAGATTTGGGGACCACATGGCAAGCACAGGAGAGTCACTGGCCCGTAGCCAACTGGGAGCTGAGCCATCATGTCACCATCCCCAAAGGAACCCCCTCCCCACACACAACAGTCAGTGGTGGTGACTCAGAAGCCCCTCCCTCCCTCCCTAACCAAGCCTTCAGAGGAGGCCCTTGTGGGAGACTGTGAGCACAAATTTTAGACTAAGAATATCCTCGCAAATATTTGATTACAGTCATTAACATGGACCAAATCAGACCCAAACCCCAGTCTCAACAGGTCCCTAGAGATACCAGTAGAGTCTAGAAGCCACTTCTGCCTGGAGGACATTTGTCATTCCTAGCCAACTGGAGTTTTGTTTTGAGAGCCTTTCAGAGGATGAAAGACAGAAATAAATCTGAGCCCAGATCAGTCAAAAGACTGAACAGAAAAATTTCCCCACACTGTGCAGGTGTCCTGAAGAGCTACACCCCCAAAGTCAGGTTAAACCAGATGTATGCCAGTTTCCCAGGGGTGGGAATCACATGGTGTGGGTGGTCCAAGGAGCGGTAAGCTTTGAACTTGGTCTATGGCAGTTCTGGAGAAGCATTAACAAAGAATTCTCTTTGAAGGAAAGTGGTTTCTTGGGTCCGAAATAATTTCAGTAGGTAGTTTTTCAAGTAGAATGGGCCTGACCCAGGAAAGGTAACTTTGTACCCAAAGAGATGAAATTGCCAGGAAGAGAACAGCTTTATGATTGTTTTGGATACTACAGGGGATTTCCTCAACATGCTCCGTGGACTATCTCCCACTCCTGGGCTCTCTTTACCTCACCAATCCAGGCAAGATCATCTCACCAGCATCTTTAGTGCATGGGGGAGGGCATCCAAAAGCATTTTTTTCTGCCTGAGGAAAAGCATCCTTTAGCCTGGGTTCTGCAGGGCTGTGGAGGTACCATCTTCACATTGCTATGTCGGGAAACGGACTCAACCTGTATGCTCGTGTCCATCCCAGGAGGGGCTGCACCAAGGCAGAGGGAGGAGGGAGAAGTGCTTTTCTGAATGGAGATTCGTCAATGTACTTCTGTCTGCTGCAGTTATCAGTGTTGCTATTTCAGTGAGGAATAGTGGAGCCTTCACCAGGCTCATGCCAGACGCCCGGGGGTGGGGTTGGGGGGGATGTCTGCGCAGTGATAGGGTAGGGACCCTCTCTGTCGTCAGAAAGCATGAGCTCATGCCAAGGTTTCCGTGGGTCGCTGAGATAGGGCCCGGCTCTCTGGAGACAGGAATGACCTCGGGCGGGCCCCTCGTCATTGAACTAAGAGGGCTCGGTGTCAGCCTGAACTTACTGCTGATAAGGGCCTGATAATGGTAGCCAAACTCCCACGGCCTCTCCAGGCCTTCTCAGGCCCGGAGGCCAGAGAGAGGGCAGGTCAGGGAGGGGCCGGGAGAGGAGGTGGTGCGGGGTGGCCACGTCTCTAAGCCTCTGGGGTAGCTGTTGGGAACCCGAGATTTCCACAAACCCCAGGGTCTGCTTGTGGGTCCTTGAGCCCGGACACCAGGACCCGGGGATATGTAATGGTAGACAATGGCCACCAGAAGTCCTGGAGGGTCATCAGAGTGGCTGCTCCATTTCCTCAGTTTTACTGTATCTGTTGGCTCTTTTCGTGGGTAGGGTTAGGAGTGGATGCCTGTGTCCTGGCTGCCATGGATTTGGGGGCCAGGGCTAATCTTCAGGAGAAGTCAGACTTGATCATAGCCCACACAGCGCTGGGAGAGTTCCAGTGTCTGCGCTCTGACTTTGAGTCTTCGGCCTAACGCCTCACCTTACTACGCCTTCCATTCATTGCAGCTAAATCTGTGTGTGCCCAAAGGGAAAGATGCTCAAAACCTTGGGCTTGTAAGTCTATCCCGCACATCAAGAGGGCAGGAGGTGGATTCCAAACTGGAGACTTCTAGAACCATCTCCTGTCTGTCTGCTCAGAACCATCGTCTGGAGGGAGCCACTGCCATGTGCCAGGGATCAGAGGTGCTATGCGGTGCTGCTTTGTCCCTTAGCCAGCCTGTCTTTGGACCAGGGCCTCAAGTTCACAGTTTGACTCAAGCATCTTGAACTACAGCACAGCAGTCCCATACTTCTCTGCTCAGGGCCCTCTGTCCACGGAGCCATCCGTCTAGGGAAAGAATCGGAAGAAATGATTCCAGGTTATTGTTTCCAAAACAGAAAACGGAAAGCTTTGTGTTCTGCAGGTAGTTGTCTTCAATCTGCAAAGCATAGCTAACTACTAATGAAAAAAATAAAGAAAAATTAAAAAAAAAAAATCCTCACTGATAGAAACTCTAGTGCCACCTACTGGAGTGTGCAGGCACTGCATAGGTGCCTGTAACACGCCAATGCGATGGAACTTAAGTGAAAAAATGTGAGCTTGTGTCGCTCTGTCTGCTATTTATAAGTATATGCTCAGAAATAGCTCACAACGTGGCTGTAAATGATGAACAGAGCCTCCAGCTGGCAGGCTCATCTGTCCGGGCTGGAATAGAGGTTCTGACCAAGGTCTCCGCTGTACTGCTGATGCTTGGCTTTTTTTCTGCAGGTGTCTAAAGCCGATGTGGCAAAGTATTAACATCCATTAAAACGCACAGGTGCTCATATTGGGACCCGGTCTCATGTACTTGTCTTTGTGTTTAAAATAGCCTGCCATATTAGCAGCAATGATCAGGTTATATAGCATAACCCTCTTTATTATGCTATATGAGATTCTGAGTCACCACATGTTGTTTATCTACATTCATAGAAGGGTAATAAATAGCAACGATGTAGAGGGCTGGAGAGACGACTCAGCAGTTAAAAAGTGCCTTCTGCTCTCGCAGAAGACCTTGGTTCAATTCCCAGCCCTTACACGATAGCTCACAACTGTCTGTAACTCCAGTTCCAGGGGATCAGACATCTTCTCCTGACCGCTCTAGGCATCAGGCACACACATAACACACATGCATACACACAGGCACTCACACATAAAAAATGAAGTAAACCTTAAAAACCAAAACCAACGTCAAACATGTAAAATGTGTAGCCTGGACCCCTGCAGCAACTGGGTTAATAGCAGGAGTACTTCCTGCTTGTTGACAGCTTCTGTCAATTCCTAGGCTTCCTGGAGTGGACCCGAGGAACTGCGCAGCCACCAGACTCACGTGTGGCCAGGAGGAGAATGGTGCCCTTCAGCAGAGGTGACAATACAGGGACATGTGTGACAGATTCATTTACCTGCTGTCACAAACCACGCTCCTTTCCCCGGGAGGATTCTGCAGGAACCATCTGAACATCAACAGCGTGGGATCTGGACTCTGCAAGGAAGAACTCACGTGGGGCAGAAGGAAGTTGCTGAGATGATCGCATCATGTCAAGGTTATGGCTGTAGACACAGTCACACACCTCCCACTCCACTGTGTGGCCTCAGTTCAGAGACACCTTGCAAAGCCAGCAGCAGTGGTTGACAATTCTGGTACAAGTTCATAATATCTTTAAAAAAAATTCCAGGCACATCCTGCACTTTTATTTACATCATATCTGTATTTAATTAAGGTTGTTTCTATATATTTAAAAATATAATCCCAGGACTCAGGAGGCAGAGACAGGCAGATCTCTGTGAGTTGGAGGCCAGCCTGGTCTCCAGAGTGAGATCCAGGACAGGCACCAAAACTACAGAGAAACCCTGTCTCGAAAAACCAAACAACAGCAACAACAAACAAAATAATCAAACACAACAACAATTAGAAAAAAGCCCCTATGCTAGTGATTGTTTTGAATTATGTCTTGGGATTTAAAAAAAAAAAGTCTTTATGTCTTCAATTGCTTTCTTCAAAGCAAGATAAGAATCCTGAGGTTCCAGACATGGAGAGGGAATTGAAAGACTCTATTAAGTATGAGCTGGTTTGGGTGGCTGGAGTTTGGACTGGACAGGTATTGAGCACCAGGAAGCAGACTCTGTTGACTGGGAAGTAGCTATCCTGTTGACCAGGAAGTAGATCCTGTTATCCAGATGCCTGGGTGTTGCATCTCACAGTGTGTGTGTGGTGGGGTGACGAGTTCTGAGGTCTGTAAAGAATAGCAGGATCCAAGGGCCCTCGTAAATTAGGGTTCTTGAAAGGCAGAATGCTCAGTGGATGGAGCCTCCTTGAAAAAACCCACCTGTAGGTGAGGGGGACTTTGTCTAGGGCTCTAAATGTCACAAACATCTCCCATGTTAAACACTGGTCCCAAGCAACCCAGAGTCTACCCAGGAATAAACTCACAGACAAATAATGTAATAGATAACAGACAAAAAACGTGATAGATATGTAACATTAAATATTACTTTGCCTTGAAAAGTAGGAAACTGGGGTTGGGGAGACAGCTCGGCAGGTAAAGGGCTGGCTGTACAAGCGTGAGGACCTGAGTTCAGATCCCCAGAGCTCGTTTGAAGAGCCAAGCATGTGCATGTGTCTGCAGCCTCAGCGCTGCCGTGGCCGGAGAAGGAAGGATGGCTGGAGCTCACTGGCCACGGGCCTGGCTTCAGGCTCCGTGGAGACCCTGTCTCAGGTGACTAGAGTGGAGAAAAAGAACAAAACAAGAGGTTAGCCTGAATTAGACTCTTTTCTGGATTTGCCTCTGCTGGGGCTGTTGCTTTCCAGTGAAGCCCTCTCTACCAGGTGTGGGAGGCAGACCTGGTGTCACGTGACTCAGAGCCTTCGCCACCTCATGTCTGCGCTTGCCTCCTTTTCAACCCCCAGCACGCATTTGCCACTGAAAGCAAGGTCTTGAAGAAACTTTTTTTTTTTTTCCTGATTGTATTTGGATCATCAGATCTAAAGCTGGTGAATTACAATCCTGTGATTTCTTTTCCACAAGTAATAGAGACACTTATTTCTCTTCTAGAACAACTCAGATCACAGGTCTAATGCAAAAGACCCTTTTCCGCCTTCATTCCAGTGCTGGCTTTGAGAGAGGCAGCCACCACTGTCATTTTTGCTGTGGGAACCTTCCAGATCCTTCTCTATTCCCCGACACTTTGGGGGCCTTATATGGTGTCATCGTTGGCTTTAATTATCAACTTGACCCAGCCTAGTGTCATCTGAGGAGGGAGTCTCTGTTGAGGGGTGGCTGAGATCAGACTGGCCTGTGAGCATGCTGTGGGAGGGTGTGTATTAATTGTTGACTGATGTGGGAGAGTCCAGCCCACTGTGGGTGGCACCATTCCTTGGGCAAGTGGTCCTGGGCTACATAAGAAAGCTAGCTAAACATAAACCCAAATAAGCCAGCAAGCAGCATTCCTTCATGGTTTCTGGTTCAAGTTCCTGCTTGAATTCCTCCCCTAACTTTCTTCTATGAAAGACTGAGACCTGGAAGTATAAGCCGAATAAATTCTTTCTTTTGCCAGCTTGCTTTTGGTCCAAGTGTTTTACCACGGCAGCAGAAAGGAAACTAAATGATAGGCATAATCCACAATGATATGCAAAATCCACAATGATATACAAAATCCATAATGATATACATAATCCATAATGATATACATAAGCCATAATGATATGTATAATCCATATGAGTTAGGGAATCTTCCTTTGTGTATAAAGGAGCTTCTTGTTTCTGACTGATACACAGTAACCCACAGGCCTGGTTTACAATACTTTAGGACATTGTGTCACACTCTGCCAAGTGACATCTGGCTTGTTTGTAACTTTTGCTGCTATGAACAATTCTGTAATGAAATTCTCACGCTTATTTCTTGTATATACACAAAGATTTTTTGTCTTGGGGAAACAGAGAAGGGAGGCTTACCAGTGATGAGAAGAATTATTTAGCTTTGTGATGTTTTAGTATCTAGAATTGGCTCTCCAAGAAGACCAGGCTCACACACACTTTCATGACCAATGAATGAAATGACCCAGGTTTTTCATCCTCTCAACCAGAATTGGTTAGCTCTTTTAAAAGGCTCGCCCTCTGATTACTGTTTTCTTTCTTTAGTGGGGCCAAGATGCATGGAATCAAGCATGCTCCCCCCATCCCTTTCCCTCTACCCCCTGCTTTCCATCTACTTCTCTATAATAAATCCCACAGGCACACTTCATACGCTTAACACTCTGTATCCAAGTTATACAGCGTCTCAGACATACATCTACATGGTCAGAAGTCCTAGGATGAAAAGCACTCAGGAGAGAGAGACCCGGGAGTTTGTAAGCTCACACCCACATGTCACTACACACAAAGAGCATCCTTTCCAGCGGAGATAAGAATATTAATGGGAAAAGTGCTGTTGGACTATCTCATTTCCCCATGTGGGCGGCCTAGATAAGTGGCAGCCGAGATCTGGACAATAACACCCAGGCTGACAGCCTCTGGGAAGCTTCCCCCATCCTGGGACTTCCACATCAGGGACACAAACTGGAGCAGGCCAGGGGAGTGGACAGTGGCAGCCACGGTGGAGGGGTTAAACCCCCAGGTAGGAAGGGGGACCTTGGGGCTCACAGCTGCCTTGACCCATCAGGAGGAGACAGCAGGAGGTTAGAGTCTCTAGTGCAGTGCTTCTCAGCCTTCCTCGGTGGAAGACGACAAGGGACTCAACTCTGAGCAGATGGAACACAGACTCACAAGCCCCCTTCCTTTCTTTATCCCGTTCCCAAAGAATGGGAAGGATGAAGCCTGCTTCTCTCTCCCCACTCCCTTTCCCGTACCTCACCGGCTTTATGATCTGTATCCTTCCACAATTTAGCGAGAGCTGCATCTGATACCGCAGTCTGAATATCACGTATCTAGGCCACTCTTGATACCCACTCTTGATCCCTTACACGTGTCAGTTCAAAGTGTGGGGAAGGTACACTGGAGACCAGTGGTTGTGAGTAGAGCGCTGCTTTCTGAAGCTGGTAGCCAGTTTCAGCCTGAGCAGAGGCTTCTCATCTCTGTAGTCAGGGCTAGAGAGATGGTCAGGGCCTGAAGGACTCCCTGTAGACAGGAAGCTGAAGGCTCAAGCATGGCCGGGAACGGAAGCTTTCAGGTACTTCAACTTGAGAGCTGGTGTGATGGCTAATCTTGGTTGTCAACCTGACATGCTCGGGAAGAGGGAACCTCGACTGAGGAACTGACTCCATCAAATTGGCCAGGGGGTATGCCTGTGGGGGCATTTTCTTGACTGCCAATTGACATAGAAGGCCACAGTCCTTAGTGGACACTACCACTTCTAGGACTGGGCTGGGCTGTATTAGACAGCTAGCTGGGCATGAGCCTGGGAGTCAGCCAGTGAGTAACATCCTTCATGGCCCCTGCTTCCGGTCCTGCTTGAGTTCCCGCCCTGATTTCCCTCAATGATGGGCTGTGACAAGGAAATGTAAGATGTAACAAACCTTTCCCTCCCTACATTGCTTTTGATCTTGGTGTTTATCACCACAACAGAAAGCAAACTAGAGTAGCTGGTGTCCTGGCCACAGGCCACACTCATGGGAACCTGTTAAGAGTGATTCCCCAAGGCAGTGCTCTGGGTGGAGATGGCCAGGTGCTTGAGAGTGAGTGTGTGCGTGCATGTGTGCATGCATGTGGTGGTAGTGGTGGTGGTGATGGTGGTGGTGGTGGTGGTAAGTGGTGTGTGTAGCTGGTGTCGTGGCAACCAGATTCTGGGGTACACCTAGAGAGGCATGGACACAGAGAGTTGCATTCCTATAGCCCCCATGCTCTCTGCTCCCTTTCTCTGGGAACACTCTGAGATTTTTGCTCTCCAGTTCAATGTAGACCTCAGACCAGTTTTTTCTTTCTTTCTTTCTTTTTTTTTCTTTATTTTTTTTTTTGGTTTTTCGAGACAGGGTTTCTCTGTGTAGCTTTGCGCCTTTCCTGGAACTCACTTGGTAGCCCAGGCTGGCCTCGAACTCACAGAGATCCATCTGCCTCTGCCTCCCGAGTGCTGGGATTAAAGGCATGTGCCACCACCGCCCGTCCAGTTTTACTTTCTTACTGAAAACTTCCTTCCGAAAAGAAGTGAAAGCCTGGTCCCTGTCACCTTGTGCTCAGTCACCAGGAGCTGTACCTGATGATGATACATAGTAGAGAATGATGCTCTGTACAAAATACAACAGATTCAAACCGAGGTGTTCCCTTAGCAGGGCTGGAGATTCAGACACTGGTATTTGGAATTTAGGATGCAGTCCTTGTTTTGGGGTGGACCACTGGGTGTTGGGCACAGTCTGTGCTTTTAGCCAGATTTGAATAGAAGAAATGGCCACCCGACTCAGGTAGAGAGAGATAAAGCATTTGGTTTCCCGTGCCACCAAAGTTTTTTTTTTTTTTTTTCAAGACAAGGTTTCTCTGTGTGTAGTCCTGGCTGTTCTGGGACTCACTCTGTAGACCAGGCTGGCCTCCAACTCACAGAGATCCACCTGCCTCTGCCCCCCAAGTGCTGGGATTAAAGCATGTGCCACTATTGCCCAGCTTTGTCTACGATTCTAATACTTAAAAAAAATAATTTATTTAACTTTATTTAATGTGCATTGGTGTGAAGATGTCAGATCCCAGGGAACTGGAGTTACAGACAGTTGTGAGCTGCCATGTGGGTGCTGGGAATTGAACCGAGGTCCTCTGGAAGAAGAGCCAGTGTTCTTAACCGCTGAGCCATCTCTCCAAAGTTTTGCTCCACAGGAAGGGTTGTAATTTCCTGTCACACTCCTTCTTGCTATGGCTGGCAATATCCCTTTCTATGTTACACTTCTCCAACAGTTGAGTAGCACAGTCCACAAGTCCTGAGTTCTGTTGCAACTCTTCTGAAATGTCTGCATTTTGTTGTTGTTTTTCGAGACAGGGTTTCTCTGCGTAGCTTTAGAGCCTGTCCTGGATCTCCCTCTGTAGCCCTGTCTGGCCTCGAACTCACAGAGATCCGCCTGCCTCTGCCTCCTGAGTGCTGGGATTAAAGGCGTGTGCCACCACCGCCCCGGCATGTCTGCATTTTTAAATCATGCCTTCCAGTCACATTTGGTTGCTTTGGAGCAGGAACCTGCCAGCCAGCTGCTGAGCCTCCTGGGGAAAGGGCTGGAGCTGCTCAGGCAGCAGAGGAGAGCTGGTCTACAGAAGCTTGACACATCAGTCATTTTAGTGTGTGTGTGTGTGTGTGTGTGTGTGTGTGTGTGTGTGTGTGTGCTATGCCATGTTGCCATGTGTGGAGGTCAGAGGACTATTTGCTGAGTCTGTTCTCTCCTTCTACCATGTGGGACCCGGGACTCAAACTCAGGCTATCAGTCTTGTTTGCAAATGCCTTCATTCACTGAGCCATCTTGTTGGCTGGATGTGGTGGTTTGGAAGAAAATTAAGCCCACAGGGGGCAGCACTATTTGAAAGGATTAGGACACGTGGCCTTATTAAAGTGGGTGTGGTCTTGTTAGAGGAAGTATGTCACTGGGGGTTCAAATGCTCACGCCAGGCCCAGTGTTTTTTTTTTTCTTCTTGCTGCCTGCGCATCCCGATGTGAAACTCTCAGCTCCTCCAGGACCATGTCTACCTGCATGGTGCCACGCTTTCTGCCGTGCTGATAATGGACTAATCCTCTGAGACTGTAAGCCAGCCCCAATTCAATGCTTGCCTTTATAAGAGTTGTCCTGGTCATGGTGTCTCTTCACAGCAATAGAATGCTGACTAAGACACCCACTATTTTTTTTTTAAATGAGACCCAAGTCAGCAATTGAAATAGCAATTTTGAAAATTTTACATTCTAGCACAGTACTGAGTAACAGTGGGGAAATATTAAGTCTCTGTTTTTCGAAGTCAAACCATTATGTTTCTATAAGAGCAGAAAGCTTAGTTTGCACAGTAGCTGTGTGTCCGTGGATGACTGCTGACCCTCCTCAGCCAGCACCTTTCCCACTCGAGTGTGTGGTGGGAGGTGGTACCTGCTGACGTCAGGATGTAGAAGGAGAGAAGCCTAGCAAAACCCCAGGAAGCTCCTGCAGGCGTTCAGGAGCTGGGTGAGAATGTGGGGTCTGGGGGGGAGCCAGTGAGTCTCCAAGTGCCCTCTGTCTCAGGTTAGTGTCTGACCATCTATCTGTCCCATGGTACAGAGGCCAACCTATGGTGACGCCTGCTGAGAAGAGGTGTCACTGGGTTGGAGTGTCTGCCGGGGCCTAGGAACTGGCCGGAAGACTGGCTGGGGACACTCTTTCCTTGGGGGAGCTTCCAAGGCGGCAGTTTCTTCACCTGCTGCCCTCTGGGGGAAGGGAAGACCTAACAGGTGTTTTCTGATGTTGAACAAAATCCACATCTTGCCTAATGATTACTTCCTCTCCCCTTCTTCTCTTCCCACTTTCCTGGTCTCCATCTCCTCCTTCTTCTTGAGATAAAGCTCATGTATCCCAGGCTGGCCTTGAACTCACTGCGTGGCTAAAAAGAATCTTAGTGTTTTGATCCTCCCACCTCCATCTTCCTGAGCCCTGGGATCACAGGTGAGCACCACTGTAGTCAGTCCTGTAGTCAGGAATGGAACCCAGGGCTTCATGCATGCTAGGCAAGCATTCTACCAACTAAGCTACAACCCCAACCCCAGGCCTCAGCTAATAATTTCTGAAGACATGAGATGCTTGCAATGTACACATAGTCACAATATGTGCTATCCTGGGTAAGGGCAGAAAGGCCAACATGGGTCCTGTGCTCCAGCATACAGGAACCCCAGCTGCCTTTGGGAAGGTCACTGAGTCCCTGTTCACACACTCAACAGGTGGTACCTTCAGATTGATGGGGATAAAGAAGCCAGGTAGAGCTGACCACCTTCCCAGGCCACCACCAGATGGACCCTGATAACAAACATGTTACACATTTATTGACTGCTTCTTCTGTAGTTGGAAATTTCTCAGGTCCCACCCGGTTTCCATGTTTCTCTGGTCCCAGCTGGCCCCATGGTCCTGCGGCTGCTTATAAAATAACCATTCAGAAGCTTATATTAATTATCAACTGTATGGCCTATGGCAGGCTTCTTGCTAGCTAGCTCTTTCATCTTAAATTAACCCATTTCTATTCATCTATGTTTTGCCACGTGGCCATGGCTTTACCTGCATCCTATTACATGTTGATCCTTGGAGGGGGGTTTGGTGTCTCTCCCCACTCTCCTTATCTCACCTGGTTTTCCCGCCTGGCTCCATCCTGCCCTTCCATAGGCCAGTGCAGCTTTATTTACTAACTAATGGGAACAGCATATATTCACAGTGTACAGAAAGACACCCTAGAGCACCCTACAGTTCGTGATGAACATGGAGCACTGATTTAGTTGTTCACTTGATTCTTACAAAAGGGCTTAAAGACAAGAACTGTCACACCCGCTTTGGTAGATTACCCACTGAGATCTAGAAAGGTTATAAAACTTTGCTTAAGGTCACTTACTGTTGAAGGCTCTAAAAACCTGCCCCTGTATGAACAACAGCATGAGCACCATCCTTAAATGCTGGACCAGATTGGAAAAAGACACCAGCATCAAAGCCACCAGGGTAGTCACATCATCTGATGGAGCATGGTTGCCTCCCCATCACTTGCAGGAGCTTTCTCCTGTATTCCCGAAGTACCAGTGTGGGATGCAGGCTAATCACGGAGCAGTTAGAGTCCTAGGCTTCCATTTCTGGGCTGGCTAAAATGACTCTGTAGGACAGACTGAAGGCATGGGGCTGTAGTTCCTGTGGCTGAGGTACCTATGGGACCTTCCAGCAGCAGAGGCTGTTCAAAGGGAGCCTCCTGGGGATGGGGAGGTGGTCAGTCAATAAAGTACCTGCTTTGCAAGCAGTAGGGCCTGAATCAGATACCCAGAATCCATGCAAATGAAAACTCAAAACTCAAACCACAGTAACAACAAAATGTCAGGGTGGTGTGTATGTGTGTATTTCTAGCAACTGGAAGGCTCTCTCTCTCTCTCTCTCTCTCTCTCTCTCTCTCTCACACACACACACACACACACACACACACACACACACACACACACACACACACACACACGGAGCCTCCTGTGTCCTTCTGTGGCCGTGTGTGGTGGTTGTCTTTGGCAGCTGTGTGTGCCCAAGGATAGCACAAAGGAGGGTGACCGAGAGAGGTTCAAGACCCAAGAACAAGGCTGAGGTGCCCCTGATTTGAAGGCTGCAGCTGGTGCTCTACAGAACCAGGTCTGTGCCAAAGTAACCTGTGCCCAGTGCCGCCTCCGCTCCTCCTGCAGAGTGCGCCCTCTACTGACCTGCAGCGACATGGCTGATACGAGTCGGCTCCTCGGATGAGGTCATTTGTTATGGTGTCAGGGGAAGGGTGGCGGTGGGAGCAGGGGCCGTACTGTCTGCTGTCCCCTTGCTGGCGCCACAGGGTGGACAACCTGGGTCTTGTCTGGACAGTGCCTCATGCTGGGAGTGACGAGAAGGGACCGGGACTCCCGGGGTCAGGGAGCTCCAGGAGCCTGTGCTTTGTTGGGAAGTCTGGAAGAGAAATGGGAACTCAGCCGAAAGCCTGAAGCTCCTCTTCTGTGGTTCCCTCTGGGGTCCAGTTGGCTCCGTGTGGACCCTGAACTAGCCTACAACATGCAGAGGGAACCATTATGGCCCCCGGACATCTGAGCTCTGCTTTATTCTGCAACACTTCCGCTATTTGTCATTATCCTAGGAGGCGCTTCATTTTTTTTTAAATTTCTATTTATTTATTTATTTTTGATTCATTCATTCATTCATTTTAGGTTTTCAAAGGCCAGTCAGGAGAGCTTGGCTGTTAGATCCATTTTTTTCTGGACCGATGTGACCCACTTCCCAGTGCTACTTACTGATGTCAACATACGCTGCCCAGATCTTCTATGTGCGCGTGGACTGAGGGGTTCTTAAAAATGCCAGTGTTCATATACATGTTCCCAGAGTGTTTTCAAAACTCATCATCTCCCTCATCACCCACCAGAAACAGCCACTTCCCTGCTGCTGACACAGTGCTGTGCTCTTAAAATCCAAGTGAGTGGCGGCCAGTGGTGCCACTGTCCCGTCTCGCTCTGTTCCTCATTGTTTCTTCGGGGAGGTTGCCCGCCATGCTGTGCTGTTGTGAGTAGCAGAAGTCACTTAGCGTGGGTGTTGGGCTCAGGGGGTCCCCTCTGTCCCACCCTCAGAATCTATGTGCACGAAGATGGAAGGGGAAAAAAACTGTACAAAATTGTCTTCTGACCTCCACACATGGACTATGACACACACACACACATACCCCCAAACACACATGCACATACACACACATACATGCACACACCAAACACACACACACAGTCACATACATACCACACACACATACCCCAAACACACACACATGCATGCACATGCACACACACCTCAAACACATATGCATATGCACAATACACACACACATGCATATACATACTGCACACATATGTATGCACACCCCAAAGACACATTCACATGCATACACATGCATCACACACACCCCAAACACACATACATGCACATACATACCACACACACACACCCCAAACTCACATAGCACATGTCCATGCTCCCCAACACACATGCACATGCACAATAGACACACACATACACACACATGCATATACATACCACACATATGTGTATTCATACCCCAAACACCTGCTCACATGCATACACACACACACCCCAAACCACATGCACATATACACATACATACACACGCATACACACACCACTTACACACATATATACACATACATGTACACCCCAAATACACATTCATATGCACACACATGCAACACACACACACACATCATATCTTCGTAGAAGTAATCTCAAGGGTTTTTTTATTAATATTTGAAAGGTTTTACTCGGAACTATGAACTTGACTTCTAAAATTTTATTATTTGTTGTGTTTCCTGATTATTTTCCTTTTTCATGAAGAAATGATTCTTCTGCTGTAGTCTATGACTTTTTAAATGGCATTTGTGTTTTACTTCAGGTAGAACGATGATAAAGTAATCCTACAGCTCCCTCTTTGTAGCTTGCGATCTCCGCCTCATTTTGAGTTTATTCTAGGGTAATGTGTGCAGGGAGCCTCCAACTTCATGTGCAGAGAGTCGCCAAGTGTCCCTGACCCTAGTTTTTGAGTGATCCTTGACTTTTTCCCACTTGACAATGCATCCGGGCATGTGCTGTTACCTGCTCCCTCCCTTCATTCAGACTGACTCATGGGCTCCAATGTCTAGAAGGGGGCGTGGGCTCACTCCTCATCTTCAGAAGTTCTGATGACAGTCTTATTTAGAAGCTTTCTTCGGGAGCTTGAGGATGAGTCTGTGTGATCGGAAGGTTTCCCAGGATTACACACAATTGCTAAATTGATAGGAAGGGGAGCCGCAGCTGCCGCCGCCGCCTGCCGATGTCTTCAGCTTTCCATCTGTGGACATCTTTTGTGGATTCCGTCGCCAAAGTTTTAAAGCCACCTTCACTGATGCTTGCCTGTTCCTTGTCACGCTTTCTTCCACGTGTGATCTTTTCTTTGTTTACTGTGTGAAGAGGGCTTCTTGTTGTTGCTGTTTGTTTGCTTATTTTTAATCTGTGCAGCTCAACAGAGCATGGAGGGTATTTGGTATTTTTATTTTCCCCACTGCCTTTTAGCTCATGGTTAAGTGATCAAACTCTGAATAAAGGGTATCTGATGATCCAGCTGGGTGTTTTGAAGAAATATTATGCGAATCACTAAGAAATGGACCGAGCTTAGATGCTCATCAGCTGATGAAGATAATGGAAATGTGATACACACACAATGGAATTTTATTCAGCTATAAAAGCAAATGAAATTAACAGGAAAAAAATAATGGATGGAACTGGGAAGCATTACCCTGAATGAGGTAACCCGGGTCCAGAAACACAAATGCTGTATATTCCCCCTCATATGTGGGTCCTGGCTTTGAAGGATTTGTGTGCTTAATTTGGAAGTGTCTGCAGAGCCCAGGAAGCTAGAAAGGGGTCATGAGAGGGAGAAGAGAGGAGGCCTTGAGGGGAGAGGGCAGAGTAGAACAGTGCAGGTGGTGGTGGTGAGGAAAACTGCGAGTTAGACTTAAGCAGGGATGGCAGCGGGAGTAAGGGAGGGGAGGGGAGAGGAGGGAGGAGGGGAGGAGAGGAGGGAGGAGGGGAGGAGAGGAGGGGGAGGGGAGGAGGGGAGGGGAGGGGAGGGGAGGGAGGGAAGGAGGAGTGAGGAGAGGAGAGGAGAGGAGAGGAGAGGAGAGGAGAGGAGAGGAGAGGAGAGAAGAGCAGCCAATGCTAAGGATGTATGAAAAGCCCTGGGAAAGTCCACTACTCCGTAATGTAATTAAACAGATATCTAAAGAACGATTGTGTGAGAAGGCACGCGCATGGGTCTCAGAGGTCATTCTTGCTGACCTCTTATGCAGTAGAATCTAGGACCGGGCCTGAAATGCTCCGGCAGTTCTTATTAGTGGACAGATTCAATCCCACTCAACATCTTTTGCTCATCCGCTTACGTGTGGTCTGTTATGTGGTTATCATTCCCCATTTACAGACAGGCAACTGGAGTTTGGTAAGCACCTTTTCTAATGTCATTCAACAAAGAGTGACAAGGAATTGAGCTCAGACAGATGGCTTCCAAGTCTACATTCATGTGCAATTAAAATAAAACTCCGATCAACACATTACTTTTGCTAAGGGTCTTCATTACCATATACAGCTGGAAATGGATTTTGTCCTCACAGTCAGTATTAGTCAGGCCCCCATCCCCACCCCCATCCCTCTCCTCCCCAGGCCCCAGTGTAAAAGCCCCTGTCTGTGAAGTTTGTATCCAACCTCACACTTTTTCAGCTCTGTTCAGATCTTACAAGTGGGAAGCAGCCCAAAGCCCATGCTTGCGCCCCCTGGTGACAGAAGCAAAAACTAGGGGTTGGCCTTCCTACTCTGGTAGTTTTCATTTGTCCAAGTCTCCAGGGCTCAGGGAACCCCAGAGCTTTCAAAGGCAGACACAGGCTGGGGATCACTCGTGGATTGCATTGAATTTTGGTCTGTGTTCCTTTTAGTCTTACCCAAGTTGGCATGTGTCCATTTTCCCAAACAATGAAGATTGAAAAAGATAAAACAATTTTTAATTGTGGCCTATCACCAGAAGTGTGATTGACAAGCATCGTTATTATTAACGAGACAATTCCATGTAATAAGGGGTCGGTTACAGGATCCAGGAGAAATGAGGTACAGTCCAGTCTCCAGGACCACGAGGAGAGAGAGAGAGAGAGAGAGAGAGAGAGAGAGAGAGAGAGAGAGAGAGAGAGAGAAAGCCAAGCACGTACACACCTTGGGTCTTAAGGGGTCTTCTCTAGGCCACGCCCTAGGGGTAGATCATAGGCAGGTGTGGAAGTTACTTGCTGTCAAACTAGGGGCAGTATTTCAAGGTCAAGGCTGGAACAGCTACCCACTACAGACAAGCCTCTCCCCTCTCTGAACTCAGCTTTCATTGGTCTTCAGCCAATGGGGTGTGTGTGTGAGTGTGAGTGTGTGTGTGTGTGTGTGTGTGTGTGTGTGTGTGTGTGTGTGTTTACACATGCTGACATGTGCTGGTGCATGCATAAAGGTCCTCTCTTTCTACCATGTGGGTCTTGGGGATCAAGCTCAGATAGTCAGGTATAGCAGCAGCAAGTGCCCTCACCCGATGAGCTGTATTGCGGGCTCAGCCGTTAAAGGCTAGGCTCACAACCAAAAGAGCTGTATTGCAAGGCTCCCTCCCAGTTCTTTTTAATTATACAATTCAGTGCCTTTTTAAGTTGAAGGGTCCAGGAATATAGAAATATAAAATTATCAGCTTACTAAATAAAAGCGGACAGTCATCAGCTCTAAAGGTTAACTTCTAACCATGGCTCTTGGCTTTACAGCCCGCTCCTCTGTCAACAGCCAGGGGTTAACTTTTAACCCCCTTGCCCCTTACAGCCATCAACTGCCTGGACCAAAGTTAACTTTTAATAGTTGTGTCTACGTGACTCCTAGCATGCACCCCATGCCTGATGCTTTCCCCCTTTCTGTAAAAGGGGCTTGTAGCCCCCCTCCATTGCCACAGCCTCAGAAATCCCGGACATTGGCTGTGGCTTCAGCTAGCTGAAAAGCTTTTGTGCCCCGTGGTGATTTTTTTTTTTTTTTTTTTTTTAAATCCTGGTATGATCAGACACCGGATGGCCTGGGAATTGAACCTGGGTCTTCTAGATCATCAGTCGCTGCTCTTAATCATTTAACTACCTCTCTCCTCCCGAGGTGATTTTTTTATTTATTTATTTTTCTGGGATAAAGTTTGCTTCTGGTTTAATAGACTTTGATGGTCTGTCCCCCATTATTTCGAGACCCCGAACCCAACAAAGTGTGTGCACGGATACGCAACGAGTCTCTAGAACTTTCTCTAATGAAGTCTTTTCTGTTATTGAATTCTGACTGCAAGCCTAGCACTGTGCGGCCCTTTACAAAAGAGAAGGAAGCAACTGACAGGTACGACCTTAGAAAAGCCTTGGATTTCGAGAGAATGCCCAGCGTGGGCTGGTGTGCTAAGACTGTGAGGGAGTCTGTGACGGCAAGAAGGAGTCATCTCGGTAAAGCATGCTGCGTACAGCCTCCATGCAAGCCAGGAACTGGAAATGAGCCTTGTTCAGTAGTATTTCAGAACAGCAGGACTGGGTAGATGTAACTTCTTGGTATTTATACAGATTGGTCTCCACCAAACTTGTTAATTGTTTGGTTTGGGTCTTTATGACTGCTCATGGTCATTCACTCCTCAAGGGAAAAGATGAGGCTGGAGGGCACTCCGGGGCTCCACACAGGTAGCCAAACAGCTGCTTACCCCCTTGAAGGAAAGGACAAGCAGCATGGAGCTTTTATTACATTCCCCTCCCCTCTCTTCCCCTGCTGGGACTCATTTCTTTTGTTCCAGTTGTATATGTCAGGAATGAATGTGTAGACACCAGTACCACGGAGGAGGAAAAAAATCGCTTGTAGGATCCAGCTAAAATATCACCAAGCTTCTTAAGCCATGGCTTGACCTTTGGAGAAGTCCTTGACGGTTTCCTGCGGCTTGCAGCAGTTTTGTGGTCCTGGGATTGAACCCGGCTCTTGTACTCGTCAGCCACGTGCTCTCTTGCTGAGGCACACACTAAGGCACTCTCTGAGAACCATAATTTTGAAGATCTAAGTCCTCTTTGTTATCTGATGGAGAGAATTCTGTGTCCTTTGCTTGCACTTAACTATCAAAGTTAGAGAAACACTTTTGTATTATTGGCCAACACTATTATGGCCTTGGGGACCATAAGGAAAATGTGAAATCTGATGAAAGAATTTTTTGCTTTTCTTTTATCTACTTTTCATTCTTATTTATTATTATTTTTTTTTTCAGACAGAGTGTCATATAACCCAGGTTGTCTTTGGACTTCTTGTTACCCTGCCTCTGCTGGATTACAGGTGTGTGCACTATGCCTGGCTCAATTTTCTATTTTTATGTTAATTTTATCACGTTATTTTATAAACTTTTGTACCACTCCCATTCTTTCTTTTGGTAAGGAGATAGATAGGCTTTAATGAGCCAATACAGGTTACCACACATGGTAGATGCTTCTGGAGGGGCTCCGAAGGGCTAACCAAAGCATCATGTCATTAGAGTTTAGCTGCGTGACCCCATCATGACCTTTAGGCTGTCTTTTTTTTTGCTAGAAGTTTGAGAATCAGAAGCTGAAGCCATATGGGCAGGGGGGTCCTTCCTGTGGCCACAGTTTTGGGAAAGACCACTCTTCAGATGAGGCTGTCAATCGTTCTCTTTGCTCTGCAGTGAAGTACAAGGATCCTGAGGGATCCCCATGGTTCTGCCTTCCCTTGGGGAAGGGCACATGGGAATGGATGGTAAGGTAGCACCCGAGCACAGCATGGCTGTGTAGATGGCTTCATCCTGAACACGAGTGGGAAGATGCATGGCAAAAGTAGGGATGTCAGGTGTGTGGGAACTTAAGGTCAAGGGCCTGTGCTGAGAGCCAGAAATGGAACTTAGAAAGTACTTTATGGCTTTGAGCCTTAAGAAGAGTTCTGAAGGGTTAGTATTTCAGGAATCTGGTTGGATTCATGACTTCTCGTTGAAACTACAGCCCAGCCAAACTCCTGTACTTCCCAAGTGAGAAGCAGTTCTATGTAACCAAAAGCAGACTTGATCAAGATAGACTGGATAGTGTGTGTGTGTGTGTGTGTGTGTGTGTGTGTGTGTGTGTGTGTTGGGTGTTCCCAAATATGTAAATACACTTGTTCAGTTTGTATATTACTTGTATGTCTATGTCTATACCAGGGCTCACTTGGTATTGGGTAATCAATTGGTGTGCTCTTCCCTGGGGAAATAAATAGTAATAATAATGATAATGATGATGATAATAACAAGAAGATAAAAAAAAAAACCAAGTGAAGATGGGCTGGGTTCAAATGCAGGGCAAACTAATTTACTACTTGTGTGATTTGGGGGGAAAATTCATAGTTTGTAGAAACCAGATTCTGTTTTGAGGATTAAGAAGTTGGATACATGCAAAATAGTTTAAAGACTGATAGCATCATGGCAGCTACTGTTTCTGTGCTTAAAGAATGACATTTCCTCGGGCCTGTGGACTTGTATGGAACAGCTGAATTTATTTTATTATTTTTGTTCAAATTGAATTGAATTTCATGTTTGTGGTGCCTATCTGTGTACTATGTCTGTGACATGCCTGCAGAGGCCAGAAGAAGGCACCAGATCACCTGGAACTGAAGTTACAGATAGTTGTGAGCTACCATGTGGGTGCTAGAAATCAAACCCGGGTCCTCTAGAAGAGCAGCCGGTGCTCTTAACCACTGAGCCCTCTCCCCAGCCCCAGGCAGGAATTTATGATTTAAGACAAGAAGGAAAAAGCAGGAAGTACTGTACACTGCAATGCTTCTTCACAAAGCACATCTGGAATCCTACCAGGAAACAGCAAATCAGCCACTATGATCCCCATCTGCCCTCACTGTATCTCTTACTGAACTCTCGGAACTTAAAGACAGATTGGGAACTTTTAATCGTTCACATGGCCTTTTAATTGGAGCCGTGAAACATAGGTCAGAAAACTTCGCTTTGAGGAGGTGGAAATAATGTGTCCTGTTTACAACAGGACATTATGTTGTTACAGAAAGCTACCCATACCCATCCTGGCCTACAACCAAAGAAACAAAGGCCTTGCATTGAAGTACATGTTCGAAATTCTATACCTCTGTGCCCAACCGTGCAGTTACCTGAAGGAATAGAGAAAAAGAGAGATTAGTTTTCAGGAAGTTAGGAGCAAAGCCAGTCTTGTTTTCTCTTGCTGGTGGAGGGTTTGGAATCTGTTCATTCCCCTTCTGGGACCTGTCCTCTTACTTCCCATCATATCTCAGTGAGACTGTAAGGTCTAGAGCTATGAAAAGCTGGTTGCGGTAGCACACATCTTTAATCCCAGCACTCTAGAGGCAGAGGCAGGTGGATTTCTGGGAGCTCAAGGCCAGCCTGGTCTACAGAGTAAGTTCCAGAACAATCAGGGCTACAAAGAGAGATCCTGTACCAACCAACAAACAAACAAAACATAGTTTAGAGGAAATAGGAATCTGGTGGCTGAATAGGGATGCATGCATCATGAAATGGGCTCCCCTCTTTAAAGATCCTGGGGGTCTTCAGGAAATAGTGAATGATAACTAGTGTAGAATGACACCCCGACACTCCTTACCCACATCTTAGCCCTAACCGATTGACCCATCTCCTATGGGTGGAACTTCCCATGCTGGGCTTATATTATTTTTTTTAGGATCTGAGCCCTTAGGAGACCTTTTCATATTGAGACCTCCTACCTGCAGGCAATGAGATCACCAGGTAGAACAGTAAGACAGAAAGATGCAGGTGCATGGCTGGAGGATGCAGAGCCCAAACTGCTCAGAGAGCTGTCTGGGAGCCTCTTTTATGGAGATGCTCTGGGCTAGGTGGAGCTGGCTTCTGTCTCACTCTTCCAGGGAGATCACAGTATCTATAGGGTTTAGAAGAAGAGGAGACCCTGCATCATTCAACACTACCTTCATCTCTGCAAACCACATGATATGAAAGTCTTCAGCTAAGGGCAGAGTGCTTCCACCAGCAGAGTAGGACACCCCACATCAGGCCTAAGCACCTTCCCCCCCACCCCTTGAAAATTCAGGGAAAAAATGGCTACATTATTTGCCTTCAAGTCACATTGAAAGCCCAGGGTCCCAGAAATACTATTACAGAGCACAGGCAATTCAAGACTGGGTAGGATACAGGTAGGAATGCTCACAGAGTTCCAAGAAATAAAAGGGTCTTAACATGTCAACAGGGCTTGACTAAGAGTACAGGGACCACTCAGGGAGTAGAGAAGAGAAGTGTCTCACTCACCTGGCCAGAGGCTGATGGAGAAAAGTCCCCAGATGAGCTTTCTTTCAAATAGTTGGCTTGAGATACCAATCGGGGCCTGAGGCCCTCATGGGTCAGCAAGAAGCTCCCATTTGGGAGTGGTTGAGTTGGAACTCTTGCTGCTTTCTCATGTGCTGTGTTCAAGGTTGAATGCCTAGACTCGGAGGTAGAACTGAACAACACTTCCCTGGAGCTAAAACTGTGGCCCTTGAAAGGAGCTGTTAGCCTTGCACTGCTTGGGGCCAGTGATGGATGATTGATACTGACTTTGATTTTATTCTGCCCTTTGAGGGTAGGCTTGCTGCCAAGTGGCCCACACACCACAATCTGCAAGATGCTAGTAGAGCGTAGTTTTATTGGTTACACTCTGCTTTGAAGGCACCCTCTCTTGAAGACTTTATTTAGCATCTCAACTCCAGCTTCATCTTCTCCAAAAGCACATGCATTGCAGGAAGTTCTTTTTGGAGGATGAGAGAATAAAATGAAAAATGTATTCATGCTGGTATACTTTATTTTAAAAATACTATTAGTGCACATGTGCCTGTATGTGTCTCTGTGTGTGTGCATGTGTGTGCATGTGTGTGTGTGTGTGCATGTGTGTGTGTGTGTGTGTGTGTGTGTGTGTGTGTGTGTGTGTTCAGCATGCATGTGGAGGTCAAAGAATAACTTTGTGGAATTGTCTCCTTCTACCTTTACATAAGTTCTAGGGGTCAAATTCTAGTTGTGAAGCTTGCAATGCTAGTACTTTACCAGCTCAGGCATCTTGCTGGTACTCATGCTGGTGCTGTGTCTGTGTTGCAAGACGCCCCCCCCCATACACACACACACCATGCCCTGAGCAAGACCACCACAGAGCCAATATCCGATGCAAGCACACAGGGGCTTATTAATAACAAAGCAAGCCCAGGCTTGGTCCGTGTCCAACACTCGACACAGCAGGTGGAGGAGAACGGCCCCGAGCACTCACTTCAAGGGGTTTATATAGGAAAGGTTACATATCTCGGGATTGGACAAGGGGGCTTGGGGTGAGGTAGTTCTTTGAAGTTACTGGCTGAATTATAAGTGTGAAGCTACCAATGGCTAACAGGATGCAGGGTATCTACAGAGACATAAATTTTTTACTCCCTATATCCTGTTTTTGCTGAGCCCAAGATATATACATTCAGATTTATTGTTCCAGTCTTATTTTCCCATGAGTTCAATCTCCGGTCAGCTCTAAAACTGCTGGTCAGCAAATACCTTTAGAGAAGGGAGGATAGCGTCTCTCAAGAGGGCTACTGATTTTTCCCTTTCACTGGTATACTCTAGGTTCTCATTATTATCATTAAATAATCCATCATAGTAGCTATCTTCCTTTCTCCTTCAGAGACCTCCCAATGCCTTCTTGGTAAAGGAAAACTGCTGAGAGAATTTTGTCCTTGCCTCTGCTTTGAGTTAAACTCTGGGTGAGACCGTGACAGCAGGTTAAGCATTGAAGTGTTTGGGTGGCCAGTGTGAGATGTCACTCCCAAGGAAGGATTCTTTGCTGTGAAATGCTCCAGGGTATCTTTCACTGGACTCATGGTCTCATGGAGCTTCAGTCTCACCCCAAACACCTACCATCACAAACACAGCAAAGAGGCTTGTGACAGCATTTAGACCCACTTCTTGGAATCCTGGCCAATAAGCAGATGATACCCTGGCCTGCCCAGCATCCTGACACCATCCTAACTTCATTCCCTTTAAGAAAGGACTCCTCCCACTTCTTGCTTTCTCTCTCTCCTCTCCTCTCCTCTCCTCTTCTCTCTCTCTCTCTCTCTCTCTTTTTGACGTTTTTTTGTGGCACTCTTGCCCCCAAGGAAGTCATGACACGCAACAGAATCCACTAACGAGTTTTATCAAGACAAAGAGAAAGGGATAGATGTGATCGGGCCTGTGGAAGGACACGTGTAAGAAAGAGGGAGGGGGAACATGGGGCCCGACTTATAAAGGCCAGGACACATCTGCACACACAGACCCACGTGGCTGTTCCACACATGTGCATAGGTCACATGGTCACATCTGTGTGACTATGTGACCGCGTAACCATGGGGCATGGGTCACACAGGACCTATGACCTGGAAATGACTAGGCAGAGATGACTAAGTCCCGCTAGGCATGCACGACCATGGGGGCGTGGTTGGAATTCCTATCAGAAGGTGTGGAAACAAGGGAACATTTGTACACCATTGGTCGGGATGTAAATTAGTGGAATCATGCAATAGCATGGATGGTCTTCCTGAAATTAAAAGAGAATTACTTCATGATCCAGAAGTGCCACTAGTGGGGATTTATTAAAAAGAAATGAAATCAGCATGTCAAAGAAATATCCGAACTTTAATATTAATTGTGAAAACTCTTCACAATATCTAAGAAATTGAAACAAACTCTATGTCTATCAACTGATGACCGGACAAAGAAAATGGAGTGCCTGTATTTAATATCAATCACCCAACATGAATGAAACTGGAGGCCATGTAAAGTGAACTAAGAAGAGGAGTTCCACATGATCTTGAGTCTAAAACACTGACAAGTTGAGAGTAGAATGGTGGCTATCAGAGGAGAGTAGGCAGAGAGGGTGTGGGATATCCCCTCAATGGGTACCAGGTTATAGAAAGAAAGACACAAGAAGTTCTGGTGTGCTATTGCATGCTAGGTTGACTAGAGATAACAATAATGCACTGTGCATTTCAAAAAGCTAGGAGAAGGGTTTTCAAAGTTTTCACCAGCTGGGCATGATGGTTCATGCCTATAATCCCATCATTCAGGCAGAAGATGACTGAGGATCAAGAGTTCGAGGCCAGCCTCAGGGAATCAAGCAAAATGAAACAAAGTTTTCACCAGAAAGAGATGATAAATGTTTGTGAATTTGAATATTTAATCTGACTTAAACATTGTACAATGTCTGTGTGTCCTTTTAATATGTAAGATTTTAGTTCATTTTGTTGGGACCAGGTTTTGCAATGTGTTTCGCCTGGCCTTGAACTCTCAATTCTTCTGACTTAGCATTTTTATGCTAGTATTGTGGGTATTCGCTTCCACATGTGAAAATTTTCATGGACTTATCAGTTAACAAAAAGGCAATGAACCACCCAGACTAGCCACCTCCTAGAGAAGTGGTTCTCAACATTGGGTTGAGACCCATTTGGGGATGTCGAACAACCATTTCACAGGAGTTGCCCAAGAGCATTGGAAAACACAGATATTTATATCACATTCATTACAATAGCAAAATTACAGTTATGAAGTAGCAACAAAAACAATTTTATGGTTGGGGGCCACCACAAATGAGGAACTGTATTAAAGGGTCTCAGCAGTCACAGCATCAGGAAGGTGGAGAACCACTGTCCTAGAAGATCTTTGTTGACACACGCCCTCAATCCTTTGAGAATCCAGGGAGATGTTAGGTGTGAGGAAGAGCTGATAGGTGACCCCATGTCTCTGCTTGACCTGTACCCATACCTACTAGCTGTAGGCACACACATGTCAGAAGGTAGATTAGTCATGTGAGCTGCTACCTTCTCATGTCTGATGAGGAAATCCCAGAGCCTAGATTATCTGGAAGGAGGTAGGGGCATCTCCCTCACTGAGCTGGGCAGGTCACTGGGTGAGGCTGCTCTAGGGCTCCATTCAGTCCCACAGAGTACTGGGTGGGGGTGTCTGTGAATAAGAGGAACAAGACTTCCATCATCACTTCTTGCTTCTTCAGAACACTGGGTTTTTAACTCACAGGAATTGAAGAGCTTAGTATAGCCTTTCCTCTGGTTATGACGAAACTGAACATATGTCCTACTTGTAGGCCTTCTCCAGAACATTCCATTCTCTAAGTATGTTTCTGTAGATCTGTGTATTAGGATAAGCCTTGGAATTGCATGGCAGCCAAGATCGCAGGCACAAGGTCTGCACATGATCAAGCCAGTCAGAAGTCTAGCATAGAGGAAGAGGGATTCACCAATCTCTACCCCACTCAAGGAGCTCTTGTTACTGCTGGGTGAGGAAGGGTCAGTTTTCTCTGGGGAGGTGATCCCTGGTAGGTTGCCCATGCTCCAGGGGGTAGCCCTCCACCCATGCACGTGCTGGCATCACTAAATGAACTCAGGAAAAAAGAGAGTGCCTGTAATTAGGAGAAAGATACAGTAGTGTGGTTCTGAAGGGAGTTGGAGGAGATGGAGTAAGGGATGCATTTGATCAAATGCTGAGCATGTATGAAATTCTCAAAGAGTAAATAAAAATATATTTTAAAAAAGAGTAGGTTAAGAGTATAGTTTCAGGATCCTTGAGAACCTATGATCACTGAGAGGTGACTTCAGACCAAAAATCCAAGCCCAAGCTGAAGAACCTGGCTGGCAACACAGAACATTTCTCAGACACAAGGCAAATCGGTCACTCATTCAACCGTCAGTCAATCACTTTCTGTACCTGGTCAAGTTCAGGAAAAGGTTGTAAGATCTGGTCGTCCAAGTGATCAGGAAACATAGCTGCCTCAAGGGACTGTGTAACCAGGTGAAACCGCTGTTGCCTTTGATAAGAGAAGAAAGCCCCTGGCATTTGCTTTCAAGGCTTCATGCCCTCACACCCTGGGACAGCTGCCTAGATGTCCCCAAGGCTCCTTCCTGCTTTTCTTGGCTCCTGCCAATTGTCCACAGTGCACTGTTCTTCCCATGGACATTTTAACATGTGCCTTTTTCTCAGAGTTCTTAGCACAAGTGTATCAAGCAAGGCTATGCCTATTCCTTGGATTTCTGGAAATGATGTGGGCTGCACAGAAGGGCAGCTCCACAGTGCAGAACATGAATCTGGCTTGAGTTGTCAGCCTTCCTTAGATTTCTGAACGGACTCCTGGCCCATTCTTCTTAGACTCAGTTTCTGCAATAAATGAGACACAGAGCTAATGTGGAAAAACTTAAAAGGACGAGGTTCAGTATGGATGTGTGAGAAGGAAAAGCCAGTAGAGCAGATGAAAGAGAGTGCTCCGGAGAGTGGGAGAAGATTTGGTTCAGTTCAGTGGGGTCAGTACTTGGGCCATTCTACAGTTCATTACCTCTATTTCCAGAGATGTAGAGAAAATTCCCTTCCAGTAACATGGCTGGAGGAGACTTATAAAGATACAATTTTATTTATTTATATATGTGTGTGTGTGTGTGTGTGTGTGTGTGTGTGTGTGTGCTTGGGTACACACATGCTTGGGTACAGTAGCTCACATGTGCAAGCCACAATGTCATGTGGAGGTCAAAGAATAATTTTCAGAAGTCAGTTCTCTCCTTCTACCAATGTGGCTTCTTAGGATCAAACTCAGCACCTTTATCCACTGATTCATCTTGCTGGTCCCAAGGCTATAATTTTAATATAGTTAGATAAGACCTACGATAGTTTTATGTATGGAATATTATAGGGCAACATGTTCATTACACTTAGGAAGAAGCAGAGAAGAATTTCCGAAGGTCGTTATGCCCAGAGCAAAGTCTTTAGGAGTAAGTATAAGGAAATATTCTAGAAAGTCTGAAGGGGGTGATCCCAAGAATACCCACTAAATCCACCCGAGCACAGCACAAGAGTATGGGGTATGAACATGCATTTATTTGTCACAGAGTGTGGGATACTGTTGCAGGTGAGGTTGGTGAGGCCCATAGACTCAAGTATAAAGACTATAGTGAAAGTTCCACAGGTGCAGGTCAGACAGAGGGCATTCCAGGGGAAGTGATGAGGTTGCTTTCCTATCCGCCTGTGTCTCCTGAGCACTTCTGGGCAGGATGTATTTAAGGAGAGGCTGGAGTTAATGGAGCTCGAGGGCTTTTCTGTCACTCCATCAGCTCTTAGGGCCACACCCCTGTAGGATCTTGCATAGAAGGGCTCCAGCCCTATGGAACTGTTAATAAGAACAATGATAACACCCGAGTTAAGGCTGGAGATGCCAACATCTGGAGAGAGAGAGTCACAGGACTCTGGAGGGCATGTTAGATTATTTGCCTCAATCCAGAGTCTGTCTCTTCATTATTTTTTTTTTAAACTTCCTTGAAGCACATCGAGGATTAGATTAACATAAACCAGATCTGTAGGATTGATTTATAAGAGTGCCAGACCAACTTCTGATGAGAAATACTCACCAAGGGGTTTGTGTATTCTTCTGTTACCTGGTTGTAGAAGGGGACTATGTAATAGTTCTTGGGAGATAGAAACATGGAGATTTTTATGCTCATAATTTTACTGGCAAAGGTATGGATAGAGAATGCTAAAAAAACAAAATCAAACAAACAAACAAAAAAACCAACATAGCCTTTATTTACCTCCTTCTTTGTCCCTAAAGAGCCCCCCTTTTCCATTTCTCCTGATCACTTGTATCCCATTTCCCTCTCCACTGCTTCCCAACCCCCTATCCTGGCAACGGTCCCCCAAACTGATAGAGTCTTGAAGCCTGCCTCTCTTAACCTTGATCTTCGCAGTGTCCCAGTTAATTCTGAGGATTTTCTGATGGCCAGAGTACATTTCCACATCATGTATTGTCTTAAACACAGGAGGCTCCTCACTGGGTCCAGTAGTTTGCTAATCACAAAGTGCTGTGGAATGAAGATGGTTCACCCCTGGATGTTTTCTCTGTTAGTGTGGCAGTCCTTTCAACTCCCTTCTAGGTCTCCTTCAAGGGAGAGACAGATCAGACTCTCCTACTTCATCACTCTCACTTAGGTGGGCCTTTCCATGATGATTCATTCCATACTAGGTCCCAATGATTGCTCTAAGCAAATTATATACAGCAGGGAGCTAGCAAAGCCAAATAAATATAGAAACAAAGAAAAGGAATCTGACACAGGAACTTTATGAATTTTGGAGAAAACCACTGCATTTTGTTAATTATTCCCTGAATATTTTGTAGTTCATTTTTCCCCCTTCTTTAAGGTCTTCCTTTGTGGTCTGTTGGGTTTTTTCATATTTATTTGTTTGTTTGTTTATTGGCGGTGGTGCTGCTGGTGGTGGTGGTATGTCTTGATTGCTTTCTCTTTTTGTTTTCTCTTTGTCCCAGATGCTTAATCTCTGTGGTTATGACAAGACTTATTTAAAGCATTTTATATATAATACCTTATTTTAAATGAATAGCAACCTCCCAGTGCTAGGAGGTAGAGATGGGAGGACTGGGGCAGCTGGTCAGTCCATCAAGCTGATTTATGAGCTCTGGGTTCAGTGAGAGACCCTGTCTCAAAAAAAATGGTGGAGAGTGATAGAGGAAGACTCTAGAGATGGCCCTCTGGCCCCCAGGAGAGCTGCACGAGCATGCCCCTGCCTCCCACTCCAACCCAAACAGCATCCTGAATTGCCTGTCATCACATACAGAAATTATTTTATTTATTTATTTATTTTTGATTTTTTCAAGACAGGGTTTCTCTGTGTAGTTGTGTGCCTTTCCTGGAACTCACTTGGTAGCCCAGGCTGGTGAACTCACAGAGATCCACCTGCCTCTGCCTCCTAAGTGCTGGGATTAAAGGTGAGTGCCACCACTGCCTGGCCAGAAATTCTTTATTTTTGCTTATCCTAAGTGTTTTATGAGATTCTTTGATGAAGTTCTGTATTTGGATACACAGTGGCCATTTCCAGTTTAAGGAATTAGGGCAATTTTTTAATATATACAGTATATAGCCAAGCCATTGAGTCATGGAGGACTGACTGAACTTGGTAACTGGGTGCATCAGGAAATAAAATTGTTCTTCTCTGACAAAAAGTAAATATTTAACCATTCCCCGGGTGAGTTTTCTTTGTTCTCCCTGACGGTGTGTTTCTGAATGACTCATCTTCTGACGGCAGGTGCCTATGCTTCCGGCTCTGCTGCTAATGCTTGCTGCCTCAGTTTTATTCCATTCACTGGTCCTTTTAGCTCCAGGATTTCTGTTGTTTCAAAACAATTATAATCTCTGTTAAATTTGTAGTTCAGGTTATTCTAGTCCTTTATTTTCCTGTTTCCGTTGACTTGTTTTACTGTATTTTCTTCAGGCTCAATAAGCTCCCAAAGAACAATTAATTGGGGATTATTGCAGAGAAGTTGATATACCTCCATTTCTTTGTGGTCAGCTACTGGGAAAGGCGTGCGTGCGTGCGTGCGTGGTGATTTTTTTTCTCCTTGGTTTATCGTGTTTGTTGTGTGGCATTGTGTTAATATCTGAACATATAAAGTGGGCCTTATTATTCTTGTCTTTGAACAACAGTTCTGTCTGTGAGAGGACTCCACCAGAGAGCTGGCATGGCATGTAGGTACACTTGCCCTTGGAGATCTCACATAGGCAGGCCTGGTGTCTGGATCAGCAGGTGTTCATCTCTGGGACCTGGATATACAGGCTTGTATCTCGAACCTAGGTCTGTTAAAATAGACTTCTGAAATGAATCCATGGGGGTCCGTTTAGATCCTTTGGTCTACAGAGTGTAGTTGGAGTTTTCTCCAGTCCTGCCCAGCCCCATGGAACAGATCGGTAGACCAGGATCTGGGATTTAAAGCTTGTGCCGTTAGTGCTTATAAAATAGTCACTCAGAAGCTTATATTAATTTAAATTTCATGGCCATTAGCTCAGGCCTACCACTAACTAGCTCTTACATTTAAACTCAGCCCATTTCTGTTAATCTATATGTTGCCATGTGTTCTGTGGCTTTACCTGTGTGCCGTAAGATGCTGCTCCCTGGATGGCGGGATGGCGTCTCACCTGACTCAGCCTTCCTCTTCCCAGAATTTTCCTCTGCTTGTCTTGCCTATATGTTCTGCCTGGCTACTGGCCAATCAGCTTTTTATTTATCAACCAATCAGAGCAACACATTCACAGCATACAGAATATCCCACAGCAACAGAGGACCTGAAGGGTGAGCTTCAGGGACTGGCTTGACATTGGAAAGCCCATAGTTTTCCACCAGAGCCCAGGGGTACTGAAGAGAAGACAGTAAATTCAACAACCACTGATTTTAAAGATCAAGAACCTGAGCCCAAATCCAGGAGTAACGGCACAAGCTTTTAATCCCAGATCCTGGTCTACACAGAGAGTTCCAGGACATCCAGAGCTACATAGAGGAAGGCACCTTGAAAACAAAACAAAATAATAAAAAAGAAAGAAAGACAGAGAGAAAGAAAGAGAGAAAGAGAGAGAGAGAGAGAGAGAGAGAGAGAGAGAGAGAGAGAAAGAAAGAAAGAAAGAAAGAAAGAAAGAAAGAAAGAAAGAAAGAAAGAAAGAAAGAAAGAAAGAAACAATCTAAGTGCAAGTTTTAGGAATTTGCCAAAATCTAACCCAGTGTTTGACTCCATGCACCAACAGACATAGTTGTATGGTCCTACTATGTGTTAGCGCCATGTCACAGTGGGCAGCTACAATCACATTGCTCCACTTTCCTCTGGTTAAAACTGAAGCGAGCTGCTGTGTAACTAGGAATGCTGGTCCTTATATGTTAAGCATTTCATCACATAGAATTGTGTCAGGATTAGTACTTTCTGATGGATGGTTGAAGAGATGCTGGTGGTGGAAATGTGAACATGAGGCTATGTGAGTGTGTCAATGGGGAGGAGGTTCCTGTGTCCCACACTGTCAATCGTGCTCACCTCAGAGCACAAGGAAAAAGGCAGGAGGCTGCCGTAGGAAGGCAGCAACAGTTACTAAGGATTCCCCATTCTCCTTGCAGATGCTTTATCTCTTGATCTCCATATCTACTGAAGGCTGCGATTTAGAAAAAATATAAGTCATCAAAATATTAGTTGCTGACTGTCACCAATTAATAATAATAATAACAACAAAATAGCTATCATTCTTGCATGCTTGCTATATCCTAGATGTTCCGTTAAGCATCTTACAGTTACATAGACATTCTAAAATCTTTTGTATGTATAGATGTGTATGAGTGTGTGAAAGGGGGGCTGTAAGTGTGCACATACCACAGTGTATATTGGGAGGCAGAATAGCCCTTGTTTTTCCACTGTGCTGTGCCTGCCAGGCTAGCTGGCCTCTGGGTGTCAAGGGAATTCACCTATCTCTGCCTTCCATCTTGCCAGGAATCCTGGGATTAGAGACACATGCCACAACACAGACTTTTGTATGGACTTTGAGGATCTAGACTCAGGTCATCAGACTTGCTCAGTGAGAGCTTTCGCCCACCGATCCATCCATCGCCCTGGTCTCAGATGAACGACTTCATTTAAATTGTCATCACAACACGACGTCACCATAACCTTACTTTACTGTAGTTTTCACACAAATGAATTATTCAAAATAATGAGTTTCCAGTAAATGTGATGAGTTACACGGAGGTGACAGAAAAGTTAAAAATTCAGGTCACACAGATGGTGTTTTATTTCTCCAGGTCCTTAATGTTCTAATGCCTCACGGCAGGGGGAACTGATGGGATGACTTTAGTTTTGAGTATACTCTTGCCCTGAAGGGCTACTCGTTTTTCAGCTGTGAAGGATGAACATAGCTTCTTTTGGATCAGAAGAGCAGTGAAGCCGATGAAGACCATGTTGGCACATCTTCCTTGAATTCCTTCCCTGTGCCTTTCACCCAACAGAATCTTTCTCTAACTTAATCACAGCAACTGTTTGATCCACAGAGGTGCTGTTTTAGGCAAAACCCCCACCAACCCCCCGCCCCAGTCAAGTTTACTTTGGCTGGCAGAGAAGTTCTTGATATGGATCAAGCAGTGGATGTAGTGATGCTGGTTAACATAACTTGGGAGAAAGCGTTGTCACTCTTTATGCTTCTGGATGTGCATGCTTGCTTGCCCAGTAGGCTGAGTCAACTGCAGTGAACAGTCTGCTGCCTCCACTCAGCACATGCCTAATGCAAGTGCTCCCTGCAGTTCAGCTTATTAAATCTAGGCTCAGGAAGACTCAGCCATTCTGGTTAGGTGGGAAAAAAACAAAACAAAAAAACAAACAAACAAAAAACCAAGAACCACTCAGAAGCTGAGAATATTCTGTGTGGAAAAACTGAAGTCAAACATTACTAATCTTAGGTGGTCTTCTTTCTACAGATGCCCCCTCAACTTGAGGTGCACTTATAGACTATTTTAAGATGTGTTACATTTGTTTATACTGTGGAATATTTGTTTAATGATGCAAAGATGTGTTGCATCCCTTATGCTGCATTTGTTTAACTCTGTGAAGCTGTGATTCTTTGCCTGTCTAAAATACTTGATGGTCTAATAAAGAACTGAATGACCAATAGTGAGGCAGGAGAAAGGATAGGTGAGGCTGGCAGGCATAGAGAATATATATAGAAAGAGAGAGGAAAAAAAGAGCAAGAGAACAAGGAGAGGAGGATGCTAGGGGCCAGCCACCCAGCCACTCAGTCAACCACATAGTAAGAGTAAGATAAACAGAAATAGAAAAAGTGAAAGTCCAGAGGCATAAGGGTGATTGGATAATTTAAGAAAAGCTGGCTAGCAATAAGCCAAGCTAAGGCCAGGCATTTATAATTAAGAATAAACCTCCATGTATGATTTATTTGGTACTGGGAAGGCCTAGACTTGACTTCACGGGCTCTACCTTAGGGAAAGGGCCACCATCTCAGACCACCTGCTGTACTCAGTTCCAGGAAGGACCTCAGGAATGTGCCATGACTAGAACGGATACAGAGCAGTATCCTCCTGCAGACATCCTTGCTGTGGGATGTTCTGTATGACAAATATGTTAATAAATAAAACACTGATTAGCCAGTAGCCAGACAGAAAGTATAGATGGGACTAACAGAGAGGAGAATTAAGGGAACAGGAAGGAAAGGAGGAGACTGTCTGGAGCCGCCGCCAGGACAAGGAAGATGTAAGGTACCAATAAGCCATGAGCCACGTGGCAAAGTATAGATTAATAGAAATGGGCTGAATATAAGAGTAAGAGCTAGACAATGATAGGCCTGAGCTAATGGCCAAGCAGGTTAAATAATATAAGTGTCTGTATGTTTATTTTATAAGTGGGTTAAGGGACTGCTGGGGCTAGGCAGGACCTGGAGAGAAAACTCCAGCTACACATCCTGTCTGTAGTTTTTGGCTCTTGAAGATATCTAGATAATCCTGTGATCAGTCCAGATAATCCTGTTCAAGGGGTTGTGGTTCCCTGCCAAAATCTAACCCAATGGTTTCAAATGTGGTTTAACACCCAAAGTCTAGACCAATAGTTTAAAAAAATTACCTTGTGCCATATTTCTTCTACCCAATCCCAAGTTGCCAATTCCCAGCTTGTGGTTTTTCCCTCTAAAAACTCTGTACACCTGGGCTTGTGGCTGCCACCACATTTCCTTCCATCTGTTGTGCAGTGGCCCAGGTTGAACCTGAATAAAAGGACCCTTATGTGCTTGCATCGGAAACAAGGGGGTTTCTTGAAACAGGTACAATAGTAGCTGGGTGGCAGGCCCCCCAAAAGAGCAAAAACAATCAACAACATTTTGGCATCTAATGTGGTACTAGAGTAAAAGAAAATCCAACAACATTATATCTTAACAAAATCATCCTAAGTGGAAAATACTGTAAGTTAAGTTGCATTTAATGTATATAATCTCTCAAATACCATAGCCTAAGCAAGAGAGTATAATGACAACTATAGGTGGTTTACCCTTGTGATTGTGTGGCTAGCTGGGAACTGCAGCCCGCAACCATTACCCATCATCTTGAGAGTATTTTATCATATAGCCCTTGGAGAAGATAAAAATTAAAAACCTGCAGCAAATTTTCATACTGCTTTCACACTGTAGTAAAAATTTAAAAATTATAAGCCAAACTATTTTAAGTCAGGGACCATCTCTAATAAAGACACTAAAGAAGATCCTATAAGACATCTAGTTACAGAAAAAAAAAAACCACTTTGTTGAACTTTAGTGACAAGGAAATCTTAAAATAAAAATAAAAATCAGTTTTCTATGGATTAGCCAAAAACAGAAGGTATAAGAAAGCCCTGGTGAGCCAGACGGTGGTGGTGCATGCCTTTAATCCTAGCAGAGGCAGGAGAATCTCTAGGTTCTAGGGCATCCAGGGATACACAGAGAAACCCTGTTTTAAGCCAAATTCCAGATGGAAATAAGCCCAGGATTAGATGGGAAATCAACTGAAGGTTAGCCATCTTGTATGGGATTCTGGGACAGTTGGAGGAAGGAACCAATTGCTTAGTCCTGAAGTCTTTCTCTAAGACTCTCAGACTCCATCTCTGTTGTACCTGTTTAGCGAGACCCCCAGAGACCACCAAGGAGCCGGTTTCGGGTGCAAGCACATAAGAATCCTTTTATTCAGGTTCAACTGGGCCGCCACATGGCAGATGGAGGGAAATGTGGTGACGGCCACGAGCTCAGGTGTAGAGGGTTTTTATAGGGAAAAATCACAAACTGGGAATTGGCAACTTGGGATTGGGAAGAAGGGATATGGCGCAAGGTGATTTTTTGAAACTATTGGTCTAGACTTTTGGCAGGGAACCACAACCTGCTGAACAGGATTATCTGGACTGCTCAGCAGGATTATCTAGATATCTCCAAGGGCCATAACCACAGATAGGATCCTGTTAAGCTTTCCTTTCCTGTATAAACAGCAGACAATGTCTGCAGGAGTATCTGGATCCTCTTAAGCTTTCCTTTAAACAGCAGACAGGATGTCTGCAGGAGGGTATGCTCTGTATCTGTTCAAGTTATCATGGCATACTCCTGAGCCTGTAAAATTAAGTCTAGGCCTTCATAATCTCCAAGTTTGGTTGAGAAACTGGAAGACAATTGGTAGAGGGAAAAAGCCATCACTTCCCTTTTTTTCCCTTTTATTTTATTTTACAATACCATTCAGTTCTACATATCAGCCACAGGTTCCCCTGTTCTCCCCCTCCCACCCCCTCCCCTTACCCCAGCCCACCCCATTCCCACCTCCTCCAGGGCAAATCTTCCCCTGAGGACTGCGATCAACCTGGTAGACTCAGTCCAGGCAGGTCCAGTCCCTTCCTCCCAGACTGAGCCAAGTGTCCCTGCATAAGCCCCAGGTTTCAAACAGCCAACTCATGCAATGAGCACAGGACTTGGTCCCACTGCCTAGTTGCCTCCCAAACTGATCAAGCCAATCAACTGTCTCACCTATTCAGAGGGCCTGATCCAGCTGGGGGCCCCTCAGCCTTTGGTTCATAGTTCATGTGTTTCCATTCGTTTGGCTATTTTTTTTCAATAATTGAGTAAAACCGAAATTTATTATAAGCCACAGTCGTCCTAGGGACCTCCATGCTATATATATAGCCTCCATGGTTCTATGGGTTGTGGTCTGATTGTTCTTTATTTTATATCTAGAATCCACTTATGAGTGAGTACATACCATGACTGTCTTTCTGGGTTTAGGTTACCTCACTCAGGGTGATTTTTCTAGTTCCATCCATTTGCCTGCAAATTTCATGTTTTCATTGTTTTTCTCTGCTGAGTAGTACTCCATTGTGTATCTGTACCACATTTTTTTCACCCATTCTTCCGTTGATGGGCATCTAGGTTGTTTCCAGGTTCTGGCTATTACAAATAGTGTTGCTATGAACATAGCTGAGCATGTATCTTTATGGTATGAATCAGCATTCCTTGGGTATATGCCCAAGAGTGGGATGGCTGGGTCTTGAGGTAGTTCGATTCCTAATTTTCTGAGAAACCGCCATACTGATTTCCACAGTGGTTGTACAAGTTTACATTCCCACCAACAGTGGAGGAGTGTTCCCTTTGCTCCACATCCTCTCCAACATTGACTGTCATTGGTGTTTTTGATCATAGCCATTCTGACAGGTGTAAGGTGGTATCTCAGAGTCATTTTGATTTGCATTTCTCTGATGATTAAGGATGTTGAGCATTTCTTTAAATGTCTTTCAGCCATTTGTGACTCTTGTTTTGTGAATTCTCTGTTTAGCTCTTTAGCACATTTTTTAATTGGACTCTTCAGTATTTTGATGTCTAGTTTCTTGAGTTCTTTATATACTGTGGAGATCAATCCTCTGTCAGATGTGGGGTTGGTGAAGATCTTTTCCCATTCTGTTGGCTGTCTTTTTGTCTTATTGACTGTGTCTTTTGCCCTGCAAAAGCTTCTCAATTTCGAGAGGTCCCATTTATTAATTGTTGTGCTCAGGGTCTGTGCTGTTCACTACCCCTTTTCATGGCAACCAGAATTTAAATTATTGTAATAAGTGAGGCAAAGAGACACAAAAACAAACAAACAAACAAACAAAAAACCCAACAATGGCTGAAAACAACAAAACAATACTGAGACTCTATTGAACACCTTTCCACTGGCCCAACCTTAGCACAATCAACGTCCTCACTGAACTGGAAGTCAGAAATTAACAAAATCAAATCAAAAACAACCTCTTTGTAGTCACTCTTCTTCTATGCACAGTATTTAGATTTGAAAATATTTTAGTATCATTGTGTGTGAGTGTCTGAGTATGGGCATACACATGCTATGGCCAGCTCATGGAAGTCAGAGGTCACCTGGTGGGAGTCAGCTTTCTCTTCCCACCAAGGGATTCAAGGTTCAAAGTCAGGTCCTCGGCTTCATGGTAAGCACTTTTGCCCATCTGAGCCATCTTGCCATGCCTATATACAGAATTGAGAATGTAATAGATAATGTGATTTGTGAGATAGTAGAACATGCAAACATACAACAATAAGAAGAAAAAAACCATGGCTGATACATACTCACTATGGCCAACATTCTGGGCATTTTATTTAGTCTTTATTAGCATGTACTAATTATGGAGAGAAGATCAGAAACCTTATGGACCAGGGGAAAGTAAATTTGGCTGTACCTAATGCTTCTAGTTGGAACAAGCTCTTTAAGAGTGTCTCTCACAGCACTGGGATCACTTTGACCTTCAAGTTCCTCTGAACTCATGTCTGTGGCTGCATTCCCGCTGAGCCACACCTGGGCTGGCTTCAGAGCATAGTACTGTATCTAGAGTTTTTCTGCCTTGCCCACAATCAGGACAAATCTTTGTCACCTGCCAGTCCCACAGCCGCTCAGACCCAACCAAGTAAACACAGAGACTTATATTGCTTACAAACTGTGTGGCCGTGGCAGGCTTCTTGCTAACTGTTCTTATAGCTTAAATTAATCCATTTCCATAAATCTATACCTTGCCACGTGGCTCATGGCTTACCGGCGTCTTCACATGGTGCTTGTCATGGCGGCGGCTGGCAGTGACTCCTTCTGCCTTTTTGTTGTTTCTTTTCTCCTCTCTGTTAGTCCCACCTATACTTCCTGCCTAGCCACTGGCCAATCAGTGTTTTATTTATTGACCAATCAGAGCAGTTTGACATACAGACCATCCCACAACATAGTACCTAGCCCTAATTCATCTTTTGTATAACCAATACCTTCTGTTTCTCTTGTTGCCCTCTATGTGAATCTTGTCTCAGAGTCTGCCAAGGATACAAAGGCCTATGCAAAACTTGGTTCAGGAAACCTGGAAAACCTGATAAATTGAGGAATTTGCACTTGGCATTGTATTGTTGGGAGCTCCTTTTAGGTTGTTTTGAGCATATGGAAATTAACTGGCTAAACTATAATGGAGAGAAATAAAACTGCCCTAGGCAAAGAGATAGGGCTTAAGTCCTTCGAGGCTGGACCCCCCCCTGCAGCCATGAAAGGCTAGATTCATTCTTAAGATGCCTCTGAGTCTTCATTCCATGGATCTGCGTGAACCCACACACCTGTGCCTGGACACACAGTAACACATGTCTTTTGTTCATTATTTGCTGATTTTCTGCTTTGTAGGTTTCTCATGGGTCTTTCAAAGATATGAACCCACATCATGTTATAAGATTCCTGAAGTTTGAAAACAAGAGCCCATTGAAGTGGCCAGGTGGTGTGTCTGTCTGTCCGTCTATCTATCTGTCTGTCTGTCTATCATCTATCTATCCATCTTAGTTAGGGTTTCTATTGCTGTAAAGAGACACCTTGACTAAGGCAACTCCTATAAAGAAAAAAACATTTAATTGGGGTGGCTTACATTTTCAAGGTTTAGTCCATTATTATTGTGGTACGACATGGTGGTATGGTGGTGTGCAGGCAGACATGGTGCTGGAGAAGCACCATGACATCTTGACTTGTAAGCAACAGGAAGTGGTCTGAGACACCAGGTGGTATCTTGAGCATATATGAGACTTCAAAGCCTGCCTCTACAGTGGCACACTTCTTACAATAGTGCCGCTCCCTTTGGGGGCCCATTTTTTTTCAAACCACCATTATCTATGTACATCTAGTCTGGTGGATAAAACATAGGGCAGAGTGATAGTAACTTATTATTTACTTATTTATTTATTTGCATTAGGATCAAGCCTATAGTGTTGTGCATTCGAGACAAGGGTGTAGTGGGTAGCCATTCCAGCTTGGATCTGGAAGTTCCAACCCCCATTGAGACTCTGGCAACTGTCACGCCTACAAGGCGGGGCCAGGGGAGGTGCCTGGAGACCCGAGAGCTGGATGGGCCAGTGCTCTCTCTGTGCGTTCTCTCTGTGCCAGGACCCTGAGCCGTGGAGGTGGACTGAGCAGAGCTCCAGAGAACACCGCTGGACTGTGATACACCTTTCCCAGACCCTGAGACCTACCTATCACTTAATTTGTGAGTTACACCATTAAATAAATATCCTTTTAACTACGTGGAGTGGCCATAATAATTTCACCAATATCTATTATGTTCCTTCTCAGGTCTTTGATGGGATTGAAGACTAGCAGTTATAGTTACAACTTAGTATATATAATATCTTAGATAGAACATATTAAGTATTAGATTCAGGTTCTTTAGGATAGGACACCTTTGAATGATCTTTATAACATGCCATTTACCTATGCTCTATACTTCTCTGGATTTTAGTATGTGTTTCTTGCTTGATATTGTTTGCATTGGTTGTAGTTACATCTTATCTAGGTCATTATCCCTCATTATTCCTGGACAATATTTGATAACCATTCCTTTGTATATAGTCTTGTATTAGTTTAGAACCTTCTTATTTAGACAAAAAGGGGGAGATGTAGTGGGTAGCCATTCCAGCTTGGATCTGGAAGTTCCAACCCCCATTGAGACTCTGGCAACTGTCACGCCTACGAGGCAGGACCAGGGGAGGCACCTGGAGACCCAAGAGCTGGATGGGCCAGCGCTCTCTCTGTGCGCTCTCTCTGTGTCGGGACCCTGAGCCATGGAGATGGACTGAGCAGAGCTCCAGAGAACACTGCTGGATTGTGATACACCTTTCCCAGACCCTGCGACCTACCTATCACTTAGTTTGTGAGTTACGCCATTAAATAAATATCCATTTAACTACGTGAAGTGGCCATAATAATTTCACCAATACAAGGGCTCTAAAAATGAGCTACAGTGCCAGCCCCAGGACAGTGATGAAAGAGCCAGTTTCTAGTGCTGGCTCTTTGCTCTCTAGCTGAAAGTGTATCACCTCTGTTTTAAAGGTCTTTGTTTGTTATATGGCTTTGCTGGTACAGTTCACAAAGATTTTTTTTTCATGAAAATTACATCATTTGCTCTTGAAAGTCTCTGAGACAGGATAGATAGACCCATGATGTACAACCTGCTCTACAGGTGGGAATACTGGAGTGTAGTCAGATGAAGTGTCTTATTCAAAGCTCACAAAGCTGGCGTGCAGAGTACAGATCAGTGCTCAGCTTTACTCCTTAAGGGATCTTTGGTCTTCATACAGTACCACGCAGCTTTTGTTAAACACCAAACCCTGTTGACCTTCAGCCCTCAAAGAGAATTTTTTATCACACTTCCTGTGCATAACTCACATTGCCCAGCACATACCTAAGCACATAGCCATGCTCAGTAGGAGGCCATGGCTCAGTGTTCTCTGAAATCCTGTTGGTGGTACTATGGGGTTTATCCTGCACTCTTTGGGGAGCTCTTGCTTTCTAAAAAGCTTAGAGCCAAGCTACAATCATGTCAGGCCAGTCTTCAGCTTTCACATACAGGAGTCCGTTTGTACATTGTGTTCCTGCCAGAGATGATTTACGTGAACTTGGTAAAGCTATTTATCCCAGTTACAATTCAGAGGACTTGGTTTTCAAAAGGGGAGAATTCCCACCTTGAGTTTTGAGTGTGTAAGAGTGAAAATAACCACCACCACCACCACTGCCAATGACACAAGACTTACAACTTTGGAAACACACTAGGCATTTGTGAAATGGGTGTCCTCTGAAGATAGAAAGACACACATCTAGACAGAATCCCAGCAGGGCTTTGAATGAGACAATTGACACAGTGTAAATGGGGTTGATAGCTCAGAATTGGAGGCCAGCAAGCATTTGTTAGTGATGAGATGCCGTATTCAAAGTCCAAGCTTGCATTTATTGGGCTGCTCAATGGAGCAAGCAGATGTTCTTGTTCCAGAAGGTTCACTAGCCACACAGCTCCACAGGTCTCAAGAGCTACATATACAGTGACTTGCCTCTTCCTTCCATCCCTGCTGACTCTGCTCACTGGTTTGGCCATGAGGAGCGTACCATTGGTCCTGGTGGTCTTTGTCTTGCTCTCCTATGTTCCACCAGGTAACATGGATTCCTTTCCTTATGGAATCATGGTGTGGGGTTCTATAAGACTGAGATAAAGACAGCGCTGAGAGGCCAGGAATAGAAACAGAGAGAGATATGGGCAGAGAGAAATGGTGTGGGTTGTTGTAGGGAATGAAGAGATGATGCCAAGGACATGAACAAGAGATGGCTCTCTTCAAAGAAAAAGGTGGTTCTGAGTTTGGGTCTTGAACATCAGTGGAGCTTGTTGTGGGCAAGACTGGACCAACATCAGCAGAAATGGGGCAGAGTAGAGTGCTGAGACTCTTAGAGGACAGACAGGACATGGGTGGAAGGAAGCTGTTCCTAGAGGACCTTTGGGGCTTGCCCCTCATGGTTGGCTGTCCACACACCTTTTTATTTATTTAGAAGTCAAGACAAATGCTACAGTGAGAAGAATCTAAAACCTGAGCTAGTTGTCAGAGTGTGTTAAATTACTTTGTAGCACAGTGGGATCCTGTAGGGGCATCAGAATGAGTAACCAGATTCTGTGCTCCGGACAGAAGGGAGTAATGTGAGAATATGGAGACACTGGGCAGTGGTGGCACACGCCTTTAATCCCAGCACTCGGGAGGCAGAGGCAGATATATCTCTGCAAGTTCGAGGACAGCCTGGTCTATATAGTGAGTTCCAGGACAGCTAGGACTACACAGAGAAATCCTGTCTTGAAAAACCTTAAAAAAAATATGGAGAAGTCCCCAGTTAGTGATTTTCAGGAGAAGGTGTTCAGAAAGCTCCTTCTTCTTCCTACCTCAAATCTTCATATTCAAAAGCTGCCACTTAAGGCCCAAGTGTGAAACATTTAAAAGACAGATACTGGGGAACACACTGAGATGGTTGCTGCTCCTGTGTGTGGCCGGATCTCTGGAGACTGCCCAGAGTCTCCTCTTGACTCTCTGTCCCCAGAGGGGTGCTCCGGGGCTAGTGAGCACACAACAGGCAAGTGTGCTTACCAGGAGCATCTGACCATACACTATTGCACACATTGATTCTTTCTGCAGATCAAAACCCAATCCATGGTTCTATGCTGGCAGCTAGTAGAGACAACAAAGCTTGCCATAGAGGAACAGGATGACCCAGGCTGCTCCCAGTCCCATGAACTGTGCCCTACCACCTGTCCATTATTCCTTGGCTTCCAGGGGCACTTAGGTATTAACATTGCTAGGTTGTAGGTATGGGTTTTAGGTACCTCAAGCCATTTCTTACCCATTGCCCCACAGGATACCTCTGAGTACCCTGTCATTAAGCTAGGACGGATAATGGGGCACTTAACAAAAAGTCATCCAGAAAGATATTGGACACATTGGCATGGAATTCAAGGCTTCTGAGTTCCAGACCATTGGTCTTCCTTTCTTCAGACTGAACTTTTGACAACCAAAAGCTCCCTGAGAGTCTCTGCAGACACCTGGAACTTCTTCTCTGTCTTCCATGTAGAAAATAACAGCACACGGAACCTACTGTGCTGTCCCATGCAGAGAAATGACCAGTGGGTTGTGTCATTTTGGACCATGGGAGCTAATGGCTCATAAAGGGGCCCCTGAAAGCTGGAGCCAAAGCAACTGGAAGGAGTGTGTAGCCATAGATCCGGCGGATATATTTGATTATGTAGAGTTTCTTATAAAAGTGTGTGAAGGGCCTGAAGTCTAAATTATCCATGGCACTGGAGGGGAATAATTGGCCATTAACCTTTTCCCCCTTCTTTACAGTTAGGAGTGGACTGAATATTTACATAAGACAAATTTTTGATTCATGCTGGATGTTCAAAGGCGTTTGCAAGGAAAAATGTGACATAGATAAAGAAGAAACTTATCATATTTTGTGTGGCACTCAATTCTTGTGCTGTATACACCATAAGGACAAGCCCATTCTATTTGAGAAGTAATTGTGAGTATCTGGGGTCTCCCACTGGTTCCTCTGGAAAATCTGAAAAGCTCAGTTTCACTATTAAAATGTTGGCTTTAGCCTGTCAGTGTTTCTGTAGGCTGTGTTTCTTGGTTGCCTTTCTTCAGGAAATATTTTAAATTAAATTCCTTGTCACCAGTATTTTTCTCATTACCCCACAAGGGACATTTCCTAAGGTGTTTCTATTTTTTTGTTTGTTTGTTTGTTTTTTTGTTTTTCGAGACAGGGTTTCTCTGCGTAGCTTTGCGCCTTTCCTGGAACTCACTTGGTAGCCCAGGCTGGCCTCGAACTCACAGAGATCCGCCTGGCTCTGCCTCCCGAGTGCTGGGATCAAAGGTGTGCGCCACCACCGCCGCCGCCGCCGCCGCCGCCGCCACCATCACCCGGCCCTAAGGTGTTTCTTAAGGAAAAGTCCCAGCATCCATTTTTAACCTTATATCAACAGAATTATCCAGTAGTTACTTTTTTTTTTTTGAGACAGGATTTCTCTGTGTAGCTTTGGAGCCTTTCCTGGAACTCGCTCTTTAGCCCAGGTTGGCCTCGAACTCACAGAGATCCATCTGCCTTTGCCTCCCACGTGCTGGGCTCAAAGGCGTGCGCCACCACTGCCTGGCCATACTTTTGTGGGGCTGCAGGCAGAGCCCAGATCTCACCTACGCTAAGCAAGGACTTCTACAACAGAACTGGATCAGCCCCGGCTGGTCCTTCTTCCATCTGATTTCCACTCTGAAATGCTTTTGTGAATGTATCCCATTGTGTCATGTAACTGTACTCACCCCTCTCAATGGTGTGTAGTATTACGTTGGAGAACGATTCTTGTGTAGTTAAATGACTGTGTCTATAGCTTGTGTCAAACATTGCTTTCTTCCTTTCTTATAGGTCACATTGGGTTTTAGTAGATCAACGTGTAGTTGTGGACCCAGAAATCTCACCTCTGTCTCTCAAATTGATTGGACTGATTGATGTCTTCATCCATGTTGTTACTTCTTATTCTGGATCCTAGCTAGTGTTTTCTATCCCCCACCCTGCTCTGGGGTATGTATACTAATGATACATAGTAACTGAACTAGTATTTTACCTATGACTAATAAATGTTTACAGAATGGCCAGATGTCCTTGTTTGTGACTGGGGTACAGCTGGAAGTTAGAGCACTTGCCTATGTATCCCTATTCACAATGTGTTTATTCAAGCTTTAATGTAGAAAATAGGAAAATAAAAGTCACCCGGACAATACCTAAATTGAAGTATTGAGCATGTTGCAGTTTATAATACCCATGGGGATTTCCTACTGCTTAGTGGGACTACATCATTTAAAGGTTTCTCTTGGGTGGGGATGTAGAGTGCTTTCCTAGCATGTGTGAAGCCTTGAGTTCATCCCTCCAGTTGCCAAATAATGATGAAGACATAATGATATATTCCTGTTTGTACACACTGGTAGAAGGGTGTCCAACAATTTAACCTTGTGTATCATCATGGTTGTGTTCTTAATGACCGTACATGCTACTGGGGTTGACTCCCCAGTTCTGACAGGCTGATTCTGGTACTCCCGCCTCCCCATCGACCTCACCTGGCTGTTGGAAGGGCCCCAGGCCATGCAAACAACCCCCTCCTCCCCAGTATATGTTTTTGGCAGAGGAAAATTTACATAGAATATTCTCTGTGGGAAATAACTGTTCACCTCTAGAACAAGCTTAATCTTTTTTTGTTTTCTCTAACTTGAACTATTCTGCCATTCGCTTCCTCTCTCATCTCCCTGGTAAACTGTTGCCCAGGCTTTGAGGCCATTCAGACGCTTTTGGTTTTCTGCCAAAAATTTTCCTTGGGAACTCTGACCCAGTACAAATCTTATCACACTTGCTTTTGAAACCCAGACAGATTCCATCATCTGCTTTCCTGCCTCCACCTCATCTTGACTTCTTTAGCACCTAAAACCCAATTTAAAATGCCAGTCCAAATCATTCCAGGGTTCTGGAGCCTATCATGTCTCGCGATAATCCTTCCCCATCATGGGCCTCAGCAAAGTAACTGAAGTCCTCTACCACTCAAGTCCCCATGAGTTAACTTGGGTCTCTTGCTCTACAGGCTAGGTAAACTGGAAATCAAACACCCCCTCTCTTCAGCAAATGTCCACCCTTCCTGGGGACCACAGGCAGCACTAAGCAAGGGTTCCCAACGGCTTTCAGAACCAGTCGTCTCTCACGTTAGATCACATTACACAGCTTTGGTCTCAGGGAAGGGAAAGCAGTCACATCTCTCAGTTTCTCTACTTCTACAGTCCTCAGACTGATCTCATCTGTCCCCATACCCCATGACCTCACGGGCCACGCTGCAAGGGGCTCCCTCATTTCTGTTTAAAAGCCTTCTTCAATTCAAGCAGCTCAGATGCAGACTCTTGACCAATTATAGTTTCCTACACTGGGCCATTATCGAGGCCCCTGTATACATATGGAATCATAGATTTTACCTCTACATATTTGTGTGGTAGACTCCATTTATTAAGAAAGCATGACACTCTCTCTCTAGAGAGCATTCTCTGCTTTACTGAGTGGATAAAACAAAAGTCAGGACAAGGAGAAAGTCAGATTTCTCTTTGTGCCACCGTGTGAGCAGGAATATGTTAGGTGTCTCCATGCCACCCTGGGACGCTTCACGTGCAGATGACTTGACACTGGTTGCCTGTCCTCTCCCTCACAACAGAAATCATACACTTGCCCCTTGAGCAACCAGTCGTAACCTCCAATACCACGTGGGAAAGGCGGCCACATTGGGATTGCGCTCATGACCGCTTCATCTTCAAACAGATCCGTCTTAGCTACATGCCTTGCTGCCCATCGTCAGGGCAATGCTCTGCTTTACCCCGTCTTTGCTTTTTTTGTCTGTCCGTGCTCAGGCTTTAACTGTGCTGCGGGACATTTTCTAGGGATATCCAGAGAGGGCACCAAAGACACAACCAAGAGATGGTTCTACCCAAGTTTGTCTTGACAAACCAATGAGTTTATTGGAGTTACTTATGGGGTGAGGTGTGCACAGACCCTCAGGCAAATATAATATATATATGTAAAAGAGTTAAATATATAGTCATCAAAAAGAAATCCAAATGACCAATAAAATTCTGAAAAATGCTCAGTCTTTTTATCTGCTGGGAAAACGAAGAATCAAAACTACATTCCAGGGGCTGGAGAGACAGTCCATCCACTACCTGCCTTTCTCAGGACCCTGGTTTGATTCCCAACTTCCTTAGCGTCTCACAACAGTAATTCTGTTTCTATTGGGCCCGGCTCCCTCTTCTGGTTAACACCAGCTCTTGCACCTAAGAGGTGTATATAAACTTAACTGCAAGCACAACGCACATTCACCACTCACATCTAAAAAATAAATTCTTTAAAAAAATGATTAAAAGGTCTCCAGATCCCATCTCACTCGTGTCAGGGTAGCTATCATTAAGCAGTCGCACAGCAGTGGAGGGTGGGGCCGCGGGAGCCAGGGACAGCTGTGAGCGTGGGAGGAGGCGGCACCCGGCTCTCGCGACGATGGCCGGGCTGCAGGCGCTGATGCAGCGGGTGCTGCGCGCGCTGATGTGGCGGGCACTGCAAGCCCTGCTCTGCCCGCACCACGCGCTCATCTCGGCGCTGCGCGCGCGCCCGGGCACCTGGAGCTGGATCCGGTGGCTCCCCAAGCCTCTGACGAACCGTGGCCACTCTCGTCGCAGCCCGCACCGGCACCTGCACCGGCACTCGAACTCGTACTCGCTGGGGGACCCGGCGCTGGCCATAATGCACCCCGGGCTGCGCTGGCGCGCGGATTGCCGGACCCTGCACAAGCTGCCCGTGCACCTGGGTCTGCTGATCACGGAGTTGGAGCACAGCTTCTCGGACGTGGCGAGCATCGTGGCGTGGTGCGTGGCCGTGGGGATCTCCTACGTTAGCGTCTACGACCACCAAGGTATTCTCAAGAGAAATAATTCCAGACTGATGGAGGAAATTTTAAAACGACAACAGGAACTTTGGGGCTTAGATTGTTCCAGATACTCAGCAGAGTTGGCACAGAGTAACGGCAAAGACGGTCTAGTTTTAATCTGCCGGTCGGCAGTGCAGGTGCTGTCCCCAGAAGACGGGAAAGCGGACGTTGTGAGAGCCGCCCAGGACTTCTGCCAGTTGGTGGCGCGGCAGCAACGGAGAGCCACGGATCTGAACGTGGATGTGTTTGACGGCTTGCTTCGTTCCCACGGCTTCCCTGATCCGGATTTAGTTCTGAAGTTTGGTTCTGTGGACAGCACGTTAGGCTTTCTCCCCTGGCAAATCAGACTGGCTGAGATCGTGTCCTTGCCTTCTCACCTGAACCTCTGTTACGAGGACTTCTTCTCCGCCCTTTGTCAGTATGCGGCGAGGGAACCGCGTCTGGGAAAGTAGTGGTCCCTGTTTGCGTCCCTTTTGGAACTAAGGACCCTAGGGACTCTGATGTTTACAAAGTACCTATAAATACCTTGTGCACACCTAGTTCATATTCCTCATAATTTATCAGCAGACACAAAGAATGTCTTACTCGACAGTGTGTGTGTGTGTGTGTGTGTGTGTGTGTGTGTGTGTGTGTGTGTGTGTGTGTGTTTGGGAATAAACCAGGGAGGCAGCTGGGAATGGAATAGCAGAGGATGAGCCTTCAGATTTAAAGGTCTCAGCCGGTACAACTTTCCTGATTTTGTGAAGTATAGGGAGTGATTAAAGCTGGTCGTTTGGAGTGGGATGAGGGTAATTTTTATTCAGTTTATCCTAGTGACCAAACTTTAATTTTTAAGAATAGTATATTGACTTACTAAACAGGAGTATTCTCATTTTGAGGGCAATTCAGAGGAGCGGAATCCTGTTCTCACATGTTGAAAGCTTGCTTACATTCAGAACATCTCTCCTCAGATTTCTGGCCATTTCCGTTGCGTTATTCTGGTAAACAAAGTGACTTGGGAGTACTGATTTGGTGCCTGTGTTCTGGGTTGTGAAGATCATTTGAAAAAGAAATTGCTCAGTATTGAAGCACCGAAGATAACAATTTTAAATGTTGAATTATGCAGTTAAAAACTAAATAAATAATCGTCTTAAAGATGAACAATTTCCTAAAAAGACAGTTTTGATGCCTTTGCTGGTGTGAAGAGTAGTGTGCCACATGGTACCCAAAAACATTTCCATTAGCTTTTTTAAAAAATGAACATTTGAGAGAAGCTACCAAGGCAGCTTGTCCCTCTAAGGTAGCCTGTTCCTCCTCCGAGTAGTCCCCCTCCCCAGTAAATCTCAATAACAACTTTGCATAGAGGACTGAGCAGGACAGAGGTCTGTCTGTGTCGCTGAAGTCTACAAAAATAACTTAACTTGATCATTTGTGTCAGAGAACAGCACTGGCCCTATTGGTTTAAGAATAAGTCAATTCTTAACAGGGATTTAATGTTTTTCCCATACTGCTCACATTTTGATGGAAACCATTCTTTATATGTAGTGGGCAGTTTTCAGAAAGCTCTTACCAGCACGAGTCATGTCCATTTAGTGTGGAGCCGTTTAAATATCAGGCCCCAGAAATCTGAAAAACAGCAAAGACAATGGGGTTTGGAAAGTAGGATCTAGAATAGCATCTCAGACTCTGAGGGGAAGAATGTGTTTTCACTTGGGATTGCAAACCCCATTTATGATGTAAAAAATATACTTACAATAGAAATTATTAAAATGAAGTTTGGTCCAGTGATATTACTTTACACCTAAATTTTTTTTTTTGGGGGGGGGGTACAAATTCTTTTTTAAAAGGTCTTAATTATTGCCAAAATTTTGTGTGAGGCTACAACATATGTAAACATTATTAGAAAATCCCCCTTTTCTGGTGTCCCGTGCAGCGATCCATGTTCCATTGGTTTAATTTCTCCCTAGGGAGGTTAACTTAAGAAAATTCAGTGCTTTTCATTAACATGATATACATGTTCTCAATGGACCTTTTGGAGTTGGTATGGCTTTAGTGAATTAAACTTAGCTTAACTGGAGTAAAGGAATTTAAGATTTGTTAGCTGGACGTGGTGGTGCCCACCTTTAATCCCAGCACTTAGGAGGCAGAGGCAGGTGAATCTCTGTGAGTTTGAGGCCAGCCTGGTCTACAGAGTGAGTTCCAGGATAGTCAGGGCTACACAGAGAAACCATGTCTCAAACAGACAAAAAACAAAAACCCCAAACAAACAAACAAACAAACAACAAAACAAACAAAATTGTTACAATGAAGTTAAATTGCCCATCAGAACAGAACCAAAATCCTAAGTCTGTTGTAGTCTTAGGAAGAATTGCTTCAGCAAGTAACTAGGGTCTGCATTTCAATGTAAGCATTCTAGAACCTTCTCACGTGATTGCTAATGCAATCTGGACATGAAGTGTACTGTTCATTTTGTAATTCTTGTCAGGATCATCACAAGCTGTACATCATCAAAACCCCTTGGAGCTTCCTACTCACAGACAGCATCTTGGAGTGCGTAAAGAAGTTGGAGGGTTTGATTCTGAAGCTGGACTGTGGATTGCTTCTTCAAACTGACTGGTTGTTGCTTGAAGCTAAAAAGCTGATTAAAATGTGAATAGCAAATTCTGGTACTTTGTGACTGAGTCTTGAATGCCTGTTTCTGCTGTGGATATTACTCTATATAAATAAAACACTGATGGCCAGTGACCAGGCAGGAAGTATAGGCAGGACAAAGAGAGAGGAGAATTGGGGAAACAGGAAGAAGTGGGGAGAGACACTGCAGCCACCGCCAGGACAAGCAGCATGTAAAGATGCCGGTAAGCCACCAGCCACGTGGCAAGGTATAGATTTATAGAAATGGGTTAATTTAAGATATAAGAACAGTTAACAAGAAGCCTGCCACGGCCATACAGTCTATAAGTGATATAACTGTCTGAGTGATTATTTTATATGTGGATTTTGGGACTGCGGAGATTGGTGGAACCTGGAGAGAAGCTCTCCAGCAACATGTTTCTGACAAGAAAATGCTACAATATTAATGAACAGTGCCAACTAAATGGTGCATATCTATAATTCAGTCTTTGAATGTATGCTAATTAGCTCCTCCCATCTCTGTGATGGTTCCACTCTTAGAATCAGTGAAGTTTTTGTGATTCTTGGAGTGGAGATTTTGACAACATGTAAACAATGTATACAGCAGGTTTTTATGATTAAGGAATCAAATTTATTGAATATTATTAATAAAAGTTGAAATATGTATGAATGAAAAAATCAATAAAAGAATATACTTTCTTCATGGACCATAGTGGTTATGTGAATATTATATTTATTCTAAACAGGGACCGCAGAAGGACTGTTTATTTACTTTGCTTCTTTTTTGAGACAGAGACTTTTTTTAGCTAGTATGTTCTTTTCTGGGGCATATTCTCATTTTCACCATTTGCAGTTTTTTTTTTTCTTTTTTTTTTTAAATTTTTTTTATTTTACAACACCATTCAGTTCAACATAATAGCCACAGATTCCCCTGTTCTCCCCCTCTCGCCCCCCTCCCCCTCCCCCCAGCCCACCCCCCATTCCCACCTTCTCCAGATCAAGGTCTCCCATGAGGACCTGGATCGACCTGGTAGACTCAGTCCAGGCAGGTTCATTCCCCCCCCTCCCAGGCCGAGCCAAGTGTCCCTGCATAAGTCCCAGGATTCAAACAGCCAACTCATGCAACGAGCCCAGGACCCGGCACCAACGCACAGCTGCCTCCCAAACAGGTCAAGCCAAATGACCGTCTCACCCATTCAGGGGGCCTGATCCAGTTGGGGGCCCCTCAGCCTTTGGTTCATAGATCCTGTGCTTCCATTCATTTGGTTATTTGTCCCTGTGCTTTATCCAACCTTGGCTTCAACAATTCTCGCTCATATAAACCCTCTTCTATCTCACTAATTAGACTCCCAGTGCTCCACCAGGGGCCCAGCCGTGGATGTCTGCATCCAGATTCCTCAGACCTTCCTTGGATGGGGTTTATGGCACAACTATCAAGGTGTCTGGCCATCCCATCACCAGAGTAGGTCAGTTCCTGCCGTCTCTCGACCATTGCCAGCAGTCTTTTGCAGGGGTATCTTTGTGGATCTCCGTGGGCCTCCCTAGCTCTCTGCTTCCTCTGCCACGGTTACTCCACACCATTTGCAGTCTTACATAGTTTATTCTTTATTTAAACCAAAAGGGTCGGTTTCACCTTTGCCAGAACTGTGGAATTCCACAGTGACTAACAGCTGAATTTTCACTGAATTTAGAAATAGTGACTTGGACAGTTCTTATAAGGGAGGAGATTGAACGGTGAGAAGTGTGACTGGCCTGAGCACAGGGTTCACTTGTGAACACAAGACCCAGCTGGAGACAGCTTTATACCTGCTGCTTTCGTCTAAAACCAGGACCCACCAAAGGCCGTGCCCCAACTCTGGGATCTGCCTTTAACAGAAGTGACTGTAAGACGGTCTGAAGGAAAACTCAGGGCCTATGTCAGAACTCACCCCAGATTCTAACCGATAGCTGTGAATGGATGAAAGTATTGGAAAAGGAGAATGTGAAAATTTCCTGGAGGCTTAAAAACATTTACTATAAGAATTAACAACATTTAAGAAAATTAGAGGATTTGGAGAAATAAAAATCAAGAGACCTTGATTACATTGTGATGACCATCCTTCCAAGATTTTCTTTTATTTTAAAAAAACGCATGACACTATGTCAGTGGGATGAAAATGATTCTTTTAAACAAGAAAGAGAGAAATCAAATAGCAAATGCTGGGAAGGTTGTGGAAGGAAGGAACTTCTATGCTCTGCCAGGGGGAATAAACTATTTCCATAGCAGCTGCTATGGAAATCAGGCCAGAGGTCCTGCAAGACACTAACTATGGGATGACCCTGTGATTCAGGTGTTCCACTCCCCAGGGCTGCGCCTTACGGAATCTAAGTCAGCAACACACAGAGATATTGCACGCCCTTGTCCACTTGCAGAACTAGTCACCATAGCCGTGACACAGATCAACCTAGATGCCCACCAAGAGATGAATGAATCAACACAGTCTACATCCACAATGAAACTGTGGACAACCATTAATAAAACTGAACTTCTGTATGAGATGGTGAAGTAGTGGCTGCCTCTGTGTGAGCTGGTGAAGGAGCGCGTCAGAACAAGACAAAAGAAGATGACCTTACAAAGAGAGAAGTAGAGGAAGTGCGTCTGAGAGCCATGAAGGGAGTGCGTGGGTGCGTGGGGGTTTACTGGATATGAGCAGAGAAAATAATGCAGGACACCGAGAAGCAAGCCAAACAGTGTCGGCCAGGTAGTTGTCTGGCAGAGGGAGGGGGGAGACAGAAGCCACTTCCAAAAAGTGAGCCAAAGGAAAGCCGTGTAGTTCTATCTCAATCAGCTGCAGCCCTTAAAAGCCTCAGATCCAGCCTCAGAAATTTCCGTGAGAAAACGATTCAGCTGCCAGGTGGGTCAGCAGTGGATGGAACAGCGAGGGGGTATTTTTGTGAGATAACTGTATGTTAACAACTGGGCCTGATGGAGGACCCAAGATTAGGGAACATCCACAGGCAAAGGAATCTCAATTTGGCCTGCCGTACTTCTGGGAGAAGAAGGGCCCAGGTGAGGCGGTCATGGAAAGCAAGGGGGCTGCAAGAGGGGAGAGCCTGGCTTAGTCTAGCGGTGTATGAGGAGAGAGAGTTCTGCCTGCAGTGGCCAGGAACAGATCTCATCAACTGAGAATTACCCTGCAGTTATATAGAACTGAGCCTGGGGGTCAGTGTGCGGTTAAAATTCTGGAGCAACCTGTCGGTTACTGCTGCAAAGCCTGAGAGCTCTGAGCTGGGGGGGGGGGGTACATGACGCCCCTAACTGCATCCTTCCTGCAGGGTGATTATTATGCAAGAGGTGCTCTGCCTGCACTGATCTCAGTGATGTGGCTGTTTCCCACACAGCCAGTACACTTGAGAGAAATCCCTTAACTGAAACGGTCACACCTATGGGTATCATCTGGGGAGTCTTGCCCAACCCACAGGATGAAAGGCCAAGTGTGGCCAGCAGAGGCCTCTGATACACAAAGAAAAACTGCTGCCACAAAAAACATCTCTGGTGGACGTCAACCTCTCTCCTTCAGTACAGACTAATCAACCATAGGCAAGACAGCAAGTTCAACTAACCCTCTCCCTATACATAATAGCCTAGCACAGACACACACACCTCCCAACATACAGTTTAGCCAGAGATGTTAAAGACCTACACAATGAAGCTATAAAGAACTGAAAAATAAATTTAAGGACGCATTAGAAGGAAAGAATTAGTTCAGCGGAATTAATACTGTTAGAAGGCGTTAGCAAATTGTCCTATAGATCCAGAGAGGTAATTGCTCTTTTTCACCTCCTCCTCCTCCTCTTTCTTTTTCTCCTCCTTCATCTTCTTCCTCTTTCTTTTGAGACAAGGTCTCACTGTGCAGCCTTGGCTCTCCTGGAATTTGCTATGTAGACCAGGCTGGCCTCAAACTCATAGAGATCCACCTGCTTCTGTTTCCTGAGTGCTGGGACTAAAAGCATGCTCTACCACTTCTGGCTGATACTCGGTATTCTTCCCCCCCCCCCAGACAGGGTTCCTTTGTGTACTTTTGGTGCCCCTGTCCCGGAGCTTGCTCTGTAGACCAGGCTGGCCTCGAACTCACAGAGTTCACCTGGCTCTGCCTCCTGACTGCTGGGATTAAAGGTGTGCACCACCACCGCCTGGTCTATACTCATATTCTCTAGTGGCTCAAATTCTATTATGGCTGATCCCAGGCTGCTTGCTGCCAGGAACTCAGTAGTCACCACACATAGCTCAGAGCTCTAGAGGCCTGATTGCTGCTCCATTGGGGCCCTCCGGTTGCTCTATCTGGCTTTGAGACCTTGGACTAGTCCACTCTGTCAGGAGAAACTTGTTCCAGGCTCCTTGACCAAATAGATAAAGACACCAGGTGGTAACAGAGATACAAGACCTGTGAGAGAGGCCATATCCCCAAATACCAGATAAACAGAGGAGACCCACATCTTAACCCTGCTATGAGTTAGCCCCCTCCTGAACACTGCAAACACCTCTGCTGAAAGAAGAAAGGTGATTGGAACAAAAAGGAAGGAAGAAAGAAAGAAAGAAAGAAAGAAAGAAAGAAAGAAAGAAAGAAAGAAAGAAAGAAAGAAAGAAAGAAAGAGAGAGAAAGAAAGAAAGAAGAGAAAAGGAAAGAAAGAAAGGGAGGAAGGAAGGAAGAAAACTCAACCAAAGAGCTAATTTTAGAAATTCAGAAATAAAAACAACAAGTGAAAGAATTTGTCATCCACAGAACAATACAAATCACATGGTGATGTGCTGTAATGAGAATAACCTAGAAGAATGCCCAGACAAAGAATTAAAAAACATTCCAACCCAAAGAAGATAAAAAACAAAGAGATGGGTGAAATGAAGAAAACCCAAACTGAAATGATGTTGAAAACGGAAAAACAACAAATGAACAAAAAAAACCTCAGTGGAAAGTCTCAGCAACAAAATGTCAAAAACAGAGAGGGATGGATTTAATTAAGACAAAGAAGAGGCACTGGATCACTCAGAAAAGTTCAGTGAGGAAAAAAAGTTGAATGGAGCATGGGAAACTTCTCAGACATCATGAAAAGGCCTAGCCATCGCATTATGGGCATAGGAGGAGAATATCACAGTGAAGGCATAGAAAACATCTCCAATGAAATCATAGAAGAAAATTTCTCAAATTCAGACTGAGATGCTTATCCAGGTAGAGGCCTATAGAACATCAAACAAACAAGACCAGAAAAGAAATTCTCCATGATGTATTATTGTTAAAACATTGAAAGCTGGTTTCTTACAAAGGTATTAGGTAACACTGGACTCCTTGACAGAAACCTTTAAAGCCAGAAGGGCCTATAAGAGCGTAAAAAGATCACAAGACACGTTCTCATTTATGTAATCACCATGATAGCTCATTACAGGTAGTATTCACTATAATTTAAATTTATTCTTTGACAACTTCACACTTGTATATAATGTATTTTGATCATATTCACCCCAATCCTTTCTCTTATTCCTCTACCCCTCCCGCTGAGCTCTTCTCCTTCCCAATACTTCTCATCATACTTTTGTTTCTTCTTTTCTTCCTCTTCTTCTTCTTTTAAATACCCACTGAATTTGATTAGCATTGCCCAGGCCAACCTTGAATACATGATGGAGTATATAGTTGAAAACACAATCTAGTAAAAAAAAATAATTATAGACGTGAAAATAGACTGCAAGATGTGATAAAACATGTATTTATTTCAATGTGGCCATATAAGCATGAAATTCCTTTTACTCATCATACCATTTATTCTTAGGTGGGCAAGGAACTTTGAACTACTTTGGATGTCTTTTCCTAAGAAGATGAGTTCAACTAGTCACCACAGCCTTTTCTTCTTTGCTTCTCTGTGCTTTGCTCCACAGCAGATGGTCCAATCCTCACAGTATTTGATGGCATATTCGGTGGTGTCGCACTTCATTCTGCAATGGCGGTGCTCCGAGGAGCACTCCTGACCCTCAAGGAAGCTCCTGGCTTTGAAAAGAGAAGACAAAAATGTTTCACTGTATTGCTTATTTGTTACTACTTTTAAAAAGATTCAGCCCGTGGTGGTGTTGCAAACCTTTAATCCCAGCACTCAGGAGGCAGAGGCAGATGGATCTCCACGGATCTCTGAGTTTGAGGCCAGCCTGAGCTATAGAATGAGTTCCAGGAAAGGTGCAAAGCTACACAGAGAAACCCTGTCTCACCGCTCCCCCCCCCAAAAAAAAGGGAAAAAAAAAGATTCATTTCTACTACTTTAAAAATTTCTGCATGTGTGTATGTCTGTCTGCCATGTGTGTGAATGTCTATGAACTCCAGAAGAGTGTTGGATCCCCTAGAGCTGGAGTTACAGGTGGTTGTGAGCCACCTGACGTGAGCACTGGAGAATTAAATTCGGATCCTTTGCAAGAGCAGTATCTTAACTGCTGAGCCGTCTCTCCAGCCCCCATTTGTTATTTTTAGTATTACTTTAAGTTTTGAAATTTTACTTGGTATGTTTTGCCTGCACATATATTTGTGCACCACGTGCATGCCTGATGCCCACGGAGGCCAGAAGAACTGTCAGATCCCCTAGAACTGCAGTTACACAAGATTGTGAGCTGCATGTGGCTTCTGAGAATATGAAGTCCAGTCCCGCGCAAGAGCAGCCAGGGCTCTTAACCACCAAGATACCCCTCTAGCCCTTCTGCTTGTTATTTTTGTCGTTAGAAATGGTTTATGATTTAAGAAAAGAATAAAGAACCTTCCCAGAACGTAAGAAAAACAGCATTAAAATGAATGCAAAAGAAGACAAGAAGGTAATAAGTACAGGTAGATGATAATTTCTTCTGGAAAGAGCGGGCAGAGGAAGCAGCCACTGAGAAGGGGCAGAGAACTATTTACTATACATTTCTGCCTATGGTGGAAAAAAAAAAGCAGGTTAATTCCTGAAGCAAAATTATTTCAAATGTGCTCATAGTAGCTACATCATGGGATCAGTCTACATGCTCATCCACAGATGAATGGATAAAAAAATGGATCAAGCTATAAAGAAGGATGAAACATATCATCTGCAGAAAAATAGATGGGACTAAAGATCATCACAGTAAGCAAAACCATCTGGACCAGAATGAGAGCATAGAATGTTTCCTCTTTTTTCCTTCTTTGGATTTTGAAACAGAATCTTACTATGTACCCTTGAATGGCCTGGTACTTATCATGTAGCCCAGGCTATCTTTGGACTCATGCCAATCCCCCTGGCTCAGCCTCCCAAGTGCTGAGATTTCAGGTATGTGTCATCATGTTTTCTGTCATATGTGGAATCTAGAATAAATGAAAACATCTAAGTAGGATGGAGACTATCAGAGAAGAGGGAGGAAGAGCTGGGGAGGGAGATACAGGAAGTGGAGGATGCTGGGTGCCGGTGGACACCGTTGGAAGAACTGGTCCATTTTTCCAGCTTTAAAAAATGATATTATTATTATTATTATTATTATTATTATTATTATTTTCTCAAGACAGAGTTTCTCTTTGTAACCCTGGCTGTACTCCAACTCACTCTGTAGACCAGTCTGGCCTTGAACTCACAGAGATCCGCCTGCCTCTGCCTCCTGAGTGCTGGGATTAAAGGTGTGTGCCACCACACCTGGCTAACAAATCTTAAATCCCTTTACTTCAATTAAGCTAAATTTAATTCACTAAAGCCATACAAACCCCAGAACGTCTATTAAGGACTGACTGATCATGAGCACCTTCACATGTATGATGACATGTTTTTAAATTATTTAAAACTATTGAGGCTGGCCTGTCTGCACCATGGCCCTGAAAACTTAATGATACAGACAGTGTGTCCAATAAAATATTTTAAGACAACCATCTGGAGGGTGGGAGAAAATATTTGCAGACTTATGTCTGACAAGGACTTAGGGCTGAAATACCTAAAGAACTCACAACTCAATAATAATAATAATAATAATAATAATAATAATAAACAATTAAAAGTGGGCAAAGCACTTAAACAGAAACTTCTCCAAGAAAGATCTAAAACGTGACCAAAACGCTAATGAAAAATGCAGCCGTCATTACTGATAGAGAAAGTAAACGATAATTACAGCGGGATATCACTTCGTCTCCATCATACGACCGTAATGAAGAATAGAATGGCAGACACTAGCAGGTGCTGACCCTGAGCACCACCGTGGGAGTGTGAAGTAGGGCAAACAGCCTTGGAGTGTGACAACTCCTCAAAAACACAGAATACCCACAGAACCCAAGGGTTCAATTCCCAAGTTTACGCCCAGGAGGACCCGACATATCCACATAAAACTCGGGTACAAGTGTTCATGGAATCACTCTTAACCTGAAAACAGGGCAACTAATTCACCAATTGATAGCAAACATTTTTTTTAGAAATTAAAAAATTAGCAGGGCAGTGGTGGCACATGCTTTAATCCCAGCACTTGGGAGGCAGAGGCAGGTGGATCTCTGAGTTTGAGGCCACCCTGGTCTATAGAGTGAGTTCCAGGGCAGCTAGGATTACATAGAGAAACAGTGTCTCAAAAAAACAAAAACAATTTTTAACTAATTAATTTTTAGTAGACACTCTATTTTTTTGTTTTGTTTTTTTTAAAGATTTATTTATTTATTTATTATGTATTCAGTGTTCTGTTTGTATGTAAGCCTGCACACCAGAAGAGGGCACCAGATCTCATTACAGATGGTTGTGAGCCACCATGTGGTTGCTGGGAATTGAACTCGGGACCTCTGGAAGAGAGCAGTCAGTGCTCTTAACCTCTGGGCCATCTCTCCAGCCCTGTTATTTTTAAATTATGTATATGTATGTTTTGTCTGCATATATGTCTTGTACCACATGCTGGCAGTGCCCTTAGAGGACAGAAGAGGTCATAGGATCTCCTGGAACTGGAATTACAGATGGCTGTGAATCACCATGTGGGTACTGAGAATCGAACCCTGGTTCACTTGAAGAGCAGCCAGTGTTCCTAACCACCGAGCCATCTCCTCAGGGCAGTGGAACAGTTTTCAGTAACAGAAGGAATGACGTACAGTGATGGAACTTAGAAACATTGCTCTGAGTGGAAGAAGCCAGACCAAAGGGCCACAGGTCACATTGTTATGTCTATATTCAAGGTCTGTCGTGGGAGAGACGTCCAGGCCGTCAGGAGAGAGGGGAAAGATGCTAATATTTTAGAATAGTGGTGATGGCTGCATAACTTACTAAATATACTGAAACTGCTTAAGGGCAAACTTAAACAGAGTAACTTTTATGGTGAATTACAGCTCAATACAAATAGAAAGAAACACTAATGGTCAAGGAAATCTTTAATTGTGGCTAGTAAAATGTACTTTAGGTAGTGTGTGTATTTGGAAAGACCAATCAATAGACATTAACGTAAAGCCAGGCATATGTGTTTCTTATATAATACTGGTAGATTTTGAACTTAATTTGGAAAGATTAAACTGATGATTTAGCGTGTGGTTAATGGGGTGAAATTGTCAGGGGTAAGCCCCCCCCCCCACCCGATGGTGACAATGCCGTGTGCCTGGGTCACACAACATAGAAGATGGAGCTGGACCAGTGATGACGCTTCCTCCCGCTGGCTTGCCCTCAGAGCACAGAAGGTGTTGTGCAGGCTTCCAGGGAAGGTTGTCACCAACAGTCTTGCTCAGCCGTAAGCTCCGCGTACCTTACAGACAGCCCTTGGGTGCATTAGCAGCAAGCCTGCCACACAGACAAACAACCACTTGCAAATGAGATTTGATCCTGATCCACAGGAAGTCTAGTCCTGGGAAGACATCTGGTGCTGCAAACCAGGTCAAGAGCCAGTGGCTGGGGAGATCGTAGGCCCTAGCGGAAGGGCTGCTGCTGTTTTGCTAATGGACATGACAGATTCATCAACACCCTCTAAGCAGCTGCTTGTGCCCATAGGGCAGCGATGCTGTCAGAGCCTGTCAGAGAAGCTCCTCTCCGCACTGGGCATCAGTGCCTGCAAAGGTGGTCTCAGTGCGGTCTAATGAGACTCATTGGATCACACACACATGAAAGGAAGGAAGAGAAAAAGGCAAAACAACAATAACAATAACAACAACAGACATAAATGGAGACTGCTATAGAAGACCACAACCAATCAAAATGCAGAGTCATGGAGCCCAGTTCCAAGGGAGACACCTACAAAAACACTTCTGCATCTAAGGCTCAGAAAACACAGTGGAAGAGGGGTTGGAAAAATCAGAGCCAGAGGAGCAGGGAGTTCGCTGTGAGATTGTGTCTCCTAGTAACGTCAGAAGCGACACCCATAAAGTCTCACCAACATGACTGCCTACACATGAGCTGAACAAGGACATGACAAGAAAAGACATGCTAATGTGTAAGAGAGAAAGCTCAGGAGAGACCTCATCCCTCCACAAAGAACTCCAGGCAACTAAGGAAAGCTGAGTGTGGGAGAAATAGTCTTCCTCAGGGAAGAGCACACCAATTGGTTATCCAATACCAAAGGGTCAGCCCTGAAAACATATATACAAGTAACATTGTGCAGACTGAACAAGTTATATTTGCATATATTCCTAATATGTGTTCAATAAAAAGGCATGAATTTGAAAGAGAGAAAAGGAGGGGTGTATGGGAGGGCTTGAGGAGGAAAGTGAAGGGGAAATGAAGTAATTATATTATTATCTAAAATGAAACAAAACAAAAACTCCAAACCCACAAACAAATCCAAGAAAATCCATCATATCAAAGAAGAAGACGTGAAGCTGGAGGGAGAAGGTCAGTTGGGAAGAAGAAAGGGATTAGAGGGTGGGGGATGGGGGATGGGGACAAGATGGGGAATTGAATATAATCAAAACAGATCATGTACGAGTATGAGAATGTCACAATGAAACCCATTATTGTGTACAACTAATACATGCTAATAAACATTAAAAATGAATTCAGGTGGAGCCATCATTCCCACCTTATGTAATACCCACACAGATTAAGTAAAACTTTAAAGAAATACAGCTGGGTGGTGGTGGTGGCAGCGCTTGCCTCTACTCCTAACAGTCGGGAGGCAGAGGCAGGCGGATCTCTGTGAGTTTGAGGTCAGCCTGGTCTATAGAGGGAGATCCAGGACAGCCAGGGCTACACAGAGAAAGCCTGTCTCAGAAAAACAAAAAACAAAAAATAAAAAAAAGGAAGGAAGGAAGGAAGGATAGAAAGAAAGAAAAAAGAAAGGAAGGAAGGATGGAAGGAAGAAAGGAAAGAAAGAAAGAGAGAGAGAGAAAGAAGAGAAAGAAAGAAAGAAAAGGCTGATCTGGAACTCAGAGATTCTCTTGCCTCTGCCTCCCAAGTGCTGGGGTTAAAGGCGTGCGCCACCACCGCCTGGCTTCCCACCTTCTTCTAATTGCCCACTTTCCTTTTTTCGATCCCTCAAATGTCTTACACAGCAGACCCTCTCTTTCACCTCTATTTTCATATCCCTGGAATAAAAAACTTTTGTCTTACCCAGAGGAGCTATGGACAACAAGGTGAGGACTGCCAGGACTGAGAGCAGGACCCTCATAGCTGAGTAGGGAGGCTAGGAGAATCAGAGGCCAGGATGAGGAGAGCCTGTGTTTGGCCCTGGAGTGGTGAGCTGCTGCATGGTTATTGAACCTTTCAATAGCAAGAACATTTCTGGGTTCTGATGAGGCTTTGTACCAGGAGGCAGCAATGGACATGACTGTCGTTCACTTTGAGCATATTTATCAAATGCTGGCTGGGTGTGGGCACAGATGATAAACACAGAAGAAGGAAGGGACAGTCCTGGAGAAGGTGGGGAGACGTGCAGCTAACAATCTGTTGCCCTAGGGTTTCTGGAGCTGAGCAAGTTAAGCCCCCACTTACCAAGGGAAACTATTCACCTCATTTCCTGGTAATGGGAAGAGAAACCCTTGATGTGACATCATGCTGATTTGTCAGTGTTTTAAGGGAATAGACATTTAGATTTGAAACTATACATAGGCTAGTGAGATGTGTGTGTGGGGGGGAACTTTGGTTATTATTTCCAAGTTAACTGAATGAGATTAACTTCTATACTGCAAGTCTTATTGAACACAGGTTGTTCACACTTGCCAGTTGTGAAGTAATGTAGGAAAAATTAAGATGTTATAAAACACACAAAGGTATATAACGCAAATGGAATGGCAACATGGGCGTATTTCTGATGAAGCAGCATGACTTACCTGTTGGGCTCTGATGAGGCAAACATAGTGGATACGAGAGTAGTCTGAGTGGCCCAGGGAATGTTTACAGGAGACAGAAGTACCCCAACTTTAGAAAGTATGCCCATATTCTTGATACTGATCTTTATAACTTAAAAAAAAAAAAACAAAAAAACCTCTGTGTGTGTGTCTGTGTACAGGAATGTGCACATGAGTGTAGGTGCCTAAAGAGGCCAGAAGAGGGCGACAGATTCCCTGGAACTGGAGTTATAGGTAGTTATGAGAAACCTGATGTAGGTGCTGGGAACTGAACTCAAGTGCTCAGCTATTGAGGTGTCTCTCCAGCCCCAAGATCTTCATTGCTTTCCGGATGGACTCATTCCACATAGGGAACTTTTCATCAATAAAATGGAAGTTCTTTTCCTGCCAAGACTTGCTAGAGTGCTCCTTCTGTTTGGGGGTTTCAGAGAACAGAACATGTAATTATGCTATACATACAGGTTCGTCCTGAATATTGAGACTTTGAAGATGCCATTGTCAGGATGATGGATTAACCACGGGACGTGACTAGAGGTTCTGAGAGAGTGCACACATTCTAGACTAAGGGGACAAATGAGGGGAAGGAACTCTCTAGGGGTGTCTGTCTCTAAGCCGAGGTTCAGGACCTTCCTCCTTGTAAGTTGCTGAAACAGAGGCACGTGGGCCCCCACTTATCCAGCATTCTAGAAGGTCCTTGCGGGTGCTACTTGTTGATAACTCTTGCATTCACTCAGGGGAGTCTGGCTTGAGTTTTTACCATCTTTGATCATGAGTCCAGAATATGCTGAGTTTTGTCTCATATCTTCAAACCGGTGGCTTCTTGAAGCACAGTTTATGTGGTAAAGTAATACAAATTTATAAGAGGAAATAGAAGTTCTTTATGGAACACTGAAAGCAGAATTTTTAGTGACTTTTTGACATTTTTAATCAATGTGTTTCCCTGTGTGGTAGATTTGGAACGAGATGGTGCTGCCTGGAGGCCCAGGAACACTGTGTGATGCCCAGCTGCCAACTGCCATCATAGACATCAAAGGACTAATTCCATTCTACTCAGGCTATAGGCTGGTGAACACCGGGGCATTGCCAGATCACCCGGGGCCCCTGTGGGCACAGGTAGAAGCTTTGACAATGGCTCTCCTCAAAGGTCAGAGAACCACCAGCCACCAGCCATCAAGCACAAGTTGTTACAGCAGAATAAGAGAGATGATAACTTACTGTCAGATAGTAAACTTGGCCCAGGAATCACGGGTTTTATTGAGGGTAGCTTGTCAGAAAGCCACTAGTTAGGAGTCCCACAAGAAGACCAAGCTATACAACTGTCACATGTATGCAGAGGGCCTAGGTCAGTCCCATGCAGCCTCCTTGGTTAGTAGTTCAGTCTCTGTGAGCTCCTATGAGCCCAAGTTAGTTGATTCTATGGGTTTTCTTGTGATATCTTTGACCTCTCTGGCTCCTACAATCCTTCCTCCCCCTCTTTGGCAGGATCCCCTTAGCTCAGCCTAATGTTTGGCTGTGGGTCTGCATCAGTTACTCTCTGATGACAATTGGGCTAGGCAGTAATCTATGAGTAAAGCAGAATATTGTTAGGCATCATTACATTGACATTTTTTTCTCCAGTCATGTTTGGTTCTATTCTATGTCTCTGGGCCATCCAGCCTCTGGGTCCTGGCACTCCAGGCAGTATGAGGGGTGCATGCACTCTCGTGGCATGGGTCACAGGCTGGACCAGTCATTGGTTGGCCACTTCCACAATATTTGTGCCACCCTTACCCCAGCACTTCCTACAGGCAGGACAGACTGCAGGTTGTAGGTTATGTGGCTGGGTTGGTGTCCCAATCCCTCCACTGGAAGTCTTGTCTCATCACAGGAGATGGCTAGTTCAGGCTACATATTCCCTATTGCTAAGATTCTTAGCTAGGGTCATCCTTGTAGAATCCTGGGAGTGTCTCTTGCACAAGGTTTCTACCTCACCCCCCAAAAGTGCCCCCTTTCCAGTCATCTCAGTACTTTCCCCCTTTACACCCCCCCCATCCCTCATAACATTCATTTCTTACCCCACAGGTTTCTACATCTTTCCTTACCTTCATATTAAATTACTAATAATTCTTATATGGATAAACAGACATACACATGTGAACTTGTGCCTCTATACTGTTTATTTTAATTTATTTTGAGACACAGTCTCTCACTATGCAGCCTTGTTCTGTTCAGAAGTTTCTGTTCTGCCAACTCGGAAATACTCAGCAGATACCTCCCAAATTACCACACAGAAGCTTATATTAAGTATAACTGCTTGGCCATTAGCTCAGGCTCATTACTGACTAGCTCTTATACTTAAATTAACCCATAATTCTTAACTATGTTTAGCCACGTGGCTTGGTACCTTTTCTCGGTTCAACATTCTCATCTCGCTTCCTCTGTGTCTGGCTGGTGACTCCTGACTCCACCCTTCCTCTTCCCAGCATTCTTAGTTTGCTCATCCCACTTATACTTCCTGCCTGGCTTCTGGTCAATCAGAATTTTATTAAATCAATTCGAGTGACAAATCTTTAGAGTGTACAAGAGCATTATCTCACAGCATTTCCCCCTTTTTGTTTAATTAAAAAGGAAGGTTTTAACTTTAATATAGTAAAACAAAAACAGTTATCAAGTAAGAATCATACTAACAATATCCAATCCATTTGCATTTGACAAAATTAGAGAAAATATTTAATTATCTATCTTATCTTGGTAAGTCTAAAGTTTTGTATCTAATTATCTTTTATTATAACTAAAGAAAACTATAACTATCTAGTCTTCAACTCCATCAAAGACTCCAGAAAGATGTAAGATCACCTAATGACAGAGACATCAGGCTGCCTAGACAGTCCATCCAAAGTTCCTCTGCAATGTTGGGGCATCCATCTTTGGCCTACAGGCCTAGCATATCTGATAGATTTATCTGTGAAGGAGGATTTTTGAAGGACTGTCCCACCTTGTTTTGGCAAAATTCTGCAGTCACTTTCTTTTGTGTTCTTCCTGCTTGTCCAATTTGTACAGCATACTGTCAGCAGTTGAGGCAAGGGCACTTTCTTTGCCCACATGGCTAGCTTTTGCCATAAAGAAAACAAAATCTATATGGAGTTTCTTCGATACCCATCATCCTCTTTGAAGTAATTGGTGATGCCAGGAGCAGACATGTCTCACTGTTAAGAAAAGTATAAGCTCATAAAACATTTTAAATGCCATATTCTGTAGGTCTTTGAAGTGTTTGAAGATTGCCTATGTATCTGAAATATATTTCTGTATGGCCTTGAAAACATGCCTAACATGACCATAAGTTTGTGATTATAGATGACTATTATTCCCTATTTCTTAATTTTATATTACATTTTTAAATGAGCTGCATGAACTTAATACCCTAAACAATAGTAGAAATATACATACAGTATAACAAAATTAACTTTAAATTTGTATCAATAAACTAAAATCCATAATGATGTAAAATACGTAAGATTAACAGTTGTTTTTTGGATTAAAGTATATTTAATAATCTATCTTTTTCCCCATCATTTCTATATCATATCCCTCTTTCTTCTTTTAGAAAGAGATTGACTATGACCAATAACAATTTGTAACCAACCCCCTAAACAAAGACAAACATCCATAATCCATTTTTTAGGAATGTGGGCATTATTTTCTAGGCTACTTCCTGCTTACTGGGGGCACTGTTAATCTTATGGGGACCCTGAGAAAATTTGGGATTATGGTCAAGTCCTGACTGGAGTGGTCTGTGAGGCTAGATCATCTCAGCCAGCAGCCTTGAAGCCTTTCTGGATGCAGAACTCAGAGGAAACTGCAATAGAGGTGCTCTGAGACACTGGATCATCTGGGCCATCTGTTTCCACTGGAGATTTTTTTAGGGGGTCTTCCCCAAACAAATCTGATTTTTTTTTTTTTAACACAGAATGAATCCACAGCCTCTCACTTCCCGTGGAAATAAAAGCATAAACTCTTCTCCAAAGTAACATATCTTTTGACTTAAATTTTGAAGTTAAGGCATTTTCAAAATACATAGGTTGGATGAATCCAGCAACATTTATAATCAAATGTCTCTTAGCAGCTGTTGCTCCTTCCTCAGCTGTCAAACAATTCAACAACACGATAACACACAGTATCCAGACTCTCCGTGTACTTTACATCTTCACATGGCTTTTTTCCTTTTACTTTACTCCCTTTTAAGGACTTTATTATTTTAAAACTATATATTTCTTGTTTTATGATTGTCTATACCTTCTCTTTATTCTCCCAAGCCTACACATATTTTTAAACACATTGTGTGTGAACAGTTTAAAGGTTTTTGGGGGTTTTTCCTGAACCTGCCTTTACTGCATATCTTTATCTTTTTCTGACCACTTAAGCATTTAATCTGCTAAGCTTCCTGCCTGGCTACTGACCAATCAGTATTTTATTAAACCAATTTGAGTGACAAATCTTTTTTTTTTTTTTTTGGTGTGGTTTGATTGTTCTTTATTTTATATCTAGAATCCACTTATGAGTGAGTACATACCATGACTGTCTTTCTGGATTTGGGTTACCTCACTCAGGGTGATTTTTTCTAGTTCCATCCATTTGCCTGCAAATTTCATGCTTTCATTGTTTTTCTCTGCTGAGTAGTACTCCATTGTGTATATGTACCACATTTTTTTCATCCATTCTTCCGTTGACGGGCATCTAGGTTGTTTCCAGGTTCTGGCTATTACAAATAGTGCTGCTATGAACATAGCTGAGCATGTATCTTTATGGTATGAATCAGCATTCCTTGGGTATATGCCCAAGAGTGGGATGGCTGGGTCTTGAGGTAGTTCGATTCCTAATTTTCTGAGAAACCGCCATACTGATTTCCACAGTGGTTGTACAAGTTTACACTCCCATCTTTCCAGTCCTTCACTTCTGGTGTGTCTATGCTTTTACTGAAGTTAAGAAGGAACTCTGTCAAAAGTGTTGGCACTTGGTGAAGGCAGCAATGGACACCACGGGTGTGGGCAGGGGGACCAGTCTTGGAACACAGGGGTCAAGCCTCCAACCATACCTGCCACTATGCCAAGCACCAGTGTATTGTAGGGCACTGTCGTGTCTTGGGTTCTGCTTTGTGGGTCTATGTAGTATAGCTTTAGTTTTCCTGCCTTGCCCACAGTCAGGACAAATCTTTGTCACCTGCCAGCCCCACAGCCGCTCAGACCCAACCAAGTAAACACAGAGACTTATATTGCATACAAACTGTATGGCCGTGGCAGGCTTCTTGCTAACTGTTCTTGTAGCTTAAATTAATCCATTTCCATAAATCTATACCTTGCCACGTGGCTGGTGGCTTACCGGCGTCTTCACATGCTGCTGGTCATGGCTGCGGCTGGCAGTGACTCTCTTCCTCAGCCTTCCGCTTCCCAGAATTCTCCTCTCTCCTTGTCCCACCTACTTCCTGCCTGGCCACTAGCCAATCAGTGTTTTGTTTATTGACCAATCAGAGCAATTTGACATATAGACCATCCCACAGCAATGTAGGTTTACGGGGTCACAGACTTTAGAGCAAGTGTAGTGGGATTCCAGGGATGCTTGTACACTGAGATTAGTGTTCTCCCAGGAAGAATGGATCCTCACAGTGATCTCTGCAGACAGTGTGTAGTGGCTAAGCCTGGTCTCATGAACTGGGAGTAGGGCACGGCAAGTTTCTTTCGTGAAGTGGAGCTACTGTGAGGATTCTGGGTCTCCTAATTTGGCTTGCAGCCTGTGATGAGTGGGGCAGTCTCTAGTAGCTAGGATTGATGATGTTCAAAAGAATGGAGTTCACCTAGGCTATGCTAATTACCCTTTCTTCTGTGGGAAGTCCCCTGGTCATGACTCTAGGGTCAGCATCCCAAGCATCCATGTCTGAAGGGGTTCCCATCTTTTGGGGACTTGCTGAGTCCCATGGCCAATTACTCCAGAACGTCATCATTTACTTCCTTTGCTTCCTATCTGCAGAGGGGAGAGTGCTGAGACTTTTATTTTGCCTTCTTTTGATCTTGTTTCTTTTTATTTAAAAACTTTTCAATTACTCTTATTTTTATTTATTATGTGTGTGGGGGGTGGTGTTGTATAAGTGGGAATGCACACACATGTGTGGGTGATGTTTTTTTGGGGGGGGATGTGCTCTGGTGTTTCATTTTTATTGTAAAGACACAACTTAAGCTCAGCTCACTTTATATATATATATATATATATATATATATATATATATATATATATATATATTATTTTACAATACCATTCAGTTCTACATATCAGCCATGGGTTCCCCTATTGTGGTGATGTTTTATTTGTGCTGAAATATGGTGGTATTTTATTTGTATATTAATAAATAAAGTTTGCCTGGAGATCAGAGGAAATAGTAAGCCATTTTAAGTAAACACAAAAGTCAGGTAGTGGTAGCACTCACCCTTAATCCTATCACTTAGCAGGCAGGGTCTCTGTGTGTTCAAGGCCACACTAGGGAAGGAACAGAGCCAAGCGTGGTGACACATGCCTTTGATCCCAGCACCAACCATAGAGACCTGGAGGTCTGTATGGACAGGCAGTGACAAGGAAGTGAGGTAGCTGGGCTAAGAGCCAATGAGAGGGCAGAACAGCAAGGCACTAAAAGCCTGTGCAGACAAGAAGTCATAGCACTTTGGAAGCTGCAGCGTGGTGAGGTAAGGTTAGCTGGTGGCTATTCCTATTTCCCTGATCTCTAAGGCTCTCGCCCCTATATTTGGCTTCATGGTTTTTTTTTATTTATTTAATAAGACCGCTTAGAAATTCGTCTACACACACGTGTGCACGTGTGGGTGGAGGTCTTGTCTTGATTGCACTCTACTTCGATTTTCTGAAAGCATCTCTCACCGAACCTGAAGTGCATCATCTGTTGTTAGGATGGCTGGCCAATGAGCTTCAAGGATACTCCCAGTTTGCCCTCCCATCCCAAGACTGGGGTTATAGCCACGTGGCTCTATGCTGGGCTTTTAAACAGAACTCTGGCGATCTAACCTCAGGTCTTTGTGCTTGTGTGGTAGGAACTTTGCCAAATGAGCCGTCTCCTCAGCTGTCTGGTATAGTTTCTATTTCTCTTATCTGATCCTTCGCTCAGAAGAAACGTGAAGACCACGGGAGACCCGATAGCGAATCAATTAAAGGTTCCCAAGTCACTGCAGGGTCTTTGTGACGAAGAGTCCAAAACCAATGCTGAAGTTTTCAGTTATTTAGTTGAAAACTTTGGATCCCAGTGTGGGAAAGATCAGTTCAGGAACTAATCATTTGGATTTTGATGTCTTTGGGCTTTGTTATGTCTTTAGAGAGATTTGTTCTTTGAGTTTGGGTTTCAGAATTTAACTTCTCCCTAGACATTTGGTAAGGAGGAGATGGAGAGTGGCTCAGGGCACTTGCTCTTCTGTCAGGAACTCAAGTTTGGTTCCCGGCACCCACGTCAGGCAGCTCACAACTGCTTGTGACTCCAGCTTTAGGGAATCTGGTGTTCTCTTTTGTCCTCTGCAGGTACCTGTACACACTTAGGCATACAAGCACACACACACAAACACACACAAACACCCCTCCCACACACACACCCTCTCCTTGGCCTGCATTGGCATCCCTCCAGCTGATGAGATTCCAAGAGCTTTCAGCGAAGCAAAGCTCTGTTTGCCTGAAGAAGCCTGAAAGTTACTGTATACTTAGAAATAATCATGTGACCCATGAGGTAAGAAGACACGTATGAAAGATGCTATCGCATCAATAGGATTATTTTTGTCCAATTTAAGTCTGTATGCGAGGGCACGAGGAATGGATTTTGTCTTAGTTAAGATTTCTAAAACACCATGCTCAGAAGCATCCTGGTGAGGACAGGATTTATTTCAGCTTACAGCTTGTAGTCTGTCACAGTGCGAAGCCAGGGTAGGAACTCAATTTAGGGACTAGAGCAGAGGCCATGGAGGAATGCTGCTTACTGGCTTGCTCCTCATGGCTTGCTCAGCCTGCTTTCTTGGAGAACCCAGGACCACCTGTTCAGGGGTTGCACCACCCACAATGGCCTGGGCCCTCCCACATCAATCATTAATCAAGAAAATGCCCCTCCCTACAGGCTTGCCTACAGGCCAGTCTTAGAGAGACATTTTCTTAATTAATGTCTAGATTTGTGTTAAGTTGACAAAAACCAACCAGAACAGATTTTCATGCACCAAAAGCAGTGCACAGAGTATAACGAGGCATCTTTATGTTTTGATATTGTGCACGTGCACAGAAATGCCGAGACTTCATCAGTTAATGAAGACATGCCATTTTTTTTTTTTTTTTTTTTTTTTTTTTTTTTTTTGTATTTCTTCATTTGTGGAAGATAAAAAGGTTTTGGCTTGTTGGGTGGCCGTCGATGGTGAGAATTCATAGTGTCTTCTTGCTGGTTTTGCTAATAGACTTCATTTATCTGTCATGATTTTTTAAACTACCATGGTTATAAATGGAGAAGCACACAATCACTGATCACAGTGGTATGCATTTGTATATTTCACTTTGGCTTATTTATGATATGTCTGACTTGTTCATAACTGTTTTACCCGTGCAACCATTGTTATTATGCAAAGCCATGTGTGTTTATCCTAAGTATTTTACTGTACATACTAGTCTGTAAGATGGTCTGTCGTGTTCTAAAGTTCCACAGATAAATTAACCCTTTGCATTAATAGATGTATTGTAAGGAAATTTAAAGTTATGTTCTCTCAGAATTATATGATTTAGGAATTTTTTAGTCTTTTGTAATAAACACAAAGAAATGTAGTCTTTTTTTTTTTTTTTGGATTTTAAGGATTTGGATTCTGTTACTTGAGGTTGTATCCTGGGGGAGGAAGTAGAGATTACAGCCTGATTCTCAGGTGCAGTGTCAGCAAGATCACATGACTGACAGTCTTTTACCCATATGCATGCTCCAAGTAGAACTCATCAGTAGTGAAAAATTGTATTTATACTTATTGGTTCAAGCCAGGGCTAGTCAAGTGCTTTGGTTCTGAGCTACACTCCCAGCCTAGAAAAATGCTATGCTTTCAGGAGCGGATGAGAGAAAGGGTTTATATTCCAGGGAAGGCAATCCATCCTTGTGTGCTTCAGATTCATACTTCACATGTTTAAAGTTCTACCTTGACTTTTTTTTTTTTTTTGGAAGCTCACTTTGCTCAAATATTTTCAAGATATGAGGTTCTCGTACATTTTCTTCTAGTTGTATCATTATTATTATTATTTAGAGAGGAGAGTATTGCTATGATAAATCCCAAATAATTTCTCAAACCTGTTTTTAAAGTGATGAAGTTGGACACTGAGCAGAGGTGTTCCAATACATCCTGAAGCAGTGTGGGGATTTCCCCTCTCAACTCCTTTTACTAACTTCTGGAAGAACTTTAAGAGGCTTGCAGAGACCAGGAAGTATGGACTCGGGACATTTATTTACAGGCAAGAGAGAAGGTGAGTGTGGTTAAGCAGGAGTCTGCAAAGCGTGTCCATGCTTGCCGGAGTTCGAAGGGCTTGCAGTTGTCTCCAGTCTAAGGATCCTTTGCTTTGGGAATGGGCGTTGGGTAGGGCTCAAGCACCCACCACCTCCTACAGCACTTCTTCTCGTCGTTGCATTTGCCGATGGTGTCATCCGTGGATGTGCACGCTATGTCTTTACATATCCCTTTCAGAAAAATGCACTGCTTTTCCCCTGGGAGAAAACCAGCCTCTCCTGCGCAGGAAGACATTGGACAACACTGTTAATTCACTTTCAGAGTACTGTAAATACTGTGAAGCCCCAACCCCAGCAGGTGGCTTTGGAATGGGAGACAAATATTGTCTACACAGAAAGATCATGTGCTTATACAGAAGTAGTATCCTTTTTTTCTTTCTTTCCTTTTTTTTTTTTTTTTTATTGACACCTTGGAATTAGCAGGCTAACTTGTGAGATTTTAGAGATGTGGTCCTCACCCTGGGCAGTACATCTTAAGTGTGTGGAAGTGTTTACTGTTAACATGATGGAGAAGATGTCTTTGGAACTTTAGTGGACACACAATGTCTTGTTCTGTTTCCTCTCTAGTGAATCACCCTTCACTGAAGGCATCAATACCTCCACCAAGAAGCAGTTTTAACAGCATCTTTATTAGATGCATAAGTTCTCATCTCCAACGTTGTCCATATTCCCAAGAGGTGGGGTGGGTGTTTTTTGGTCGTTCAATGACTTATGGATAATTGTCATTGTTTATGATGGTTGGTTACAAGTTATTCATTGTTAATGGTCAGGAAAAAAGCTGAACAAGGAGATTAGATTCAGAGTTTTTGTTTAAAAAAGAAAAAAGAATATAGATTTGAGGTAGATAATTGAATCTACTCTGAGAAAAAAGATAAAGAAATAATAGGATAAATGGGTAGATCACTGAATCTACACTGAAAAGAAAAAGGGGAAGATATAAAAATGACAAAAGGTAGATTACTGAAACTTTTATGAAAAGAAAAAAGAGAGAATATGAATATGATAAGATAAAAGGTCAATTTTTGAATCTTCTTTAAAAAAGGAACTACTTGTTTTAAATAAGATAAGAAATGATATTTTTTGTCTGAGTTTATCAAATGTTACTGGACTGGACATTGTTAATATATTAATGGAGTTTTTTGTCTGAATATGTCAAATGTTAATGGATTAGACATCATTAATGTAATCTTGACTGTGTATGTTGTATATACTTATTGGATATAATTTTTCTTGTATTAGTTATAAGCTTTTTTAAATTTTAGACAAAAAAGGGGAAATGTGGTGGTATTGTGTTCCCCCAAAATATTGTGCACCCTAATAAACTTATCTGGGGTCAGAGACAGAACAGCCACAATATTAAACATAGAAGTTAGGCAGTGATAGCACATGCCTCTAATCCTAGCATTCCAGAGGCAGAAATCCATGTGTTCAAGGATACAGCCAAGCGCGGTGACTCACGCCTTTAATCCCAGAAAGTGAGCCTTTAATCCCAGAGAGTGGTGGTAGAAAGCAGAAAGGTATATAAGGCGTGAGGACCAGAAACTAGAAGCATTTGGCTGGTTAAGCATTTGGCTGGTTAAGCATTTGGCTGGTTAAGCATTTGGCTGGTTAAGCATTTGGCTGGTTAAGCTTTCAGGCTTTTGAGCAGCAGTTCAGCTAAGATTCATTGTGGATGAGGACTCAGGGGCATCCAGTCTGAGGAAACAGGGTCAGCTGAGGAATTGGCAAGGTGAGGTGGCTATGGCCTGTTCTGTCTCTCTGAGCTTCCAGCGTTCACCCCACTTCCAGCTCAGCTCCCCCTTCAGGACTGCGTAAGAAACACCTTTACTGAGTTACTCGATGCCACTTGGATGGAGACACTTTTCAGAGCTGGAAGTTTTCTTCAAGCATATCCACATATTTTCTTAATTCATTTGGCTGTTGAGGAGAGCATGGCTAAGGCTGCATGTCAGTGCCCTTCTGCTGGCCTTTCCAGCACCACAGAGGGTCATTCTTTCCACTGATGATGAAGGTGGATGCTATATAAAAGCCATGCATCTGCTTATGGTCCTTAGGAGAAGCTGGCTCAGTGCTTTTTAAAAACAAAGCACACAGGGGCTAGGGTACGGGGCCCAGGTTCCAGTGTAGATAACCTTTGGCCCTGGCCCTGACTTGCTTCCCCAACAGCTTTGCCCTCCCCCGTCCTCCTTGTGCACCCCTCAGCTGTCTTTGCAGACACTCACACTGCACCTCCACCTTCCCTGCTGCTGCTGCTGCAGCACCTCCAGACCTGTGCCCGAGAGCCCACCTGAATGTCAAGGGACAGCAGCTGACGCAGAAATCAATCCATGAAAGTAAAACAAAGCACATGATGCTGAGAGAGAAAAGTGGTGGAGGGAGAGAGGAAGACCTGGAGGGGAGGGACGAGGCGGGGGGTTTCATCGGAACACATCATATGCATGCATAAAGCTCTCAAACAATAAAAAGAATTGAAAAAAAAAAACACAATAAAAGTTACAGGCTTTGATCTTTTCCTGCGTCTTTGACGTTCTGGGTTCACAAGAGACCTGGCCATGTGAAGTGCTCCCCTCCACTGAGGAACTCGGTCCTCGCAGTGCAACCGATTTGGGGAGAGCAAAGGAAAGCTGATCTCCAGGGTCAGAGGCCTCTGAGTTCCCTGTCAGCTCTGCAGGAGGCCACCTCTCCCCTCCTCCTCAATAACCCTTCCGTACTCCGTTTTATTACCATAAGAATACTTACTGTGAGTTCCAACCTCTTCACATTTTTAAGAGCCATAGTCAGGAGGTTTTAGAACTCATCTATAAAATTTGCCCACCAAATTGTCCAACTGAATTTTTATATCAACCCCCCCTGTCCTCTTCTCTTCACCTCCCAGCCCTGATAACCACCATCACAGTGTCTCTTCTGAGTTCAATTAACTTATATAGCAGAATGACACCTTTGGTTTATACCACCTAGCTTAGTAACCTCTGGGTTCTTTAATGCTGTCACACGTGGCAAAGAACCTCTCTAGTTGCCTCAATACTCAGTTAAGAGACCTTGAGGCAAAAGTCTGGCAGAAATCAGTTGCCATTTTTATGTCTGCATGGATTGGTAGAAACAAGACTTGGTTCAGTGTTGCAAGCACATGTGTGATCTTAGTGAAAGCATGTGAGCATGGCTTCTGTTATCTACAGTGAAGGATATGACCGCTAAAAGTGCCGTCTACGTTCAGATAATTACCATCATATTTTACATCACGTGTTCCTGTGAGTCTGTCCACCTCAGCCATGCTTTCTGACTAGGGCTGAGAAATAAACTGAGGATTGTAAAAACTCCTCTGTGAGAGTGCAGCTATGTGCCAGGTTAGATATTGAAGATGTTCATAAATTAGGCCCAAAGCCACAAGTGAGAGGCTTTGGCTGTGCTCTAAGCGGATCTCAGAGATGAGCGGAGAAGGGCTCTCTCCGTGAGGACAGAGAGATGTAGGCACCCTGCTGGTGGTGGGCAGTGCTGTTACCACTGTCCAGCCCCCTGCTCCCTCAGGTAGGCTCAGCAAGCCCCCTTCCTTCCAAAAAGCAGTAGGGAGTGAATTTTGTAAGTTCTCACCAGAATCTGCACGAACCAGCCAAAAGAGAACTGGAGCAGCTTTAATTCCGATTCTATAAACTAACATTCAAATGTGTGAATTTTGTGTTTCAAGGATGCAACCAGATTCTTATGTGCTTCCTATCACCTTACAATTCACATTTTAAAAACTGACACTTCCCGTTCTCTTCACTTTCATAATTCCTCTGGTCCCGAGTTTTTTTATTTGCTTCTAGTGTTTATATACACGTCTCACCGATAGACTGTATAGCTCCATCTACTCAGCAAAATGAGTTAATTTATCTCCGCACTCCCTTGAAGACTAGGGTGCTGGTGGTAGCCATTTTTTTAAAAAGTCTATTGACTTAAGTTTTTAGTCAAGTAGTTTCTCAGCCTCTGTTTCTTTACCTTGGCTTTCCCCTCTCAGTGGTAGGGTTCTTGGGCCCCATGTTTTTGTTGATAAGATTCCTCCACTCAATTCTGAATTTGAACCTCATCAGTTCTGAAGATGTTGGGCTTTGGGATACTCAAGTCCATGTGCTGACATCTGAGTGATAAGGGACAAAAGTATAGCTGTGCAGACCTCCGCACACCTCCTAAGAAGCCCTGCTCCTGCCTTCATTTCCCGGCTTACCTTTCGGCATTATCATTACAAAGAGGAAGAGGACAGACAGACAGGAATGAGGTCTCATGGTTGAGTGGCCAGCAGTGTGGAAGGTGGTCAGTGACGGTGAAGTGCAGAGCTTTTATTTACTTCTGGGGGCCTGAGGTTCTGTCTGGTCAGTGAAGCTTAACATGCAAAGAAGAAAAACTGCTTTTGTTGGAATATTTCCAAACCTTAGAGTTTCTAAATTTGGTGACAAATTAACCTAATAATAGGAAACCAGATGGTTAATCTTTTCCTTCTGCTATGTGCTCTCAGTTTCACCAGAGGTCAGTATCTTTAGCCAATTCTCTTATTGAAAAACACAATTCATGATTAAATTTTTTTTACATGGCATATACTGTTTATGCCTGTTTGTGGAGGGCTGTGTTATCATCAGCTACGTGGACACAGCATGTATTAGCAACTCTCTTCCTGTGAACATGATCAAACATCCCCTAGCGCTTTGAACTCTTTAATTAAATATTACATATCTTTTCTAATAGCCCATCGCATTCCCTTTGTGCTGTCTGTATACTTACAGTGCAAGGTTATCCACCTACCCGGGGCCACACCTTTAAAGAAAACAAACTCCCCCTCCCCCAGGAGCTGTCGGCTCCCCACAGCCCCTCAGTTAGGGTGAGGCACTCATTAACCCCTTCCCACTTTGTGCGGAAATGTTGGCTGGCGTGATCTCAGGCAGGTCTTATGCAGGCAGATCATCACAGCTGCCATAAGCTCATGAGGACAGTTCCTATCCTGTCCAGAAGACATAATTTGCCCTCCTCACCCCTGATCCCTGGCTCTTAATATCTTCCCTTCCTTTTGGGGGCGCAATCATTCCTGAGCCTTGTATAGTGTGTGTGTGTGTGTGTGTGTGTGTGTGTGTGTGTGTGTGTGTGTGTGTGTGTGTTACACAGATGTTCCATTTGTGGCTGAGAACTCCACAGTCACCTCTCTGCATTTTGACCAGTTGTGAGTTTCTGTGTTAACCATTGTCCACTGAACAAAGAATCTTCTCTAATGAAGTCTGACAGCTGCTCTAATTTATGGGTAAAAAGAGGACAATATGATACCTTGGTATTTTTTGACAAATAATAGCAGTAGGTTTACTCCTGAGGCCTATGAGCTCCCCAACTCTGGTCCTTGGCCAGATTTACACAGCAGGCATGCGCTTCTTTCTTAGGAGGGGTCTTAAATCTGAGCAGAACACCATAGAATGGTGTGTGTGTGTGTGTGTGTGTGTGTGTGTTTTTATTTTGTTGTTTCGTTTTGTTTTTTGAGACAGGGTTTCTCTGGCTGTCTTAGAACTCTCTTTGTAGACCAGGCTGGCCTCAAACTCACAGAGATCTACCTGCCTCTGCCTCCCGAGTGCTGGGGTTAAAGGTGTGCGCGCCACGCCTGATCCTAGAATGTTCTTGACAGTGCTGTACCTACAGGCATATCTTGCAAAAAAGAAAACATAGAAGATACAAAATTAGGAGTGGGGGGAAGGAGGGGAGGGGCAGGGAGGGGAGGAGTAGGGAGAGGAGGTAGATCTAGGAGGAGTTAGAGGGAGGAGGAGTGGTGGAAATGATTAAAATACATTGTAGACATGTACGACAGCTTCAAAAATCGACATATTAAAAGTATGGCATGCTGTATAACAGAACTTCTTCCCCCACTGGGATTGTCTATCCTCCACTTTCTCATTCCTCACCATTCCCCGCTCCAGCTGATCCTCCAGTGATGGCCAGTCTCCTCTCCTCTCATAGATTATCAGCCTCCTTAAGCTTCTACTAGTGAGTGAGAACACACTATTTGCATTTCTGGGCTTGGTTGATTTTACTTCATACATTTTCCGATTCTACCCATGTTGTCGCAGATGAAAACAATGTTCAGACACCTTTCAAAAGCTTCATGAGAGAAGAGCTCACTAGAGAGTTGCCAGTTCGGGGGAAGTGTCTATGTCCCAGAGAGAACAGGGTAGAATGGAATAATGTGGTGTTGGTCTTCCTGTGGTTGGCGTCACAGAACACTGTATTTAATCTCCAGCTCTACCCACATTCCTGACAATGGTAGGATTTTGTCCCTTTTAAATGATGGGGTGCTATTTTATTGCATTCATGATACGGATATCACATTTTCTTTATCCCTCCAAAGACAGGGAGTTAGGTGTGTTCTGTTTCTTTGCTGATGTGACTCTTGTTGCAGTAAACACCGGAGTGCAGACAGATGGCTCCTGAAAATAGTGTTGCAGTTCTGTCCAGCTGTGCCAGCTGTGCCAGCTGTGCCAGCTGGATCCCGTGGCTCTGCTTGTAACTCTGAGCAGCCTCCACTCTGCTCCCTTTCCTGGTTCTATCCCCATTGGCATTGTGTGAGTCATTCTCCCTCACGATCTCATTGGCTTTTGTGATTTTTTTCTTTTTGATGATAGCCATCCCAACTGGGGTGATGGGACACCCTATTATGCACACAACTTGCGTTTCCTGGGCACTCACAATTTTTTTATATACTTTTTGAACACACTATTTGTGTGTTCTCTTTTGAGAAAGGTCTATTCAAATAACTTTCCCTTTTAAAAAACATCAGGTTTTCTCACTGTGTATTGAGTTCCTGGGATATTCTGGATATGACTTCCTCGTCAGATAAATGGAGTGCAAACATTTTCTCCCCGTGAGCAGTTTGTCCCTTGATTCTGCTGGTTGTTTTCTTTGAAGCAAAGATGCTTTAGAGTTTGAGATTATTCCATTTGCATAGTTTCACGTTGTTGCCTTTGCTTTTGGGGTGTAATTAAAAAAAATAATAAACCCACGCTGTCTACCCAACTTGTTAAATTCTCCACCATTCTCTTCTAGCAGTTTATCGTTTCCAAGTTAACACTTAGGTTGCTGGTCCATTTTCAGTGAGGGATGGAGGCCCCTTGCATCCTTGTGGGGATGTGCCATCGCTCGCTGGCACCACTCTGTGAAAGGTGACATGTATTCCCTTTACGAGAGGGTGACCCCGAAAGCTTGCATGGGAGGGTGTGCATTTTTCCTATGGGAGAAGGGAGTCGACTCAGAAACAGGGTGAAGGAGGACTGAGATGCTGGACAAAGGCAGTGGCTATGATACCCGTTTTCCTACTCCACAGGGGACATTGGAGACCAGGAGCTCACCTAGACCAGGTAGGAGGATGGAATACACTGGAAACCCAACCACAGTAGAAGATGGGGTAGAACACAAACTTTAATATTTTATGTCTTTTTATCTTATTTGTATGGGTGTTTTGCCTGCATGTCTATCTGTGTACCACATGCATTCAGTGTCCACACAGGCTAGAAGATAGCATCAGATCCTCTGGAACTAGAATTACAGACAGTTGTGAGCTGCCATATGGGTGCTGGGAACTGAACCCGGGTCTTCTGGAAGAGCAGCCAGTGTTCTTAACCACTGAGCCGTCTCTCCCCGAGAAGGCTGCTTTTTAAAGTTTATGTTCTGGGACTGGAGAGATGGCTCAATGGTTAAGACCACTGGCTGCTCTTTCAGAGGACCCAGGTTCAATTCCTAGCACCCACATGACAGTTTGCAACTGTCTGTAACTCCGGTTCCAAGGAATCCAACACCTTCTTTGGCCATACCTGCACCTGTAACACTTGTGGTACATAGACATACATAGAGCCCAAACACCCATACACATAAAATAATAATTAAAAAACACAGCCTTCTCTTTGCTATTTTTCTTTATTATTTATTGAGGGATGAACAAGAATTTATAATAAAATACAGAAGAGGAAAAAGAGAGGAAGGGGTGGCAAGGGCAAACAGACTATGAAGGATCCAAGTGAAAGACTTCAGCTCTTGGTTATAGCATTCTCACCTCTGGGTTGATGCCCCATGGACAGGCAGCAAGGTCCTTTATTTAAACACATCCCAATGTACACTTCTGTTTCAATGCAGTGTGATTGGCAGACCCCATTTGGATGTTAACCGATTTCCCTGAACTTGCCCCTGACTATGTCCAGAGAGGGTTATTGTAACTATTTACTTGACTTGATGAATTTTTACTTAGTACACAGATTGGGAGGGGGGGTCACATCTGGAAATAACTTTGTACATATGTTCATTGTTACTTGATTTTTTACACCAATACTTAAAAACCTGATTGTAATGATATTGCTCTGCCCATGACCTTGGTCTATAGGGCCAGAAGGAGGCAGTGCTTCTTGCCATTGTACATGACCTCTTAAAAGGAAAGGGAGAGAGATCATGAGTCCCTTCTCACTGCTGCCTGCTTCCTGATGTGGATTCGCTCCCAGTCAGATCAAAGGACAACTTCAGCTGTCTACTCCATTCTATATTGTGAGTGTATTTCCTCACTCTAATAAATTTCCCTAATATTCCTTAAACAGACTCCAGTAGATTTATCACATTACATGGCACCCAACATGGGGCATGAACCAACGATCCTGAGATTTAGAGTCTCATGCTCTACCAGCTGAAAGAAGGGACCACATGACCCCTCTCTCCTCTCCAAAAAAAGAGGAGAGAGACAGAGAGAAGAGAGATGGCTCAGTGGTTAAAAGCGCTGACTGATGTTCTAGAGGACCTGGGTTCAATTCCCTGGCCATCCAGTGTCCAATTACATCAGGAAGCAGGAACCAGGAAGGGAAACCTTGTGAACCCTCTCTTGTTGCCAGCCACAGGAATATATCACAAGAACTGGTTATGGCAAAGTCACTACCTAGAGGGATCAAGTAATTCCTCCAGAGGAAGCCAAATTCCAAGGAGCTTTTGGTGTTATTTGGCTTGTTATATATCAGCTGTATTCTTTTATGAAAGTCATATGTGCCTTCATAGTTTTCTCAATTGACTTTTCCCTAAGAAAGGCTAACAATGTGGACTGATCACTCTCTGGACACACACATTCAAGGTATTTGGAGAACAGCCTCAGGAAAGGCTTCCTCTGGAATCAGATATCTCCCTTAGCCACTTTCAAGGACTAGCAATAATAACAGTCCACATGTAAGTCTCCTGATTCAAGGTAAATTCCACAAGGAGACACCACCTAGGTCAGCTTTACACAATTTAGCTCAGACCCTCCTTTCTTACAGCCTTACTAACTTTAGAGACCTCTAACTCATTACCTAACCACTTCTAGGAATATTTGGATAACCTTCTGAGCTAATAGCTATGCTCAGCCCGAAACCCAGTTCAAGCCTCCCTGTAATTATCATCATTGGCAGCATCCGACCAGGTCCATCCCCAGATGGAGGAAAGTACCTTATCAGAGATACCTCTGTACTCTCTAAGAACAGACTTAAAGATCCAGGCTGTTTGAGAAGGCCTGGTGGATGTGCCAATTAAACTTAACCTCCTCCTTTTCCAAATCTTACCTCTACTTCCAGATCTCCCTTTGACTATCACCAGAGGCATCTAGCTGTACATAGGTTGCCTAGCAACCAAGCACACTTTCTCCCACCCTAGAGAAAAACAGCATATAGCTTGGACAGATAGGAGCCACAGGAAAAAAGAAGGCAATTTTTTTTTTCTCCCATTGACCTAGCAACTTATAGATTCTTAACATTTTCTACCAATCACATTTAAGACTATTAGTTGAGCACATAAGATCCCTCTTTTTAGATATTACCCGAATTTAGGCTTTAGTTAATTCATTTCCCCATTGGTCACTTCCCCTTGGGGTTGCAAATGATAATTAATGGTTATTGCCTCTCTATGTGATTCTTATCACCCCTCCATTTGATCCTGGAACCTCGCTTTGCACTGCCAAGGGATTACTCCTTGTAAGTGCATATATACCGGGACTTCCAGGACACAGGGAGACGGAGAAAAGAGAATGGAAGAACTAGATGGGTAAGAACTTGAGGGACAAACTGAGATGAGGAAGAACTAGACTGAAGGGCTAGAAGAGAGTACTAGAGGAACAAGATGGAAGATGAGGAAGAGCCAGATGGGGAAGAACAAGATGAGAAAGAACAAGATGAGAGAGAAGGAGATGGGAGAGGAGCTGATATGGAAAAGACCTAGATGGATGAGAACCTAGAAGGGGCAGAACTAGATGAAGGAATTAAGATAGAACCTGGAGGGGACAAAAGATAAATATAAAGAGAAATTGGGCAAGAAATGAGCTAAAAATGAGAGCAGAGTATAAGCTTGTAGAGAGAGAACTGACAGAGTAATAAAATGTATGGACTAAGGAATTTTGTGTACATAGATTCATTTCTTTTCTTCAAAGATTAATTATCAGCTGGTTGTAGATTCTTCCTGGACCCTGGAAGGGGGCTCTCGAGAGCCTGGATCCCCTTAGTCCCAAATACTCTCTCTTCTCTTTTTAAGAGGTCACGTACAACAGCAAGAAGCACCGCCTCCTTCGGGCCTTATTGCCCAAGGTCATGTGCGGAGCAAATGCCACTACACCTAATGTCACAAAACATTTGGAAATTTTTTCTTGAGAAATCTGGCAACATTGGGCATATCTGAGTTAACAGAAGGCTGAGGCTGAGTAGTGTTCTCTACTTCATGACTTCTAGGCACGCACACAGTACTTTATTCTTTCTCTTTCCTATCTTCTAACAAAAATGGCAAGAAAGAGACAGGTTTTTAATACCATTTCTTCACTGCTGATTCTTCTAGAAGGTTTTTAGATAACTCTCTAGATATTATATGCTATCTATCCATCATCTATCTATGTACCTGTGTATGTATTAGCATGCATGCATGTATGTATGTATGTATCTATCTATCTATCTATCTATCTCCCATATTTACATATTTATCTTTCAGAAGTAGAACTAAAATATTGACCTAAAAGAAAATATACCTCAAGGTCATTGCTAGAGAGATGATGTTCTCCTGGGGAAAGAGAACCATATGTCTACACAGCTCATGGACACATACATTCTCACTGTTATCTGTCACACCTTGGTATCGCATCATTCATTCTTTGCTCTCAGATTCTAGTTGTGGTCACATCTCTGCTTTAGAAACCATTGCATTAAGAGTGAATCATTCAATTTCTGAAAAAGATAGCCAGATTCACTTGTTTGAAACACTGAATAGTATTTGTTGTATGGCCTAAGATCTGACTGTCCCAGACGTTGGTCACATGCACTCATATGCTTTCAGAAGTGGCTTTATTCTGAGCAACAAAACCTGTGTTTTCTTTGACAATTTCTTAAGCTATTTATTAAGAGTTAAAGAAGCTGGGGCTGAAGAGATAGCTCAGCGGTTAAGAGCACTGGCTGTTCTTCCAGAGGTCCTGAGTTCAATTCCCAGCAACCACAGGTGGCTCACAACCATCTGTAATGAGATCTAGTGCCCTCTTCTGGCCTGAAGGGACACATGCAGGCAGAACACTGTATATGTAATAAATAAATAAATCTTTAATAAATAAATAAATCTTTAAAAAAAAGAGTTAAAGAAGCATCAAAGCATTTTTTTGGGAATTCTGGAATACAAAGGTCAATGCTTTGTTTTTCTTCATTCTGTATCAGTAAACATCTTATTTATTTTTATTCCTTGAGAATTTTATACATATATATAATGTGTTTTCATCAAACACACCCTCATTTCTTCCCTTCAGCTGACCAACACTAATTCTTGAATCCCTTCAAATCAGCGTGGGCTATTAAATTGAAGTGAGCTGACATTCAAATGCATTAAATTGCCTTTGTGGTTCATACAGAAAATACTTAATGGATGAGAAGATAAAACATGCAGGCAATAGGCCATTTTTATTTAGAATGTAAATTGGGAAATAATTTTAAGGGTATAGCTTTGTCTTGTTTTAAGCCAATGGGCCTTTTAAGTGTTGAGTGCTAGGCAGAAGCCAAATGAAATCTGAATTGATTGATTCTTGGGCTTTGCATCTTTTCATTAGCTAATTACTGCAAATACAGGTTCCCTTTCTATTAGGCTGTCCCATAGTAACAACAAGGTTCACCCTAGCTTAGAAGACTGGGGAGGATGAGCACTGTACTGAATCACTGAGCATCTCTCCATCTCAGTATCTCTTGCTTCCTACCATGGCTGTGCCCTCCTCTGACGTCACTCTCTGGTGATGAATTGCTCAAGGGCAGAAATCTCAGAACACTCTGTGCACCCAAGAGCCAGGCTCGAATCTTGGCACACACAGGGAATTCAGGAAATGACTGTGGAACAATGGCTTGAGTTGCTGATATTTCCACTCTATAGCAAATAGGTGAAGGAATTTGCTGTCACCCTAGTTCACATGCTTTATGCTGCTTTGTACAGCTGAAGATATCAAACATTAAGTCCGCATGTGACAAGTCATGTGGACTCCTAAGAATTGAAGTGACATTAGGGGCTTTTGTAAAATGAACTTCTTGGCTACTAAACCTTGTCCATTTCACAGTGTGGACTCCTGTCCTTTCTATCTACTTGGAATGTGAACAGAATCTAGGCTCAGAACAGAGCCACGGATCCTCCTGGCAAAGCACTGGTGGAGAAGGAAATGGGACCGAGGGAAAGGATTAGATCGTCTAGGGACCCAGTGTTGGAGGTATGAGGACAGAGTTGCAACTTATGTCCTCAGCCTTTTCTGTTTCCCACCTGCTTTCTCTCTTCCTCTCTCCTAACCAAAGCTGCAGTTGGACTGCAGATATCTATCTAAGGACCATGGGAGAAGACCCACCTTCCTATGACTTCTTAAACATTGTTTCTCATTCTATTTTGGTGACAAGAAATGGCCTTCCCTCTGTTCGTTTTGTGACATCACACGTCCTGTATTTTGTTTGAATGGCAATGAGAGGGTGAGTAAGGGGGGTGGTGAGGACTTGGTTCAGTCACCAGAGTACTTGCCTAGCGTGCAGGAGGGTTTGAGGGGAAGCACCACAGGCATGTGGCAGTGCATGCCTGGAATTCCAGCACTTGGGAGGTGGACGCGGAAGGATCAGCAACTCAAGGTCAGCCCTGATTATGTAGCCAGTCCAAGGGCTGCAAGAAACCGTGTCATATTCCTAAAAGCAAACCAGACCAAAATGATAAACACACACACACACACACACACACACACACACACACACACACACACACACACAGAGAGAGAGAGAGAGAGAGAGAGAGGGAGAGAGAGAGAGAACAGGTTTTCCAAATTTCAAGGTTTTTTTGGAGACAGAGTCTTGTGTAGCAACCAAAGTTGAGTGGTGTATGACTTTCTGTGAATCAGAGGTCATGGTATGATTTTGCTCTTTGTGTGCCTGCTTTCCAGCGGGGGGGGGGGGGGGGGGGGCAGTGCATAGTAAATATCTACAGTGCTAAACTGGTTTTTGATCCCCGTTTTCTTCCCACTTTCATCTCTGTCTTTTCCACTTTGTATTTCCTGAATCGGAATTGTGCTCTAAGGCATCCCTCCCTCCCCCAGGATGGAGCACGGTGAACTAGCTAGCTGTAAGCAGTCTTTAAGTGCACATACTTAGCAAAGAAACTCGATTTATCAAGATAATCATACCTCCATGACATTTCTGCTGGACACTTTTAGCAGTGACTCTTTGCACATATAAAGCACGCAGCCGAAGTAAGCGAGATGAAAGACCACTTTCTGACTCTACCCCATCCATCCCTGAATGTCCGGCAGGCACCAGAGAAGAAGAGACTGGATTACTTCTGCTGTAAAGGAATGTGTTGCTTAGGCTCTCTTGCTCTACATCTTTAGGAAGGAGATTTTTCTAATTTGTTTTCATTGGCAGGTTAAAGCCAGGAGCCTGTACCCATGACTCCAAGCAAAGTGCTGCTTCTTATGGTTCATGCTGAACGCCAGACACACTCTCTGATTTCCTTATCTCAGTTCTACTTTAACAGGGTAGGTGTTGAAAAGGAAAGGAAAACCAGGGCTGGACTGAAGCCTTCAGGTGTAGCGGTCAAGGCCGAGGAAGCAGGCTTTTGCTGGGATGGATTAGGGATTTTGTAGGCCACAGGAATCTCTCAAGGTCACAACTCCCACAATCCCTTCTGCTGGGCCCTACAGAGCAGTAACTTTTCCGAAGAGAAAAGAGAGCTCTGAAGATAAAGATTTACTAGAATTGTCCCAATTTTTTAACTTATCCTGATCCAGAAACTGCTAGTAACTTTGTCCAATTAAATTCACACTTATAACGGAGTAAAGAGCGTTGCAAGCCCTTGAAACAGCCTTGATGTCATTTTCCCTAACCCACAGTTGTAGAGAAAAACGCATGAGTCAGCTGACTGCAGGCCTCTCCACCAATGGGTCTTCTGGATTTCTTGTGAGAATGCCTTTTGGACCTCGGGTGAGCATTATTTTCCCTGCAGAGTTTATTTTGTTACCTGGTAGAACCTGAGTCGTGAAGAGAGAAGGAAAGCAGAGTGATCTTCATGGTGGAAGAAGAAAGCCGGGCCTCGCTTCCGGGAGGCAGTGAAGACCTCTACCTGTGGCTTGATGGCCTCGCTTCCGGGAGGCAGTGAAGACCATCGGCGGGATGCCTTTGTCTGGACCATGAGTGTCCCTCTGTACCTCATTAGGGCTGTTTATGGATGGCAGCGTTCTGTAGAGTGATCTCTAAGGGAAGACTGGAGTCCTTGTTTTGTGGGTCCCTAGACTCATCAAGGATGTGGTTGCATGCACAGTTTTGATCAGAAAACCTTGCTAAATAGGAACATGGTCTCCAAATATTTTGGCTACAAATGAAAGTTTGTGATCACACAACCATCTATACTAAGTTACAGTGAGTTAGGCTCTGCTAGGTGTCTTCTGGCTCACTAAGTGACTAGATATTTCACTAGTGACTATTTCCCAGAATAATTGGGCTTACTAATAATTAATCACCCACTGAATTCTTGGTTTGAATTTCCATAGTGTTTTGGTTATTGAGGACAGCTTACCGTATTGCATGGATATTTGTTTCCAACGCTATGCTGTGAACCTTTTGCTTTGAGGGAGATGTTGAATGATATGGTCATTTAGTCTCAAGGTTTTTTATCATCGGTGGAACAACACCAGGTAGTAAAATGCTGCTGTGGGGGGCGGGGAGGGGGATAGCAAGAGGCCTGGATTTGAGTTCTAAGCCTCTGGATTAGCTAATGTCTTGAGATATGGGTTAGGCAGGAAAAATGCCTTCTTTAAATGCCAACACCACCTCCATAGCTCCTGAGGTCTTGATTCTGCATCAGGTGATTCCTAGTCACAGCTGTGCACAAAATTAGTTGAGAGGGTTCTTTTAAAAGACACTTAACCCCATTCCAAGAAGCTTTATCATTTTAGAAATTGATCAGGAATTCCGGAGGCCAGTGAGATGGCTCAGTACAGACATGCTGGGGGAGTCCTCTGTTCTGTTGAGGGATGTAGCATTGCATATGCAGACACTCAGTTATTTTATTTTTTAACTATTTGTAACCTGTAAAATCTGCCTAAGCAGAAAAAAGTACATGTTGAATCTGAAACCCGGAAAGACACCCCCACACAGTGCAATAATCCCAGGACAGGATGTGTGGGGTCTTTATATCTGAATAATGAAATGTCCCTGATTCATTATTATGTGGTCAAGCAGAGGGTGAAAAGATCCATGGGACTGCCTTTACCGACAGGATGTTCTCCAGTCTGAATGGAATTAAATAGGAAAGAAAGAGGGGGAGGAGATGAAGGAGTGCAGCAAATGTCTGAAAACCAAAACAGCATGTTTCTAAATAATAGACGAAGGAAACAAAGGAGAAACGTACACTGGGAATTAGTATTTTGAATGTAAATGAAATCAAAGCATATAGCCTTACAGAACCTTGAGTCAGTGTGAAGAGGGGTGTGTATAGCCTCAGGTGCCTATTGAGTCAGTGTGAAGAGGGGTGTGTATAGCCCCAGGTGCCTATTGAGTCAGTGTGAAGAGGGGTGTGTATAGCCTCAGGTGCCTATTGAGTCAGTGTGAAGAGGGGTGTGTATAGCCCCAGATGCCTATTGAGTCGGTGTGAAGAGGGGTGTGTATAACCCCCAGGTGCCTATTGAGTCAGTGTGAAGAGGGGTGTGTATAGCCCCAGGTGCCTATTGAGTCAGTGTGAAGAGGGGTGTGTATAGCCTCAGGTGCCTATTGAGTCAGTGTGAAGAGGGGTGTGTATAGCCCCGGGTGCCTATTGAGTCAGTGTGAAGAGGGGTGTGTATAGCCCCGGGTGCCTATTGAGTCAGTGTGAAGAGGGGTGTGTACAGTCCCAAATACTTGTGTTACACAACAAGGAAGCACAGGCTAAGCTGTCCTCAAGAATACTGAGGAAAACAGTAAGCCATGTTCAGAGCAAGGGAAACAGAGAAGGAAACGATGAAGAAAAGAATGAGAGTCGACGGAATACGAAGCAGAAAGGATGAAGCCAAAAGTTGATTCTTTCAAAAGTCCAACAACGGATAAAACTAAATACACTGACAAGAAACCTAAAGAGGAGACTCAAATTACTAAAATCTGGAATAAAATGGAGCACAGGGCTACAGACTTTGAGAAATGAGAATTCTGAGGGAATGCTAAGGACAACAGTGGCCCATATAGAAGCAAATGGACACATCCCTATGATGCAAATGAATAGAAAAACATAGGTAGACCTACAAAAGTAGAGTAAATAATAGTACGAGCAGTGTTTTTGAAGCACCTGTGGAGCTTATGAAGACATTTTAATATGTATTTTTAAAGCCCAGGATGAAGCGAAAGCACAGTGTTCAGGAAGAGCATCTGGGAGCATTCCGAACATTAGACCTACAACCTCTTTAGAGATGCGTGGCCCTTCTCACAACATGGAAAAGAAGCTGTTGTGTTCTCACGGGCAGGAAGCTCAGGTGTCTGGGCTCCTGCTCTTTGTTGACCCCCAGCCACAGCCTGCCTACACTGATGACCTTCAGTCTCCATCAGCTGCTTGAGGTTTGGGCTAACTGTCGAGTCTCTAGTTTTTCCGGATGTGAGCACTGAACACAATGTTCCCAAATCTTATCCTAAAACACACAGACTATCTTTTATTAAGGCCCCAGAAAAAGAAAGATACTCCTCTCAGTGGGAACATTCCAGAATTCCTCTAGTAACCCAGGGCAAAGCCACACTTCTCTTTGGGTAAAGCTTATTCTTTCAGAAGATTTTGTTGTTTTGTTTCTAAAGTACATTTTAGCTGTACAGAATAATGGTGAGAAATCCATGCAAAAACATACTTTGTTCATATTCACTGCCCCCACTTTCTCTCTCACCACTCCAGCTCTCTTTCTTTTTCATAACAGGACTTTTGGTATCTCCAAGTCTTATCTATTTATTTAATTTAATTTATTTGTGCTTTAAATGACTTTATTATTATTATTATTATTAGTGTGTGTGTGTGTGTGTGTGTGTGTGTGTGTGTGTGTGTGTGCATGTGGGTGCCAGAGGATGTCAGATCACCTGAAGTTGGAGTTACAGGCGGTTATGAACCATTTGATAAAAGTTCTGGGAACTAAGCTGGGGTTCTTTGCAAGAGTGGTAAGTATTCCTAAGGTGGAGCCACCTCTCCACTTCTAACTTAGCCTTTAGAAGCCATGTGAAAGAATACATGGGATCATTATCTTCCTGAGCTTGGCTTGGCTCCTCCAACACGAGCATCTCAAGTTCCATCATTTGCCTTTAAATGACATGACTTCATTCTTCTTTATGGCTGGTAGTACACCATTGTATCTCTAAATTACATTTTCTTTATACATTCATCCACTGAGAGACATTGTACTAGTTACTTCTCTTTGCTTCGATGTTACACCATAAGCAGAAGTGACTTATCTATAGACAGAAGAGAGCTGGAGACACAAAAATACATCACTGCAGGGAGGCATAGCAGCAAGCCTCATGGCAGGAGCAAGAATCTGAGTGCTCACATCTTCAATTGCAAGCACTGGGAGCAGGGAGAGTGAACTGGAAGCGGCCCAAGGCTTTAAAACTCTCAAAGTTCGCTCCCCAGTGGAATACTTATTCAAGTAGGGCTATACTTCCTACCCTCTCCCCAATCAGCACCACCAACTAGGGACAAAGTATTCCAGCACCTAGGCCAAAGGGGAACTTTCTCATTCAAACCATCACAGACACCTAGGCTGGTTCCTTGGCCAGTATGAGGAGTGTATGATAGACAGACGCATTCAGGCATCAACAGCATATGCCGATGTTGATTCCTCTTGGCACATATTCAGGGATGCTACAGCTGGGTCATGTGGCAATTCTATTTTTGGCTTTTTGAGGACCCTCTCTGCTGGCATCCATGACAACCACACTAATTTCAGTTCCCAGCACTAGTCTAGGAACACTCATCCCTGCCCCACCCCTGAACCCCCTCAAGCACTGCTTTGCTGTTGTGGTTGTTTTGCTGTTGGCGACGTCGTGACTGGGTTAAAAAGAACATCAATGTAGTTTCAATTTGTATTTTCCTGATGCCTAAAGATGTTGAATGTTTCCTCATGGAATGATTGGGCATAGACAACTATTTGGAGACATGTCTGCTCAGTACTTGGGTCCATTTTTAGTGGTTGGATTGTTTCTCCTTCTGGTGTTACCTTCTGGCATTCTTTATATACTCTGATTATTAATCTTCTGATGGATGAATTGCTGGTGAGGATTATTGCCCATCCTGCATATTGTTTCTTTTTTTTAATTGAAAATAAGTTTTAAACTATTATTTTTTTTGGCAGAAGTTGGTTCTTTTCTTCCACCATGTGGGTCTTGGGGGTTAAACTCAGGTTGCCAGGCTTGGTGACAAGCACCTTTACTTTCTGAGATATCTCGACAGCCTCAAGGCTTTCTCTTGATCCCGGGAAATGGATTCCTTTGCTATGCAGAAGGTTTTGAATTTGATGCAAGTCCATTTGTCAATTCCTGTTATTTCCTTACTGGTGTCCTGTTTAGAAGTATGCCTTTTCCTGGACCAATATCACGAGTATTTATCCACACTTTGTTTTAGAAATGTCATGTGTGACATTGAGGTCTTTGAGCCACTTACGAGTTGACTTTGTACAGGAGAGGCAAGCATCTTGTTTTGCTCTTCAGTATGTTCAGAACCTGTCTTCCCAGGTAGCTGTGTGTGACCTTGTTTATGGGCCTTCTATTTTAATATCCGTTTCATTTGTCTATATGTCTTCTTTGTTCAGTGTTTTGTAATTTTCTTTGCATTGATCGCTCATCTCCCTGGTTAGGTTTACTCATAAGTCCTTTTTTTTGGGCAGGAGGGTTAGAGTTGTGGCCCTTATTGTTAATGTGATTGATAGTCATCTCGATTCTTTCCCAGAAGATTCATGTGCAGTAAAAAAGCTATTGATTTTGTTATCCTGCTATTTTCTAAATTATTATTTCTATTATGCTGATTTACTTATTTATCTAGTGTAAGTGTCTGTGTGCACATGTAGGTTCCAGGGTGTGGTGGTATTGTGTATTCTAATAAATTTATCTGGGGTCAGAGAACAGACAGTCACTAGATACAAAGGCTAGAAAATGGTGGCACTCACACCTTTAATCCTAGCATTCCAGAGATAGAAATCCCTCTGGATCTCTGAGTTCAAGGCCACATTGGAAATAGCCAAGCATGGTGACACGCCTTTAATCCCAGAAAGCCAGCCTTTAATCCCAGGGAGTGGTGGTAGAAAGCAGGAAGATATATAAGGCGTGAGGGCAAGAAACTAGAAGCATTTTTGGCCTGGTTAAGATTTTGGCTGGTTAAGCATTCAGGCTTTTGAGCAGTAATTCAGCTGAGACCCATTCTGGATGAGGACTCAGAGGCCTCCAGTGTGAGGAGACAAGACCAGCTGAGGATCCGGCGAGGTGAGATAGCTGTGTCCTGTTCTGTCTCTCTGATCTACCAGCATGGACCCCAATAACTCGCCTCAGGTTTGATTTTATTAATAAGAACTTTTAAGATTCCTGCTACACCAGGGTGCCACAGTGATGTGTGAAGGTCAGCAGACAACTTACAGCAAGTAGTCTGTTTTCTCTTTCCGCCACCTGTGACCCAGGGATTCAAGTCGCGTTATCAGGCTTGGCAGCAGGCACCTTTATTTGCTGAACCATTTCATTGGCTCCTCTTTTTTTTCCTTTTATTTTATTTTACAATACCATTCAGTTCTACATATCAGCCACGGGTTCCCCTGTTCTCCCCCCTCCCACTCCCTCCCCTTACCCCCAGCCTACCCCTCATTCCCACCTCCTCCAGGGCAAAGCCTCCCCCAGGACTGCGATCAACCTGGTAGACTCAGTCCAGGCAGGTCCAGTCCCCTCCTCCCAGACTGAGCCAAGCATTTCATTGGCTCTTTTCCTAAGATCTTGAGGGAAACAATAGGTTATTAATTTGATATCTCTCTGTCTTATAAATTCAAACACTGACATCTATAAGCCTTCATCTTAGGAATGTTTTCACTGTATCTCTCAGGTTTGTGGTATATTGCATTTCCATTTTCCTTTGATCCTGGGAACTTCTCATTTCTCTCTTTTTTCTCCAGTGACACTGTTCAAGGAGATTTGTAATTGTAATTCTCTTGCGTTAAAAGATTCTGTAAGTTTCTCTTGCTCTTTATTTTTAGTTTAATTCAGTTATGACTCAATAAAGTGCAAAAAATTATGGCTTTTATTGGGGGGTATTTATTTAGATCTGATTCATGGTTGAAGACATGATCTGTTTTGGAAAAAAAAGTTCCATGAGCTGATGACTAACTGGGACTATTGGAGGGGTATTTTGTGGATGTCTGTGAAGTCCTTTTAATAGTGTGTTTAACCTCAGGGTTTCCTTGCTATATTCTTTTTTTGTTTGGTTATCCATCTGTTAATGAAAGAGGAGCATTAAAATCACTCACTAGTAGGAAGAGAAAACTGTGGTTGGTATGTAAAATAAAGTTTAAAAATGTAATAGTAAAAGAACGCAAAAAAAAAAAAATCACTCCACTAGTATTGTATTGAGCCTATTTCTTGATTTATGCCCAGTATTATATTTTTATAAAGTTGTGTAGTCTGACATCAGTTGCATATATGATGTTGTAGATGTACACACACACACACACACACACACACACACACCTTCTTGGCCTATTCTTCTATCTACCAATATGTAATGACTGTCTTTGTCTCTTCGGACTGATCTTTTGCCTTCATGCCTGCTGTATTAGTTATGAATATGCTTCCTTCTGCTTACTTTCTGCCTTCTGTTTACCTGGATACAATTTTCTATTCTTTCCATATTCAGTCTGAGAATATCTTGATCAGTCAGGTGAGTTTCTTACAAGCAGCAAGTTGTTGAGATTTATTTATTTAGAAAAATCAAATCAATCATTTTATAATTTTTAATTAGAGAATTAAAACCATTTATAATCAAAGTTATTATTAAAAGATATTTACTAGGTTCTGCTGTTTTTAAGTCTTTCTTCTTTTTTTTTAGTTATGTCTAGCAGAAATCTTAAAAGGTCTTATTAATAAAAACAAACCCAGGAGCTAGATATTGGGATGAATGCTGAAAGACCAGAGAAACAGAACAAGCCACATCCAACCTCACCTCGCCAATTCCTCAGCTGATCTTGTTTCCTCAAACTGAAAGCTTCTGAGTCCTCACCTGAATGGATCTCAACTGAACTGCTGTTCAAAAGCCTAAAAGATTAAAAAGCCTCTAGTTTCTGGTCTTCACACTTTATATACCTTTCTGCTTCTTGCCATCACTTTCTGGGATTAAAGGCATGTGTCTTTCCCAAGCAAAGACATGTGATCTCAAGTGCTGGTATGAAAGGTGTGTGCCTCTCAGCCATTGCCAGCAGTCTTTTGTGGAGGTATCTTTGTGGATTTCTGTGGGCCTCTTTAGCACTTTGTTTCTTCCTTTTCTCATGTGGTCTTCATTTACCATGGTCTCCTATTCCTTGTTCTCCCTCTCTGTTCTTGATCCAGGTGGGATCTCCCGCCCTCTTTCCCTCGACCCTCACCCTTTATTGCTCCCACTCATGTCCAGGTTGTTCATATAGATCTCAGCTATTTCTCTGTCATTGGGTGATTCCCGTGTCTTTCTTGGGGTCCTGTTTTCCAGGTAGCCTCACTGGTGATGTGAGTAGCAGTCCAGTCATCCTTGTTCCACATCTAGTATCCTCCTATGAGTGAGTACATACCATATTTGTCTTTCTGAGTCTGGGTTACCTCACTCAGGATGATTTTTTCTAGATCCATCCATTTGCCTGCAAATCTCATGATGTCATTGCTTTTCTCTGCTGAGTAGTATTCCACTGTGTATATGTGCCACAATTTATTTATTCATTCTTCAGTTGAAGTGCATCTAAGTTGTTTCCAGGTTTTGGCTATTACAAACAATGCTAATATAAACATAGCTGAGCAAGTGCTCTTGTGGTATGATTGAGAATTTCTTGGGTATATGCCCAAGAGTGGTATAGCTGGATCTTGGGGGAGATTGATTCCCAATTTTCTAAGAAAGTGCCATATTGATTTCCAAGGTGGTTGTACAAGCTTGCATTCCCACCAGCAGTGGAAGAGAGTTCCCCTAGTTCCACATCCTCTCCAGCATAAAGTGTCTTCAGTGTTTTTGATCTTAGCCATTCTGACAGGTGTAAGGTGGTATCTCAGAGTTGTTTTGGGGATGGCCAAACACCCTAATAGTTGTGCCATAAACCCCATCCAAGGACTGAGGAATCTGGATGCAGACATCCACGGCTAGGCCCCGGGGTGGGGGGAGCGCTGGGAGTCTAATTAGTGAGAAAGAGGAGGGTTTATATGAGCAAGAATTGTTGAAACCAAGGTTGGATAAAGCACAGGGACAAATAGCCAAACGAATGGAAACACATGAACTATGAACCAAAGGCTGAGGGGCCCCCAACTGGATCATGCCCTCTGAATAGTTGAGACAGTTGATTGGCTTGATCTGTTTGGGAGGCATCTAGGCAGTGGTACCAGGTCCTGGGCTCATTGCATGAGTTAGCTGTTTGAAACCTGGGACTTATGCAGGGATGCTTGGTTCAATCTGGGAGGAGGGAACTGGACCTGCCTGGACTGAGTCTATCAGGTCGATCTCAGTCTTAGGGGGAGGCCTTGCTCTGGAGGAGATGGGAATGGGGGTGGGCTGGGGGGAAGGGGAGGCGGGCAGGAAGGGGGAGAACAAGGGAATCTGTGGCTGTTATGTAGAACTGAATAGTAGTATAAAATAAAATAAAATAATAATAATAATAAAAGAAAGAAAGAAAAAAAAGGTGTGTGCCACCACACCTGGCTCTGTTCCTAGTGTGGCCTTGAACTCACAGAGATCTACAGGGATCTCTGCCTCCCATGTGATAGGATTAAAGGTGTGTGCCACCATTTTCTGCCCTCTATGTCTATCTAGTGTCTGTTCTGTTCTTTGACCCCAGATAAGTTTATTAGGGTATACAATATATTGGGGAACACATTATCACCACATTCTTACAAGCAACAAGTTGTTGAGATTTATTAATTTAAAAAATCAAATCAATCATTTTACATATTTTAATTAGAGAATTAAGACCATTTATATTCAAAGTTATTATTAAAAGATATGTACTAGGTTCTGCTATTTTTAAGTCTTTCTTCTTCTTCTTCTTCTTCTTCTTCTTCTTCTTCTTCTTCTTCTTCTTCTTCTTCTTCTTCTTCTTCTTCTTCTTCTTCTTTAGTATGTTCATTTCTTTTTCCTTCATTCATCTTGGAGGTTTGGCGTTTTACTCAGTCATTTGTGGCTTCTTCCCAATTCTCATTTGCTTGACTAGTCTTCTAGTGATACTCTCTCTTGAACTCATGGTGGTGTTCATCTTACTTTTCTTTTGGGTCTAGATTTCTCCCAGTATTTTATGCGATGCTAGTCTAGTGCTTAAGAATGTCTTCGTTTGTGTGTCTTTTGGAAAGTCTTTACTTCTCCTTCAGTTTTGAAGGCTGTAGTATTTTAGCTTGGCTGTCATCTTCTAGCAGAGCTTGAAGCACATCATTTCACATCCTCTGGAGTTTTAAAGCTTCCGGTGAGAAACTGGGTTTTGTTTATGATCAGTTTGTCTTTATCTGTGACTTGGATTTTCTTCTTCAAACCTTTAAATTTCTCCTTTGTCTTGAATTTTTGTTATTTTAATTATAATGTGTCCTGGAGTGGTTCTTTTTTAGTCATGTCTCACTGGACTCTAAATGCTTCCTGATTTAGATCAGGATGTATATTAGAAAATACCTTGTTAGCTTTTTAAATTTTGAACAGTTATAAAAAGTTGCTATTTATTATAGTTCATGTGCAGGTTTTGTATGGGTATAAAACTTCCTATTTAGGTAGATTCCAAGGATTAACATGGTAAAAATAAATTTTGCTAATCACTTTTACTTAATGGCAAAGTTGTACTGGTGTCCTATAATGAGTGAAAATTCCTCTTTCTTCACACCATTTCTGATAGGGCTAGTGTTACAGGTTTGGGGCATTTGGTGTGTAATGGGATTCTTCTTTAATAACCCAATTGCAATAAAGTATGATGCTGAGTGAGTTTTCTTTCCCTTTTCTTTTTGCAGATTTACCTACTGCCCATCTCTGGCAAGACTCCTCTTCATTCTTTTGATCTGATTTTGTGTCGCCTGCTTTCTTACCAGTTTGTAGACATTGTTTGTATAGTTTGGATACCAGAATTGTATTAGGTATTTTATAAAGGCTTTCTTCCCAGTATCCTTTCTCCTCACATCTTCCTAAGAATGTCTTTTACATAAGAAAAGTTGTTAATTTTAATGAAGTCTTAGATGTCAATTTTATCTTTTATAAGTCATGCTTTTGAGATTTTATCTTTTAAAAAGTCAGCATTAAATTGTAGGTCACCTAGATACTTTCCAACATTATTTTCCAGGCACCACACCACTCTGTGTTTTATGTTGCAAAATGCCATTTATCTTAACTTAATTTTTGTGACAGTTATAAGGTATGTATTAGATACATAGTTCTAAACGTGGGTTTCAGGTTTTGCTGTAGCACTATTTGTTGAGAAATGTATTTTTTTCCCACTGAGTTACCTTTGGTTTCTGTCAAAAAAAAGCAACCATTTTTTTCTAAGTCTAATTCTGGGACTTTCATCTTCTTCTATTGATGCATTGATGTACTATTTTGTGATACATCTGGATTATTGTGAATTTATATTACAGAAAGTATTGAAGTTAGGTATTGTCTGTTTTTTGACTTTGTTCTTTCCCTCAGTGACTACATTGGCTATCTTGGGTCTACTGTTTTCTCACTCATCAAGTTATTGCCACATTTATGTCCTTTTGTGTGCCTGGAGATTTGGTGTGGGAGAATGAGTTATTCTCTTTTGGTTAGGCTCTGCTAGTCAAGAACAAACCACAGACCTAGGGCCATCATAAAAGCTCTGCATCTGCCATACTCCAAGACCTCAGACTCCACCAGATCGCTACATCATCACATTACAGACCTTTCAGCCATGAGATTCCATCTGCTCCTCCACACTCTCCTCTTCCTTTTGGCCCTCTTACCTCCAGGTAAGTTGATGGCTAATTATAGAGGGGAAGGTCTTCAGTTTAAAAGTCTCTCTGGTAGGTCAGAAATTAATTAATTTCACAGGTTCAGAAAACAATATCAACAGCTCCACTAAGATTATGTCAGAGTAAACTAGACATCCATTGCCATTAACCCAAATGCCAAATGCGATCACATTGTACTATATCCTTTCTTTGTGTCTCCAGGTTCCTTACAAGGCATGGGGAGTTCTCTGTAGATGCCTAAATCTTCTAGGACACTGGCAGGAACATCCATGATGACATCTACTCTGTCAGAAGAGAAGGATGGAATCTCATCAGGGAGACGGTCACAAAGACCTAGAAATTTGATGGAGGTGGGGGGTTGGGGAGTGGGGGAGACAAACCTACCAAGTGATTATTTCCAAACAAGTGAAAAGTCTGAGAGTCCCTGTTGGCCAATAGGAAGTTATCGAGGGAGCTTATTGGCTTTGTAAAATGGGTCAAAATATAAACCAACAACTCCCTAAGTAATACGCTTTGTGAAAGTTGTTATCCATGAAAAATGCTTTGCAAAATAGACCATGGGATGAGAAGGGGACAACTACAGACTAATAATAAGCAAAGACACAACGTTGCAATGGCTTAGTGTGGAATGGGTTCATGTGCAATAATTGAAAACGTAAGGATGGATGTAAAGAATGGCAAACAACTTCAAAAATTTAGTAGGCTGAACATGCATTAGAGGGATGTTAGAAGAGATATCACGATAAATCCAAAGAATAAATCAGAAAGGAGCTAACAAATACAAGAAAGGAACCAAAAGATCAACAAGACAGAAAAGGTGTTTATTGAAAGAATAGCATACTTCATAGTAATCTGGTAATATGGATCGAGAAAAGATTAGAACATACTTAAAATAGCTATTTCACAATAAGTGTTTCCAACACTCAAAGAAAAGCTGGAAGATTTATTATAAATGTGTGTAATATATCCACCTCCTCTTGTGAATTTGGGGATCTTTCTGCTGCAGTTCATTATATCAGTGATTTTACATTAATCATATTCCTACTGGTTTATCACCATTAAGATACAAATACTTGAATGTTTATCTGGTCTTAAAAACAAAACTGTCTTTGCTTTTCCTGTTCCATTTTGTGGAAAAACGCCTTAAAATCATGATCTGTACTCTTGCTCTTGAAATCATCTCCTTTCATTCTCTTAAATCTATCCCCATCAAACATTCCCCCTAAGCCTCCCACTCTGCTATTGAAATTGCTTTTGTCTTTACCCACTCATTTAAAAAAAAAAAAAAAAGCTTCCTCTTCCTCCCCACAGAAGGCATTAATAATCACCTTGCTGTTGGCCCAACCGGCCATTTATCATTGTTAACAGACTTTTCCAAAGTCAGCCCCTTCCCTCTTTATAATATTCAACCGAATATTCCAGAAGGGAAGCTTCACTTGATTCTCAGTCTACCTCATGAATGGCTCCTCCTCAGTTTCTGTCGCTGCTTCCTCATCTTTTCCGGTGATTCTTCCTGGAGGGGAGCCCCAGGGCTCAGTGCCTGGTCCTCTCCTCTAGTCCACAGCCATTCACTTGTTAAAGGACTTAGCTAGTCTCCCTTGGACTTTTCTTTAGAACTTGGAATGAACTTTAGTCTTGGAATGAACGATCCAATGGCACTCTCTATTTAGATGTTTGATTTCAAAATTAATATGTCTAAAATAGAACTCATATTTTTTTTCATATTCCTCTATGAGTGGTTTCTGCCACTGGAGTGCTGTGGCCACCATGCCAGGGGGGGCCTCTTGGATCTCCACTTATCATCAGGGATTCTCTGTTGCTGTACCTCAAAGGGACTCTGTTGGAGTTCCTGTCTCTCAGGCTATTTCGGGTACCAGGTGCCTCATACCCACAGTGTGTCCTGTCTTCTGCTCTCATCAAATCTTACCAGTCTGTCTATGTGCCTGTTTGTAACTAAAGAGAGAGGAACTTTTTCTCTCAGCCCCCATGTTCCCTTTACAGGGGTGGAGGTTGTGATCTGTGACTCCAAGTAAGGTCTTAATAGTCTCCCATTAAGACCTCAAATTGGAATAGCCCCTGCACGCCCACCACATGGAGTTGCCCTATGTATCTTATAAACAGTGGTTCTCAACCTTCCTAATGCTGCAACCCTTTAATACAGTTCTTCATGTTGTAGTGACTCCCCCCAGCCACAAAATTAGTTTTGTAGCAAGGTGGTTGTAGCACATGTCTTTAATCCCAGCACTTGGGAGGCAGAGGCAGGCAGATCTCTGTGAGTTTGAGGCCAGCCTGGTCTACAGAGCCAGTTCCAGGACAGTCAAGGCTGTTACATAGAGAAACCCTGTATTGGAAAAAAAAAAAAAAAGCCAAACAAAAACAAAACAACAACAAAAAACACATCGCCCTCTACCTTCAGATGTTCGTTTGAAATCTAGGACTCTCTTCTCATTCCTGCCAACGGGAGCTGCTTCTTTCTCCTGCCAATCAACCACACATGAAAACATCTGCCAGTCTCTTCCCTTTAGCTGGACAAACCTCAGTTAGTTTCCACTAAGTCCTCAGCTCCTGCAGTGAGCTCTAAACCCCAGGATCTATTTTAAAAGCACTGTCCAACTTGTGCTCTTTCTTAGGAAGAGAACAATTGCTTTTGTAACTTTTTATATCCCAAACTGAGTAGCATTTATTTCTGCTCTTTCTGGATCTACAAATGTTGGAGAACACTTGTTAATATAATCAATTTAGTGGTATTAACACAGAATTTGAACTCAGCTCTGAAAACGGTCTACATTACATTGTTTCCTCCATGATCATTCTTTAGTGTTTTCTTTCTTGCATATGACTTGGTAAAGCATTTCAATTTTATTAAAAGATGTATTTATTTTTATTTTATATGTCTGAGGGTTTGCCTGAATTTGTCGGAACACCACATGCATGCAGTACCCATGGAGGCCAGAGGAGGACATTGAATCCTCTGGAACTGGAGTTACAGATGGCTATGAGCTACCATGTGGGTGCTGGGAACCTAATCCAGGTCTTTGGGAGGAGCAGTCAATGCTTTTAATGTTGACCTACCTTTTTAGGCCCCTACTTAATTTTTTTCTTGGAAGGTGGAACTCCTGAGAACCCAATTCTACAACAATAGATAGATACTTTTTTGACATTTCTTTTACGAGCACACTTATATTTACCTTCATTTTTGCTGGGCCCGTGTTATAAATTATGTCTCAGAGTATTTGCTACCTTATATTTCTTTTTTCATGTTTATAATTAATTGGCATTTATAGAGTATCTCCTAAAGTTCTGCCTTGATTGACTGGGGTTGTGTTTCTACATGACTTCTTATTGAAACCCCCTGGAAATGTTGACCCTCTTATGCTTTCCTTTTGTGATTTGCCATAGTTATATCAGTCTCTGGTTTCAGTGCTGCTGTCTGGGTAAATAATTTAAATATGTCTCTTTTTTCACAAATTCTCCTGTCACCATTATATAATCTGTCATTAACATTTTGTTTGCTTTTTCAACATTTTCTGTCTATAGTTTATATTCTTCATGCTTGCCTATTCTTTCTCTCATCTATAGTATTTTCATGTTTTTTCTATGCCACCCCTGACACACGACAGGCACAGAAAACTGGTAGTCTATGACTAAGATACACTTAACCTCTGAAGTAGATGGTTCAGGACAAAACATGGAGAGAAAAAGCAACTCCTGCTTCCTTCCAAGTCGAACAAAACATGAAGAAAGACCAGAATTTCAGCTTGGAGCAGTGATTCCATGAAGATGGAGAGCAGGAGATACTGGCTTCCATCCCACTCTCACACACGTGATACTTATAACAATTGTTTAACCAAAGTATCCTGTGAGGGCCCCAGGGCCATTTAAGGATGCCCAGGAGCACAGTGGAGAAAAAAGGAAAGGAAAATCTTATTATTCACACAGAACGGGTTTCTGTGAGATTGGCACCCAAAGACTGCAAGAGATGGCCATGAGCGAAAATGAAAAGCAGACATCACCATTATTAGCGACACTCGTGGTCCTCAAGCAGCCTGCTCTGCAAAGGACACTGGTATCTTCTGCCATTGGGGTAACCGGTAACCAATTCTCCCAGGGATATGGAAACAGAGAGATGATGCTCACCTTAGCCACCTCTACAAAGAAGTAGGCACCATTGTTTCACTCCAAGACTGGAGCTACCAACTCTCCTACCAGGATCATGTCTTTGATCATCAGTGTTGCAAACATTCCAACTGGGCCCAATACCAGAACCCAGCTCTTTTTCTTATTACCTATACTCACTCACTCCTCAAATACTGAGCCATTCATATATTGAGCTTCTTCACAAGCAGAGTTCATGAACTAACAGCTCTCTGCACATGCCTGTGTGTAGTCAGAAGTTTTCCTGTGCCCCGCCTGGTCCTGCAGCCACTCAGACCCAAGTAAACACACAGAGGCTTATATTAATTATGAACTGGATGGCCTATGGCTCAAGCTTCTTGCTAGCTAGCTCTTATATCTTAAATTAACCCATTTCTATTAATCTATGTTTTGCAACATGTTCCATGGCCTTACTGATCTGTTGGCATGTTGTTCCTTGGGTGGCAGTCTGGCATCTCTCTCCTCTCTTTTCTTCTTCCTGTCTATCTGCCTATATTTCCTGTCTGCCTCTAAGCTACCTTGCCATAGGCCAATATAGCTTTATTAATCAACCAATCAGAGCAACACATATTCACATCATACAGAAAGACATCCCACAGCACCTCTGCACCAGTTACTAAATCAGTCACCATAGTGAACTCACTCATGCACCAGATTTTAAAGCCACTGTGGTGAGTGTCAAATGTACACCAGTGGTCAAAGTCTACCTGAAATGTAAAATTTATAGTCACTGCTATAAGGAGTTAACTTTCTCCCAGTGTATATCGGTACCACAGACACCAGCTCCAACACACAGACAGCCCCACCCAATGGAAACAGTGATTCCACAATATGGACTAATAATATACAACCTCATGCTGTATAGCATTATATGTATATATCAATTAAAAATAATAAAATAGGAATATTAGCTTAGCATAGACTAGCACCACAACTGACTACCTTACACTGTTTTCCTATGAAACCTCGATTCTGCCCTCTCAAAAGGGAGAGAGGGAAAGAAGGCAAGAAAAAGTGAGAACAGTAAACGTTGAGACAACTGCCATAAGTGTCATGAAGGGAGATCAAGATCAGGTCAGGCAACCACACATTAGAGGTGTGAATCTTCACCCTTACCGTGGTCCACAAGCCTGGTACAAGCTTAATCCTGTGTTTAATCTCACCTGACTTATTCTGATCTGCTCCATCCATCCAAGTCTTAGTCTGGGTCTTAGACAGTTCTCGCTGTCCTGTGTGTTCTTTGTACTTTGACTGGGATAATTGCTTATTGTTTTCATGACCTCAGAAAGTGGTCTATGTCCATCTTACCAATTCTATCCCCCAGGCTATATCTGATTCATTACTGTATTATTTTGTCTGAAACATTTGCCACGTTTTGAATTACCTCATTACTCCATGGTTTGTTTGTTTGTTTTTGTTTTTTGTATGGTTAGATTTCCCAATCAATTGTAACCACTGTATAAATAAGGGACTCTTTATGTCATTTGTACTGTTCTATTATTATAAAGAAAAGTGTTTGGTGAGTGAATAGCAAGAATGTGTTGACATTTTATATAAAGGAGTAAAGCCATGAAGACATCAGTATACTTAGGGCATCTATTTTGTCTCTGTCCTCATTTCAGTCTGATATTTAACAAAGTAACGTCTGAAGCTTTATCTAGACTTTCCACATATTTGTAAGGAAATCAAGGAGAAAGCTGTGGATAAGTGAGCTGTTAGGAGAAGGGAGAGAGGGTCAATGTGGAGGAGCTGCAAAGGGGATCTTTGATCTGGCTTCCTTTCCTCACAGAAAGAGGTACTCAGCCCAGAATTATGATGTCCTCCCATGCAAGGTCATTGATGCTTTGGCATTTACACACTGGGCTAACTGCTTCCCTGGTTTCTTCTCTGCAGTTAGAAGTGGCTTTGGTGCTTCCGAGAGACACTGTCTCTATCTGGAGGGCATTTGCAGACGAGACGTTTGCAAAGTCATAGAAGATGAAATCGGTGCTTGCCGAAGAAAATGGAAATGCTGCAGGATGTGGTGGGTTCTCGTACCAATCCCGACACCAGTTATCTTTTCAGACTACCAAGAACCCCTCAAGAGCAAGATCAAATAAAGCCATGGTGAACACCACGCAGAGAGGCTTGTGCCCCCAAAGCAATAGAATCTTCACACTGAATGCTTCCAGCTCTTTAACCAGATTCTAGTCAGCTTGCCAATAAAACTAAATATAGGTTTCAAATATGCTCGGATATCCTTTCTTTATGACATTTCCAAATTTAAGCAAAATATTTAAATATGAGAACCTCCCTTTGAGCTGGAGAAATGGTTACTCTCCTGGAGAACCTGTGTTCAGTTTCCTAGCACCCACAGGTTGGCTCATAACCATCTCTAACTCCAGTTCCAGGGGATCCAACACTCTCTTCTGACTTCACAGGTACCAGACATACACAAGTTACACATACATAAATACATGCAGGCTAAATACAAATAACCATAAAATAAAACTAAGAACAATTTTTAAAATCCTATTTCCAGGCTGGGCAGTTGTGGCACACGTCTTTAATCCCAGCACTCAGGAGGCAGAGGCAGGCAGATCTCTGTGAATTTGAGGCCAGCCTGATCTACAGAGGGAGATCCAGGATACCTGGGACTATGCTGAAAAACCTTATCTGGAAAAACCAATACTTTTTTTTTAAATTAAAAATGTTTTTCCAACTATAATCGAAACTCAATAGATTAACAACTGGCAACAATGAAGATAGAAGTCATCGTTAAATCTGCACAAATGGAACAAATAAATTAAAAAACAGGACATGGAGGGTTTCCAGATCATATCAGAGTGGAGAGAAGAGATCACTAGGGAGAGGGGAGAGGACTGGCGTAAGGCCAGGAGAAAATGATTTGGCATAATACATGAAGACGTCAAGTGTATGAAATGAATCAGAAACATGGGAAAGTAGAAAGGAAAACGGAGAGGATGGAGAGAGGAGAAGGAAGGAGAGAGAGGGAGAGAGACAGAGACAGAGACAGAGAGAGACATAGAGAGACAGAGACAGAGAGAGAGAGAGAGGCTGAAAATGAATGGAAGAGGCTAAAAAAACCTTCCAGCTTCATTAATCAATAGAAATAGAAATTTTAAATTAATCAATAGAAAAATAAAATTTTTATTGATTAATTTAAATTTTTTAACCCATTTTTTGTTTTAAATTTAAAAATTTTAAATTTTTACTTTTTAAATCCTTCAAAAGTAGAAGTTCAAAGCTAACAGTTTGACGTTTTGCTCCTCTGAACACACGGCGTGGTCATTTACAGATTATGTACGCCTTACACTTACCCAGACAAACAATATTCCCACCCAAGAACTAACACTTTACTGTAAATCTGGTAAAGTGCTGTAGGCACAGGCTGTCGGTGCCCCTTCCTGATACAGCCTCCTCCCTCTGACTGTGTCTCTCCACAGGTCTCATTTACCTTAGCTGAATGTAGCAATACCTCCCCTCTGGCTCAGGCCTCAACGCAGAAGTGGATTTGTAAAGGATTGTCTCCGACTATTAATTCATTGATTGATTGATTGATTGATTGATTTTTATGTGTGGGGGTTATTGTCTGTGTGTATGTCCATGCATCATGTGTGTCCAGTGCCTGCAGAGGTCAGAAGAGGTAGTTGATCCCCTGGAACTGGAGTTACAGAAAGTTGTGAGGGGCAGTGTGGGTGCTGAGAATCAGATCTGGGTCCTTTTTCTTTTACATTTATGTTATGTGTTTTTAACATCACGTATCTTGATCCCATTCATTCCTTGTCCCTTCGCATCTGCTCTCTGCCACTGCACATCAATCCCCCCCCCCCAATAAAAAAAATTCAAGTGAAAAAAGGGAAGAGAATAAAATGAGAAAATTTTTAAAAGGGAAGGAATTAAAACTTTCGTTATGGAAGCTGCAGTGTGACCCAACAAGTCACTCCATATACCCCTTTGACCACACATCTCTACCTGCAAGCGTTCATTGCAAAGAGTCATTGGTCTGGTTCGAGGCCCCCTGGTCAACATTACGTGTTCGATGCTGGGACCACACTAGGACTCTTCCTGGACATCCAGCTGCCGCCCTGTGTTGTGGAGATCCTGTAACTTCGGGTCTGCGAGTCATAACCCTGGGCCTGGGCATCTGTAGGGTTGGTCTGCCAGATGGGAAATGGGGACAGTTTTCCCATGGTCACAGTTTCAGGACTGGCTCACCTGCACCTGCGCTAACTGTGTTGGCTCTCTCGTGTGGTCAGTACGCTTAATCTCAGAGCTGTCTCTCTAGCTGCCGCCTCACGGCCAGCATCTTCAAACACCCTTCCTCTTTCCTCTCCTACACCTACACTTTTCCCCACTTCTGCTTCATAGCATCAGAGTGCCTGTGCCCTGCTATTCCAAGACAGACATTCTTTAAAGTAAAACTCGAATCCTCTTGTTTTTCTTCACATTATTTCTAACAGGTAAACTTTTCACTCATTGTAATTCATGTCTCAGAAATATACCTATCTAAAGAAAACCATGGGAAAACATCTATGAGGCCAGGATCAGTTTGCATTCACTGCAAAATCTAAGACTGGCAGTGTCAAGTAGTGGAATTTATTTGGTCAAAAGAATTGCATTTCAAGTACAATGAATCAAAAAAATCCCTATAATGTGTTCCACACAGCAAATTCAAGAGAAAATTTTTACAGGAAATATTTATCAAACCTGGATTTGGCAAATGCATCACTGGCTGAATCGAAATCCTCAATCAAAAGCTCGTGGGCAGTAAATCTACCCTGCTCAAAGCCGATGAACTCCAGCAGAGGGCGCTGCAGACTGCTCCCAAGAATCCTGGAGCTTTCTAGGGTTTAACTTTTATCAAGACCCTGAATAGTTTCTTCTACATTCAAATCTGTCATTCTTGGGGCTCAGCGGGGAGCAGGCAAGTCCACAGCAGACGAATGGAGACCACCTGAAGGGTGAGACAGTCTGTCCTGCCTGATGGGCGAATCCATTCCTGATCCAAGGGTCTCCCCTCTGTTTCTCTGGGTGTCAGCTAGAGGAATGAGAGCTAGTGAACAGCCAGGCCCCCTGCCCTTGTTCTTAGTCTCCCTCCCTTACCCCACCCTCCAGCCCGCAGCAGACAGGAGCCTGGAGGAATGGCAACAAGGGTAATTCTCCTTGTCAGGACCGCTCTTCCCCCGGTGCCCTCTGTGTCTGCACTGGTGAATCTGCGTTGGCTGGCAGAGCGGTTTCAGTGCGATTCAGCACAGGCTTCGAGCTGCTGTGTTCCTGGAGGGCTTTCCAGCGGTCCGGGGAGATTTCTTCGGTTGCTGTATTCTCCCGGTGTCCCTGTGGCTCTGCAGTTTCCATGTGAGAGCCTCCGTTGATCTTTCTCTGCTGGGTTTTCTCAACCTGATATTCAGGGGCCAAGAGCCTTATTTACTCTGCCTACCGGCGCAGTGACACTGTCCTTTTTGAGATCAGTCTGCTGGATGTCGAAGAGCACACAGGCAGCCTCCCTCAGGACAGAAGTCACATCACACCTTGCCACCTTAGAATCATCCGTCTTATACCACCGGCCATTGCCAGCTTTGACAAAACGGAAGTAACGTCCTCTGAGACAAGTCACACCGACATGGACCATCACAGCGTAGAGGGTATACACCAATGGTCTTCTATTCGGTTCTGACATGAATGGCTGCAGGTCAAGGTACTCAAGGTACCCCACTCCCCCGACACTTTGTCACCCGTGAAGTCTAAGAAGCCTTTCAACATCAACAGGAGGCACGTTGCACAGACAGGGTCTTGGAAGCGACATCATTTTCCTGACAACTGTCTCAAAGACAGGCATTTTCTGCACACAGCTCTTCAGCCTGCGCTAAAGTCTCCAAGGCTTCGTTCACACTCGGAGCCGTTTTGATATCCAAGCGGAGATTTAGGAAGGAGTCGAAGGTGCTTGAAGGCAGAGAAGACCTCTGGGATCTGAGATCTCTAGGAGCCTCCAAATGTTTCGCGGACCAGTGTGCTGCCCTTAGAGGCCCGGTCCCCAGTGCTTGCTCCCTCGAGGCAGGAGGTGCGCATGGCATTCAAGCTGAATATCAGAAACACCCGAGCATCCTTCTTGTGAAGGAAGGCAGGCAACTTGAGTGAGTGCCGGATGACATCCCTGGAGTGGAGGAGACTCTGGTCACACGAGTGTCCATACCACACACCATGCAGCCTCCCTGATGTCAGTAGATCTGAGAGTGCTCCTGGGACTGCAAGTAGTTAGCAAGAGATGCTATGTGTCCTATAATATCAAACTTTCAGCCAAGATCTAATTCTTCTTGTAAAAATAAATGAACACATCCATCTCAGTATATAAATTTGCTTTGTCATTAATAAATGGTAATATATTATATATGTATGTACATAAAGAATTGCTTTTAAATAAATTTCTTTTTTAAAATGTTCTGGTTGGGTTTTGTCAACTTCACACAATCTAGAATCATTGTGGAAGAAGAATGTCAATTGAGAGATCGAGGCCATCGCATTTCCTGTGCGGTTTGTTAAATATTGATTGATATGGGAGGGCCAAGGCCACTGAGGGCCATGTCATAGTGTACTGGGAAGATGATCCTGTGTGGCATTAAAATGGTGAGCAAGTCCAGGCTAGCCAGCCAGCAAACAGTGTTCCTCCACGGCCTCTGCTTCAGTTTCTATGCCCAGGTTCCTCTTTATGAGAGTCTGTAACCTGTGAGCGGGGATGATAGACTCTTTCCTCCCTGGCAAAGTTGCTTTTAGTCATGATCTTTATCACAACCACAGAAAGTTATACTAGGACAGAAATTGGTACCAGAGAGTAAATTAATGCCATGGCAGACCTGACCAAGTTGTCATGGGAGGATCGTGAAGGATTTTAGAACTCTGCGCTTGAAAAGCTGCTATGTGTTCAGAGCTTAATGAGCTCTTGTGGGAATTTGTAAGATTAAAGCTGGGAGCAGAGCAGACGATGGAGGCCTGGCTGTGAAGTTTCAGAGGGAGATTCGAGAGGCCCTTAAAGACTCTACTGGGGCCTCTCATGTGATATTTTGAATTAAGGATCTGTCTTCTGGTCACTGAGGCTGAAGAGTCAGCTGTGATTAAGAGCCCAGCATCATAAGAGTGAAATCTTCTGGGAGTTAATTCCTCACAGTCGGCATGCAGAAGTCATGGTCCAAAGTGGGCCAAGGTTGTCTCTGGCTGGCATCTGAAATTAGTAACATGTGAGAGTTCCCCAGGTGGTACTGATTTTGAAGGCATGAAGGGGTCATGGAGATCAGCTAAGGCTTGGCACTGTGAGAGGCCATTAGTGAAAGTGCAGCCTCAGTTGGAAGCCCAGGATTGCAGGGAACATAGAGAAAAATTGAGACTTAGTGCCACCTGGCCGGGTCAGAGTCCCTGAAGAGAGCGCAGGAGAAGTTACTGGTTAAGGCCGCAGGGAAAACCCCAGCATTTTGGAGATGCCAGTACCATTGAAGAGCCACAAAGAACAGCGGCAGCTGTGGTATGGGGATGCCCTAAGCCTATGCGATGAGTTATATGTGCTGTGGATGGGAGAGCCAGAGAGGTGGAGCTGTCCAAGACCTCTGGCTCCCAGAGGACGATGCATGGATTCCGGAAGTGGGCCATTGAGCTACAGTAATTAGTATTGTAGGAGTTCTGTTTTGCTTTGCTTTGATTGTAGCTGTGCCTTGGTTCTTCCATCTTGGCATAAGAAGTGTGTAATTTATTTCTTATTTCATAGGAGCCCACAGTTAAGAGACTTTGAATTTTTAGAGACATTTTGGATTCTTTAAAGAGACTGGATTTTTAAAGCATTTCAATTTTTAAAGACAGTGGTGACTCTTCAAAGTTGGATTTTTAAAAAAAAATTTTTATTAAAAGATTTTCTATTCATTTTATGTATCAACCACAGATTTCCTTGTCCTCCCTTCTCCTACCTCCCAGCCTTCCCCCCTAAGGCATCCCCCATTCCCACCCCCTCCAAGGCAAGGTCTCCCCTGGGGAGTCAGCAGAGCCTGGTACATTCAGTGGGGGCAGGTCCAAGACCCTCCTCCCTGCACCCAAGGCTGTGCAAAGTGTCTCATCATAGGCACTAGGCTCCAAAAAGCTGGCTCATGCACTAGGGACAGGTCCCGGCTCCACTGGGGGCCTCCTAAACAGTTCAAGCTAAACAACTGTCTCACTTATCCAGAGGGCCTAGTCCAGTACCATGGGGGCTCCTCAGCTATTTGGTCCACAGTTCATGTGTTTCCGCTAGTTTGGCTAGTTGTCTCTGTACTTTTTCCAGTCATGGTCTCGATATCTCTTGCTCATAGAATCCCTCCTCTCTCTCATTGATTGAACTCCTGGAGCTCTGCCTGGGACCCAGCCGTGAATCTCTGCATTTGCTTCCATCAGTCACTAGATGAGAGTTCTATCATGACAGTTAGGGTGTTCGGCCATCTGATCACCAGAGAAGGTCAGCTCAGGCACCCTCTTGACCATTGCCAGTAGTCTATGGTGGAGTCATCATTGTGGATTCTGGGGACCTTCCCAGCACTCTGCTTCTTCCTATTCCCATGGTGTCTTCATTTATCATGGTATCTCTTTCCTTGTTCTCCCACTCTGTTCCTGATCCAGCTAGAACCTCCTGCTCCCCTAAGCTCTCCCCACCCCACCCCGACCCTTGTCCTCCCTGGAATGGTTTTACATTGTGGATATTGGCATTAACATGAAACCCTGAGGATAGACAAGAGAGGAAAGGTTGATGTGATGGTGATGGACTGGGTATGTTAAGTTGACAAGGGGGTTGTCCTGGTTGGTTTTTAACACAAGGAAACGTCAGCTGGGGAAATAAACCTCAATAGAGAGAATGCCTTCACCAGACTGATGACATTGTGATCAGGACTGATGGGGGAGGACCCAGTTCACACTGGGAAGTGCCACCCCTGGGAAGGTGGTACTGAGTGGTATGGGGAGGCAGGCTGAGCAAGCCATGGGGAGCAAGCCAGTTGGCAGCACACCTCCACGGTCTCTGCTTCAGCTCTTGCCTTGAGATCCTGCCTTGACTTCCCTCCATGATGGACTACTAGCTGTAAAGTGAGACAGACCTTTTCATCCCCAAGTCACATTTGTTTATGGTATTTAACAGAGCAACAGAAAGCAAACTAGGCCAAAAATGAATACTTATTTTTGTGTGTGGCACATGCACAGATGTGTACATGTTCATGCATGTGCACATGTATATGCAGGTAGACATGCACATGGAGGTTGATATGTACATGTTCATGCATGTGCACATGTATATGCAGGTAGACATGCACATGGAGGTTGATATTAGGTGTCTACCTTATAAAATACATTTCTTTATGACTTATTATCAATACATGTGTGACTTGCATACCTACTTTTTTATACCTCTGAAGCCATGTACAGATTTCTAATGTGAAAAGGGTCATGAGTGGGCAAGTTTAAGAAGCCATGCCCTAGGTGACGGCTTCTCTTCATGAGGCCTGCAGAGATCAGATTCCCCCAGCCCTATCCCGTTCTCTCCTCTGCCTCTTCTCCCACACTATCATGTGTCCTGGGGCCTCTGCCCAGCCCAGATTTCTTCTCTGAACTTCAAGTCTAGATCTCAAATACCCCAAACTCAGCATGGCCAACACTGGCCTTCGTCACCCCTCTGAGACCTGCTCCTTAACTCGCCCCGTGGTGGGAGCTGGCCTGACCCTTGTGTGCACTGCTCACTCATCCCTGATAGTCCCCGTCCTGGCCTCACCCACTCCATCCGCAGTGCCTTCCAGACACCTCTGAAACTTGCCTTCAATCTTCAGCTCCGATGCTGCCACTCTGGTCTCAAGACCTTGGCCGCTGTGTGCTCTTGGAGGACTCTCTTCCCACTGACTCTCACCAAAGGCTTCTTTAACAAAGCTGGCAGAGGGACCTCAGATGAACACATCTGCGTGACTGCTTCAGTTGGCCTCCGCTTGTGTCATGCAAGTTGATAGTGTTTGCTGGCACTGACCCTGGAACTTCCGGTTTGCTCACTAACCGGCACTCTCTGGGTGAACCCCCCCCCCCCCCGCCCCACACTCCTTCCTCTTTCTGGCCTTCCATCTGCTTATCCTTGCCTCTCTCCTATGACTTGGCCGAACCGTCCCTTCACGGTTGCACGAGCCACCCTGCCCCACCCCACGTCTTCCTAGCAGCCTGCACTATTTCAGCTTGGCCATGCCTCCCGTGGAGGTGGGGGTTGTCTGCTGCTGCCTGGTGCGCACTGGGCAGCAAGGAGCCCTTTTGCTGGCCCTTGAGAAGTATTTGTGAAATGAATGGAACTGGATAAGGGAGTGTTGGAGCTGAGGGTAAGATGGAAGGACCCCAATTCTTCCTTGACCACGCCAACCCTATGGCCAGAACCCCAGTGACAAGCTGGTATCTCTGGATAGACTTTCTAGGGAGGCTCCACCCCACTGGCTTTGAAATCCCCTGAGTATAATTTGTAAGGTTAGCACGTGGGTGCCCGGGCTCACCAGATGGTGTCAGCCTGTGCAGCAGCCTCTGTCTGTCTTTCAACACCAGGATCTGCCCAGGAACAGAACAACAGTGTTCCCTGGTACACAGTACAAGGGGCAGAGAATTCAACCCATTGGCCAATAACCAAATTGATCTTTAAAAGTTAAGCTAAATTTTTAAATTTTTACTTAAACAATTTTAATTTTAATACACATGCGCGCGCACACACACAGGAGAGAGAGAGAGAGAGAGAGAGAGAGAGAGAGAGAGAGAGAGACAGAAAATACAAGTACATGCATGGAGATCAGAGGACAATGTTTTGGAGTTTGTCCTCTTCTTCTCTTGTGAGATATGGGGATCAAACTCAGGTCCTCAGGCTTAGGAAGCCTCTTCACGTGCTGAGCCATCTTGCCAGCCCCAATTTTAGTTTTAAGTCAAGATGGCTTTAACGGTTTTATTTTTTGGTTTTTTTAAATTGGTTTATTTTATTGGTGTTTTGCTTGCATGTATATCTATGTGAGTGTGGGATCTCCTGGAACTAGAGTTACAGACAGTTGTGAGCCACCCTATGGGTGCCGGGAATTGAACACGGGTCCTCTGAAAGAGCAGCTAGTGCTTTTAACTGCTGAGTCATCTCTCCAGCCCTAAAGGTTTGTTTTTTTTTAAATCAAAAATTTCAAACCAATTTATTTATTTGTTTATTAGTTAATTTATTTGTGTGTGCCTGTTGTGTGGAAGGCCAGAGGACAACTTTTGGGAGTCATTCACTCCTTCCACTTTGTGGGCCCCAGGGATGAAACTCAGGTCCCTAGGCAAGTGTTTTTATCCCCGGAGTCATCTCACTGTCTTTTTAAATGCATGCTCTTCATTTTTCTATACTGGGAATTGAACTCAAGGTTTTGTGAGAGTTAGAAAGGTGATTTCTACCCCTGAGCTACATCCCAGGTTCCTGTAGGTCCCATTTCCCATCTTAAGGGAAATGTCAGTCAGTTTTCCTATGCTATATTTAAGAACTGTCAGGTCTTAATTATGGTTGCTATTGCTGTGATGAAACACCATGACCAAAGCAGGTTGAGGAGGAAAGGATTTATTTGACTTACACTTCCACATCACTGTTCATCATCAAACAAAGTCAGGACAGGAACTCAAGCAGGGCAGGAACCTGGAGGCAGGAGCTGATGCAGAGGCCATGGAGGAGTGCTGCTTACTGGCTTCTTCAGCCTGCTTTCTTATAGAACCCAGGACCACCAGCCCAGGGATGGCACCACCCACAATGAGCTAGGCCCTCCCCCATCAATCACTAATTAAGAAAACATCCTACAGCAGGATCTTACAGAGGAGGCATTTTCTCAGTTGAGGTTCCTTCCTTTCAGATGACTCTAGCTTGTGTCAAGTTGACACAAAATTAGCCAGTACCAAGTGCAATTTGTACTTCTCATCAGACAGTTGCCTTTAATGCTGTTACAGTTGATCACATCTGAGACATTGCATAGTTTAAGCATCTTTAGGATCTTCTATTTTAGTGATACTTTAAGAACATGGCATCTCTCTGTTACCATTCCCAGAGCATGGTTTTATATCCTTTCTTAATTAGTTTATTGAGAGAGATTTGCTCCAAGTCATGTACCCATGTAATAAAAATCCTTGCTGTTGTATTTAGAAGACTGTGTCCAACATAAATTCCACTCCCAAATCTCCTCATAATGAGCCTCCATTGAGATAATGAGTTTCTTGGGAGGACTTGTATACATTATAAATACTGATGAGTATTTTTATAATATACACAATGCTGATGAACTATTTTCCCTGTTACTAGGAGCGAGAGGAATCTTGGGCAGATTTTCCAATAGCCAACAGTACCTTCCCCACCCCAGGCCTGCCTCCCCTGGGAGTCTAAGCCCTCATCATTGCTCCATCCCCCACCCCATCAAATTCTTGACTGTCCCCAATATTGGATAAAAGTCTTAGTGGAAAGAAGCTCCTGGATTGGATCATGCTGACCTATGATGACTGAAACCACTCATTATTATGCTGGCCCACGTCTTTCCAGAGAAATGTTCTTTTTTTTTTCTCTTGAGACAGGGTTTCTCTGTGTAATAGTCTTGGATGTCCTGGAACTTGCTTTGTAGACCTGACTGGCTTTGAACTCACAGAGATCCACCTGCACCTCTGCCTCCTGAGTGCTGGATTAAAGCCATGTGCCACCACACCAGGCTCCCCAGTGAAAGATTCTTATTTTGAAAGTTAGTTGACTATCCCAGGAAGACCTCTGGATTTCCTATAACTTGTGAGTGTCCTAGAGATTGTTTATGAAGAACAGAAACCTACTCAAGGATGCTATCAGCATGAGGTAAGCAGGTAGCCTTGGAGGATACAGAGGCAGAGCTGGGCCAGGCCAGCAGAGAAGGGCTGTCACTGGGGTCAACTCTGCCCGTGACTGCTGTCCATTGACTCTTATCAGCTGCTCAACTTTCCTTCCATGCACAGGGCCAAATGCAGCTGTTGGTGTGCCCATCCAACGGTCTCATTTCTACCCTTAGGGGAGGGTTTCATTGGCACAGTTCAGATCAGGTGGCATCCTGGGCTCACTCCATTCTGCCTGTGGTGGACAAGGCTACATGGGACAGACACAGTCCCTGGTCCAGAGTAAAGACTCAGGTGTGTGTCTGTTGCTATAAAATGGATCTGGGGAGAAGATTGGGAATGTCTTCAGAAATGGGGCTGAAGAGTTCCCTTGCTTAACTAATCAGGGAACTCAGCATGTTGAAGGACCCTGGGGAAAGGAGAGCGGACACTGACTCCTATGTCAATGGCTGGCCCGTGGGTGCACCTCACGAACTGGGCAGGGAGCAGTTGGCACCATGCTTTCTCTCTAAGGGAATAAAATCCCTTCTCACAGCATCGGCTCGGACTCATCTGGTGACTGACTCAAGAAAAAGGAGACTTCCCGTCTGTTGTCCACTCTGTGGGAACTTGGATAAGTGATAGAACCTCTTTGAGATGCTATATGAGGACTGTTAGGTGGACACACATGTCCGTGGTATGTATTATAATCTTCTGTTGTGCTGCCATTTGCTGGTGTGCAAAGTCTCTGAGGACACACGGGAAGAACCTCCGAAGGTGGAGGCTCTGAAGTCACGTGAAGTAGCCGGAAGCTGCTCCCTGTCTTCAGGGCGGTCCTGCTGCAGACAATGGGAGCCACCTAAATCTGCCTTTCGGTAGGCAAAGGCAGAGAGAATCATGCCATCTCAGGCTGCCATGCAGTTTCATGACAGCGCCCACCCTGGGTTCCTTCCCTGGCACCAAAATCACAACACTAATAATTCAAAAGAGAAGCATGCCACCATGGCTCTAAAGGGTGGGAAGGGCCCTTGTGGACTTTGGATTAAATTTTTTTAATTCAAAAAGTATTTTTGAAGATGGGATTTCCCTATGTGTCCCAGGCTGTCCTGGAACCCACAGCACACGGGCTTCCGCTTCCTGAGTACTGAGATTATGAGCCAATAACGGCTGGTCTGCATTTTGGGGAAAGAGGGACTTTAAAAGCTCCAGAAGGCCTGTTGCCAGCAGCAACGCCGTTTCTAGATCGCCCTCGTGGAATGTCCTTCGGGAAGAACAACCCAACCAATCCTCCTTCCGGCCTCTGTAAGCATCTGAACTAAGACAGGCATGTTTCCACAGAGGAGGCAGCGAACAACTTGGGAACACCCACCCCCAAGAAGGGAGGGGAGGGACTGTGAACTCAAACTAGCTTTGCCTGCTCTCATAAATAGGGGTGCCCAGCAGGGCGAGCCAGCCTTTCCACAGGCTTCATTTCCTTTCTTTTAAGGTGTCCTTCATGGCGTTCCCTCACAGCAGGCAGAAAAGGCAGCGCAAGTCCCTTCTTATTCTCCCACACGTAGCCACAGAGGAAGCAACCAGTAGCAAACACGAAAATGCTTGCAAAGCAGCCATCAGAGACCAAGGCTGAAAACCCCTAAGTATGAAGAAGGCAGGTGCCTCCCAAACTCACCTGGACCTAGGCAGGTAAGCACTGGGTCTCGACCCCTTTGGGGGTTGAACGACCCTTTCACAGGGGCCACCTAAGATCATCGGAAAACACAGACATTAACATTACAGTTCATAACAGTAGCAAATTACAGTTATGGGGTAGTCACGAAAATAATGTTATGGTTAGGGGTCCCCACGACATGAGAAACTGTATTAAAGGGTTGCAGCATTTGGAAGGTTGAGAACCACCGGTTTAGGTGGAGGGCATACCTCCAATGACAGATGAGAAAACAGCAATGCAAGGACAACTGACTGGCCCAGTGAATTCTCCAGGCATTGTAGGACATGTAGCATGTCTTCATTTCAGCAACCATGTGGTATTCTGGCTGGCTATGAGTTCTCCTCCATAAGTAACTTAGGCCAAAGTGCTTGCTGTGTGAGGGGCTGAAGGTGTAGCTTGGTAGCGGGGCACTTGCCTAGCATGCATTCAGCCCCGGCTTCAATCCACAGCACTGGAAAAAAGAAAAAAAAGCAGCGTCAGTTGCCTATAGTGACTCTGTTTCCAGGTCCCAGAGCCAGGTCTCAAATCAGGCCCTGCCCCACCTCCAGCACTGAGCTGGGTACAGATGTGGTAACAGGAGGCACATGAAGCTGTGGCGGGGGAGGGGTTTGATGAAGACATCCCATTCAGGTCTGGGAACTCCAAAGTCTCTCACTCTCTGCACATTGTCCATTTGTAGGTCTCTGAGTTAGCTGCCATCTTCTACAGCAAGAAGAAGCTCCTCTGATGAGGGCTGGAAGATGCACTGACCTGTGCAGAATGGCATTAGCTCATTTATCACTGTGTTCCTCTAGCAGAAGAAGAGTATTAGGTTTTCTCCTAGGGTCATGACTTACCTAGTCTCAGGGATTGGGGCCACATTAGCAGTGTCAGATGTGAGTTCTACCTCAAGGAGTGAGCCTACTCAGAAAGTGGATGGAGATTCCATAACGTCTGCGCCGCGATTGCACAAGTATATCTTGTAGGCAGGTGGCTGTTGTGGGTCAGAGTTGGTAGTTGGGTGATGTTGATTACCTTTCTCCTGTAGTAACGTGTAGAGAAATTTACAGCATCCCCACTAGTCAGTGGGGATGAAGCCGCTGGTGGGGCACCCGCTTGACTTTGACATGTTCAATGACGTTAAGTATGTGTTGTCTTCCACAGAAGGATCCTGCCACTAACTGCCACCAGATTGTGGAGAGTAACCAATAACCTTGGCAATGGCCTATGGTGTTTGTGGGTGTGAATATATATGATACAGTGATAGGATGAATATGAACATATATTTATATTCATTGTATATTCAATGAATATTCATATTCATATAAGATGTTGAATTCCTGTTCATAGAATATATATTCAATTAACATTCATACTCATAGAATGTTACATTCATATTCATATTCAATATTTGATGAATATGAATAAATATTAATTTTATCAGTACATTCATTCATCAGTTCTGTTCCTCTAGAGAGTCCTGACTACTGCAGGAAGCATCTATTCAAGACCTTTAGTGGTGTTTTCCTCCCCACATCCCTCCTTTAACCTGCCCCATCCTTCTCCTCTATTAATCCTCCTATTCTAGTTCCCCTTTATCTTTTATAACACTATCCTCTATTTCCCTTCCCTTGGAAGATCCTCCACCCCCTCCAACCCCTTACTAGGTACCTAACCTCTGTGGTTAATTGGATAAGCTTAAAAGGAAGCATCCATATATAAGAGAAACCACACACTATTTGTCTTTTGAGTATGGGTTACTTCACTCGTGATGATTCTGTTTTTACATAATATCATCATGTAAACATACACCATGTTCATTATCCATTCATCAGTTGATACACATCTAGATTGTTTCAAATTCCTATGATGAATACAGCAGCAACCAACACGGATAAGCAAGTGTGTCTGTAGTAAGCTGTAGAGTCCTTGGAGCGTATGCCCAGGAGTGGTAGAGCTGGATCTGGTGGGAGATTGACTCTCAGCTTTCTGAGGACCCTCCATAGCAGCTGTGCGAGTTTGCACGCGCACCAGCAATGAATAATTGTTCTTACCCTGCGTCCTCGCCAGCATGACCTGGCTATCATTTGTTTTATTGATCCTGGCCATTCTGACTGGGATAAAATAAAGTCTCAAAGTAGTTTTAATTTGCCTTTCTCGGATGGCTAAGGATGTTGAACATTTTTTAAAAAGGGTTTCTCAGCCATTTGTATTTAATCTTTGGAGAACTCTATTTTTAGTTGCGTATCCCCCTTTTTTTGGTTTTTGGAGACAGGGTTTCTCCATGTAGTTTTGGCTCCTGTCCTGGATCTCATTCTGTAGACCAGGCTGGCCTCAAAATCATAGAGATCCCCCTGGCTCTGCCTCCCGAGTGCTGGGATTAAAGGCGTGTGCCACCACCGCTCAGCGTGTATCCCATTTTTAATTGGCTTATTTGTTTTCTTAATGTTCAGGTTTTTAATTTTTTTTAGTTCCTTATATATTCTAAATAATAATTCTCTATCAGACATATAACTGGCAGCGTTTGTCCCGTTCCATTTGTCCATTTCAATGACGGTTTCCTTTGCTATACAGTATTTCAGCTTTATGAGGTCTCATTTATTAATTGTTGGTTTTAATGTGTTCATTTCATTCATTCTGCTGTATTTTAATTGTTGTTTATTTCCATTTCATTGATTTTGACCCTAGATTTTATTATTTTGGGTATTATTTCTTCTTGTTTTTCTAGAATTTCCAGGTATGCCATTAAGTTATCAATATGAGATCTCTCCAATTTTTTTTTTTTTATGTAGTGCTATGAACTTGCCTCTTAGGCTGGCCTTCACAATGTCCCATCAGTTTGAAAATGTTGTTTTTTCATTTTAATTCAACTCTAAAAAAGTTTTAAATTTCCTTCTTGATTCCTGACCGAATTTTCATCCAGTGGGGAGTTGCTCGGCTTCCGTGGGTTTGTCCACTCTGCTGTTTCTACTGCTGATGTCCAGCTTTTCTCAAGGGTGGTCAGAGAGGACACCGGCATTATTTCAACTTTCTTCTCTGAGGCTTGTTTGTGTCCTAACGTGTGCTCAGCTTTGGGTGTTTGTGTGGAATGTCCTGCAGTTGTCTGTTAGGTTCCTTTGATTCATGACATTAACTCCAGCACTTCTTTGTTTAGGTTTTGTCTGTGTGCTGGTGAGAATGATGTGCTGATATCACCGACAGCACTGTGGTAGGGTCAACATGGGATTTTAGCTGTAGTAGTGTTTCTTTTATGAACACGGGTGCTCTCATGTTCGGTACATAAAGGTTAAGAATTGTAATGTCCTCTTGGTGGATTTTTCCTTTGATGAGTATGTAGTATCCTTCTCTGTCTCTTCTGATTACTTTTGGTTTGAAGTTTTTTTTAGTCAGATATTGAAATAGCTATGCCTGCCCGCTTTGTGGGTCCAGTTGCTTGGAATATCTTTTCCCATTTTTTTCCCCTGATGCGATGTCTGACCTTGATGGTGAAGTTTATTTCTTAGAGAGCAAAAAGATGGGTCCTGTTTTATAATCTAACCTGTTAGTTTGTGTCTCTTTATTGAGAAATGGAGAGCATTTGATTCTGATATTTTATTTTGTGGTACTCTTTTGATGTACTGTTCTGGGATTGTTTATCCCTTGTGTTCTCTTGGATGCAGTTAACCTTTTCTGCAGACTGAAACTTTTCTTCTACTGCCTTCTGAAGAGCTGAATTGAGGGACAGAAATTGTGCAGTTTGTTTTTATTGTGGGATGTTTTTATCTGTCGATTGTGACTCATGGCTTTGCGAGGTATAGTAGTCGGGGCTGGCATTTTTGCTCTCTCAGAGATGTAGAACATATATCCAGGCCCTTCTGACTTTCAGACTCCGTTGAAAAGTCAGGGTTTTTTTTTTTTTTTTTTTTTAATGGGCCTGCCTTCATATGCTATTGGCCTTTTACCCTTGCAGGTCTTCTAATCCTTTCTCTGTTCTGTAACTTTAGTGTTTTGATTATTTTGTGCTGTGGGGATATTTTTCTGGTTCTGTCTAGTTGGTGTCATGCATGCTTCTGTATCTTGGTAGACACAGCCTTCTTCAGATTGAGGAAATTTTCTTCTGTAATTTTGTTTAAAAATATTTGCAGTACAGCTGATTGTGGTGACTCACACCAGTAGGATTTGTTGAAGGAAGCAGAGGCAGGAGGATCAGGAGTTCGAGGCCAGCTTGGGCTACATATTTTTAAAAGATTGCTGTGCCTCTGACCTTGGTTTCTTCTATACCTATTATTTGTAGGTTTGGTCTTTTCATAATGTCCCAGATTTCCTGGATGTTTTGTGCCCGGAATGTTTTAGATTTAGCATTGTCTTTAACGGAGCTAGCTATCCATCCACTTCTACCTTTTCTTTGAGACCTGACATTCTCTCTTCCGTGCCTTTCAATCTGTTGGTGAGACGTACTTCTGTGGCCTTTGTTCGACACACTGAACTTTTCATTTCTAGTTACATTTAAGTTTGGCTTTTCTTTAGGGATTCTAGTTCTTTGTTAAGTTCTACTTTCACACCTTAAATTGTTTTCATTATTTCTTTCAACTCTTTGTTTTTATGGTCTCTGTTAAAGCATTTATTCATATCCTCTTTGAGGTCCTTGAACATACTCATAATTGATACTTTGAAATCCTTATCTCATGCTTCAGCTAAATTGCTTTTTCTCAGGACCTATCACAATGTGGTTGCTACCTTCTGGAAGAAGCATCTTGTCTTGGCTTTTCATGTATGTTTTGCCCTGGGATCTAGGCATCTGGAGTTATGATATTTGAAGTTATGATGTTTTTGGCATAGATATCTGTTGTCTTCTTTGTTGGGTAGGTGTTCTGTTCCTTGGTTGCTGTTAACCACTCTGGGTCCTATCCTAGTGTGGCCGTGGGGTCCCTGATAGGGAGTGTTTCTGTGGGTGACCAGTTGTCACAAAGGACTGGAGTTGGGATAGAAGGAAAGCCTGGAAGGGGTGACAGGAAAGAACTAGGGGGACCCTGGGTCTGGATCAAGAGGCAGAGTCCCTAGGGAAAGGAGGAGAGCTGGACATAGGGGCTTCTGTGGGCAGGCTACAGCAGGACCGAGAGAATGAGTGGAGGGGCCAGAATGGAGGTCAAGAAGGGCAGTAATGGTTGCCTCCCAGAGTCCAGCCTAGAGTGGCCACTGGTGTCCCTTGCAGAGAGTGTGACCACTGGAGTCCCTTGTAGAGAGTGTGGCCACCGGAGTCCCTTGTAGAGAGTGTGACCACTGGAGTCCCTTGTAGAGAGTGTGACCACTGGAGTCCCTTGTAGAGAGTGTGGCTACTGGTGTCCCTTGTAGGGAGTGTGGCCACTGGAGTCCTTTGTAGAGAGTGGTTCTGCAGGTCAGTCAGTATCACAAGTGAATGAAGATGGGCTAGATGGGCTGAGAGCTACAGTGAGAAAGAACTTGGGGGACCCTATGTTCACTAAAACTGAACACTTAGACAAACCTTGATTGGATATATGTTTTTTTATTATTTAAGCCAGTCTTTGTAACCACTACCAAATGTAGATTGATTTAAGTAGAAGTTTGGTGTTGCTGAATTGGACTTCAACCTCAGAGATTCTACTGTGTATTAATTAAATATAATAGCTACCTCTGATTTCTTATATTACAGACTAAGAACTTTCTAACTTGCTCATGTGGACAGAGGCATTTACAGGAATAATGTTTTGTCAGTGCCTTCTAAGGTCCACTATGTCCCAGGGCTCTGTGGGGCTTCTCTCAAGAATGTCCAATAACTGTGACAAGGCACTTGTTCCCTTGTTCAGGGGCCATGGAAACCTTACCTGGCAGACTCTAGCCTGTGTCTAGTCTATAAAGAGGAGGAGCATCACAGAAAAAATTTTCTTCCATGTTTCCAAGTGAAGCCACAATTAAGCAAGGTCCTTAATTTATCCTCACACAGATGAAACAGCCAATAAGAGGGTAGAGGGAACAGGGATTCTTTCCAAGCCCAAGTGACCCTTGAGGACCAGATGCTCAGTTGGCTTTGACAGTAAAAAAAACAAACAAAAAAATAATAATTCTGGCTACCTGCATGGTCTGAAATACCTACCAGGAAAATATAACCAAAGACTACAGTGATTAGTAGTTTTTTTTTTTTTTTTTTTTTTTTTTTTTTTTTTTTTTTTTTTTTTTTAACAGTTCAGGGGAATCATACTTACATATGAGGTGCAGTTTAGAAACCTGTTTCTCTCTAGTGATTTTCTTCTTGGTAAGGGAACTGTTTCCCAGACCTTGGCTCCATGCAATGCTGCAGGGCTTACTTGTAGCCAAGAGAGACAAGCCCACCATCGATTTAGCCTAAATATCAAATGATGGTTAAATGTCTTCTCTTTTTCTAGCAGCCATCTGGAAGGGACCTCACACTGTAGTTCCAGCCACTCTGACAGTTACCACAATGCTTGAAACAAGATACAGGGTTTGTCACTCTAGAGTCTAGTTTTTGGGACCAAGAGCAACAAAGAGAAACTCACAGAAGCCCTGTAGCCCATCAAGAGATTTTAATGGGCTTTTATTTGGACATTTATGTGGTGATATTGTGTTCCCCAAAATATTGTGCACCCTAATAAACTTATGTGGGGTCAGAGAACAGAACAGCTGCTAGATATAGAGGCCAGAAAATAGTGGCACTCACACCTTTAATCCCAGAAAGTGAGCCTTTAATCCCAGGGAGTGAGGCAGAAAGCAGAAAGATACATAAGGCGTGAGGACCAGAAACTAGAAGCTTTTAGCTGGTTAAGCTTTTAGGCTTCTAGCAGCAGTTCAGCTGAGAGCCATTGGGATGAGGACACAGAAGCTTCCACTCTAAGTTGTGGCTGGTTCTGCTTCTCTCATCTTCCAGTATTCACCCCAATAACTGGCCTCAGGCTTGATTTTATTAATAAGACCTGTTAAGATTGCTGCTACACATTTCTTTCTTTCTTTTTCTTTCTTTCTTTCTTTCTTTCTTTCTTTCTTTCTTTCTTTCTTTCTTTCTTTCTTTCTTTCTTTCTTTCTTTCTTTTCTTTCTTTCTTTATTTATTTATTATGTTTATTTTATGTATATGAGTGCTTTGTTTTCATCCATACCAGAGGAGGGCACCAGATCTCATTACAGGTGGTTGTGAGCTACCAACCATGTGGTTGCTAGGAATTGAACTCAGGACCTCTGGAAGAGGAGTCAGTGCTCTTAACCTCTGAGCCACTTTTCTAGCTCCTATTTGGACATTTAAATAATGTACTCTGGAGGCTGGAGAGATGACTCCATGGTTAAGGGTACATACAGGCTGCTTCTCCAGAGGCTCTGGGTTTAATTCCCAGGACCCACATGACAGATCATAACTGTCCACAACTCCTAGGTGAAGGGATGTACTTCAGTGCTTCGAGGCTGGAATAAAAGGCTATATTCATTCTTAAGATGCCTCTGAGTCTTCTTTCCATGGAGTCTCTTGAACCCACACACAGTTACACCCACACACACACACACACACACTCCGTTCTCCTCTGGGTGACATCTAGGATTCACAGCTTGCCTGCCCCAGGCCTCTCCTTTAAGTTCTAATAAATTGTCCAGAATGTAAACCAGACCTTACTCCTGTCACGCTAAGCTGTCCCACATTTGCTCACTGACTCTACCCTCTCCTATCAGGCAGATTATGTCTCAACTTCAGATCTGAAAGGCTGTATTTCTTTAGTTTCCTGGAGGACACGCCGTGCACTAACAATCACACCTCAGGCCCAGAGTTAAGCTTCTTTGTAGAGCATGGTCAGTCAGCCGGGGCAGGACAACAGCCTGACTATAGCTGAGGTTTCATGAAGGAGGTGGGGAGTGTCTGATGATGTTTGTCACTGACATCTCCAGGCACTGGGGTGGGGTGGGGGGAGGCTGTTTATTCTACTCAACAGCAGAAGCAAATTTCCATATTAGCTGCCTGCCTGTTCCATGCCAGCCTGTCCTGGGGCCACTTTTCCTCAGTACCCTCTGGCTGAGTGACACTTAGGGATGCTGTAGCCTTTCATGGCTGAGCCACTTAGGTTTCATTTTAAAACACCTGCACAGCCACAGGCTTGAATCTCCCTGGGATCACCTAAAACCAGCGGAACCAGGACTGATGAGCTGTTTCCTCCCCATGGAGTAGGGGCCTGGATCCGGAAGGGAGAACCTCACCCTCAAAAGCAGAGCTTTGCTCTCAAGTCTGCCTCGTGCACAGCCAAGAGCAGGCACATGGGGTGTCCCTGTGTCCTGGTGAGCATGGTTATTTTTAGGGTAGATTGCATACGGCCTGAGATGATGGCGGGCACGTCCAAATCATCTGGGTCACCTCAACACCACCCAGGACTTGGGAAATTATGAGTGCACAGGGGAAATGAGAGCCCTGGAATTATCTGGAAGCATCTGGAAGGCTGGTGAAGCAGAAGTGAAGGACAGCATAGCTCTCTTCTGGATCTGCCACCAGCTATGACGTCATATAACTGTGACCCCAGGCAGCTCGTGGGGGCTCTCTGCACCTCCCCAAAGTGGGAAACGGAAACCATCGGCAGGCATGTGACTATACCATACATCCAGACACTTTGTCATCACACTGTTGGCAAATGAGGGAACTGAGGCACAAGAGGCCATGCCCTCCGAGATGCTCTTGCTGCAGCTCTGGAGAGCCAGGCTCTCTCCAACACACTACAGGTGCCTTGTCCGTCAATGTGTGTTAGCAGATTTAGCGCCTGTATAGACAGACACTCCAGGATTCACCCCAAGGGATGGAGACATGGAAAATAATGCTGTTCATCACAGTACTGGTAAATGGAGATGGGATTATTAATCACAGAGCACCAGCACAGAAGACATCTGTTTGCCCCCACTCTGCTTCCACTGATAAATGTGCATGGCAAAACAAAGCTGTCTGTACCATCCCATCAAATGAAGACACCTGAGGCCATTTTACTTTTTGAGGTGGGGGTCCATAGGTAGCCAGGCTGGCCACAGATCTATGAGCCTTCTGCTGCAGACTTCTCTGAGTGCTGGGGTTAATATAGGTGAGAGGTGCCAGGCCCAGGCAGGTATCACATTCTAAACAGTACGCACAGGTCCTAGGATCTCCTTTCTGCTCCAACCACATTCCTCTAGGAGAAGGTATGTATTGGTGCTGGCTGCATCCCAGGGACACGGTGTTGTGGCTTTTCCTGGGGAGGGACATCCGTTCACCTCAGATGGGGCACCAGCAGCCCAAAGAAATGAGTCTATGGAATTATTCACGGGGGCGTGGGTGACTCAAACACAGAGACATGACCCAAAGCCCACCCTAGCCTGGGTGAAGACACAAGACAGAGAAACTGTCATGGAGCTCCTGCATGCCTTGCAAGCAGCTCAGCTGGCAGGCAGGAATCTTCTCTCTCCAGCGCTTCCTGCTGCCTTTATAACCTTGGGGCCAGGTCTTGTGACTCTGGGGACTTACATGACTTTCTCCTCCTTTCAGGAAGGGTGTCAATTGGGAGAAAATGGTTCCACAACTAGCTTAGGGGGTTGCCAGTCTAGGATATTGACAGCTTCCTGTCATATGCACAAGAAAGACATTCTTGGCTGTCTGGGAGACTAGGTGTGGAGCTCTGTCCTCTGGGTATGAAATGAAATTGATCAGGTGTGATTACTTCCATGACTCTCCTAAGATGGTTCCATTAACATCACCTTATGGGGGAGGAAGGGGTTCTGAGCTTCCCCCAGCCTCCATGATACATGAGTCAACAGTTACTGGGGTGGGGGGGTGTCTCTGTGGTATAACTGCCAGTAAGTTCTCACGCTCCTGTAAGTAATACCCACAAACTCACTGGTTCACTGGGTTTGGAGGGCTCCTTTCTCTGGTGGGCCATTACCCTCTTTATATGGGGTGAACAGAAGTGGATTTTCTAGAGAAAGTCACATGATGCTGAAACTAAGTGGAGGGATTGGGACTCTGAGTTTCTCAATTCTTCTTTCTTTGTGTAAAATACTTGGTTCCTCCTCAGCCGGACCCTGCTTCCTCAACTGCAAGTTTACCACCCTGAAAATGCCAACGGTAACTCGTGTCTACACATTCTGTATCTATGAAGGCCACTGTTGGATCTGACATCTGAGTCATTGGGCATGTGGCCATGTGTTGTCCCCATGTGAGAGGAAGCACAGATCACTGCTGGTGCCTGTCTGGCCAGGGGTCCTAGAGGACCGAGTGGACCCCAGTAGTGGTCACCTGTGGTCTGAGAAGCCCAGTAGAAAGTTTCAGATTTCTTTTTAAAAGCTCAATACAGCTTACGTTTTCCATAACAAATGTTCTTCTTTTATCTGTAATGTAGAAAATGAGGCCTGTCTTGGATTAGATGAACTTTCTCTAAAATCCTAAAATCCTGAGAACTCTATGCCCCCCCCCCCCCCCCCGCCGGCTTCTCTTCTGCTCCTTGGCTTCTTGAGGGATCTGTTTTGTTCCCCAATACCTTCTACTTGGAGACACCGCTCTGGGGTCTGATGGGGACAGTGCTGGCAGAGTGCTGTGGGATCCCTTGTGCATCTAGAGTGCTAAGGGTACCAGTGGGCCAGGGACAGGCAGGGCAGACACCAGGTGGGCGCTGCCTCTAGCTTCGGAGCTAGGTATGCTGAGATGCAGGGGAGATGGAGTCCTTTCTAAAAAGAAGCAAATACCAACAGTTCACGAAGTCCACAGCTAGGATCTGAGAGGCTAGGACATTAGGGAAGGATGTTAATGTAGGAGCCTAGGGTGGGAAGCCGATGAGTTTATTGGAGTTACTTGGAGAGCATGGGCAAGTCACTGGCAGCTGCAGAAATGGGGCGATCTTTCGGGCATGGGCTGGTCCAGGTGCAGGTGCCCAGAAACCTGGGGGACACGGGGACCCAACACACTCCCAGCCCTGACATTCAGCATTTTCAGCTCAGCCACACTTAAGGCCTTCAGAGAAAGGCTTTCTGGAATCAGTTCTGAACCGTTTAGATATATGCTTTTTTGAAACAGAGGACACTTTACGGTCCCACTTTATTTACTTGGTATTTTTGGCATTAAGAAGTCAAACCATACAAAATCCCTTCCTTTGCAGACACACACTCTAGCCCACCTCCTCCCCTCAGGTGAAATGTCAGGGTTCCCAGCCAGGCTGAGGGACACACTCCCACAGCCCAAAACTTGTAGGAACCTCACTGCTCAGTGGTTGATTTCTTCACTGTGTCTTCCTTCTTGGTAATGAAGCAGGCTGACACAGCAACTTGGCCTCAATGGTGTGCCCTCCCGACCATGACACCTGGCGATGGAACTTTCTCCTCTGTTCTGATTGTACCTAGGACCCCTAGTGAGGCGATTCCTTCAGCTGTTCTGGCTGAGTTTTTGGAAGTGATTGAGCCTTAATCTTAATCCCTTTCTTATTTATCTTGATGAACTTGATGCGTCCTCTGAACACGTGAGCTGCCCCTGGTCCTACCTTGGTGGTGGATGTCTGGGAAGCTTACCAAGTCCTGTGGGAGCAGCACCTGGCCAAAACAGGAGCTCAAGGGCAGTAACTGACCTTGTTCCTGTTCAGAAGCTCTCATTGTTCAGGTTTTATGTTCCTACTGCGGCAGGGTGGAGATCCCCCCCCCCCAAGAGAACATGGCCTCAGGCACAAGCCAGTCTCTTTTCTTTGGTGTCCTCTGGGCTCTAGGTCAATGGAACTGTCTCCAAATGTCCCTCTCATACCACCCGGCCCCAGCTGCTGGTCCCTAAACCTACCTTGTTCTGGCCGATGGAAGAGGAGCTCACGGAAATTGTCAAATGGGACTGAACTAGGCCAGGCCACACCAATGGGACCAAGAGCAACCAAGGAAACGCCAGCGCTGTGGACTAGAGGCCTGAAAAAGAGGCTCCTTTCCCAGGGGTGCCACCAAAGCACTGAGGCCCCAGGGCCTTTCATGTTTCTCGTTTATTTGATTTTCTAAGATATCGAAGTGTAAGACTCACTAACCCCGAGTGTGAGGGGGCTCCCGAGCCCACAGGCTAACCCCTGGACAGCTGCTTCTGTGCCCGGACAGAAGGCTGTATACTGTTTGGCTGTGCAGGTCTCTGGAAGACAATCCACATTTTTCAGCGGCAATTTAAATAAGGCCTGGCTGTAAAGCTTTGAGGACTACCTGCTCTTTGGGTGATACACTTAAAAAAACAAAAATAACAACAACCCAAACCTCTGCATTTCAGCTTCTCTTGGAATCTGCTTATACGTGTTCTTGGTGGTCAAGGTAAATTGAACAAGCCTCTACATTCAGCTACGTTCCTCCACGCAGCTGGACATTCCCATGCTGATTGACTGCTAGGGAACACCGAGGAAGGGACTTCTCTGTATGAACCTGCTTGGAGGGTATGTGCCAGACTAGCAGGAGGGGTGCAGCTGAAACCATATGTCTACTGCCTCATTCCTCCCGTGGGAGGAAACCTGTGCTTCCTGCTGGGCTGGGCTTGGGTGGCACTGTCAGGAAGGACAGGGACAGGGGCTTTGGAGTACTCAGGTCACCCTGCCACACCCCTCCCTAGCTCTTCCTCACAGGGGTCCCTTATTTCTTAGTATCTACTTTCTTCTCCATAAAATGAACCTCAAGAGTTTTCGTTGAGGTTCCTAAGTCTATTTACCTCAAGGGTTTTCAATGAGGCTCCTGACTCTGTTTACCTCAAGGGTCAGTGAGGTTCCTGACTCTATTTCCCCTCAAGTTCTTGGTCTTTACTTGGAAACTCTACTGTGAACAGAAAATGCACCCTACATTAAAGAGAAACACACAGCTGCAGCCCACATGCTGAGCTCAGACTGGCCAACAACGGCTAACCTAAGACGGTAACTCTTCTTGAGGTCTACACATAGCCAGGTGTAGAGTGATCTGGAAACTTCCCCATCCCTCCTTGATGGGTCAGAACCATCAACAGTTGCTAGGTGTATAGTTACACTTGACAATGATGGGACCAAGATGGTAGGCAGGTGTTCGGCATTTATTCTAAGCCACAGAGGCCACTGCTCTGGGAGCCGTACATTGGAATAGGCTGCACATACATGAGAGGCTGGGGGCAGGACAGGGTAAACAAGGCGAGAGAAACATTCACAGTGCCGAGCAGCATTTGCACCGGATACAGTCATCTTAATGTCACAGAACAGTCTCACTCAGGACCACCTCATCACATTCAGGAGGTCAGGATCAAGAGTGGTGGGTCTGGTTGGTGGAATCCAGTGGCACAGAGCCCAGCAATTGCCAGAGGGAGTTGGCTAGAACCACTATGGAGAGACCCGGTCTAGCTTCTAGCTTCAGGCTCTAGAGCATGCTTAGCTGAGCCCTTGCCTAACCTAATTCCTGATTTTTCTGGAAAAAAAAAAGATAACCATAAAGTAACAGACCTATGGCAGCCACATCCAGATGTGGGCCCAGGTGGCAGCTGTGCAGCGGGAAGAAGCCAAGCCCTGGTTACGGTGCAGCATTGGGCAGGCCCGGCTGAGGGGTTAGTATCTTCCCAGCTGTTCAGTTAGTAACAGTTTCTTACACTTGTCACGGAAGACTTTTCCCTCCCCAAATGACAACACCTTGAAAACACCACTTGAAATGCAAGGCAATGGCATAAATCTCAGGCACACACACAACAGTGGCAATGGTGACGGGGGTGTTTTGGTCCATACTTCACACTGGCATATGCTCTGAACGAAAAGGCTGCATACCCATCGAAATGATAACAAGTACAGAAGCAAAGAGCTCAAAATGATTTCCCTTTAAAAAAAATCACCCTCTCATGGATCCCAAAAAAAACAATAAAAAACAAAACAAAACAAAACCAAAAACCGTAAATATTTAAATCAAATTTGAAACCTTTTGACCAATCTGAATTTCCTAAATCCTTTGTCTCCCTAGTCAGATCCTCTCAACTCCTAAAGGTGGACCCTTGGAGGTATCTTTTAAATGAGATAGAAGTTCACCATTTTTCTAAAACCACACCGACTAGGTCCTGGGTGGCAAAGGCCAGAAAGCAACCGCCCTGGTCTGACAGTGTTTTCATATGCCCGAGTGAGGCTGCCTCTGGGACTGGTGACAGTCAGGGTTAGTCCCGGGATAAGCAACGCTCGGAGTCAGAGTCAAGTCTAGAAGGGACCGAAAGCACTCCAGCAGCATTCATGCCTCACTCCGAGATCTGATCTCCTTTGACGACAGGCTCTGGCCTGGGAGGTCCAACAGCACACACGGCTGTCTGTGTTAGCCTCCAGGGAACCCGGGGTGGGAACCCGGGGTCAAAAGGTGAAAATGCAGACCCAAACCCCGCAAGGCTGCTGTGTAGTTCTCGGCTGTCCAGCTGAGCTACAGTTTACAGGAGCACACGGGCATTCCTGGTAGGACCTCACAGCCTGAAAAAGCGGCAAACCGATGAACTTGAGCGTCATTTCATCAAGGTATTGAGTATCTACCTTTATAACAGCAAAAATTTAACCTAACATTATTTTAAAGGAAAAAAAATAGAGCACTTTGGAAAAATGCTTTTTTTTTGCTTTAAAATATAAATCTTAGTGAACAAGCTCACTTATATACAAATACATATATATATATTTAAATCTATGAAAAAGCAAAACCAAAGGCCCCATTAAGTGAATATTTCTGTGTACTAGCTGTGACACATAGTTCAGAGCTATTCTTTTGCTTTAAAGTTAAAATTCAAGCTTTTAAAGGATTGATGTTAAACAAAAATACAGTATACTTTTAAAATATGACTCTGAGATGCTAAGAAGGTGGTGTCTCACAAGGACGGATGCTGTAGGCCTGGACTCAGTGGAGCAGCCCTTAGCCAGCAGGGCAGTGGGAAGTCTAGGGCCCTGAATGTGTGACTCAACTTTGTCCCTGGGGTGGTTGGTGTGGTATGACACACAGGGCTTGTTGACAAACAGATAAATGGGACTACCCACCTTTGGGAGAACATGCACCGCTCAGAACCACAGGGAGGCACCGAGAGTTACGTCACATGTGCTCGAAACAGTATCAAACCTGACTCCAGAGACTTCCTGCCCCAGGCAAGGGGGCTGCCCCTTGTGCCTACTCACTGTGCTATTGGTAATATCAAAAGCCACTGTTCTTGAATGTTCTTGGAGATTCTCTTGTTTACACCTCGGCTCTATCTAACTGCCTGGTGTGACAACCTAGGAGATCTCAAGATTCTCTTTCAATGTTGTAATTTCATGAATAATTCAAACAATTAAACGAGAAACACATTATGTTGACTGGGCTTTCATAAAATGACACAAAATCCCAAATAGTTATTTCCAAAACCATTTCTTGCTAAGGTGGAGACCCAGGTGGCTCTGTTAAATGCTTTCCTTTGGAGAAGCTAGCCGGGAGATGTTTTTCATCCACCAACTAGGAGCAAACTCCGTGCACACATGGTCTCCCTGCTTCCGAGCATGGCTGTACTCACTACCATCACCAGAGCTGAGGTTCCCACAGCAGAGGGGGGGAAAAAAAAAAAAAAGCAAAGTGCAAAGCGAACAGGATGACAGATCTGTGATTTTTGACTCAGAGGAGAGACAAGCCAAGCGCTGAGCCAGCGCGCATGCCTGGTGGATGAAGCCTTCTTTTTCAGAGGATGCTGGGAAATCTATCAGCACCAGCAAGCCTTTCTCTATGGGTTAAGAACACCAGGCAAACCCAGGCATCCACAGTGCATTATTATGTGCACACATAGTTGTTCTGATACACTCTTCTCAACGAATTCAGCAGCCACCTACCTAAGAGGAAAGAAAGGACAGAGCTGTGGAAACCTTGGTTACCTGGGATGTACAACCATGATTTTCATCACTGTGAAGTTTCAACCTCTGGGGACTCTTCGGGATGGGCTGTAGCTGGAGGTGACTAGAGAGGTGTGGAGGGCCATCCAGCAGTGTAAAAAGTGTTCTAACGAAGGTAACCCATTTCCCAGGAGTCTGAATTCATCTATACATAAGTGGGAATCCACACAGGTTTGCTGGGTGCCCTCGCCTCGCTTTCCTAATACTGTATTCCCTCTCCATATGCAGTCAGGCTCCAGTTCCGGGAGACTCACTTCTTACTTATTTTATTACTGATTTCCAATATACAGTTCTCTACAACTTGCCAAGTGGCTGTAGACTCCAGCAATCAACTCTTCCATCAATATTTGAGTATTTTAGCTCTGACTCCCTTTGCAAAGCTCTGTGATGGAGTGATCATGCAGAGAAGACCCAAACCAGTTATGGTGGCCTGACTGAACCTAGGTGGCATTTCACAGAACAGACGGTTGAACCACAGTGGCGATGACTTCCTGGAGCGTGTGCAGAGTTCTGCTCTCACATCACAGCTGCAAGGGGCATGGCTCTGGGAGGTGTACACCAGCCCTGCTTCCCAGTGCCAGCCAGCAGAAGTGGTTCTGGACGCCCTGTCCTAGGAAGCACTCTGGGTTGTTAGTGCTAAGGGTGGTACCCAAGAATGGTTACTACTGCCTCCTCCAGAAAGAGAAGCAAGAATGACAATGGAGAAATTGCCTTTCTAGAACAGGACTGTAATGTCATTCAAGTACTTCCTGCCAGGAAACACCTGTTAAGTCAGAAGTGAAGAAGATACCGTGACATGGAGAGTCAGGGCATGCAATCAGGCTGTTTACCCACGAGCCTTGGACCTGGCAACCTCACTGGTATTCCTGACGGGTGAGCATGTGTGACGACGTGACGTGCTTGGATGGGCCAGTTTCCAGGCACAGGCTCGCTACTATTTTAATGTACCTTGACATTCCAAAGTGAGTCCCCACTGCATCTTAGCAAGATGGGCTGATTTCCTTAGGAGAATACTGTTTGCTTCTTAGTACCTCTGTTTAGATCACATGCTGGCTTCATAGAAAGTATACATTATCATAAAGATGCTTAAATACCTGGTTTTAAAAGGGAAACTAAATATGGATGGTGAAGAGAGCAGGATTCTAATCTTAAAGTAATAAACGTTCACATTCAGAGGCAACACCATGTAGAAAGATGCACCTTCATGACACTTAATTCTGGAGCATGGACATTTCTGTTTGTCTTTCATGTCATGAATAAAGGGAAGCTACAAAAAAAAAAAAATCAAAAAACCCAAATCCCCAAAGTCCAAAATGCAAAAGGCTCAAGCAGCCCTCATTGAATTCAGAAAGACACAGGCACTGCAGGGCGAGGCTGAGTCACGTGACCGGTGTGTGTCGGGGGGCTGACAGTGGACAGCAGTTTCTGGAAGCCCTCCCTAAGGGGGCGACGCTGAAGCGGAAGCTCAGGCACTTCTGACAGCACGGCTCCCCACAGGTGACTCAGGAGGCCCGCATCAGACGGTTTTCCAACTCCTGTCTGGCCACCAAAGCAGAACACCGGAACAAACCGGAACCGTCCACTCTGGCGAGAGGCAAGTGTGGCCGGCGAAGGAGGAGCAGAGAAAGGCTCTCTCTGGGACACGCTGAGGTGAAGAAAATGTCTTACACGACACAATACCTTCAACAGACAGTTCTCTCTCTTGTTTTTTGTTTTTTTTGGACACAAAAAGCAATGAGAACAATGGAGGCTGAAACACAGAAGCTTAAACATCCCACACAGATTTTCCAATAGACTCAAAACAATGCAGCACAGCCAGGCTGTATAAACCATTTGATAAAAAAATATCTTCTTTTATGTTGTAAGGGCAACTGAAGAGTCCTGGGTGTGCTCTCCCACCGGTTCACTGCGACAGGCCGGGGAGGCACACATCCACTGTGAGCCGCCTTCAGTCTCTCTTCCTGCTCATATGTGTACTTTGCTTCTCCTGTAATGATTTTGGGCTCAAACAAGTGTCTCTTTAATAAAAACTATTTTCTCGTCCCTTGGAGAGACATCAGGACACTACTGGGGTCATATCCCACAACTGAAAAAAAAGAGAAAAATGCCAAGGATGAATTACGATCAAACAGTACTGAGGATGAACAATGTTTAGAACAACCTCAATTCAAAGTGGGCTTTTGTCTTTTCCCAGTTAGCACACAGCACACAGCATACAGCATACAGCATTAGCCTGACTTCTACATGAGGGCAGCTACATGTCACTCCAGCTAAGGCAGATCAGATCCACTAAGGAGAGGAGCCAGCACACCCCGGGTATCTTTCCACAAATTCCCAGATAGCCTTCCAAACGATTCTCTAAGACATCAAAAGGGAAAGGCCAAGGCCTCAGAGCTTGAAGTTACTTCTAACAACTTCATTCTGTTGCTGCTGCCCCTGAAGTAGGACAGGATGACGGAGTTGGCCTTCTGTCCTGGGCCTCTGCTATGGCTGTGAATCCATGTGGCTTCTGAGTCTTGGATAAACACTCTTGGAGTAATTCATCTCAGCAGGAAAAAAGCTTCTGTATGACTTGGTAACTGATTCCAGGTCTGCCTTCCAACCTACATTCAGTTCAAGACCACCTGCTTCTTAGAGCTTTCCAAGCAGCTCCCCTCCCTCTGGGAATCCTGGTTATTGTCACTCATGTTACATTTGTGACTTTTGCACATGCGACTTATTGTCTAGTGTGTGTGAAAGTTACAGGACAACTTCAATCACCGCTCCTCAGGAGCCATCCACCTTGTCTTTTGAGATAGCGTCTCTCACTGAGACCATGGCTCCTTGACTAAGCTAGGCTGCTAGGCTAGTCCTCTGGGGGACACCTGATTCCGACTCCCCAGCTCTGTGATTAAAAGCATTGTCATCATGCCTACATTTTTTTTTTTTAAATGCTCAGGTCCTTGCAACTGAACAATCTCCATAGGTTCCTAGTATTGGTTTTTAAAGATCATATCCTAAGGAAATTATGCTGCAAATCAGAGTGATGAGTGCCGTGGGCTCTTGACAATGCTCACTTCCGTGGATAACCCGAACACAGACAGCCTCACAGATCCTCCTGTCTGTATACAAGGCCGGCAATAGGAAGCTTAACAGGAGGGCATCTTACCTTAATCACTTTGTCAGTTCCAGAAGTCAGTAACCATCCCCTGGTTGCATCAAAATGCACGTGCACAATGTTGTGCTTACTGTCATGGAAGGTAGCTGTGGGCGCACGTCTGGAAGGAGCAATACCAGAGTAAGAGGGGGACATGAATGAGAGGGATCCGGGATGACTTAGATCCTCCTTTTTAGCCTCCTGGCTAACACTGCTTCACTGTTAGGAATGCTCCTGCTCTCACTCCTGGGTGATCTGTTACACGGTTTTAGTACTCTGTGTGTGTGTGTGTGTGTGTGTGTGTGTGTGTGTGTGTGTGTGTGTGTGTGTGTGTATACACGCACGCACACATGTCCAGATCAGAGGACAACTCTCAGGAACTGGTTCTCTCCTGTCAGCGTGCGGGATCCAGGGACTGAACTGAGGCTGTCAGGTCTAGGCGTGAGCGCCTCCATCCACCGAGCCGTCTCATTAGCCGTGACATGATTTAACAAGGAAACAAGGGAAAATGATTCTTCTGGTCTCCAGAATAGGGAAGATGAATGCCCCCAAAGGCCTTCAGGAAAGCGTTCTGTTGTGATGGCATCCATGCAGATCTCTACCTGTGCCTTAAAGAACTCTTTCAAAGACCACAGCACCTTTGCCAAGTCTGTGTTTAGGAGGAGGGAATATACTCTAGCTTGGCCTATTGTTTTTTAAAGGTGTGGCTGTTAAAATGCCCAAGACACCATTGTCTGTCAAACTGAAAACCACCTATATTTTCTTTCCTTTCCCACTGCTGTAAATGCGAATACTAGTTTTTAAAATGATATTAGAAAATTCCACTAAGTAATATATATGAATGTGTGTGTGTGTGTGTACATGGCCAAGCAACATAAATAATATCTTAACACATACACACACAGACCACTGCTTATCCTGTGTCCTTGGGCCTGTGGCTTTGCTGCTGATTTTAGTGATGAGGCCCATTGGCTGCCTCGGCACTCTATAGGCAGGTCTAGAGTGCTTGCCAGATGAAGCAGAAGAGCCAGAGGTGGAGCTGGGCAGGCCAAGTAGACCTCCTCATCATGGTTCAGGGTCTCTACACTACTGTGAACACTCAGAAGATGACTGTCTCTTAGCTTTAGTTGAATCTACAGGAAAGACTTTAAGTAGTAAAATGATCACTGTAAATGATTTCAGCTTAACTTGGAATTTCTTAGACTCAACTTAGAATGGAAAATTGGATTCAACCATCTTTAAGGGCCCCCCTCAGTTCTCTTCAATGATTAGAACTCTCATTAATCTCATCATGTGCTTGAGTGGGCAAAATCATCAGTGCACATGAACAAGTACTTGAGCAAGGCCATCTTGATGTGCATTTGACAGGGTGACGTGACCTGGCTGTACCACAGAGTGCTGGGAGGACTGGAGACAGTTATCCTTCTGAACCCATGGGGGCCAAAACTTGTTTCTGTGCATCTCGATACTGTCTGGGGGGAGTTTTCAATGTTTAGAGTTGCTGATTCCAATTAGGGCTAAGGTCTCAGGACACCAGGCAGAATGCACCAGCTGAGTGGCGGGCACCTGGAACTACTGCCAGCCTGGAAAAATGGGTTTAGCTCTTCCCAGAACCTAACAACTGCCGGAGCCCTTGAGACCCAACATCCGTAAAGACAGCGGCCTGGGCACCAAGGCAAGTCCTGGCCTTAGCTCCCCGGGGCAATTCTGTGGGTGAGCAGGCAGCTTTACTTGAGAGTATCTGCAATGGATACATGCCCCAAGATTACTGAGAGCCCAGTGGGTGGTTCTTTGAGCCTATGACCTCTTCACCTGTCTCTCTCTCACGATCACAGAAACCTCTTGGAGTTGCAGGGCTTTTCCTGCATGTTTCTGTCTGTACTACACCCCAGGCAGACTAGGCAGGTAGACTAGCTCTGGAGTGGGACGCTTAGGCTGGGCTTTGTCCATGACCCGGCAGGGCGCAGGGCGTGGGACTTACTCTTCATCTGTGATGGCCTCGTGGCAGCTGTCGCAGACCCGAACTTCGAACTCAAAGCCCATGAGGGGGATGGAAGAGCGCTTGGAGCTACACTTGCCGCACACGGCCTTCCCACATTTCCGGCAGTGGTGCTGGAGGAAAAGGAGAGAGGCTGCCGTGGCTCTGGCTGCAGCCCTGGCCCACCGGCAAAGCAGCTGCTCTCGGGTGAGGACACCAGGCCAGAGTGCCCAGAGCTGGCCACAGCAGCAGAGCCTTACAATCCCAGCACTGGGGAGGCTGACACCCGGCGGCTAGGCGGGGACCTATTTGTGTCTTAGGTAAAAGGGCTTAATTTATATTTGATGAAGGTAAACCAGAATACTTAACATGATTTGACTGTGCTATAAAGTGCTAAAAGGATTAGAAAAACAGTGTTCCCCCAGTAACTCACCGAATACATGATATACATGATATCACATCATACTACCCTACATACCACACACATAAACACACTCACACAACACACAACATACCACAGCACAACAGCGTCCTGAAACCCACCAAGGGAATATCAGATTTCTATTCCTTTTAATTTTGGTCTCAGGTCAGAGTAAGGGCTTCTGGGAAGCGTGCCTCCCTCTTCCATTTCCTACTCTCCATCCTCTTCACCTACCATTGCTGTTGGCTGCACGCAGCGGAAGTACCCAGTGGCCAGATCTTAAAGCTGGCTGAACTGAGGAAGGCTACCTTGAGAGATTATAAATCTGCATGACCTCTGACCAGCCCATTTGTCCTTGACTCTGGCAGTGCTCAACCCAGGGAACCTAACATTTGATTTCCACGGGGAAGAACTACCCAAACCATAGAATCAGACTTTGAAAATGTTGTTACAAACAGGTCTAAACAACTCAAACCAAGTCAGAAGGAGGGAAAGCGAATAATTAAGAAGTAAACATCCTCACGTATTTCATGGTTTGGAGCCAATATGAACTACTGTGACACCTCTAATATTAAGGCATACCTCAAGAGACGCCATTAGAGCTTTAAAGCTGTACCACTCAAGCACTCAGATCAAACCACTAGGAAGCCCAGCCTTAGGGAGGGGCTGTGCTGCAGTAGACATTAGGTGTCACGGCTATAAAATCACTGGGTCCACTACAGCTCCCACCCAGGGGCTACTACTTATATGATTATGTGGTTAAGTAACTTCCAGATAACCGCACCTTAAGACAGCACATGTCACTCACCTGTCTTAGGCCAATTTTCTTACTGTCCCACATTTGCTTGAAGTTCCAGAAGAAAGGCTGGTCACATTTTTGGCAGGAGTCACTGTCCAACCACTCAGGGGTCTTGTCAAATAAAGCAAGAGCAGCCACAGTGAGAAGCGGTATGACAAAGGACCGTGGACACTGGTTAGACTTCCAGAACCAGGACTTATGTGTCAGAGACAGCTGATCCTCAGTCACAAAGGTAGTTACAGAAGGGTTGCTAACTGTCAGGCCCTGAGGATGGGATACAGTGCTGAATAAAGAGAACCTAAAATCACAGAGATGATCATTTATTAGGGAAGATGTCACGAGGATATTGTTAGTAATCAAAATGTCTGAGAGTTTGAAGGCCTAAGGGAAGCAGTGTTCTGGGAGGAAACAGAAGCTCTGGCAGGCCAGGGCCGGTGAGCTAGACCAGAGGCTCTGACGTAGGCTGGGATCTCTGTAGAAGGAAGTCGGCTGAGACCCAAAGCAGGAAGGGAGGAGAAGAGGTGGAGGGGGCTGAGTGCGACTTCAGGATGGCAGAGGGAAGCTGGAGGAGTGACACATGTCATTCTTCGCAGGCTCCTGAGCATCTTGCTGAGAACTTCAGTCCCAATTCTCTAATGACATACCCGGATGTCTAATTGCAATCTCTCTCTCTCTATATATATATATATACGAGAGAGAGAGAGAGAGAGAGAGAGAGAGAGAGAGAGAGAGAGATATACACACACGCACACACACATATATGTATATATGTGTGTGTGTATGTATGTATGTATGTATGTATGTATGTATGTGTCCCTGCCATAAGTAGTCTAAATTAAGTCAGACAGGTTTCAATAGTATGTTCTGCTTAAAGGTATTCTTTAGCAGATCTTTTGTGTGTGTGCTGTGTACATGTTACATGCATACATGTAAGTTTAAGTGTTGTATTGGGGATTGAACCTAGGACCTCATGCATGTTAATAAGCACTGTATCACTGAGCTAGAGCAGGATGGGAAGAGCTCCAAATGGTTCCGGGACAGAAGGTAGAGAGAGAATTAGACTTGTAGTACAGTACTATTTGTGCATACACCACACACACTCATATGCACCTACACATTTACACATTCTTCTCACACATACACCACACACAACCATATACATGCACGCACATATATACCATACACAAACATATACTCATACATACACATACCACAAACATATACCTCACACACTCACACATAGACACCATACACACTCATATACAGACATACACGCATCTTACACATATACTACACACTGATACACACACTCAGACATCTCACAATACACTAATACATGCACATCTCATACATACACACACACTCATATACATACATACATACACACACCATACGTATATACCATCCTCCCTCCATCCACCATATATCACACACATACAAACACACACATACTTTCATATATACATTCACACACATCTGGGTGTGAAATGCATCATAGTAGGTGTCCATGTTGAAGGTATTCAGAGGGGAAAAATTAATACATTTAATAGGATTCCATTTTTTGTGTAAAGAATTTTTGTTATTGTAGAGAAAACAGAAGGATGGCTGTTTGCCAACATGGAGAGTCTTTGTTAAGTCACAGATTCTGTAAACATAGTATTTCTGGATGGTGGTATCATGATTAACAAACCTGTTTTCTATTTGTTAATGAGTATTTTCCAACTTTTCTACAGAGTATGTACTCTACCTAACAATATGTAAGCAAATTGATTTCATTAGCCGTATAGACAAACACGTTTAGCACCTGCATCCGGCTGACGTCATGGTGATCTGCATGCAGCCATGCAGAGTACTCCCTCACCTGCCCCACACTGTCTTCCATCTGCAACTCCTATGCCTGACTGCTGCTAACTTCCCATCAGCACCGACACACCCCGGCAGCCTTTCACACCCACCCTGCTTACTCCTTGTCTTTCTTAGTGCTGGCCCACTGAATCCTTCTTTGACAGCCAGTCCTAACATCCCTTCCCAATACCCAGCATGGTCTTACTAGTGTTAACTGTAATTTCATTACTTATACCAGTTAATAGACTCTGAACTTTATAGAGAGTCTGTCAGCACTTCAGGTTAGAACAAACTTCATTATTGTGAGCATCCCACAGCCTCTGTCATAACTAGGAAGCAGTTCCCAGATGCTTACGAAGTGTGGTATTTGTAAAAGATGGATGGAATCATTCCCACTGCTCATCAGAGCTTCTAATTAACAAGATCTTAACCCCCTCAGCGAGTACTGAATGTTCATATATATGCATGTCAGAATGGCTCAAAGCTGGCTCCCAAACGCCCACTTTCATCTTTGGAAACAACACTTTTATGTTCCTTTGGGCTGTCCTTCCACTGAAAACAAAACAAAACAAAACAAGGCCCACAAAAGCCAGGCCTGAATCGGGCCTGATTGTCCCTAACCCAAAGCAAGCCAGGACACAATCCCCAGCTCTAGGGAAGCCTACTTCACATGGCCAGCATGGGCTGAAATGGTCCCCTGCCAGTACATGGACGGTGCCAAGTGTTACTTTTCAAAAACAATATTCTACATTTCCCCGCTTCTTCCTACCACGAAGGAGCACTTTAATTAGTTACTAATAGAACTCCTGTGGATTTATGGTTCCACAAACTACAGCTGTGATCTTCCTAAGCATTTAATTACTGGCATCTGAAGGCATTGCATTGTGGGTAATACCAGTGACTCTCTTGGGGTGAGACTGGGGTGAGGGGATGGAAAAAACTGGGCAAGTTTTGTCTTTATAAAGTGTGCTTTTCTATTTAATTCTCACACCCTTCAAGAAATAAATGACAAGAATGCCGACTGTCAAAGGGAAAGCTGACCTAGAATAATTCCACGCCAACAGGAAATGGTAATTGCAAAATACTTGTCCAGGGAATGTCCAGTCAACATATTAATTGCTAAAATGCTTATAGATTAAAAAGCAAAATTAGTTTCGATAGTGGTATGGTAAGATTTAAATCTGTGATTAAGAAGACAAGGCATGGTGTTTGGGGACTAGATAGAAGACGACAATCACAAGAATATCGGTTCCTGCATTTCCATTAAAACCAAACAGAGTGCTCTTACTCCTCAGGAGTTTTCTACCCTGTGACATACTGCATCCTAGTTCGTGGTTCAGTCATCACAGAAATAAGCAGGAAGGGGCAGAGACAGCGCTGTAGGACTCACCCAGAGTAAGTACTGTGCCGCTTACCTCCTGCCTTTCCACATCCATGTTCCAGACGACAATGCCACCGTCCCCGCCGCATGAGATGAGCTGCCTTGTGTGCTGTGCATAGGAGAGGGCTTGGACTTTGTCACTGTGGAAGAAACCAAGGGTTGGGGCCAGTTCGGGGCAAACAACATGCTCCACAGCGGAAGCCCATCAGAGCCGGGCAATACTCAGGTTTAACAGAGCTCCAGCGAGTAGCTGGAATCTTTACAGACTCTTCAACACACAACGGTCAGACCTAACACGAGTTTAAACGTTGTTTTAGCCTTCTCAGGCCCACGGGAAAGTACTTTTGGTCAGTTACCAACACTCAAATAAGAGATGATTGCTGAACTGACTGTAACATCTTGTTAATTCTCCCTTAAGGGAGTTTATATGCCATAGTGGAAACTCTGGTGCACTTGCTTGCTAGTCTCTAAAATGCTTGTATAAGGCAGTTCTCAACTGTCTCTATCCTCCCTCTTCCCGGTTTTCTCAATGAAATATCAGCTAGTTACTTTGGTAATTATTACCATTAAAGTGAGTAATTAAGACTCTGTCAGCGGGGGGCCGGTTGTGGCCATGCAGACTTGTAACCTCAGCACTTGGGAGGAGATGTACTAGGATCAAGTCTATTGTCCTGGAGCCTCCCTTTACTTTTAAAACTCACTGGAGGAAACCATAGAATCTTGGTTTAAAACACGGATAAAATATTTACTGTATTTTTAGATTAAACTGAGAATAAAACAGATTCATTTCAAATTTGCAATGATGAATACATTCCACTTGGACATTATGCATATTAAATGGAAAAATAATTTTCCAAAACAGAAAATGTGATGAGAAAAATCCAATGTTTGATGTTCTTGAGATTCATCCTACTTAAAGGCTTAGTAAAAGTCAGATACTCACAGTTTCCTTCCTGCATTTATTAAGACCACTCAGCATCTAGCTCAAGGAAACCCCACTGTACAAATGGTCCCAGGATGGGGTGGGGGTGGGGAGCTGGAAGGAAGGGGTGGGTTCTGTTTTACAGTATCTGAAGAAGTCCATTACAGGGCTGGGCACGTTGCTCAGCTGCAGCTGCTTCTCTGATGTGCTGATTACTGCCCTTACCAGTGTGAAAGGGTACTCTTGACCTCTGGGAAACTGCCTAGATGCAGTCTGTTTTCAGAATTATGTCTGGAGCTTTGTATTTCCGTGACAAGAAAGGAGGGAGATACTTTACTTAGATAACCAGTGTTCCTATCTTAGCCTAGGACCCCAGACTCAGCAGGTTGATTTTGACTTTTCACGCTGAGTCACTACTCAGAAAAAGTAAAATCTTCAAGATATGTCAAAGCTTTCCCAAAAGACTTCCCGTGATCAGAGAAGAGGCAGAGAAGCCATCAGTGATCTCCTATGTCTTCCATTCCTTCAGCCAAAAGCCTGAGATCCTCTCTAAGCCCAGCCTTACTACTTCCTGTCTCTCTATCTGTCCTCAGTCCTCCAAAACCTCTATGGTTAATTTTGGTCAGCTAGCAGCTAGCTCCGCCCTCTGATTCAAAGAAAGCTTTATTGTCAGAATGTGATCAAAACAGCACACAACAGTCCTGGAAAACCATAAAGATCTGATCCTTCACCTTAAAATGAGATACTATGTACACCTGCACTAAACATTACTAACACACGACTGCATTATATGTGTTACTACTTATTTGTAGAATCAAGGTCTGGGCTGAGACTAATAGCAGAATGCTGCTGGTATGGGTGAGGCTCTACATTCAAAATCTAACATCACAAAAAGAAAAACCAAAATAGGATTCAGGCATAGTGCCTCATACTGGTAATCCTAGCACTGAGAGGCTGAGGCAGAATGGCTACGAATCTGTGGGTGGGATGGGCTATACCAAGTTCCAAGGCAGTCTAGGCTATCTTGTGACATAGTAATCATTAAGTCCTTAAGTCTCTAGAGGTTACAGATATCCTTTGTAGTACTCTGATGTTTGTCTGAAGGAAGTCAGACTTCCAAAAAGGATGGCTACAGTACTTCAAGAAAAAGAACACATCCATCAGTCTTTGAAAACACTGACATTGTGAAGAACAGATCCCATACAGGCTACTGGGTGTCATCACATTGACTGACAGTGTTTAAACTGTGCAGCGGATTCTCTAATCAGGATTCTCTTATATTACGGAGCTCACTTTGTTCTGGTGACAGACGGCATCGTGAACAGGCACCACTAACCCAGGATCCAGCAGAGTAAGAATTACAGCTTACTCACAGAACAAAATGAACACCAATTGTGGATGTGTTGTCTAGAATCCCATCGGTGTTTTAATATTTTATTTTCTGGATATATAAGGATGTCTTTGCTCTTCCTTTAAGCCATGTCTAATTTGCAGTCTAGTAAATTCTACTTTTATAATCTAAATCAAAACATTGATGAACAGCCCATCTTACACTGTCCACAACTCAAACTGTTCAGACTTCCCTTAATGTTCACGGTAACACAGCCATTTCATGGGTTCTACAACAATTAATCCACAGGGAATGGGGGGATTTCCGTGAAGTACTTAGCTCACAAACATGAGGACCTGAGTTCAGGCCCCAGCACCCACATAAAAAGCTAAGGAGGCAGAGATAGGAGGACCCCCAGGACTCTCTGGCCAGCCAGCCCAGCTGGATCAGTGAGCTCTAGGTTCAGTGAGAGACTCTGTCTTAAAAAAATAAAGTAAGAAGCAATTGAGGATGACACCCAGTATCAAACCTTTGTCTCCACATACATTGCCTCCCATGAACATGCACACACCCACACCCACCCCTTCATACAACAAACCAACAGCACAACCAAGCCTCTTTCACATTTGAGAATGATGTCCACTGAATCAAAAGTACCTTGACACTTTAAGACTGTATGAGGCCAAGGTCTACAGAGCCCTCCTAGGAACTGGTCAGGACCATACAGTACAAAGCTATGTAGTTGACCAGGAACTGGGATGCTGGACACCAGGAATTTACCAATGAAGGAGTCTTAGGTGAGGAGTTTCCAGGGTGGCTTCTCAGCCTTGGAAAAGCAAGGAATAGAGGAAAGCTCAGGGAAAAAAAAAAAAAAAAAATCCATCTAACAAGTTTGTAACAATAACCAGGCCGAAGTTAGTATTTTGTGTGTGAACAGAATGCTGTGTGGATCTAGGCAGGCAGAGCATGCCTAAAAAGGAATGTATGGTTCACTGGTACTCACTGCAAAACTAGAAATAATTAGGCCACACTTTATGAGGACAGCCTGCCTTTCTTCCTATCTTTCTTGTCATCAAAAGTAACCCTTCAGAACCAGGGGTTGTGGCAACACCTGTAATCCCAGCACTAGAGAGACTGACGTAAGATCATCTGAGTTCAAGACCGACCTGGGCTCCACAGCAAGACTTTCTAAAAGTAAGCAAGTAAAAACAATTAAAAAAAAAACGAGCAAACCAGCCAAATCTCTGTGAGCTTTATAAATTATTCTGGCCACAGAGTTGGGGAAGACGAGCTGTCAAGTAGATCGACAAGCTTGGAATAGGCAAAATGAGATGATGGCCGTCTATTTTCACACTGTGTCAGCTGTGAGCTCGCACACTTTTCTGGACTATTGGATTCCCTGCATTATACAAAAACGACAGTACCAAAACCTTGCCCAGCGAAGATGGCACTATCCCCAGTCCCCACCCAGCCCATGAAAAAGCCAGCTGTGTCTCCACACAGATGAACTTGGGCATTCCGTGTGTACACAGCTGTGGGAAGGATGTGACATGCATGTGGAGGTCAGAGGTCAACTTCAGGGATCACTCCTAAGAAGCCTGCCATCTTTTGTTGTTGTTTTGTTTATGGCCACACTGGCCGGGCAGCGATGCCCATCCATCTCTCTCTGCTTCGCCAGCACCATGATTACAAGAACACATTACCGCGCCCAGCTCTTTAGCTGGGTCCTAGTGACCAAACTCCGGCCTGTAAGTCTGTGTGGCCAGTACTTGACAGACTCAGCCTGGCCCCAGCCTTCACCTTAGCATTTTCTTTTTTTTTTTTTTTTTCCTTTTTTTTGGTTTTTCGAGACAGGGTTTCTCCTGTGTAGCTTTGTGCCTTTCCTGGAACTCACTTGGTAGCCCAGGCTGGCCTCGAACTCACAGAGATCCGCCTGGCTCTGCCTCTCGAGTGCTGGGATTAAAGGCGTGCGCCACCACCGCCCGGCAACCTTAGCATTTTCTACTGCTTATGGATGGGTTTCCCTTCAGATCAGTTGTTACATCAAAGCACCCTCTCAGTAACTAATGGCTAATATCAAATAACTCACATTCATTCATTTCAAAAGTCAGGATTTTAAAAGTAGGGAGCACCTCCATTCTGATTTTCAAGGGCAAGAGGGGAATCCATCCTCTACCTGGCCGAACAGGTACATTTCATTTGTTAAGGCAATGCTTCTCAACCTTCCTAACACTGTGACCTTTTAATACAGTTGTGGTGACCTCAACCATAAAATTATTTTGTTGCTACTGCATAACTGTAATTTTGCTGCTGTTATGAATCGTAATATAAATATCTGATATGCAGGATATTTGATATGTGACCCACAGGTTGAGAACCACTTTGTTAAGGCATTCTGAGACATATATCAATGATCTTGCAATGCCAAAAGGTCCTTCAGAAGGAGTGCTTCACCATTCACAAATGGCAGCATTCAGCAACAAATGTGTTATGAGGCTCCAGGGCTGTTAATCTTCCAGCCCAGGAGAGTAGAACCCAGTGATGAACGGCAGGCCTCAAGCTTTATAATAATCTGCTTGGGGATTTGCTGATTTAAGGATTGACAATTCAACTACCTCACAATTAAAAACTAGGGGAGGGAATGAAAAGAAACCTTCTTCTCTTCATGTTTCATCTGCTACCACCGGAGCGCTTATACCAGAAAGCATTTCAAAGCTGATTATTATTTTGTGGATGAGGGCCTCCACATACACACCGCATGTGTTCTGATGAGTACATGAAAACCCTGCTTCCCCGAGCACGGAGATCCGCCTCCTAGAAACACTGTACTCAGCGGGACAGTCTCATGCTCCTTAGCAGTCCTAAGGAAACATGGCCCTCCAGACCCTGCGATGTAACATGACTGCATCAGTGCAAAAGGAAACTAGAGGGTTGGCCCCTTGTCAAAATTCATAAAGAATGAGAAGGCAGCAACAGCAGAACATGAAAACGGAAGTGGGCCTTTCAAAGAATGAGGCATTCTGGAACGTTAATTCTTTAAACTATTTGTTCAACTTCATTTTATGTCTGTGTACTCCTTGTGTGCCTGGTACTTGCAAAGGCCAGACGAGAACATCAACTATGGAACTAAAGTTACAGACTGGTTGGGCCACCAAGTGGGTGCTGGCACCAGGTCCTCCAGAAGAGCAGCTAGTGCTCCTAACCTTAGCCTGAATGCTAACTATGCTAACTGATAAACACAGTCCTGCCGCCAGGGGGCGGTGGTGCACACCTTTAATCCCAGCACTTGGGAGGCAGAGGCAGGTGGATCTCTGTGAGTTCTAAGCCATCTATAAAGCAAGTTCCAGGACAGCTGCTAAACAGAGAAATCTTGTCTCAAAAAACAAAACAAAACAAAAGATAAAGGAAAACACACGCACAAACAAAAACCACAGCTCTGCCTTCTACGACAGGATTCTACCCTCCATGAAAGCTCTAAGGCATACTATTTTAGCCTGTTACACGTTTAGTGAAATAATCAGAAAGGAAAGACTGCTCCTTCTCCTAATGTTCCCTAGCACTGCAGTGAGAGGCTGCCCTTACATCCCAGGGACCAAAAAGGAAGCAGCTGTGCATGCTGACCTCACCCTCACTGGCTCCTCCAACGCAGAGGGCAAGTTGAGAACGCTTCTCTTTTCATAGCCTCAGGTGCAATTTACTTGATACCAGGGGGTAAACTGAAATCCTCCCCATGCATATTTATTTATGGATAGGTCATTTCTTTATCAAAAGATTTTCTTCATTTCCTTTTTTTTTTTTTTTGAGTAGCCCAGGCTGGCTGAGGATGACCCTGAACGCCTTTTCCTCCTGCCTGTCTCCCATGAGCTGGGATTATCGGTAAATCCCACCATGTCCCACCACACTGGCTAAGGGTGCTCTTCAGGGAAATCTTACACATGGTCAGAGAAACAGGAAGGAAAGTAAGAGTCAGAATTATGGAAAGGGGAAGAACATGAGTTGTGTGTACCAAAGAATCCTGGCTGTGATTGGCCTCACGAACCCTCCTGCTCAAGTCCATCGTGGGTCCCAACATATTAGGGCAATACAAGCTCTCCACTGCTTGAAACCAGAGTACATGGACTCTCCCGGAAGTTTTAGGTCTAAGAAAACACTACTAGCAAAAATACAGTCATAAGGCTGGTCAGGAAACAATAGGTATTATCCTAAGAATAAGTAAAGATCTAAGCAAAAGGTACCAGTAGGTGTGGCAGCACATACTGTAACCTGAGCACTCATGAGTCTGAGGACAGTCTGGGTTACATAGTGAATACCATGCCAGTCAGAGGTACATAGCAAAACCCTGCCTCAAAAAACAACCCAAAAGGTGGCACTGCTGTATACGATATGTTGGGCATGGCACAACACACCTCCAGGTTATGTGTCTGCAGTATGTGTGAAACTAACAGCTGACCCTTAGGAATCCGATCTGCCTCCCAAACTGGAGCCTCGTCCTTTGTCTTCCCCTGCACAGAGCTAGTCCTGGAAGTGGACTGCATTCCACTTGCCACGGAGACTAAAAACTCCAAAAGCCTGAAATGCAGGTCACATTACGGGAATGTATTTTCTAAGCTTTCTTCCTTTGGACATGAAAACTCTTCAATGTCAACAGTCACTTGCTCTGTTTTGACAAGACCTTTATAAAGTTTGTCTTAATGATGGAGACAGGTGGCTGGGCGGTGGTGGCGCACACCTTTAATCCCAGCACTCGGGAGGCAGAGGCAGGTGGATCTCTGTGAGTTCGAGGCCAGCCTGGTCTCCAAAGCGAGTTCCCAGAAAGGCGTAAAGCTACACAGAGAAACCCTGTCTCGAAAAACAAAAAAACAAAAAAACAAAAAAGAAAAAAGAAAAAAGAAAAAAAAAATGATGGAGACAGGCTTTTGAAAACAGGTGTGTCGGGTGATTCCATCAGTGAGTGTACAGACCCAGAGGGTACAGCCCAGGTTTATACTTTGGCTACCTAGGACACAAACCTGTGCGGCATTGTGTGTTTAACACAGGGACACGTCAGAAAGGCACAGTGGAGGGACTATGCCTGGGATTTTGGCAGCCCCATTACGACCTTCCAGGAACAATGTTTAGCTGCTGCAAGAGGTGGTGAAAAGTGTAACACAAAAGACGTGTGGCACTATCTTGATATCCTGACTGGACAGACCCATGCCAGTTTGCCCAGTCCCTAAAGTCAACGGCATCCCTGATTTGCATCAACACTGACCCAGTCATCCTGGGGCAAGGAAGGAAAACCAGGAATCGTTAAGAGAGGAAGAAGAAAAAGGCAGTCTTGAGTCTAAGCAGAAAAGAAACAAGACATCGCCAGAGCTCATCAGCTGCCACAGGCTGGCCTAAGTTCACCTCACAGTTGTAGTGTCTAGCTAGCGCCTGCTGGTCAACAGAGGACAGATTAGCTACCGGTCTAACCCAAGCACACAGGAACCAGGGCCAACTGGACTAAAGTACTGGGCGAGGTACTAAGTATGGAAGGACATCAATTCTGCCCTCCTCATGCTGCCAGCAGCCTGCACTGTACCGAGACTTCACAGGCTTCCAACTCGTATTTCACAATGTTTTGTCTCACTCTCAACATTCACTTATATTCTTTATGGCTTTAATTTTTGCTCTGAATTTATTTACAGCTGTTATTTCACTGTGTGCATTCAGAAGCACGCTTGGGTCCTCAGTGGCTAGAGGCAGCCTTTGTACACACAAGTCAAATTGGCTGATACGGTGTCCCTGACATGCACCTTCTGGAGCAAAGGTCCCGCAGCAGCCTGCCCTGTGCCTTTGTCCACCTCATCCAGGAGCCTGCTGGGAGATGTTTATGGAAGACCCGCCGCAGCAGCCTTACTTGTGTCCTTGGAGCTCGATGGCTGTCCCTTTTCTCCCACCGATGTCCCACATGATGACGGAGTGATCGGAACTCCCTGAGAACAGCACGCGCTGCACTGGGTCCCAGCAGAGCGCTGTCACCCCTCCTAAGGGAACAGATACGCCAGGGTTAGTCACAGAACAGCAGCCTCACCAAGGAAGGGGGTCTTGACGCGATCAGGACCCACACAGTCCCTGAATTAAGTGTCTGTTAAATGAGTGGGTAAGTAAGCCCCAGAAAAGAAAAACTGCTCCAAAAATAAAAAACTCGGCCTGAAAACAGCACATCTATTGTAATATAGCATAAAATCAACTACTATAAACAACAGAGGGCAATTCATTGGTAATTCTAAGGGAAATATTGCATTATTTGGAAGTATTAACTACATTTTCTTAGCTACTACCTACTCCTCATCCTGACAATAACGAATGAGAAGAAAATGAGAATTAAAATGCTCAATTAGATCTCTTCCTTTCTTGACACATAATAACTATACACATTTGTGGGGTTCAATGTGATGTTTTAATTTAGGTATACATCATATAACAAGCAAACCAAAGGAGTAATTAGCATATTCATCTCATCAAACATTCATCAGTAGGAGTATTCAAAATCCTTCCCAGCTACTTTGAGATATACAATACCATTCTGTTTTCTGTGGAACCAAACATCAGAGTTTACTCTTTCTAACTACAATTTGGTATATACTGACCAACTGGGGACCACTGACCTATCCACTACTTCTATGAGGCCAACTTCTTAAAATTCCATGTGATATCATGTGGTACTTCTTTCTGTGTCTGGCTTATTTCATTTAACATAATGTCCTCTAACCCATCCAATCTGGTTGACAAATTTCATCCATTTTATGGCGTGATAGTATTCAATCATATGTGTAGGCATATAATGTTTTCTTTATCCATTCATACTACATTAGGCTGTCTGTCCCCATCCCTTAGTTATGTCAGAAATTCTTCAATGGGGGCAGCTATCTCGGGGATACCGACTCCATTTTCTGGGACTATAACCTTAGTAGCTAGATCATGTGCGATTTTATTCGTTGTTCATTTGTTTTTTAGACAGGGTGTTACTGTGTAGCCTAGCCTGGCCTTGATCTTTTGATGAACCTCCTGGCTTTGTCTCCTGCATTCTAGGATGACAGGCATGTACCACCATGCCTAGAAGTAAGTTTGGTTTTAGTTTTCTGAAGACTCTCCACAATACTTTCTATAAAGGCTGAAATAATTTACAATTCTCCCACCAGTGTGCAGTACCCTCCCCCATGCTTTGCTCCACTTGCTACTGTTTATCAATACCTCTTGTCTTAGCTAGGGTTTCTACTGCTGGGACAGCACCAGGACCAGGACCTACAGCAGCATGGGAAGGGGAGGGTTTCTGTCATCTTCCTCTGTCTTCAGTTCATCACTGGGGGAAGCTAGGGCAGGAACTCAAGCAAGGCAGGGACCTGGAAACAGAACCTGAAGCAGAAACCCTGGAGGAGTGCTGCTTACTGGCTTGCTCCTCATGGCTTGCTCCGTCAGTCCGCTTTCTTAAAGCACACAAGGCCACCAGCCCAGGGAGGCATTGCTCACGATGGGCTGGGACTTCTCTCATCAGTCATCCATCAAGAAAATGCACCCTGGCTTGCCCACAGGCCAGTCTGGTGTGGGCATTTTCTCAACTGAGGGCTTCTCTTTCAAAATGGCTCTAGTTTTTGTGACGCTGACATAAAACTAGCAAGCATATCATTTTACCTGCAGAGAGAGGACACTAACCTGTGGTTTTGATTTCTCCGGTGATTAGTGACATTTAACATTTTCCCTTATAACTGCTGGTTATTTGCATGTCTTTATTTGAGAATACTGTGATATGCTTTTATATTTGGATATTAGGTATAATCAGGGACAACATTAGAGGCAGAAATTGTTTTTTTTGGGAACTTGAGTTTACAAATCCTGTATAAATCAATTATTTCCTAAGTGCTAGTATCCTGGTTCTACTTAGCTTTAATTGTCAACTTGACAGAGTCCAGAGTCAGCTGAGAGGAGATGCCTCAACTGAAGACTGTCTGGACTGAACTGCCCATGGGCATGCCTGTGGAGGATTCTCTTGTTTGTTAACGCAGGGGATCTAGCCCATGGTGAGTGACACCATCTCCAGGCAGGTGGTGCTGAGAAGTATACAACAGCTGGCTGATCACGAGCCAGTGAGCAAGCCAGCAAGCCGTGTTACTCCAGTTTCTGCTTCAGATTTATGCCTGGGTTCCTGCCCTGACGTCCCTCAATGATGGACTGTGATCTGGAAGCATAAGCCAAATAAACACTTTCCTCCCATAAGTCAGAATGTTTTATAGGGCAGCAGAGAGGAAACCAAAACAACACTCCCCTACGAAGTGAGGAAGGTGGTACTACTCTGATCACTACCACTACTCACTACCTACTGGGTGAGAACTGACTGGACCAATCACATAGGACTAAGCCAGCCATTCTCAACCTGTGGGTCAACTGACCCTTTCATAGGGATTGCCTAAGACCATTGGAAAACACAGATATTTACCTTACAGTTTATAATAGTAGCAAAATTACAGTTCTGAAGTAGCAATGAAATAATCTTATGGTTGGGGGTCAGCACAACATGAGAAACTGTATTAAAGGGTCGCAGTATTAGGAAGTATTGAGAACCACTGCCTAAGCTTCAGGTGCTGTAGTGAATAGCCACCCAATATTATGACAGTTTTTTTCTCCAGCAATCCTTTTATAAATCAAATTCTTTGAATACTGAAGAATAGAAACAAATTTTCTATATAAAATGAACACACAGCCAGCAAATACCAAGGAACGTCAGAGACACTAATTTTTTAATATTATTGAAAAATATTCTGAGGATATTAAGTAGCTTATATTTACTTATTGGAACCTGACATTTCAAAAATGATCAATTTGCTTTAATAAAGTCTTATACCTTGGAGACTTTTAGGGAAGTTTCTCTCCTAACTGTCCCAGCAGACTCTTAAGATCACAGGGGCCCCCTCGTTCCCACTGCTGTGGATTTGCTAACCAGCCTCTTCCGCTCTCTGCATTGCATTTTGCTTGCACACACTCCTGTTCACAATGAACCTCACTTCCCCTAGCAATGTGTGGTTAACCCGGCCCTCACCCTTACCACACTCCACCTTCCCCCAACAGCAGGCAAGCACAGCACCAGGGCAGAACGAGGGGCAGATGAATGAACATTTGAAACCTTTTTTCTCCACCTCAAGCCAAACCTTACCTAAATCCCATGTTTTGAGAGGCGACCCCACTACTGCCCTCATTACTCACAGACCTCTTCCCCCAGAGTGGCTGTCACTTCACAGACAAGAGGTTCTGGAGGCCGGAGCTGTGGCTCATTCATCGGCACCTCTGCCTGGCTTTTGGCAGATACCCAGTCTGCATAGGCAGATGAGCCAGCAGCTGTGTGAGGAGGAGGAGGAATGAATGCCCTTGGCCTTCCTCCTAGCAGATGACGCTGGGCTGAGACACCTCTTTCCTGGGTAAGCAGTGTTGCTGATGTGACGCCTTCACCTAGCTGACCTTTTCATCATGGGATGCTTGGGAATCTGAAGTGAAGCCATTTGTTTCTCAATCAGGGAAACAGATAAAGCAAGGTGGCAGATGTGACTTTCTCTATAAAACATGTAAAATGGATAGTTCGATTTTTTTTAAAGAAGCACATCAAATTTAAACAACTGTGGGCACTGTGAAAAACCATGGTTGGAAAAGATCCATCAACTCAGAGACTTAATGGATGATGGGCTCTGTTATAAAGTTAGGTCATTACAGAAATATTTCCTTGAACTACTGTACACTGAAAATTGGATGAAATGGCCAGGGATGCAATCAGTGGTAGAGCTCCTACCCTGTATGCACAAGGCCCACAGTGCAAAACAAACCCAAAACCAGCACAAGAGTGGAAATGTAAAATCTATGCTGTATATATTTTATGAATGTAATTGTTACTGGTGGGGTAATATCCTACAACATGTATGCATCCTGAGTTACTTTTACTTACTAGATTCCTCAACTTTTAACTGAATATAATATATTTGCAGAGATAAGCATTTCAATAAAAACTATTCCCATTTCTTTCACTATTAGTTTCAGCTTTGAAAATTGATGTGCATGGGAATCTATGTGTATATTCATGCGGGTTTCTGTGGAGGCCACAAGGAGGAGTCAGAGCCCCTGAGGTGGAATCACAGGTGGCTGTGGGCGTCAGCCTCCTAACATGGGCACTGGGAATCAACTCCAGTCCTCTACACGAGCAGCAAGCACTGCTAACCGCTGCAGACATCTTTCTGGCCTCTCTTTACTATTATTTTTGAACAACAAGGACTTGGTTGCTCATGCTGGCCTCTAGCTGGCTAAGTGATTCCCTTGCCTTAGCCTGCTGGGTAGCTGTGTGACTCCACCCCCTTGTTCCACATTTTTTTATTTCACACAGACAAGAATATCAAATGTGGAACTGGGTCAGAGTCTAAATGTTTTTAGAAATTTAATACTTGTTACCAAAATGCTTAGTGAACTATTTTTAAATTAATTAATTTTTTTGAGACATGTACAAAAGCCTTGCAAAACTGAACTGGAGTTAGAAACTGCTGGGTCTGCCCTAGTGTGATGAAGAACTTTCTCAGAATCTGGCATCACACTCTCCACAGTAAATTGGGCAGGCTAGTAACTGGCTAACAGAGGGCCTGCCCAGACCACTGTGCTTCTTACATAAAACGTCACCAAAGTCACTACTCCAGGTCTAAGTGATGAGGACTTGTGAGCTCCCCCTGTGAGCTCTTCCCTTTCTCTTTTTTCCCCTGTATAACTTATTTATTCATTTTATGTGTGGGTGTTTTGTCTGCATAAACATCATGTGCAGGCCTGGTGCCTGCAAAGGCTAGAAGAGAGCACTGGATCTGCTGGAAGTGGAGTTACTGATGGCTGTGAGCTGCCAAATGGGTGCTGGGAATTGAACCTGGGTCCCTGGAAGAACAGCCAATGCTCTTAACTGCTGAGCCATCTCTCCAGCTGCACAAAAGAGGCTCTCTTACTGCTTCCAAGCAGCCCATCAGGGCTTCACAGCACTTCTGCCTACAGAGCATCTTGAAGAATCACCTGCAATTATCGGTCTGATGTGTTTGCAGGCTACACTGTAGGTGAGTGGAGGCAAGGACTACATTTGCTTTACTGACCCCCACACACTGGCACCATTCACACGGAGAACGAGCCAATGCTGATCAACTCAGGGGCAGTCTCCACACACTGAGTCAGTCCTCACAGAGAGATCTGGGTGCAAGTGTCCATTTAACAAGGTAAAGTTCTCAATGTAAATGTTTGAAGATGCAAATGTGCACAGGACTTCCTTGGTTTTCTCTGTTGCTTTTGTAACAGCCACACTATTCCTTTTGGTTCTCCTAAACAGTGAATGAATAAGGTGATGTTTAATTATTTGTGAATCAGACGACTTTGACAGATTACATTCAGACCCTCCTGTTTCTCATATGTTCATGTTAATTCAAACAATTCTTGGACTGGGCATGGTACATTACTCACACTAGCAATTCCAGCATACTTGGGAGGTTGAGGCAGGAACATCGCTATGAATTTGAGACCAGTCTGAGCTACACGGCAAGACCTTACCATATAAAACAAAAATCATACAAATAAAGATGTTACTGATGCTATTAACTTACAGTGGTCAAAATAGGTTTTCCTGATTTGTTCAGCTCAATTTAGAGCTTTTTAGTAGAAACGTATATGAAGAAATTACTTCAGAAAAGAATCATGGTACTTGACATTTAGTTCCAGAAAGAAATCCAGCAGAGGGAGCTAAGAACACAGAATTAGTTTCCTAAATCTCCACTGATGAGAAACTGCAGCTATTGGCAGGTTCCATCACTGCTCCACATTTCTGTATGACTTTCTACACCGTAAGAGAGAATGATGGGGCAGATGCCACAGCTCCCTATGAAGGAGAACAACAGGACCAATGGCCAGGGCTCCCCATGATAAAACAATGGGACCAGTAGCCTTGGCTCCCCATGAAAGAGAACAATGAGACCAATGGCCATGTCTCCCCGAGAAAGGAAAGAGAATGATGGGGAGAAGGACCATGGACCCATGCACAAACATTGAAGACCTCTATGTGTGAGTCAGGTCTCAACTGATGAGACACCTCCCTCCTCTAATGGATCTGGCTTTGGTCTTTGTTTGGTCTTTATAAAAACCCCTTTCCAAGACTTGGACTGCCTGAGGCACAGAAGAGGCCTCCTACATAGGGAGAGCTTAACACTGTGAACTGTGTGTTCAGTGTAGCTGAGCAAACTGTGCTGCAGCCAGCTGATGAGGCTCCTCTCCGCATTCTCCATCTCAATGACTGACTACCTTTGCCCTCATGTGAGCTAGAACCTTCCTGAGCCATGCCATCTGCCTCAAAGACGCTGCATCATAAAAATGAGATGAGAACGCTTTACACTATGGGAATGATTAAGACCCAATACCTAAGTAACACTTTACATTACAGCAAGCATGCAGAAAACACAAAACTCCTGTCCACATCCAGCCAACAACACGGAGGAGGGCAGAAACATTTTCTCACACCTGCTGACTTGGTGATAACAACAAAGAACTCAGGGGACCCCTGACTGACTTCTAAAGAGTCAAGAGGCCACTCTGCCTATTCCAATCTGGTTAGTCAGCAGGCACACTCTCCCCACAAACCCCTGCTCCCAGCAAACCCAGGCCTCACTAGTACTAGTAAGTACTCTACCACTGAGCTACACTCTAGCCCCCACTGAGATGATCTTCAACTTCCTATACTTTATCCTGAATCTACCCATTCCTCCCTGCCCCCCATCAGCACCCCATTTTAAGAGACAGTTTCTGGAGTTGGGGAGATGGCTTTGCAGTTAGGAGTGCAAGCTGCTTTTACAGGAGACCAGAATGTTGCAACTCCAGCTCCAGGGAATCGGATACCTCTGTTTCTTGGCTTCAAACTCATTCACGGTTTCTCAAGGATGCCAAAGTAAGTCGGGAGGGTGAGCCTTAGGGATCTGAAGTGACTGTGGCTTTCTTTCTTGCCACAACTGCCTCCACTCCCGCTTCAGACAGAGACGTGCAGCCTTGGAGGGTGAGCAGCCGTGGCAGTGCTCAGAGAGGCTCTTGGAGATCTGTGCTCTCTGTGCTGGCATTCTCCCAGACATCCTCTGGGTGCTCGCTAAGAATCAACACTCACTCATTCCCTAGGATTTCAGGTCAAGCAACAGCTTGCCTAAATGCTCCCTCCCCCATCAACCCCCCCACCCCCCGGCCCCCCAAGTGAGCTGCCTGTGCTCGACTTCTGGAAGTCCCTGGTGCTTTTTTCCCAGGCCTCTGTTACCAGGCAGGCACCATTACAGCACAGCTTGGCTCTCACTGGGCTCTGAGGAATCTGAGAACAACAACTGGGCTTTTCTTTCTGACTGAGAGAATCCATTGAGATCCACACCATGGAGCAAAGGGTCAGGAGAGGAGGACCCAAGGCAGATGTGCAGATTCTGAGACCAGCCAGAGGCAGAAGGAAGGTGGGAGAGGCGCGTTCACAGATATGAAAGGAGGCAGCCACAGCAGAGAGGCACAGTCGCCATGGAAAACGCTGCCAAATGTTAAACACAACACGGTCTTCAACACATCCCAGAAGACCAGGGGCCACCTCAGGGAGAGCAATTCAAATGAGATAACAGAGACAAACCAGATGTTTGCCTCCAGGCTGGAAGGGAACTAGAGGCGAAGGCCCGGGAGCAGCCAGGGAATGGCATTCTTGTAAGAACCGAGCTGCTACGGTCTGCATGCAAACAAGCCCTTTGCAAGTGGAGAAGTACTAAATGATCCCACTTCCGTGACACACTAGGAGTAGTCACTTTCACAGAAAGAACCAGGGGTGATGGGGAGGGGCTGCCATCTAAGGGTGGAGGGGTGCAGCTTCACAAGATGAAGTGTTCTGTGATGGATGGTGATGACAGCACAATGTCCACCAAACAAGACGGTTAAGATGGTAGCTGCAAGTCTTGTAACTTAAGGGCAGAATTGGAACAGTAACGGGAACGGCTACAGGAGGGTACGGATTGAGAGGGTTCCACTGTTTCCTCAACAGAGAAGGAAGAAACTTAGGTGGAACAATAACTGGAGAGGAACTGTTGTCCAAAGGGAGTCCATGTTGGTCCGAGGATCCTGAGAATCAGCCTGGGCCCACAGGAAGGCTGCTCCCATACAGAAGAGAGAAGAAACAAAAGACAAGTCTGTTTCAGTTTCTAGCAGAGGACAGAACAGGCAAGAAATAAACCACTGAAAAGCTACGGCAGCTTTTGAAGAAGGTGGCTGGAGGGGGATGAAAAGAAAAGGGGAGGGAGGTCATGAGACTGGGAGGAGAAGCACTGAGCACAGGCGGAGGGAAAAGTGGGCAACTCTGCACCCAGCTGGCAATCACGCCCTTGCAACGGCATCGATGGTCTCAATCTCAAGAGTGACTTGTAGATGGGGCTCCTGGTTCTCGAAGCAAAAAAGGTAGACAGTCAGCCTGAATCTTAACACTCCAGATCACCAAGAAGGAGGGATGCTATCAGCTGAAGACGTGGTACACTGGGAAGCAGTGGACGGAGCTACTGGAGTCTAGACACACAGGTCAGATCCCTGGAGCTGGAGTTAAGGGCAGCTGGGAGACACCCAATGTGGATGCTGGGAACTGAACTCGAGGCCTCTGCAAGAGCAGCAAGCACTCTAAACTGCTGAGCATCTCTCTGGCCCCCTTACCACCTGCAAATCCCTTAGGACTAAATGGACACTATTCAATTAAGCATCCTTTCCCATCTACTTTCATTTTTCTATGACATCCAGATGGAGTATTATCTTTACACTAAAGCATGAGTTATTTACAAAAAAACTGAAAAAAAACTACACCAAAGTCCACTAGCAACCATAAACCAGGCAGTGGCACATTTCCCCCCAAATCAACATTTTCTGGAGCCAATGCAATTCAAAAAAAAAAAAAGCCTGTAAGCCTGTAACCATTACTGCCATCAATTTATTCAGGCCTTTCCAGAATTACGGATGATTATTTTTTTATCTTATGTAGATAATCCTGAGCACACCAGTGCTGTAAGGGGTTAAAGGGGTTACACACTTAAGGCCCACTAGGAAAGACCAATCTGTCCCCTTTCGTGTAGTCTGGCTTTCCTTTTCCTGTCTGGGATGGGGGAATCGTTCTTGCACACTGTCTTCTTACTTCAAGTGTGCAAAGGACAAGTGTCCTAGCAGTCTCCTGGGGTTTGAACCGTTGCCACATGGTCACAAGCACCCCTTCAACACACGCCAGCACTGGCTTTCTCCACAGCAACGGGAAAGGCTGGTTTCTCTTCTGTTTGAATTGCGGGGAAGATTGTCTTGGTGTTGTCTCTTACTGAAGCATTTCACAATCAACTAATGCACCTGTATCATCTGTGGTTTTACCCAAGCCCAGGCTGTTCTCGGCCACCTTCAAACATGTAAGGACCAGACTAAGCTGAGCTGATGGCAGCCTTTTCTCAGATCTTACCTGTGTGCCCTCTGAAGGATGTGAGCAGTGTGCAGTTTTCTTGTTCCAGTTTGAGGATGGTGACTTGGCCCGAGTGATCACCAATAAACACGTGACGGGTTTCAACATCAAATCTATCATGTAATCATTAAGGAGTATAAAGCAGGGATTTATGAGAGTAAAAGCAGAACACTCTACGTTAGTTTAACCAGGAATATGCAGTGCCATGCTAGCAGAACTTGAAGACAGGTCCTGGAAGACATGAAAGGGGACTCAAGATAATGAAGGATGTACAATATTGCTAGACAGACGCAACATGACTTATCATATTAATTTATAGATTTAATATAACCGCAATAAAAACATCAACATTCTCTGGAGCTCGGTATGTTCTTTCCAAAGTCTATACAGAAAAATAAATAAGCAAGAACATACGGTAATACTTTGAAAATAAAAATAACATGCAATAGGAGACCAATGCTACCAGATATTAAAATATACTAGAAAGGTTTTTTGTTTTGTTTTTTTTGAGAGGGGTGTTAAAACATGCTTTAATGAAAACAACTTCTCAGCACCTTGAAGTTTCAAGGCCTCCATGTTCCCACCTGCTGTTGCTGTAATGTCAGGGCTGCCTCCTGCTGCTCGGCCCTAGGTGCTGCTGACTGCGAACTCCTCAGTGCTGGGCACGTGGCAGGAGCTCTGTGCTGCAGCCCTATAGTAGCCTGACCAGCCTCTGCTCAGCCATCTTCAGCTGTACCTGCCTGAAGGCAGTCTGGTGAGTGAGGCGTGCACCTTTCCTGATTCAGGCATGCAGACTGCATCTCTCCCCCGTAACCCTGTGTGGTGTATGTGGCTGAGGTGGACCCTCACCATACTTTTCATGATCTGTAAATGAAGGTGAGACATTTCATCTAGATTTGTGGTTGTTGTTCTGATTTTTTTAAAATTTTTATTATTATTTTTATATAATTTATTTTGATCAGTCTTTCCCCTTATTGATGTGATAAATTTGCGAGGAATGTACAGATGAGATGCTGTGACTTGGTCACAGCATGTAGTCTGCCCAGGAGGGCTGCTGAGCTACTGAGTGAAAAATTCCTGTCTTTTATATGGTGACTGCTCTCGTTAGAGGCAGCACCTGCTATATATCTGGCTTATAAAATTTCTTTAAAGTGTGAGTACTGACAGAGACAAATGGTCTATGATAGGAGTCTACAATCAGATACTCAAGACACACAGAAACCTAGCATTCATCCACTTGGTTTTGTTTTCATTTTGGAGGGTTTTTATCTTCTAATACTATGTATTTTTCATTATTTCAGTGTGTGTAACACACACACACACACACACAGAGGCATGTGCACCTGTGGAGACCACAGTAAGTCATCAGATCACTTGGAGCTGCAGTTACAAGCATCTCTGAGTCCTCCCCTTGGCAGCTGGTATTGAGATCTGAACTCCGTCCACGTGGATGAACGGCAAAGCACTCTTCACTGGTGAACCATTTCTCCAGGACTGCAGACTTCAGAAAGAAAGCAGCCATTTGGCATAAACCCTCTCATTTGTGTGGTTCCAGCACAGTAGGCCACTCTTACTGGTTAATGATGGGAATTCTTACCAGCCCAAGTCCCTGAGACTCTTATCTAGCAAAGGAGACTTGCAGAGATACACAGGCAGGCCTCGACAGCACAGTGGACTGAACTGGGAGAGCTAAGATAACCCTTCTGCCCGAACCTGCTTTTGTCAGAGTCCTTCACCACAGCAACAGGAAACAAAACGAATGTAAGGAGGGGGCTCCCAGAGTAAGAACACAGTCCCTTCGGTATTGCAGAACACTAAAGGAATTTTAGGGCCGTGAAACCACTCTGTAGGACAACACAGTGGTGGCCACCTTTGTGCAGATCCACACTCCACACACTACAACAGCAAACGAGAACCCTGAAGAAAGCTAGGGATTCTGGGTGATAATGACACACATTAGCTATTTGTCCCACCTCATCTGTAACAAAGTATCTGACAAAAGCAACCTAGGAAGGCTTTACTGTGACCCCAGGTCCAGGGGATACAGTCCACAAGGACAGGGGCAGGAGGCAGCTGGCCACACTGCATGCAGTCCGTAAGCAGACAGCTATGACGTGCAAAGCTCACTTTCTCCTTTTCATTTAGTGTATATGTGTGTGTGGGGGGGGGGAGGATGAAGTGGTACCACTCGAATTTAGGGTGTATCTTTTCATAGCAATTAACCTACTCTAGAATCCTTCACAGGTATGCTGTTGTGTAACCGTTCTGAAATCTGAGAAGACCTTCCACGTTTGCAGGGAAATTCCTTACGACAGAGATGCTGTAAAGAAGGTGAAATATTCCATCCCTCTGGGATGTTTAAATGTTTAAAGTCTTGGGAAGTGAAGATCCTGGAAGAATCTGGAAGACCAGATTCACTCAGTCCCTCCTTCCCCTAGCATACAGAAGCTGAGAGGACTTCTGAGCGACACTTCCAGACCAGCTGCATGATAACACGATGGACACAATTGTGTCCTAAAAGACGTCCAGACCTCTGAACTGCCCCAGGAGAAACAGGAACTAGCTAAGCCACCTATAAGAAGCAGCGACCCGTGAGCCACCCAGAAGAAAGAGGCTCGTCCTGAGCTGCCTGAGACAGCCTCCGACCTGCTGAGCTGCCCGCAGGTTGCGCAGTGTGCTCCAGGTTTCCAACTTTCAGGAGATGTCATCTGGCTGGAATGGATTTTTGGTACGCAGCAGTCTTTGAATGATTTCTGCTCCTGTAAATAATCCCTGGCCCAAGAAAACTCACTGATTCACCAAACTGAACTCTGGAGATATCCTCACTTTGGTCTATCTTTTGCTCCCTACCTGGATCGAGGAGACAATTGCTCACATCTCACCATGAATGATGTCACATAACACATGATTACATATTTGTTTCCATGGTGCTTTTAAAGTCCACCAAGTCGATACAAGTTGCACATGCCAATATAGGTTTATTAATTGTAACAAATGGGGAATACCAGAAATCTCAATATTTAATTTTTTTCTATGAATCTAAAAACTGCAATAAAATATCCTAGAAAAATAAAAACTGTGAAGTGACATGGAGAGAGTCAGGAATGTAGCTCAATGGCACTGCTTGTCTATCATTTGTGAAACCCTGGGTTTAGCCATCAGCAATACACATAGACATAGATACACACACACACACACATGCACGCACGCACGCACGCACGCACACGCACGCACACACTCCAGTATATGACTCCTACTAGCCAAAGATGGGACAGTTTTAATATTTAAAATGACATTTATTAAAATATGCTAAATATATTACTTTAAAAAACCTAAACAACAAAAACCCCTAAGAGTTCCTAAGAGTACAAAAAAAAAAAAAGGAAAAATCTGCTCTGCAGTATATGAACCCTCTACCTACATTAGCAGCTAAGGAAAAGGAATTGGTCAGGTGTGGTGGTATAGGCCTGTAGCCCCCAAATACTCAGGAGGCTGAGGCAGGAGGATGGAGATTTGGGCCAAGCTCAACTATACAGTGAGTTCCTGAACAGCCTGGGCTATGTATGAAGATCTGTCTCAAACAAACACCAGAGCAGGAAACGAAAATTAAAATGATAAGAATGAAGACACCTGTTTTCCATAACATGTCATCCAAGAGTAGACAGGTGGCACTGGATGGTAAGGAAGTCTTCTGTTTTCAAATACTTCAACCAGCACACATGGGGAAAACACGAGAGGATTAGAAAATGGCCACTCTGCACCTCCATGAAGCAAATGACTCAGCTAAAGCTTGGCCACTGGACAGAACTGGTAACAGAAATGCTGGCAGGGCGTTAGGAGCTAACTGACCCAAGTCACTGACTGTTTCTGGGACAGAAGAAGCAAGAAACCCATTCACTAAAGTCACTGGACAGTCCCCAGAGTCAGGAACTGTGTTCAGACTGAATGGAGGATGACGACCCAGTTCCCCGGGCTCCTAACGGGCGGGCAGCAGGGTGAAGGACTCAGAACCATCTCCATGAGGAAGGACAAACGTACACAGAATGGAGGGAGCAGGGAGATGAACAAAATATGTGATGTCAGTGGAAGCAGGGGGTCAGTGTCAAATGAGGACTGTCTAGAGAGCAAGTTCAGAAACTTCCAGAGACAGTGGGAACTGCTCCAGAGGAGGAACCGGAACACGTGACAACGTCTGGACAAGGTGCAGTGTGTCTACATCCAATTTCAAACAATTCTATTACAAAAAGTGACTTGTAAAACAAGCATTATAAACTGAGAATAGAGGATTTAGAAGTATGAAGCAGTTTTAATTTCCAGACATAACTATATCTTCATGATTATGAATAAATATTTAGTTTTAGAGGTTCACAATAAAATGTTGAGATAAAATGACATTAAGGTCTAGAATTTGCTTCAGAATACTGTGGCAAAAAGGGACAGAAGTATCAACAGTGGATGTGAGTTATGGATAAGTGTCATTAAAATGTTTTTTTTCTAGGGGCAGTGCACACCTTTAATCCCAGCACTTGGGAGGCAGAGGCAGGTGGATATCTGAGTTTGAGGTCAGCCAGAGAGCAAGGTCCAGGACAGCCAGGGCTATAGAGAGAGATCCTGTGTCCAAAAGTAAAAAACAACAATATCAAAAACAAAAACCCAAACCAAACCATGGTCCCAACAGGGACTTAGAAAGGAGTTTAAATAAAATGGTAGTACAACTGGATGCTGGAGTGCTCAATATTGACATTAAGTGTTCCATTAAGAGACTAAGATAATATTGGGGCTGGAAAGATGGTTCAGAGGTTAAGAGCACTGGCTGTTCTTCCAGAGGTCCTGAGTTCAATTCCCAGCACCCACATGGTGGCTCACAACCATCTGTAATGAGATCTGGTGCCTTCTTCTGGCCTGCAGGGACACATGCAGACAGAACACTGTATACATACTAAAGAAATAAATCTTTAACAAAGAGAGAGAGAGAGAGAGAGAGAGAGAGAGAGAGAGAGAGAGAGAGAGAGAGGGAGGGAGGGAGGGAGGGAGGGAGGGAGGGAGGGAGGGAGAGAAAGAGAGAGAGAGAAAGCTAATCTTATCAGCTTTTCAGAGCTCTTGACCTGACTGGGAATATACCTAAGCGATGACACTTGTAGGGTGACATCTCACTACACAGGGTGACATTTTAGAAATACCTCCAATGCTCTTGAAGAAAAAGCTAAAACATGAAGAGTCTTGAATTATTTTGTGGAAGCATAAAAAAAGGTTAAAATATGGTCAAATGGTAAGATTATGAGAGGGTAAGGTGGGTGAGATATCTCTTGAACTAAAGACTAGCAAGTACAGCCCAAGGAAAATACTCCCACTTCCTCTGCCCTGCCTTGGGACCTTCGGGAAAGAGCTCACCCTGGACTGGGTGGATGTGCAAAGGACAGCTGAGAAATCTTAGTTCCCAAGTTCTAGCATCCTGCTATGCCAGGACCCTGAACAAATAAATCAATCCCTTGGCCTTTCTGGGCCTCTAAGTCCTTGCTGCTCCATAGGAACTGAGCATATAGTTTTACTGGTGCATGGTACAGCGAGTGCAGGAGCACTCCGAGTTCTGAGGGAAGGCTGGGCTCACACCTTCTTCCTTTTCCTCTCCTTCTGCATACCACTGTTACTATGACCGGTCACTTAATACCTGACATTTCATGTATACAGCAAAATAATCTAACACTTTCATACTGCTTGGGAACTCATAGCTCCACAAGTATGGTTAGTCTCTTTGTCTCCTTGGTTTCTTGGCTTGAGTTTCAGTTATTGTCACCACTATTCTCTACTGAGAGGCCTGGAGGAAGAGGACATTCGAATGTGGTCTGAGATGTCTGTCACTCGTTAACTTGGATAAATGACAGGTGGAGACAGGACAGTATTGTGTCAGCCATCTGTGGAGACCTCTATGTATCAGCAGCTGTCCTCTGCAAAGTCAGTGGGAATGACTTCCCTGTCCGCATTGATGTTGCTTCCTGAGATCTTCTTCCATCCCTTTGTCACACACACACACACACACACACACACACACACACACACACACACACACACAACTCTCTTAAGAGTGGACAATGGCAGGAGGAAGGCAAGGACCCTAAGAGTGCAGTCATCTGCCTAACAATCTACCTATTCACCAGGTGGTTCCAGGGAGTGGCTGGGGGTGGAGGCTCTGGCTTTAGAAGAACCACACACTTCTTGGCTTAGTCCACCTCCCTTGGCAAAGCACAGGACTGTCAAGCCATCAGTTTAGCACTAAAGATCAGGGGTAAGGGTTGGTATCATAGCTTGAAAACAAGAGCTGTTAAGATGAATTTGGTGGGGCATGCACCTACTGGAAGAGGCTGTCCAAACACAGACACACACACACACACACTTGTAGCACGAATTGTTAGAAGGTCTTATTAGTAAAAACAAACCCAGAGCCAGGTATTGGGGTGAACGCTGGAATATCAGAGAAGCAGAACTAGCCACAGCTGATCTCGCAATTCCTCAGCTGATCTCATTTCCTCAAACTGGAAGCCTCTGAGTCCTCATCCAATGGATTTCTCAGCTAAACTGCTGCTCGAAGCCTAAAAGCTTAACCAGGCTTAGTTCCTGGTCCTCATGCCTCATGCAGCAAGAAGTGAGGCTTCTTTGGTATTCTTTGGTCCTCACCACAAGTAAATAGGCTGCAACTTGGGAGACAAGATCACACTATGGATTCTGAGAAAGTTTCGTGCCTGGAACAAAGTTTGCAGGATACCACCTAGAGACAGCTAGCTCACTGGTCCTTGGCATGGCAGCCTGCCAAGAAATACTTAAAATTTAATTTCTTGTTACTAGTGTGTAGCACAGTGTGCACGTCGACATGTGAGGACAACTTCCAGCAGCCATGTGTTTCCTTCCAGCATGAATTCTTGGGACTGAACTCAGGTTCCAAACTGTGCAGCAAACACTTTGACCTGCTAAGCCATCCCAATGGCCCCCCAAATCTGTCTATATGAACAGGAAACTCATGGCCCACTCTCTAAGCACCAATGTGGTATTTATAATGTTAGGGGGGACTTCCTGTAAGGGAAACGACTGGTCCATTAAACCAAATGTGTTTTGTTGATGATTGTATGCCCAGGGACTGCAGTCCTAACCGCGGAGGATCACACCGTGTCCTGTCTCGGTGTCAGAACTATGTCACAGCAGTCAGCAAGCCTGCCGCTTGAAAGGTGTCGCCTCACTCCGCTCCATTCACACGGGAACCCCCAATAACTTGTACCTTAAGAAGGTCTCTGAGCATCTTTTCACACAGGAAAAAACATAAATCAAAACTAGGAAACAAAACCTATATACCAAATGTTCATGCACCAAAGAGGAAGGGACTTGTCCCGCAAAGGATACTGCAGGCCCGAGGCCACAGCACTGGTACGGTAACATCCCAGGCGCTGCCCACTCTCAGAGCAGTGCCAGGCGAACTGCTTGTCTTGCCCTGTGCTCAGCACCCACTCCAGTTCCAGAACAAACAGGACCATCGTCACTCTGCTCTGATGTGCTGGAAAAAAAAAAAATCAAGAGATGAGAAAATGACCAATAAGGAAGCATCCTGAGGGAAATGGAAAAATGTAGCCCACCATTACATCCTTCTCCCTATCCCAGAAGAGGGAGAAGGACAAAGCCATCAGGAAAGCCATCAGGGCTGGGGCAGAACAACAGCTCTCCTTGGACACTCGTTTTGTTTTTTGTTGTTGTTGTTCTTTTTTTTTTTTTTTTTTATCATCTATCTCTTTACACCCTTGCTTGTGTCCATCCAAGATTTACTGCCTTGGAGAGCTCCCTACCCCAAGGCCTAGCCAAGCATACTTGGGCTACTGACTGGATCAGTGTGACCACAAGGCACAGTAGGAATAATATTTGCAACATAGTCACTGTGGTCACTTTATACTCAAAGGAAAGATATATTGTTCTTTGTTGTTGTTGTTGTTGAAATCCGATTTTTAAACTCATAACAAAATTTCTGACAGTTTCCTGTCAGAACCCAAAAGCTTGCAGAATAATTACAAAACAGGAATGGTGGATGTTTGAAAGAGAATCTCCACTCCCCCCCCTCCCCCATAGTCTCATATATTTGAATGCTTGGTCTTCAGTTGGTGGAACTGTTTGGGAAGGATTTAGAGGTGTGGCCTTGTTGGAGGAGCTGTGTCACTGGGGATGGGCTTTGATGTTTCCAAAGACACATGCCATTCCCAGTGTGGAATCTCTCTGCTTCCTGCCTGTGAATCAAGACATGATCTCTCAAGCTGGTCCTGCCTCCATGTCTCTACTTTGCCATTACGGACTTTCCCTCTGGAACTACAAGTCCAAATAAATGCTTTCTTTTATAAGTTGACTTGGTCATAGTGTTTTACCACTGCAATAGAGAAAGTAACTAAGGTAAGACTGAAACACCTGCTATGCAGAAGCAAGTACACATGAGGGAAGGGGGAGAGTTCCTGGGGTTACTCACATACAAGGGCAACCCTACTAGAGGAATTTTTGCATCATACAACTTCAGAGAAAGGAGAGACTGCTCATACCCTCTAGCTATCTCTCTGTCGCTCACCTGGGCAAACTGAGGTGCAGGGAAGTTGCTGAGTGGATTGGTTAAGGGCCTGTGACTTCTCAGTTAATAAACTCAGGCAGCAAGAGTTTTGCCTTCTTACTATGTGATGCCAGGCAATGAACACAGGGTAACAGGATGAACAAGACACACTGTGCTCCGGGCAGTGGTCTGGTGGGCCAGGAGTATACTCTTGAGTATGGTGAGGTGGAGATTTTCCACCTTGATTACTGAGCAGCGTTAGACAGTGTGGGTGGCTGTCTGCAGCCTCACTGCGGAAAACCATCTGCCAATTTCAGGGTGTTTAACACATTCAACACATTCTCTTAGTCATTGTGGAGACTGAGAGTGGGATGTCTCTCTCTCTCTCTCTCTCTCTCTCTCTCTCTCTCTCTCTCTCTCTCTCTCTCTCTCTCACACACACACACACACACACACACACACACACACACACACACACACACCAGCAAAGCAAACCTTGGTTTCTATGGCAGTCAGTTCTCTTAATGTCTGGTTGTTAATGGGAAAACAAAACAAAACAAAATCTCAAAACTCAAAACAGTCCAAGGAGAAGGAACTCTCTTACTCAGAAGAAAACTCTTTGAAGGCAGACACTTATCATTACACTTTAGAAACTCACAGGAAAGCCTGGGCTTGATGTCTGGCTTTGTGACTAGGAACCAGGGGGAGAGGGACGCTCGTCTTATCAGGGGAACGTGCTTTCTCACCATGGTGCCCTCGGCCACAGGAGCTGCAAGCATTCCTCACCCTGAAGTGCTTTTCTCCTCCCTGGTTTCTGAGTTGTGATCATGCTTTACCTGTGGTGCCTTTTCCCACCCTGGTGGTGGTGTTGGGGATGTAGAAGAGCCCTGTGCATGCCAGGAAAGCTACTACTGAACTACATCCCTACCCCTTTTTGCACTGACTTATGAGAGAATTTTTCTTCTTTGGCTTGTTGATGTGACGGCTATGTTGATTTTTGGTTGAACAGCTCTGCAGAGCTGTAATAACTCTCGCTTGGTCATGCTGTGTAACTCATTTATGGATCGGTGCATTTGGACTACTAAGTTTTAGGGGAGATTACATATTCTCTAAACTTGTCCTTTTTTGTAAGATCCAAAGGAATTAAAATCTTTGGTATTGATATCAGGTATCATTGGTTGATTTTTAAAAACAAATTTATTGAGATAAAACTCACTATACTTCTGACCTTTTTAGAGATCAAGAATTCATTGGCTGATAGCATATTCATGTTACATGATCATTGCCACCATTTACTTCCAGAGTATTTCCTCACCCCAAAACAATTCAATTCTCCCTTCCCCTAACTTTGGTCAATATACTTTCTGTCTCTATTGAATCTCCTATTCTTGACATTTCATATAAATGTTGTTCATATGATGCGGCCTTCTGTGTCTGGCTTCTTCCACTTAGCATGTTTTTAAGTTCACATGTTACATCATGTATTATTACCACTCCATTCTCTTATACAAACACACACACACACACACACACACACACACACACACACACACACACACACACGTCCATTCATCCACTAATAAGAGATCAGGATTATTTCCCTTTCTTGGCTATTGTAAACAATGTTTCTAAGAATCTGTTTATACATTCTGTGTGAATATAATTTTTCAATACTAGCTATACAGGGATGAGTAAAAATGCTGTGTCACAAGATAACTATTTTAACTCTTTGAAAAATTGATGGAATATTTTTCAAAGAGGCTATGTCATCAGCAACTCTAGTTTATCCATACTGCTTTCAAAACTGGTTTATTTGATTTTTGTTTTATTCTTTTAGATAGGTTTTCCTTATATAACCCAGACTGGCCTTGAACTCACAGTTCTCCTGCCCTAGGTATGTGTCATCAAGAATGGAGCAATTTTTCCAAAGGAATTAATAATTATTGACATATTGAACTATGCTTCAGGTATTTCATCAAGCAATTTATACATAAAATCTCTCTAATTTTTTTATAGAAAATGTGACATATAATTTACCATTTTAACCACTTTCAAATATACATTCTGTAGAATTAAGAACATTCAAATTAATATATGATAGTCATCACCTCTCTAGAACTTGTACATCTTTTCACATAAGTCCCTTCCTCCCCAGCTCAGGGTAATTACCATTCCATTTTCTGTCTCTACAGATTTGATGTAGTGAATACCATATGTATGTGGACATAACATGTTCTTTTGTGATGGGCATTCACTATGCTGGAGTGTGCTGAAGTTACGTCCTTCTGAAGGTTCTGTGATATGCCTTCATATATACATATATATATACACACACATATGTACATGTGAATACACACACACACACACACACATATTCACTCCATTCATTCTTATTCCATTCCATTCATGATGCACACCTAGTGGCTTTCATCCCGGGCTTCCTGTGATTACACTGCCATGACCATGGGCACACAACTATTTGTCTGAGCGTTACTTCTCTTATTTGGGGAACACAGCACTGAGTTTTTGTGGTTTCGTTTTATTTGTTTGTTGAGACAAGGTCTCTATCTAGCTGTGACTGTCCTGGAACTTTCTATGTAGATCAGGCAGGCCTCAAACTCAAGAAATCCTACTGCTTCTGCCTCCCACGTGCTGGGATTAAAGGCATGCGCCACCACTGCCCGGCCACCTTTTAGTTTTTAATGTGAATCCAACACTACGTTCCTGAGATAAACCTCACCTGACCCTAATGTATTCTGGATTTGGTGAAATTTAGGTTTGTAGCATTCTGTATGGAGAACGGCATCCTAGTTTTCTCATATTGATTTGCAGCGCATTATTATCAGGAAATACTGATTTCCTACAATGGGTTGGGAAGTCTTCATTCCTCAATTTCCAAAAGAGTTCCTGTAGTTTTACATATTTTCTTCCTTAATGTTTCATAAAATAGAACCAGCAGAATCATCTGGTCTAGGAGTCTAAAGGGAATGAAGAAGGGAGCTTTCGCTCTTGGCCTGCTTGCTCTTTCTTGCTGGCCAGTCCATTCCTTACGGCCACTACAGCCTACTTCTCTAGGATTCTGTCACACTGAAGACCAGATGAGACATCAAACATCATGGACTGAACATCTACTGCATTCTTGGACCTTCCATTGGTAGAGCCATTGTTGGACAAGCTAGACTAAAGCCTGTAAGTCATTCTAATAAATACCCTTCTCTCTCTCTCTCTCTCTCTCTCTCTCTCTCTCTCTCTCTCTCTCTCTCTCTCTCTCTCTCACACACACACACACACACACACACACACACACATTCCCTTTTCTTTCCAATGGCATAAACCAAGGTCACTGATTTGAGACCCTGATTCTTTTATAATGCCAATGTTTGAGCTGTCTATATTAGAGAGAGATTCATTCTCTCAATGCTGGTCTTCTAGAGCATCTGTTCTCAACCTGTGGGTCATGACCCCTTTGAAGGGCAAATGACCCTTTCACAGGGGCCACCTAAGACTGCCAGAAAACACAGATATTTACATTACAACTCATAACAGTAACAAAATTACAGTCATGAAGTGCCAACAAAAATAATTTTATATTTAGGGGTCACCACATGAGCAACTGTATTAAAGAGTCTCAGCTTTAGAAAAGTTGACAACCACTACTGTAGAGAATCCTGACTAACACAAGCTTTCTTTAAGGGAAGGTTTTAAACTAAAAAGTTGGCTTCTCTGGACACATATAGAGCTATTAGGACCATCTATTTCTCTTGAGTGATCTGCAGCTTGTGACTTTGAAAGATCTGTTGACTTCATTTGTTCTATATACCAACACATAACAATACAGTATTCACACATGGAGCTTCTGGAAGAGCGTCAGGCTACTCTTTCCTGATACTGATAATTTCCAATGTTTTCCCCCTTGCTAGTCTAGCTAGAAGTTTATCACTCAGAAAACAGCCTTTGATGGCACTGACTTCTCTGCACTATCCGGTTTATACTTCATGAACTGCTGTAATAAACTGTCTTCCCTTCCCTCTGGGTAGCTTAGCTTTCTTTATTCCTTTCCCTTTTTATTTTCCCCCAATGGCATAAACCAAGGTCACTGAATTGAGACCTTGCTTCTTTCAGGACATCAATGTTGAGCTGTCCATCTCCCCTTAGACGCTGCTGCAGATGTATCCTATAAATATTGGTATCCTTGTTTTCACTTTTATTCTCTTCAGAATGCTTTATGATTCCTTCTTTAACCCATAGATTATTCAGAAGTGTATTACTTGCCTTCCAAATATTTTAGGATTTCCCAACGGTCTATTCATCATCAAATTTTACTTTAATTCCATTCTTAGAACATATTTCTAAGTCCTTCAAAACTTATCGAGACTTGCTTTATGGTTTTAATCATAGCAGAATCATTTCAGTTCTGTGTGCACTTGAAAATTGGGCATAATCCCATTTCCGCGGAATGGAATTTCTACAGGTGACCATTGGGAAGCCTTGAATTGTTCTTGACAACTTTCTGCATGCCTGTTCTATCAGCTAGCAGGAAGAGAATGTTAATTTCTGACTACAACTGTGTATGCGGCCATTTGTCCCTAACATTTCATTGTTAACCTTATTTCAAAGCTACACCAGTAGCGTACAAAAAGGCTCATTATGGCCTTCTGCTGGACTGGCCCTTTATTTTTGCTCTGAAATCTGCTTCCATATTAATAACGTTAGCTGAGCTTCATTTTGGTTAGTGTTCTCATGGTGTGACTCTACCCTTCTGCCATCAACTTGCTTCTCAAATGACAGCGTCTGTGTACCGGTATATTTGAATCTCAAATCCTCACTCAACGGACTTAATTAAAAGTTGCCGGCTTCTATCAGTTTTACTTTATTAATATTTAATGTGTCATTGATATTTTCAGTTTCAACCCCTTCCTAAGTGTTCTCTTTTCTCCATTTTTTTTTCTCCATTTTCCTCTTGCTTTGGCCTTCATTTTTACTCCTGAAAATCATTTCCCGTTTCTATTTCATTTCATCGGTTAGAAGCTGTGTTTGTCACAGTTAACAGTTGTTTATGGTGAACAGTATGTACCTCTAATTTACCAGTTCACATGTTTAGCATAACAACTTCACAACAGCATATTCCTATTTTTTCCCTACCTCCTACTTTTATAAATATCATCATTACACATTTTAATTCTATATCTTATACCACTTCTATGTTGTTGAGTTAAACACCCAAGGATCCTTTAAAGAGACTGTATTGCAGTTACTATTTTGTTCTTCTTCACTCTTTGAGTAGATGCACATTTCCCATTGGCATAACTTTCTTCCTGAAGATTTTCCTTTGATGTTTCCTCTAATGGAGGTCTATAAGAAATGAGTTTTTTTGGGTTATGACTGAAAAAGTTTTAATTTAATTTTAATTTTTGAAAGATGTCCTCTCAGAGTATAGAATGTTTAGGCATTCCTTCATCACTTTAAACATACTGTTCCATTGATATCAAATCTATCACTAGCTTAATAATTTATGGTCTAATCTACTTACCCATTGTGTTTTAGAATTTCAATAATATTTTTCATCTTTTTAAAAGTTTGACTTTTTAAAAATATGTTTATTTACAGTGCTTTTGTTTGTTAGCCCCTAGTTTCTATAGCTTTTTAAAAATATTATTTTATTTTATGTGTTTTGGTGTTTTATCTGCATGTAGGAGCACCGTGTGGGTCAAGGCCTATGGAGGCCAGAGAGGGCTTTGTATTCCCAAAAACTGGAGTCACAGACAGCTGTGTGTCACCACACAGGTGCTGGGAACCAAACCTGGGTCTTCTCCAAGCACAGCAGGTGCTCTTAACCACTTAGCCATTGCTCCAGCTCCCACTTTGACTTTTTGTTTGTTTGTTCTGTTTTGGTTTTTAGAAAGGCTTTCCTATGCAGCCTAGGTTGGCTGCAACCCTTAGCCTTAGTTTTCAGGCAGATGGTGGCACACACTTTTAATTCCAGTACTTGGGAATCACACGCCTTTTAATCCAAACACTTGATAGCATAGTGTCTTTGGAGGTCATGGACAGGATGCTGGGTAACCACAAAGAATGAGTGAGATCAAGATATCTGGATAAAATGACATTCGGGTCTTAAAGATCTAACACCTGATTACATGATACTATTGGTCTGAATACAGGTCCCTTCCAGACACTACTTCTGATTGACAGAATGAATTTGGCCAATAAGCCAATGTTGAAGATGCACATCAAAGCAGTTCACCAAACATGGAATGAGGCTCATCTGAGGCAACCTGAGGCTGACTCCACTTTTCCTGAGCCTACTGTACCATTCCAGGAAGCACGGTGTAGAAAGACAAAGCTGTGGGCTTGGCAGTCACCCCAACTTAGTCTGGGTCGTACTTGACCTTACAAGTAACCCAGGTTCTTCTGGCCTCAGCAACTTAATTCACAACTGGGATAATACTGACCTCACAGGGTTTCTCTTTTTGTTCCCCCATGTAATTTAAGTGTTCTTAGTGAGAATGAAAACTACCAAAAAATAGTTTTAGAGGCAGTTAACACCAGTCCTTTGACTCCTACCTTGATAGTTTTTCACAGGTGTCATCTTGTTATAATCTTCAGACAAAATAAATTCCTACAAGACAGAAGAAAAGCATTAAGTAAAAGGAATTTTTTTCTTGAGATTTTATTTATTTTTATTTTATGTGTATCGGTGTTTAGCTTGCATGCATGTCTGTGCACCATGTGTGTGCAGTGCCCACAGAGGCCAGAAGGGGGTGTCAGGTCCTCTGGAAATAGTTACAGACAGTTGTTTGCTGCCAAGTGGGTGCTGGAAATTGAACCCGGTCCTCTGGGAGGACAGCCAGTGCTCCTAACAGTGGAGTCATCTTCCAGTCCTCAAGCAAAAGTAAAGTTTTTAATAAACAATTATGCTCTGGTAAACAGACTGCATAACAAAATTACATGGAACATCAGCGGCTTGTCAATCAACTCTGCATGTGTGATCATCTCCAACAGTAATCCAAACTCTGATCCATCACAAGGGCAGAAATTTTACCTCACAGCTCTCAAGCTGGCTTTTCTTATATGAGGAGAATCATATGAGATCATTTTCCAAGTCAGGGTTCTGATCAATGCCAATCCTAACTGGATTCAAAATCTCACTGGTGCCACAGCAAACACTGAAAGACTTTAGCAGTGAGCAAATACTGTTAGGCATTTGGAGTCTGCTGTTAACATTAGCAATTCATTTTCCTTACCACAAGCTCCCTGCCACTGCTCATGCTCAGTTCCTGTATTTCTAGGACCATGGCACAGTTCCCTGGCAGAGTGAATTGTCAACATGTCTGTTAGCTGTGTTGACAAATCTAGACAACAAAGGCACAGAAGACATTAGTTTCTACATAGCACACCTTGGGGGGGGCACACAAAAGGGTCTCACCTAAGCACTCATGCAGTTAGTGATGCCCATGTAGACACCAACCAGGTATTTACAAGGCCTGGCCAAGGGTTGAGCTCCTCCACTTCCTCAAATGCAAATCCCCACATATCTTTGAAGGTGAATTGCGGAGCAGGGGTGAAGGAACAACATGAGATAAAGCCATGCTTTCATCTGGGCTTACAACAGAACAATAGGGCTTTTCACAACAGCTGGAAGCAGCCAGAATTTTTCTCTGGTGACTTACAAAGTGGGTGGGAGGACAGACATGGACATTCCTTTTTGCTAGTAGGTGCTTACTGAGTTCACATGGATTATGTAACTTTTTAAAGTGAAAATAGTGTGTTATTTTTGTGACAGATATCACAAAGGTAAAATAGGGCAGCATGACAGAATACACTTGTTTCTTGGGTTCTGTGTTTCGGTCACAGGCCCCATAAGAAGCTTACCTACAAAGGGATTTTCTTTAGAATGTTTTTCTTGGGAAAAACATTATTCAGCTTGCCAGTTTAAACTCATATCGTGAGTCCTTCAAGGAGTGGCACCATATCTACTCATTTCTGAAGAGTTCAACTCAAAACGTGACAGATAAAGTTGAAAAGAAGCATACAGCTCCCCTCTGAAGAACTGACAGACATGTCTGGCTGACTGACCGTGGAAGCCTCACACAAGACTATCTCTCCAGAGCCTCCGACACAGACAGAGAAAACATGTCTGCTGTAAACACAACTGATAACGGGCAAATTTGTTTAGTTCATGTTGAATATACTAAAATGGTTCATTGACCTAATAAAAAAGACCTGAATTCCTCTTGGAAAAAGGCAAGGCATACGATAAAACAATTCGATGCAGGTTTTCACTTAGGATTTAAGACATGCATACAAAATAGAAAATTACCAGCTCACTTTGTACTAGTAAACTAATTTTTAAAAATACTTTCTTCCCATTGATAATAAAAACACATAGACAAGGAAAATTTTGGGGAGATCTTGTCACTTTTTATTGATGTGCGTATATGTAACAATGGAAACCACATGCTAGTGTAAGTATACCAAACATAAATATTTAAAGGTCCTTTTGCGATATCTATCATACTGTTATTATACAGTGTAGTAATATGATTTATGATAAAATGAAATGTGAAAACTAATTGGTGATGCTTTTTTAATATCAACAAATCCGGCAGTCATCCTTTATTCACCAATTTTATTCTTTTTTTTTTAAATGAATTCACAGGATGCTGTAATGTTCAGAAGGTATGTTACATGACAGTGTATGCCTAATGAAGAAATGATAGATACTGACTGGTCAGAATTTTATATATATCGAATATATTACTACTCACAAAAATCTAATGTGAAATTCTGGCTAAAGTTTAAATTTATTTCCTTAGAAGTGACCTATCAAAATCGGATTACACATATTTTAAATTATTTTAGAAAAAAACTATCCTCTTATTTTTTCCATCCTACTGTCTACCTATTACCTAATTAATTTTAATGCATATTATAGTACATTAAACATACAAGGGAAACACAGGGGCAAGTTAGTAACTGTCTGCACATTCAATCTTACTTTTTAAGCAAATAGACTATTTGGTGTATCCTTGTGTATCTTGTTTAAAAATGAAAACACTTTTGTAAACATACACAGAGGGAAACACACATTTAGGGTTTTGTTTAGTTAGGTTGTATAAAACTAGGTTAATGGTTATTTCCCTTAAAATATATCAGAGCTATCTTTCCAGGATTCACTTAGTTTAACTTACTCTTTCTAAGGAAGGAGTAAGGTATTCTATAAAATGGGTGTACCATTTATTTTTCAAGTCCCGCCCTTTTTAAATGGTCACTCTGTCTGCTAATTTGCGCTATTATAAAACAGCATGTAGACCCATATGACCTGACACATAGAGGAGATTGTTGACTGAGACTGAACACTGCCACATCACTCTTCAGCAGCATAAAGGCACTCAGTCTCCACCTTCACATGACAGTGATTTACTCAATTTCAGCAACAGACTTGTTCATCTTTTCACTTTTGCCAAACTAATGTGCAAGAAAATGGCATCTCAGTGTAATTTAATGTGTACTAATGTTTATATATATCGGTTCTTTCTTTCTTTTTTTTTTGGCACTTTCATTTTGCTTTAGATTTGTGCCACCACCACCACCACCACCACCACCACCACCACCACCCCACAAAACGAAAACAAACAAACAAACAAAACAAACAAACAAACAAACAAAAACCTGACTCTGAGGTAGTCTTCAGTTGAACACTAGATCTGGGCGTGAAGTTCCAGCAGCATAAGCAAAGGACCAACAGAGAGAAACCAAGAGATGCTGGCACATCCCCACCAAGTTGGCCTGAGTCTCAGAGAAGGCCAGCCAGATCTCCAGCACACAGGAGGTTGTTGGCTGGACAGACAGAAGTAAGGACAGGGGAGGGAAGGAAGGGGAGGGGATTTCCCTGGAGCTTTCTCCGTGTTCCTTTGGACTGTGATACTCGTTCAGAGGATTTTGGAATTTCCTTCCGTCTGGGAAATGGCTTCACCTAGCCCCATTTGCAGCCTGGCGAAGTCAGATCTCGGGGGCTAGCAGAGCAGTAGTTCTAGAAGTGAGAAAGCGGCCAAGGAACCAGGCACTCTGGGCTGTGGTTAAGAGTGTACCGATAAACCCCAAGGCATCTGGGTAACAGTAACTCCCGAGGCCGTGGATACAGTGGCCCATGCCATTTTGTATTCTGTAATTTTCTTACTGAAGTATAGAAAGGTTTTGACTACTAGACTTTGTAACCCACTGTCTAATAATTACAATCTTTCTCTCTCTCAATATCCTGCCTTTGTATTTACTTATCGGATCTTCTGTATTGAAAAACTCAGTGATAAACAAATAAGCAATTGTGGCATCCTGAGCTGAAATTGCAGTTTGGGGAAGTTTTTGAGTGGGGTTGCAAGTAGTCCAGCGTGCTGGGACTGCAGGCTTGCACCACCATGCCATTTATGAAGTGCTGCAGACAGAAGCCAGGCCTGCATGCATGCATGCATGCATGCATGCGAGGTGAGAACACTCTGCCAGCTGGGTTACATCCTCAGCCTCGGCGCGGTAATTTTAAAGTTTTTCTTTATAAAAAATACTTCAATTGAAATGTCTTCCATGGAGAATACACTCAGATCTTTCTGAACTCTTTAACTGGCTGGACATCTGCAGCCACTGTTTTGCTTTTCTTTGTCTCTCAATTCCTCTGAAAACCAAGCCTAGCAGAATCAGTCAATCAGATGGTAAAATTACTTTAATTGGGCTGTATTACTATTTTTTTTTTTTAAGTTGCTAACATGTCCTGTCATTTTAAAAAGTTCTAGAAAGTCCATGCTTGGCTAAACACATGCCAATCACAACACTCTGGAACACTTCACAAGAACTGTTACCACTTTCTGTTTGCACTTGACATACATCTGTCAAATAGACACCATCGCTTTTGTTCGGTAATATCGAGTTCCCTCAACTAATCCCATTTGTTAGTGAAGTTTTGTCAGCCTAAGAAGGATGCCAGTAGGTGGTATAATGTGTTTTTCCCACTGGAATGAAACATACCATTTTGTTTTCTGGTCATCCTTAGACCCCTACACATCACAAGTTCTTGGTCCTGGAGTCATTCTGTCTCTCTGTTCTGGTGTGATCAATTAGTCACGGAATATTACACAGTTCTAAGCATGGTCCACCACCTCTCCTGTTTTGTAAGGATCAATAAAACAGATCCATAAGAATCCTGATGATGAAGCCACAGCACCTGACACGTTAAAAAAACCTACTGGGCAGCAAGATGGCTCAGCAGCTAAAGCCTCTGCCATGCACGCCTGACGATCTTAGTTCAATACACAGAATCCATGGTAAATAAAAAGGAGAAAGTCAATTCCACAAAATTATCCTCAGCATGTATGTACCCCTCCCCCCAAACATACATCAGAAGCACAATAATAGTTTTTTAATCTACACTTTAAATTTCTTGCTTTATTTGAAAGCCTGCCAACAACCTCTCACTCTTTTTAAAATCTAACACTACTTCAGATTAAACACAGAATCTAAAATTAGATTATTAGCTACCAACTGTTTGTGGTGTACCAAAGACATATGCTGACTAGAATGCATGATAAGTCTACTTTTATCAAGAAAACAAAACTATAGTTACATTCCCTAAAAGGGCTTTCTTCTCAGAAAAAGGAACAAAAACAATCACCAAGGTCACACCCAAATAAAGACTCAGCCCAAATTATAAAGAATGAAGGGAGAAATAAAGGCATATGCTTCATTACCTAGCAAAAGGTCACAAAGATCCCCAGACTCAAAGCACTATGTGTGCTTCACAAAGCCATCCCTGAACAGGAGAGGCACACATTAAGAGTTTGCAGCGGGGCGGTGGTGGCGCACGCCTTTAATCCCAGCACTCGGGAGGCAGAGGCAGGCGGATCTCTGTGAGTTCGAGGCCAGCCTGGTCTCCAAAGTGAGTTCTAGGAAAGGCGCAAAGCTACACAGAGAAACCCTGTCTCGAAAAACCAAAAAAAAAAAAAAAAAGAAAAGAGTTTGCTAAGCTGGTCCACGCCGCCACTGACTTGGGAGTCAGCTCCCTCATCTACGCCTCTAATGTGAAGGTTTGATTTGTTCATGGTCTCCCACATTTCTTTATGTTCCTTCCCTGTGATTTTAGGTCTGATATATATCAATGTTCCTTGATTATTTCGTCTAGCTCCTCTACTTCATCTTTGAGTCCTAACATTCTGTCTTCTGTGTGATTCACTTCACTTGTCGCTTTCCTTGAAGTTTCCAATGGAGCCATTGGGTTTTTCAATTTCAATTCCATCTTTGTTCAGCTGGAGTCCTCTTCAATGTTTATCTCATTATTGAATTCCATCTCAAGTCCTGGGCTGCCTCTGTCCTTTCCATCAGCCTTGTGCTCATGTTTTCTTAGGTATCACTTGGTGTTAATTGTCCTTAAGTTCTTCCTCTTTAATGTCATTGAGCTGTTTGTGCTTTCTTTAAATTTCTTGACTTTTTTTTTTTGATGAGGTTTATGATGGTTCTTTTAAATTCTGTATCCTGGGTTCATCTGGGTAATTCTCATTGGCAACTATTTTTACAGAAGAGTGGATTTTGGAGGTGAAATACTGGCTTGACCTTTCATGTTGTTTTTAGTTTTGCAATGAGACCTGAGTATATGGACTTCTTTTGTTAGTTCTATGGAATAACTATGGACAGAGTAGTTGGGGCATAAGAGAGGATGTATGGGCAGGTTAAGCCTAGAAGCTGGAAGTGGCTTAGGTGGAATGAAGTCAGGGGGACAGAGGAGACTAGGCTGGTGTGCAGGATGAATGCCCTTATCCAAGCTTGGAGTAAAGAGTTAGATCTGGCTGGGTGGAGAAGTTGGATGTAGTATGGGATGGGCCTGTAAGGAAGCCTGGAAGCTGGTTGTGGCAGAGGCAGGGATGGCTATTTAGGCTGAAGCAATGGATATGAGCACCATGCAACCTCCAAAAGAGGGAAGCGATCAACAGTCCTACCCAGTACACCTATGTACCACAATGACCAGCATGGCATGATAGCCCTAAGGGTGCAGCAGTGATACATATAACTTGACAGTAGCCAACAACTCTCTAGATGGACTTAAGACCTGCTCAACAAGAAGGAAATTTGCCTGGTACTGGGCTCGTGAAGTCATGGATCTTAGAGGGAGAACCTATAACTGCTCTTTTACTAAACTAGCAGACTCCCTAACTATAGTATAAATGATTTATTCTTATACCCACAGGTAAGTATAATCCTCAACCCCACATCAAGGAAACTTTGCAACAGATAAGAGACCGTTACAAAAAATCATAACCAATCAAAATGCAGAGTTATGGAGCCTAGTCCCAATGGATATATAGAATACAACTACTCTACCTCAGGCTCGGGGATCATTGTGAAAGATGGGGTGGAAGACTGTAAAGCTAGAGGAACAGGGAGTTCTATGTGAGCCTATGCCTGCTAGTAATGTCAGAAGTCACCAACATGACTGCCTAACATGAGCCGAACAATGACACCAACAATAGGCATGTTAATGTGGCCTGGAGAAAGCCCTCAAGACCTCCACCCTACACAGAGAACCACAGGGAACTAAGGAACACTGAGAGTGGGAGAAATAAATCTTCCTCAGAGAAAAGCACACCAGATGTTACCCAATACCAAAGGTCAGCCCTGAAAACATACATACAAATACCATTATACAGACTGAACGACTCATACAACTAACATTATACAGACTGAACGGTTACATATATGTTACATACAGGTAGTACATAACAACTAATAGAAAATGAGGGCATGAATTTGAAAGAGAGCAAGTGTGGGTATATGGGAGGTGTAGAGAGAGAGGCGGGAAGAAGAAACAACAATGCAATTATATTATAATCTCAAAAAATGAAAGAAATGAAACATTAAAAAGATTAATGTCCATAATATGAACTTACAATTTTAATTTAAAGAAAACAAGTGATTTAATTTCTATTGTTTCCAATATATTTCCTCAGATAATAACGCAAGTTAGGTAGTGAACTCTTATCCTTAAAAGCAGCTCACCCCAATTCTGTAATAGGGAAATGACACGGTAACTCTTCTTCACAATTATAAAGGCTGTCCTTCCGTGGGAATCATTTCTCTGTCAGGGATCTAAGTGAGTCAGCAGTTATTTCCTGGAGACTTTTTTCTTTCCATAACACCTGCTGAACACACACACACAGGTCTGATGGCCAGAGAGAGACTGTTTCTATGGAGACAGAGGAGTGCCGCTCTACAACTCCACTCATTAGGTATTTACAGACGAAGTCCAGTTGGGAATGTGATATTAGTAAACTTCTTATTTTATAGTAGCTGAGTCTGTTTACAGAAGTGTCCAAAACACTGTCAAATACATACTTAATGTTTTGATTACAACTGAAGGTGAACGGGTACGCACGTGTGAGCATGAGTGTGAATATATTCTACACTCCACCTAGGTCCTGCTTCTCCCTTCCCCCAGCTCTTGGAGGCACCCTTCTATTTCCCTTACATTAAATATTCAGTTCTTACTTAGATTTTGGGTTAAACTTAGCATTAAATTTAACAGTAGGAAAACAAAACCTTTCAACTCCCTAATCACTCAATGTACTCCATTATTGTTGAGTTTAATGAAATATACAGGTGGCTTTTAGAGTTATTTAACCAGAGATTAGTACTACTGAAAGCAGAGTGCATCCTTTCCCACCCTGGAAGAACATGCTTACATACTGTATTTTACTTTTCTAAAAAGGAACTTATATTCAAGATTTCAAGGTGTAAATCAAACATGGATGTTGAATGCTTGGGATTCTTTACAAGGAAGAATGTAATACAAGGAGAGAGCTGAGAGCAAGACAGTATGTGTTCATACGGGTCCTTCATGCAAATGTTTCTTCTCTCTGACTATGATTTCCTGAGATGTCTATGCAAGTGAACTGAACAGTGCTGTTTGGTTTGCAATTGCAGAACTGTGCTTATTTTACTGAACATAATGTCCTTGGGTTTACTGATACTTGTCACATGAAACAGGATTTTCTTCTTACTTTTAAGGATGCAAAATATTCCATCATATGTACACATTGCATTTTCTTTATTCATCTCTTGACAGACACTTAGCTTATTGCTGCCTCTGGGCTACCATGAATTCTGCAAATATCTGCTTTCAATTCCACTAGACAGGCGCCCCAAAGTAGGACTGCTGGACCACATGGTAATTCTAGTTTTAATAATCTGAGGAACTCCTACATGAGTTTGACTGAAAATCAGTGTCACAGAAGTATTACCACCTTTAAAACTGCCTTCATTTTTATCACATACCTTCCGAATTAGTGGTGTCGACTTTTTGCCTCTGTTTTCAGGGATTTCAGAATCAAATTTACATTGTGACCCATGCAAATTGTGCTGTTCCTAACAATCTGCACATATAGGTATTCTAGGTTTCATACACGCCCTTTTGGTTGCAAGGGAGGATGTTCCAAGACGAGTCAGAGCCAAGTGTGAGCAGAGGCCTTGCAAGGAAGCTGGGCGGGCCAACCTGTTTCATACGTCCCTTGGGATGTCTGCTGCTCTCAGTAAGGGAACCCAATGAATGCAAAACAACTCAGCTTCCATTCTCTCATCACTGGAGCATCCATGAAGTCATCGCAGAGCACAGAGGGCTTGCAGGGCGATGGCACTACTCTGTACGATACAGTGTTGGCTGCACGTCATTGACACTTGTCTGTACCCAGAGAATGCACAGCGTCAAGAATGAACCCTGAACCATGGACTGTGGGTGATAATGTGTCCACAAGAGATCATTACTGATCATAAACACACCACTCTGGTGGGAAATGTTGATGGCAATTGGGGGTGGGAGGCAGCGGCAGGGAGCTGGGGCGGGGGCAAGGTGAAACCTCTACACCTTCATCTCTACATCAGAACAGTACTCAAGATGCCTACAAATAAACTTCAAATCCTAGAATATTAATGCTAAAAATGACCTTCTAAGATTGTTTGGTTTTTGCTTTTTTCCCCAAACTTGAGAATCTTTTTACTACAGCTTGATAGAAAAGCAATAAGGCAGGTAAGCTGAAAATCCCAACACCTGCTGAGAGGAGAGGGAGAGAAAAGAAAAAAGACCTTCCAGTTAGGCAAGTAGGTGTTAGAAAGGGAGGTCTTTGGAGAAACTAGGAGGAAGCCCAAGGTGTCAGGGAAAGCATGTGGAGGCTTTTGGCAGGTATCCAAAAAAGACTGAACTAAGAAAAAGTTAGACTTTTTGAATTAGAAATCAGACAAGCGGGCGGGCTTGGCGTGAGGTATGCAGTCTACAGGCTTCACAACAGTGTCCTGGAACTTGCATGCTGCTGAAAAGTACTCGGGACTCTAAAGGACATTCGTTTATTTAGGTTCTATGAATTGATACCTATTAACCTGATGAAGTTATAAAAATTAAGCCAATATAACAAATTTATATTGGTTAATAAAGGTCATGAAAAGTGGAACTTTTTATAAACAAAACTTAGTTACAAGAGTTGTACTGTTTTCCATTTTAACAAGTCTCGTTAATGTCTGGCTGACGAGAAGACAATTGGAGTCTCATGCTGCTTCTGCATTCGATATGTCCATCATCAGGAAGTGGGAGTGGAAAGACCAGGTCTCAGAGTTGTGACAACTGACCTGGCTTTGGGAGCGGCTGGCTTCAGTGACTCGGCAGGCCTGAGGTTTGCTCCCCTCGACTTCAGATCCTGGGGCTTGCCTGCACTGCTCCCGATGTCTGTAATGGTGAAAAGGGGCTTTGCTGCCTATCACGTATCTCGCACCCAGGAATTGAGAGGCCAGGTGCCCTTTTCTGCCTCTGTGGAAGACCAGGGACCCTCCTGACCAGGGGTAGTGGAGGGAAGGAAAAGCTTTAGCTTCAAGCCCCTCTCAGCTGTGTAGGAAACCTCTAAGCACATTTCTGACTGATATGCATGGCACACAGAAGCACGTGGAACAAGGGAAGGAAAGAAAGTTGGGGTGTGTGCAGTAACAACAGTCAACTGTCTTTCCATATTGAAAGTATCATCTACAAGAAACGGCTAGTTTGGAGTTTTACTGTTGCCCAAGGCCCAAGTGTTGAAGTCTTCTTGGTCATAGGGTGCCACTACTGAATCTTTGGGGGATGAGCCTAGTGGGAGGAAGTCATCGCAGTGTGCCCTGGAAGTACTGGAGGTTCAATGCTTCCCAATGCTTCCCACAGTCCAATTACACAAAAATGGGTGCAATTAACAGACAGTTTAATAATTTAAGAAGGAACAGAGCCCATTACTATGATGTTGCTTCTCCTAGTCAGTCTGAGAATTAGAACAATAAATGCTTTTGACTCAAACCTCAAAACTAACTAATGTTCACTTCCTGGGTCATTTAAAACCACCATATCCTGCATCTCACAGTATTCATAGCCAAGGTGTCCATTCATACTTGCTTTTTTAAGCCCACAGTTCTTTCAGTCCTGAACACTACTTAAGAAGTAAATATGGCCGGGTAGCAGTGGTGCATACCTTTAATCCCAGCACCAGGGAGGCAGAGGCAGGTGGATCTTTGTGAGTTCGAGGCCAGCCTGGTCTACAGAGCTAGTTCCAGGACAGCTAGGGATGTTACACAGAGAAACCCTGTCTTGGACTCCCCTCCCCTCTCCCCCCCCCCAAAAAAGGGGAAAGTTAACCTACTGTTGAAATGAAAACCATTTCTGCCATATAAGGACTTCTTACTGACATGTAACTGGGAGCCAAGGCCTTTATGCTGCTCATTGGCTTGTCTGTGTAGCCTAGGCAGTCCTTGAACTCGAGATCATCCTTCCTCGGCCTACTGCATGCTGGGATTTGAGGCTGTACCTGGCTTGGTTAGGTTTTTATTCACTCAAAAAGTATTTCCCAGAATCCAATTTCACAATGTTCTCTACAGAGTATGGGAAATGCCACTACATAAATTTCCTGCCTTGAAGCTACTCATGCTAAGAGAAAATAAAGGGACACCACATATTAAATTCCTCTGATTCCACAGACACTCTCAGTGACTTCATGTGTCATTTTATTAAATAAAAAGGATATAAATGGAATATACAGAAATGTTAAGGTAGAAATGTGAACTAAGAACCTTCCAACAAAGCTGTGCAGATGGCCTCTCAGTGGGAGGACTCTGGTCTCCAGGTCTAGTCTTAAAAGCAGGGTAAGTTCTGGGGAGGTCTGCGAACAGGGTCAGGTGTGAGGGCTAGCATCTGATTTTAGTAATGTGGCTCCTCATTCCTGGTGTGGATGTGAACCACACATCTGATATTTGGTAGTAGAACTCTGATAGGTAGGTTGACAAGTTGGGGCAAAAAAAGTGCTTTGAACTTTATTCTTCCTGAAGTTGCTGAGAACTTATACCCTAAGGAGGGGTAAAATTAAACTTTAAGGTTGAATATGAGGGAAAAGAAGGAATAGGAGACAACAGACAGTAGGGGCAGTCTAGTGGGTTACTGCAATGGGCCACAGTCAAAACTGTAAGGGACAGAACATTTTTTAAATCTAGTGAACAGACTGTAGACAGTTCTGGGGTTGAGGGAAGATGTGGCTTATGTTTCTGGATGGGGCTCTGCATGATGCCATTTACTAAAGGAACAAGGGACAATGGGCTAAATCTAAAGTGTCTTTGAGACATCCAGGTTGAAGGCACAGTCAGTTTCTGCAGCCTGAGTCCGGGGCTCAGGACAGGGCTTCAGCAGCCTGAAGTACAGTCCCGAGAAGTGGAGGAGCAGGACAGTGAAGCTACAGGGCAGATTAACAGGAAAGAGTGGGCAGGAGGGAAGGAAGTTCCAGGGAATATCATGCCAGAGTGTCAAATGGAAGAATCAGGAGGGGGATCCAGAGGAAATGCAGAGACTTAGAAAACTATACCAAGTACTAACCATGACTCCACTTAGTACCCTGGAAGGCATCCTTCCTGTCCAACCAAACAGAAAGCTCAAGGTTAAAGGACCAGCTCCACTGTAGCATGAATCTTAAAAGTTCGTATTAATAAAATCAAACCCGAGGCCAGTTATTGGGGTCAATGCTGGTAGATCAGAGAGACAGAACAAGCCACAGCTACCTCACCTCGCCGGATCCTCAGCTGGTCTTGTCTCCTCAGACTGGAGGCCTCTGAGTCTTCATCCAGAATGGGTCTCAGCTGAATTGCTGCTCAAAAGCCTGAATGCTTAACCAGCCAAATGCTTAACCAGTCAAATGCTTAACCAGGCCAAATGCTTAACCAGCCAAATGCTTCTAGTTTCTGGTCCTCATGCCTTATATACCTTTCTGCTTTCCTCCCACTCCCTGGGATTAAAGGCTTGCTTTCTGAGATTAAAGGCGCAATGAGTCACCATGCCTGTCTGTATCCTTGAACACATGGATTTCTGCCTCTGGAATGCTAGGATTAAAGGCGTGTGCTACCACTGCCTATCCTTTATGTTTAATATTGTGGCTGATCTGTCTCTGACCCCCGATAAGTTTATTAGCATGCACAGTATTTGGGGGAATACAATACCACACTCCACCCCTTTTTTGAGGTGTGAGGGTCTCACTAAGTAGTCCACGCTGGCCTTGAATTGAGAATCCTCCCATTTCAGCTCCAAAGTAGCTGGAATTACAGGCATGTGCCACTACGCCTGGCTTGCTCTAAAGTTTTTGACTTCTCTCTAATCTAGGAAACCAATTAGACCCATGTGATGGCTGCTGATGGGAAAGTCATGCTGGTCTTTGTGTCAATGTAGTAAGCAGTCCCTCTTCAATCTTCTCTGAGATTAAGGTCTAATATTGATAGTATATGAAAATGTACAGTCGTTCCCTGGTAACTGGGAGAACAGCTGTTCCTGCATCTGCAATGGGGAGAAGCTGGAGATGAGTGGTGTGGAGCATGGATCCAAATTGTAGTGTGTGTGTGTGTGTGTGTGTGTGTGTGTGTGTGTGTGTGTGTGTGTGTGTGTGTGTGTTGGGGTTGGGTGGGTACATAAAGGGCAAGAAGCACATGACTTGGAAAGAAAACCTACCTTTAGTTACAACACCCTAGATCACTGCACAGCTCAGCACCGAACCCCAGAGACCAGGGCAGACAAGACACCACACCCTTCTCTGATGACGTAAGCCTCATGACTGCCTGGGATCAAAAGCGGCTGACAGCCACTCCGCAATGACAGAATGGCTGCCCCGCCCCACACTCTGGCTCTGTGAGTTCTGAAGCCTTACAGCACAGACACAAGCTTCAGAGGGCTCTTTGGGGACACCTGACCCGACCCGTGGCTCTGCTGCTGTCAAGGTACTAGAGAGAGGAAGACTTCACCAGTGATTAATATGGGCTCTGAACAGGACTGGAGAAACCGGCATGACTAACTTCTCCAAGAGATGAAGTCCATATGGAAACTAGCAAAGTATCCTATGTCTACAGAGAATATTCTTTTATTTGATGGGTATAGTAAAGAAAATTGATTCCTATTGCTGAAAAATATTGTAGGAGCCTGGGGAGACGGCTCAGCGGGTAATCCACCTGTTGTTACCCCAGAATCCGTGTAAAAGCCAGTGGCTGTAGTAGCTGACCTGTAACCCCAGCACAGGATGTAGAGACAGAAAACACATTCACCCCTGCCAACAAGTTAGTCAGTCAGACAGGTCCAAAACACTTGCAGGACAATTGAGGAAGATACCCAACATTGATCTCCGTCTTCGGATTCACAAGTGAATACATATCCATTCACACACACAAATACATACGCACATATACACTACACCCACCCACCTTGACCTTGGGTCACTCGCTGAACCTGGAGTTCACCAATTTGGCAGTAATAGCTACCCAGCAATCTCCAAAGATGCTCCTATCGCTGCCTTCCCTACACTAGGATCACAGGGGCATGCCACTACATCTGGCTTTTTATCTAGGTACTTGGGATTCTAAGTCAGTTCCTTGGGCAAGCAATGGACCAACTGAGCCATCTGTCCAGTCCCTCTACCCTCTTTTTAAGAGTGATGAAGATGAAATGGCATTACCTTAAACTTGTCTACAGAAAAATACAGCTTTGGTGCTCTACATTTTGAAAATTACTGGAGATTTACTGCGATGATTCAGCAAAGACAAAAGATGCTTCCACTAGGGCATTTCTTCCCCTGGACATGGCCTACTAAATCCACTGGACATGGGTTTGGAAGATTCATGGATACTGGCTACAGAGCCTGCTGCCGCCGCCAGAGACATTGGCAGGAGCTAATATTTATCTGTGCTATGCACAGGCTGTTCTAGGAGTTTTCCGTGTGTCATCCTGACACAAACTATATAAAATGAATTCAATTATCATCCTCACCGATGACTGAGACAGAGAGCAAAGAACCTTGTGTAGCGTGACAGAGTAGGAGGCGGAAGTGCTGTGACTCAATTCAGGCAGTGAGACTCCAGAGCCTGGGTTCCTAGCCACTATATGTCAGCTCCACAGATCTTACAGTCATCCAATCACTTACTCATTCATTCATTCATTCACTTGTTGATTCTGAGTGTTTACAAAGCATTTAAAACTGAAGAGTCCTGGGTGCTAGAGACCTGAAAAACAACCAGACTTAGTCCCTGCCCTGTGAAAAAACATGGTGAGCAGAGAAAAGAGACCTAGGCTGCTAAGGTGAACTACTGAGCAAAGTGGCACAGTACAAACCAAGGCTGTAGTTGTGGGTAGGGTGAGACCTTCAGGGTCCCATTGGCTATCTAGAAACGTTTACCCTGTTTCCTAAGCATCAGGGGAAGCCACTAAAGGTTCCAATGGTAGACAAAATTACAAACTCATCTCTATAAAGCTCCTTTGAGGCCTAATATGGAAGACAACTTGGTCAGAATAACTATGAGATGGCAGTGAAGGGACAACTGAGGACGGTAAGGAGGAGAAAAGTAAAGGGATGGGGTGTGGGGGATAAGAAGGGGCGAAGAAGAGTAAAGGGATGGGGGTGGGAGATGGAAGGGCGAAGGGAGTAGGGGAGGGAAAGGATGTTGACAAACAGGTAAAATGAGTTAAGTGATAGACTAGAGAAAGACCAAGTCATTAGAGAGCCGAGACCCTTCGCTTGTGCAACACGACACAGGGGCCTCAGTCACTGTAATGGGAGCCCTGGGGAGAGGCACGAGGAGGAATGAGTTTATGTTAGACCTGCTAAGTTTGGGGTTCACTTGGAACATTCAATGAGAAACATTAGGAAGGAAGTCAGAACCCCAGAGTACAGTCTAGATAGAAACACAAAGCTCATCTTGTCACACGCATAGCAAATGAAGTCATGGTGTAGATGAGGCTGTACAGAGAGAACTGAACCAAGGCCTAGAGCAAATGTGGACTGACTCCAGCACTGGACCAGAGAACAACCAAGGACAGAAGAGCTGGAGGACAGAAGAAAGGCAGCACAATCGTATGCTAAGGGTGCATGCACAAAGAGGCCATTGCTGAAACCATGAGTGATGCTACATACTGCAGGGAGCTCAAGCATGGGGAGGCAGGACCCAACAGAGGCGGTTCCAGAGAGCCGCAGCCAGCGCTGCTGCAAAGGTCAGACCCACCGTGGATAAGCCCACACGGGCCTTCCTACTCAGCCAGGAACCTGAGCAGGCTGATGGTCCTAGAAGGCTGACTGCAATGGTTGGAGTTTTGTGCTGGATGGTTTTTTATCAACTTGACACAAGCTAAAGTCAGCTGAGAGGAAGGAACCTCAATTATGAAAATGCTTCCTTAAGAGCAGGCTGTAGAAAAGCCAGTAGGGCATTTTAATTAGCGATCAATAGGGGAGGGCTCAGTCCACTGTGGGTGGTGCCATCCCTGGGCTGGTGGTCCTGGTTCTATAAGAAAGCAGGCTGAGCAAGCCATGGGGAGCAAGCCAGTAAGCAGCACTCCTCCATGGTCTCTGCATCAGCTCCTGCCTCCAGGTTCCTGCCTGGTTGAGTTCCTATCCTAACTTCCTTCAGTGATGGAATACAATGCCAAATAAATCCTTTCCTTCCCAACTTGGTTTTTGGTCATGGTGTTTCATCACAGTAATAGAAACCTTAACTAAGACAAGTTCCAAGGGAAGAACTATGCTATGGTGACTGTAAAGAACTCTTTTGAGAAGTGAGATCATAAAGAGGGAAGGGGCTGAGAGTTACAATGTTTCAGTTCTTGTTTTAAGAAGCCTGAGACTCTCCAAGCCAATGGGAAGGAACCAGGGGAGGAAGAATCATTAGGGTACAGTCCTAAGATGAAGAGGAGAAAGTACCTGACCATGTATTTATCATTTCCTCGCCATTGCCTTTCTGAAACACAGCTATGGTGACTGGCCAACCTAACTGCATATACTATGTAAATGATTTTAACCCATCCTGAACAGCACAGCCTCCTTCTAACCTAATTTATGTGACAATCTGGGTATCCCTGTAAGTATTGATGTTACAGAATCAGTCTTAAAATTTGCATCAAGAAGGTCAGCTAAGCCAGGTGTTGGTCATACATGCCTGTAATCCTGGTACTCAGGAGACAGACACAGGAGAAGTTAAAGCCATCTTTAAACGCAGAGCAAGTTCAAGGCCAACCTGGGCTACATGAGAACCTGTCTCAAATAAAGGTCTTCTAAAAATTCACAGCTACAGAATGGAATGGAGGCCCAATGTTTAGGAGTTTGAGGCAGGAGGATCAAGACTTTGAGGCCAACATGGTCCTATCTTGTTCCCCCCAAAACCCAAACAGATAAAAGCCCACAATTACAATGCAAGTTCTAGAAAAGAATCTCAGCTCAAAGAATATGGTTGGTACTGAAGGCACACACTACTGCTCCACCAATATTCACAACAACACACAGTCACAGTCACTAAATACAAGGTGAACAACTAGACAGGTAATGACATTAGGGAAGACAGGTTTGGTCTTGAGAAGTTCCAGAAAAGTCCACCACCCCCACAAATGCCAAAGGTACAGTAACCGCCAGTTTTCTTTATAAAAATCCCCCGTGGGGAATTAACTGTGTCAATGAACAGAAAGCCACTGGTGTGTCGGTCCTTAGAACTACTTCCTCCTGAGCACAGCTCCAACACCTGGGTTAAGTTCACTGTAACTCAGCACAAGGGCAGGAGAACATGGTTGCCTCTATGTTAGAAAGAGCTCACATCGACGAAAGTCCATTGACTCTAAATGTTTAAAAAAACAAAGCTCAGAAATGGTGTTTATTTATCTATTTATGGGGGGGGCACATGTGCACGTGCATGCATGGATGCATGTGTGTGCCATGTTTGAAGGTCAGAGACAACTTGTGGGTGTCAGTTTTCTTCTTCTCCCATGTGGGTCTCAGGAGTCAAGCCCAGGTCGTCATGAGAGGTGACAAAGAGTCTTTAGCAGCTGAGCCATCTCACCAGCCCTGACAATGGCTTGTAGTGGGAGGAGCTGTGATGATGTCATCACCATCTGGTAGTGTCGGTAACTGAAGGTAGGCCCTGAAGATCCCAGCTCCACATTTCTGTGAATACAAGACCTTTGGGAACTTCCTTTAAGACCATCTTAGGCTCTCACAATTAAAGTTTTATTCCTAGATGGAGTCAAACTAGAAATCCCAGAAAGCAACCTCAGTTCTAGAAGTACAAAACCTGCCAGCTAGAGAGCAGTGCTGTGGCTAAGCTAGGAGAAGAATTAAAGGACTTCCGTCAGCAGTCATGGACTGACTGTAGACTTGACTTGGACACAGCTGAAACGCCTTCCTCCCAGGCTGCCAGTCATTACTGCACAGCATGACCTCACCACATAGGTGTGGTGGTGTGGGGTGTAGTCCATGTAGGCTCATAGCAATCCATGGCAAGCACTAATAATAAAAATCTACTCAAAGCCTCTTGTTAGGATGAATGTTTAAATTCTTCCCTCCTCTCTTAAAAACAATGACTAAACATACAAGTTTTGGCCAAATGCTCCCAATACCCTAATAAACACTGTACACAGCTCCTAGTAGTTGGACTGCCCTTATGGTAAGAAGAAGTCCACCTGGAACAATACTCAGAAAAATCTACCCAAGGTCAAGGAGGCCAGCTCAGCCACCACTGTCATGATCTACCCAAAGCACCTACCCAATATAACCACCCAATGCGCCACTTAACCAGAGGAGGACTGCACTAGCTACAGAATGTTCTTTTCAAGTCTAATCTTTCTCCCTCCCAAGAGGAATTTTGGCTCATCCTCTAACATCTTTGGATATTTCTTCCTAAATCACACCTCATGTCAAGCGACCTTGTAAGAACACTGTAAGAGTTCACTGCAGATAGAGTAGGTGAGCTGAGTTGAGTAATATCCTCCAAATTCACAACTATCTGGAAGCTCAAAGTATGTCCTTATTTAGAAACAGAGTGAGTTAAGATGCGATAGGCTAAGATTTGAAGATGTGACAAGTTAAGATGGGGCCACACTGATTAGTGCTGACTGACTAAGCTCAATGACTGGCATCCTGTAAGGTAATACAGATGGGAAATGACGTAAGGATACAGGTTAGTGCAAGTGTGGTGAAGGTTCAAGCCACAGAACACGGAGCACTGCCAGCTAGTCCTAGAGGCTAGGAAACAGCAAGGAAGGAGGCTCCCCTGCCAGCGTCAGAATGAGTGCAGCCTTGCTAACATCTTCATTTCTGTGTCTAGTTTCTGAAACTGAGAAAATGAATCCCGTCGTTTTAAGCCATCCAATTTGCGAGGCTTTGTTGTGCAGTCCTAGGAAAGTAACAGGCTAGGTATTAATACCCGGAGTATTACTACTGGTAATGACCCATCTTGCTCCTCTTTCACATCTATAAGGGATGCCTTCCAAGTCCACCAATGGATGCCTATGAGATTGTTTTGTTTTGTTCCCTACACACACTTATGAGAGAATTTAGTTTCTAAATTAAGCACAATAAGAGATTAACAATTACAACTAAGATAAATGATTACTTAAACTTAGGAGTCATTTATTTCTGGAACTTCTGCTTACTGTTTCAGACCACAGCTGTCGGTGGGTAACTGAAACGGCAGAAACAGATGCAGACAAGGGAGAGAAAGTTGCACATACGGATTCACTACAAACAGTGCCCTGTCCTGCACATTCTCCGTACAGGGAGACGCTGGCCGTGGGGATGACATCTCTAAAGATGCCCAGATTCCTTTTTAAAGGATGCAAAAACTTATTTTCAAAGGCACAATTTTTCTCTTTTACTGGAAAAAGAAATACCCTTTCCTAAGGTAACTACATTCTTTTCCCTTGAAGCCTCTGAAGGCTCAGGAGAGTCCACCTGGGTATCTCCTGTTACCAGGAAAACAAACTCTGTCCCTGGGGGTTTCCGTGAAAACACACAACACTGTGAGCTCCACCATGCGACACAACATCAAGCTCGGCCACCTGAAGAACACCACTAACGAAACAGAAGCAAGCAGTGACTTTTCCATGAAGCTGTTCATTTAACTTGCAAATATGAATCCTACAGAACACTATCTGCAAGAAGACAAAGTTTATAAGACTTAAATCTGGGTCACACCTTCTGATGGCAGTCTATATAAAGAACATGAAACAGTGATTCTCAACATGTGGGTTGTGACCCCAAAAGACTGAAAGAAAAAAAAAAACAGACATTTACATTATAAATCATAACAGTAGCAAAAACACAGTTATGAAGTAACAAGGAAAATAATTTTATGGTTGGGGGTCACCACAACATAAGGAACTGTATTAAAGTTTGAGAACCACTGACCTGGAAGAAGAGCTTGCTCTTTGCTTGCCCTTGCTCTTGCTGGCAAGTCCATGCCTTCACTGCCATTACAGCCTACTTCTTCAGGATTCCAGCGTATACTGAAGACCAACTAAGACACCCAGCCTTGTGGACTGAACAACTACTAGATTCTTGGACCTTCCACTGGGAGACAGCCATCATTGGAACAGTTGGGATTATAACTTATAAGTCACTTTAATAAATCCATATATATGTGAATATATGAGTATATATTAATTTTACCAGTATATTCATTCATCAGTTCTGTTCCTCTAGAGAGTCCTGACTACTATAGGAAGCATCTATTCAAGACCTTTAGTAGTGTTTTCCTCCCCGGATCCCTCCTTTAACCTGCCTCATCCTTCTCCTCTATTAATCCTCCTATTCCAGTTCCCCTTTATCTTTTATAATACTATCCTCTATTTCCCTTCCCTTGGAAGATCCTCCACCCCCTCCAACCCCTTACTAGGTACCTAACCTCTGTGGTTAATTGGATTGAAACACATTTACAATTAAAAACTAACAGTGTGTGTGTGTGTGTGTGTGTGTGTGTGTGTGTGTGTGTGTGTGTGTTTGTGTAGCAGTGTAGTAGTGGTGATTCTGATGTTGACAGGCAGCAAGGTCACAGAAGAGTGGGAGGAGTGGACTGAGGTCATGGTAATAGAGACTTGGTGGGAGCTGGATGTTTAAGTAGCTAAAGGTAGGAAGGCAAGTATTTAGGCACACAACTAATAGAAAACAAGCAAGGAGGTAACCAAGTACCAAAAAAAAAAAAAAAAAAGGATTTAGAAAGAAATCAACCATTGAGGAGAGAGGACTGGTGAATATTGTGCAAGCCTTGGACTGAGGCTGAATAGTTAGTTAGCCTATGTCAAGAAGCTAGATCCCTAATATGGAAGAAGATTCCCTCTCCCTACCCAAATACTTTCCACCATATTTGGAGGGGTATCTTAGTCAAGGTTCTCTAGAGAAACAGAACTGACAGAATGAATAGATATAAGAATACATATTCTCACATATATATATGGAGGGAAGGTGGCATGATGTCCCATTCCCTAGCTGAGGACCTACTGACATTTGATTGCTGCTGGGAGAGGGGAGGCCAGTTTTCTTTAATGGTGTCACACCCAGTATCTTAAGCACATTCGAGGGCAGACCCCATGCTCAGGAACAGTCTGTCCACACAAACTGAACTTATCGATTGGGGTGGGGAGGGGGTGAAGCTGGGTAGACGGGGAAGTGGAGGAGGATCTGGGACCAGTAGGGGACAGGGGATGAATAAGATCAAAATACATTGTATGATGTTGTCAAAAGATAAAAACATCTTTAAAAGACTGGTCAAGGCCTTTAATACTCAATTCTTTGATAGAAGAGACAGATTTTTTAAAAAATCATTTAATGAAACAAAAACGAAGTAGGCATCAACACAGCAAGCTTCCTAAGCATTACAGGTGATTCATTCTAATTATTGAGGTCCAGAAACAATCTGCATGAAATAACATATAAAATAGATGTAAAAATATAACATCTGAACAACATCTTAAAAGACGGTTAGAGCTTTGCAGCCCACGGTGGTGAACAGGGTTCGGGCTATTTGAAAAGGAAGAGTGAAAGGGACAGGTGAAGACAGCCTCCCCACCTGCAGCTTCTCTGTGGTTGTCACCTCAGGAGAAAGAACCCAAGGCTTTCCTCGCCTCCCTCCCACAACCAAGGGATGCGTCTGTCTTTCCCTCCGCTCCGGAACTGCCCCAATCCTCCCTCTGCGCGTCTCCCAAGCGTCCTGCTTCTCTTGCTGCGGTCCACACTTGGTCCGGTGGTCAAACAGCATCTGACCTTCCTTCTCCATCTCTGACCCACTGTGCAGCGACAACGGGACCGGTTCAGTAGAACAAGGATCTACTTTCTGACTTTAGCCTTCCCTGGATTTAGAATTTAATCATTATTCGGACACATAGTCTCAGAAAAGGATTTCTTGTGTCTAGAGAGTACACTACTGAACTGACAAGATTCTAAGCATTTTCTGTAGCAAGGAATCTATTATTACAGTGATGAGAAGCCAGAACCTTAAACATTCTGGTCTCTCAATATATCTTTCCCTAGTATCTGAGAATTTTATAAGGCTTCAGACGTGACTCAGTAGTATGAGCAGTTAATTCTCCTCAGTGAGACAAAGGAGGTACTTTTAAGGAAGTTCTCACACGAGCCAGCCCTCAGTCCTTTAGAGGAAGGTAGTCTGGCATCTTGACACTGTAGTAAATAACCAGAGAAGCAGAAGAGCCCTGTCCCTGACTGATGCTCCCATTACCTGGAAGTTCCATTTAATAAGAGGACTAATGGTTCTGTGGTTTCCCTTCTTCTATAGAATAAACAGCTACATCTGTCCATAACTTGTCCATGCCAATTAACCATCTGCACTGATTTCAAATGGACAAAGAACCACTATATGTAACACAGATCCAAGACTTTGCAGAGACAGTGAATGTTCTGTATATAATTCAATGAGCTGGTGGGCAACACATGGATCTCAGCTCATCTTTTCTTTTCCTTTATAATGAACCCTCCCAGTTCACTAAGCAGTCCAGTTATTTCTTATATCTTTTAAAAATAACTGACATTAGAGAGACGGTTTAGCAGTCAAGATCTCTTGTAGTACTTGTTGCTCTTGAAGATGGCCCGGGATCAGTTCCCAGCATGCACACAGCAGCCCACAACCTCCTATAAGTAATCTAATGCTCTCTTCTGGCCTCTTGCAGGCATCAGGCACACATGGGACAAACATACATACATGTAAGAAAAATACTTTTACGCATAAGATAAAAATAACAAACAGTAAAATAAACCTATCCTATACACACCCCTCCTTTAAAAAGTGGCTCTCGCCGGGCGGTGGTGGCGCACGCCTTTAATCACAGCACTCGGGAGGCAGAGGCAGGCGGATCTCTGTGAGTTCGAGGCCAGCCTGGTCTACCAAGTGAGTTCCAGGAAAGGCACAAAGCTACACAAAGAAACCCTGTCTCGAAAAACCAAAAAAAAAAAAAAAAAAAAAAAAAAAAAAATGGCTCTCCTTAAAGTGAACAAGGATCAGTATATAATCTCTGCTTTCCTAAGGAGAAGCTTATAGAACTACAAATGCAATCTCAAAATCCTACTAAGTAATGGGCATTAGAGAAGTCCCATAAATACTGCTGATAAGCTGATTATGTTTAGTAATACTATTAATATTTCCTAAAGGCCATTAAACAACTACTTTGAGATTAGGAAGTATCCAAACACACCTCTAATGCTCGTAAGGGCTGAGGTAAGACTGTAGGCAGAGGCTTATCTTCTATTATGTATACATTTTAAGTCAAGCTATTTAATAAAATATGATTGTATAGTCTGATATGGACCTTCAACTACCTAGAAGAACAGGTTCTTAGATTCTTTGATGTCCCATACCATAGTGTGGTTGCCTACAGAACAAGTCTACACCTTCTCTTCCTATGCCCAGTTCTGTCAACATCTCTGCTCCCCTTCCTCCTCATCTCCCTCCTCCTCACCCCCTTCTCGAGCATATCTTGCTCTGTCACCCATGCTGGGCTTGATCACAGTATCTTCCAACTTTTAGGCTTTGCCTGGACTACCACCACCTGCCTAGTACCAGGGGTTACAAGGTTCACAGCATTTCAATGTAGGACCTTTCAGTTCACGAGTACCAAAGCAGAGCTTCTCTTGCTCAGGACACTGGATAATTTTTTGTTTTGTTTTGTTTTGTTCTAAACAAGGTTTCCCTATGTAGCCCTTGCCGTCCTGGAACTTGTTCTGTGGACCAGGCCGGTTTTGAACTCAGAGATCCACCCACCTCTGTCTCCTGAGTGCTGGGATTGAGGGTATGTGCCACCACACTCGGCTTAGATAACTTATTCAATGAAGAAATGGACAGATCACACTTGCTAGCAGTCAATATACTAGATCAAAGTCAGTAAGTAAGACGATAAAGATAAAACCTAAACTTCCAAGCCCTAAGCACTTCAGTTCTCTCAAGACCTATAACCAACGGCTCTAATATTTATCTGGATCTAGATCTAAAATCTTGGTCTGTACTTCCTAAACAAACCCATTCAAGTTTACAGCATTCTGTTCCTATTATTATTCCCATTACAAGAGAGCTGAAACAACAAGAAAAAGCCAAGAGAACAGAGAGTAACAAAACACAAGATCAGCCGTGCAGATGGAAGAAAAAGCATTTCCCTTATGTGACTGTTGCTAACACTCAGATGGTGCAGCGGTCCAAGTTCAGTATCACAGTACAGCAAGTTCGGGATCTCTGTTCTCTCTCACTGATGCAGATGCACACAGCTACAGTGTTTGCCTGCTGAGGGCCATAGCCTAGCAACCAGCAAAGCGGCAGGGCACGCTGAGCCACAGCACATAAGTAAAGACAGCCTCGCCCTACACAGCACCTCCCCTTCACCATAACTTACTGAGGTCCATGCACTCGCTTTGCCAGGAAATGACCGTTTACTTGAAAAAGCTATTAGATAACTTGTTAGCGCAGTTCATAACACTCCACAAAGAGGGCAAGTATTTCAACTGGAAATCTTACTTATTTGTACTTACTGAGATTGTACCATTGTCTAGACCTATGGACAGTCTTCTTGTTTCCGGGTTAAAAGACATGCATGAACATGGAGCTGAAAGAAATGAACATGTTGATGAAATTAACAAAACAATGATTCTCATCGATTCAGGGGTGTCTAATGAGCTAAGTGTGTGGCTAGGTTCACCCCACTGCCTCCTGAAACAGCTCATTTAAACCATACCCGTAACAAAGTAAAAACAGCAATTTTTGCACCTAAATGCCTAGCTTTTAAGTTGCCCTTTTAATGAATATACAAATAAGACATTCTCAAACGTGGCAAGTCCTAAAGGCTGGAGTCTTGGCTTGTGCTGGCCATACTGGATCTAAATTTGCTTATCTAGAAGACTGACTCTACTTTGTGCTGTGCAAACTTTGAACCTTACTCTCTTAATCCCACTCAAATCCCAATTTAAACAGGAGCAAACAATGTTTTCTGAGCTGGAGAGAAAATAGAAAGATTTTACCCTCCACTGCCAGACATTCAAATACACACACCAATGCAAAAAATGTGTTGGTTCAGAATTTATGTGAGGCAAATGAACTAGCAGGGGGATTTTACCCTGAGTGTTCAAGAGATTACTGGAACTCACTAGTTGAAAATAACTGTGGAGTCATTTTCTTCTGTGTGAAGTTAACAGAGACCTCAGTTTAAATGCAAATAAACCATATGGGTCTATGGTGGTAAGAATCCGGTGGTTTTATTTGTGGGTGAGTTGTAGTTTAATAGCATAGATGCAACACACTGAAGTAGGGAGAAGCCCTTCTTCAGCATCACTGATGTCTTTGGAAGAGCAGAATTCAGACACAGACACACACACACAAGAACAGCATGTGAGGTGCAGCCAGAGCTAAGGGTGAGACCTGGAAGCCACCAGAAGCCGGAGAGCAGCAAAGCTCAGGCTCCCTCACAGCCCTCAGAAGCCACCAAAGTTGTGCAGGACCCCCTGAGATCTCAGCCTCTAGAACTGGGAGACAATACAGACAGTCCTGCTGTTGAAGGAAGTCACTTTGTAGTACTTTCTTACAGCCCCAGAAAACTAACATAGGAGTTATTTCATTGTGTGGTGGTATTAAGAATAAAAAGAACCCTTTTAAAGTCTCTCACTCTCTGCATGTTGTCCACTTCTGGGTCTCTGTATTAACTACCATCTATTGCAAGAAGAAGCTTCTCTAATGGAGGCTGAGAGATGCACTGACCTATGGCTATAGCAATATGTCATCAGGAGTCATTAAACTGCTATGTTCCTTCAGCAGAATGACAGTATTTTCTCCACTCCCTTATAAAAAACAGAACTGCCAAATTCTCCATTTTATTTATCTTATTAGAGTGTGTGCATGTGTGTGTTACAGGTGTGCAGGTGGGTGTGCTTGTGTTCACACATCCAGAGGTCATTTGGCATGTCCAATTCAAATGTCCAGTTGTCATCCTCTACTTCTCTGCATCATCCATTGTCTTGACAGGGGTCTCTCCCTGCAGAACAGGAAGTCTGCAGTGGAGCAGCCATTTCAGTGATTTCTTACTGCACCCCTTGTATACAGCACTAACAACTTGTCAAACCACCTCACAGGATGAGAGTAAAAAGAAAGAAAGACTCATCAGACGACAGTGGGCGTGGCCGCACTCTGACCATGACTGCTTGGGGAGTGTGTACATCCTTGGCCCTCTAGTTAAGCTCTGATCTTACCTGAAGGACCCTAAAGATGGAGCCCAGGGCTTTGCTGGATCTATTTGCTTCCCCCAACACCTTCTCAATGTGACCACATAAATCTCCTTTTTCTGTTTCCCAGTTTTGACTCTTTTAACTGGCTTGTTAAGGAAGGGTGGCCAGACATGACTTGGCACAGGTTTTGACCACCAAGTTAACTCCTAGAATGCAGGTGGGGTACAGTAAAATAACAGTCCCTCAGCCATCTAGAGACAGGGAGAACCTTAATATGACTAACTTTACCTTTGATCCTTTGTATTGAGCCTTTCTCTTATCTTAAAAAAAAGAGAGATAAATTTTCTACCCTTTTCTTTTCTAAACTGAGTACACCTAATTTCATGTTGTGTCAGAAAGATTTTTTTTTAACAAACTATGGCCACTTCAGTTCCTTTTTTAAAAATTCATGTTAGTTGTATTATAAAATTATTATTATTAGTTTTTTGGTATATCCAATCAAAGTATGTGTACAGATTTAAATTTCAATATTGTGATCATATTTTAAGGCCTAATGAATACATAATACTTTATACATCTGGGCACCCTAAACATCTTAAAATCTATTACATAATATCTTTAAATGCTAATTATTTATATAAAACAACATTCGTTAAAGTCATAAGATTTTATTAAGCTATAAAATTGAATGTTATATTCATAAATTTAGATGAGGATTTCCTTCTAAAACAGATTCTAAATATATAGTTAAATAAATTTTTATCCTGTTATATAATGAGTGATATAAAATTTGAGTGATTTCTTCAAAATACTCTTAATATAAATATATATGTGTGTGTATATATGTATATATATGTGTGTATATATATATATTTATTTATATTATATAAAATGTTTAACGTAAGACTTTCATACAATATAATCTGGCGATGGTTTCCCCTTCCTGAGCTCCTTTCAGAGCCTCCCTACTTTATCTATGAAAACTAAAGTTCAAAGGATAAAACACCAGATGATTTCATCAACCGAAAGAAAAGAACATCACCTCAGAGACTCCTTTCTGATTTAAAGCTCACAATTGTCCAGGCACTTCTAACTCACTCCTGGGAGGCAGAAAATGTCTCACATTATCTAAGAATAAACTCATGTGGATGCAGAAAATTCTGGATGTACTCATCCTCAATGCCACTGATAATGGAGTATCCTGAGGAACTAAACACTTATCTGTTTATGCTTCTTAAATATTTTGTAATTAGATTTGAAAAACTACTTATGATATCTAGTATTCTATCTGGTATATTTCAAATGACAAAATAATACTAATCTTGGTTTTAATGAAGCTACAAATGAAGATATTATGTCCTTTCATTTCATCTTGCCTTTCTGTTAGGACTGTTTGCTTACCCTAAGCCCCAAATTATTTAAAACTAATGTTTGAGCCGGGTGGTGGTAGTGCACACCTTCATTCCCTGAAGGCATAGGCAGGTGGATCTCTGTGAGTTTGAGGTCAGCCTGGTCTTGAGTTCCTGGCCAGTCAAGGATACACACACACACACACACAAAAAAAAAAAAAAAAAAAAAAAAACCCTGTCTCAAAAACAAAACAAAAAACAAAACAACAAAAAACTAATGCTTGAAAGAGTCAAGATTTTTCTGTCTTTACACACACACACACACACACACACACACACACACACACACACACACACATTCTTATTATCCAGTGTGATTTAGCTAAAAAAAAAAGTTTCTAATTTAAATTTTAATTCCTTTATTCTAACTAGGAATACTCAAAGATTTGAGTTTACTCTTCTTATGCAAATTATACAAAGGACATCAGTCTCCAGTAACAATATCCATTATGGTTTATACCTTAAGTACTGGTGTTTCTTGACTTAATTAGCATCTAAAATGTTCTATAGTATAATTTTAATTCTATAGTATAATTTAGTACAAATTTAAAAATGTGTGTGGGCGGGTTGACAACAGTACAGTGACTCCTTATCTTGGGCTAGTTCTAGCCCCTGGGACAGCCATTCCTTGCCCGTGTGTGTCAGAACTAACACCCCGTGACTAATAGATAAGTCTTTTGGACTCTACTAACTTAGCAGACCACTAGCTTCAGCTAGCATCTTGGGCCTACAGAAAAGCTTCCCCCATTTCACTGTACCTGTCTCTCTGATGTACCCACCAATGGGTAAACTTGGCTTGATTTGTGACTTTGTTCTGTAAAACTACAAACCTTCATCAAACTGCTTCCACAATAGAACATGGAGTTTGGGGTAACCTAAATCTACGTTCCTGGGCCATGGTCACTCAAAATGGCTCCAAAATAAACTGTCTCTTATTCCCTTAAAAAAAAAAATAGCCACTGAGAATTTCACATTGATGTCCATGTAAGCATAAGATGAGGCATTTATGTAGAATTTATGTAGAATGAAGGCGGTTATGTAGAGCGGATACAAGTGTACAGTTCAGAATTTAGGTGAGGCCGCAAGCCACCCACTACAATCAGGCTCGCTCTCAACTTGGCCTTAAATAGATCTGGGAAAACAGATGGTTCAAAATCAGTGTTTCAATAAGGGCTCAAGTTCCCACATCTGTTAACTGAGCAGATGGTTCAGTGGCTGTACCTGTGTAAAATCTGCGTGGCCTGGTCACAACCTCACACCCAAGAGCCAACGCAAGAGCTGGGACAGACAACAAAACAAGTCATCTCAGTGATTTGGGTTTTTTTTGGTTTTTGGTTTTTGGTTTTTGGTTTTTGGTTTGTTTTGTGTGTGTGTGTGTGTGTGTGTGTGTGTGTGTGTGTGTGTGTGTGTGTGTGTGTGTGTTTTCAAGACAGGGTTTCTCTGTGTAGCTTTGGTGCCTGTCCTGGATCTCACTCTGTAGACCATGCTGGCCTCGAACTCATAGAGATCCACCTGGCTCTGCCTCCCGAGTGCTGGGATTAAAGGCGTGCGCCACCACTGCCCGGCTAATCTCAGTGATTTGTAAACTGTGCCTATCTTTGTATTTGTAATTATCTTTTGGGGGAAAAAACAGTCTCCAGTTTTGTTTTGGGGACAAAGTCATAAATGCTCAGGAGCTAACGTAAATTCCACCTGTCTGGTCTGAAAAGAGACCCCACTGTGGCCCTGCCTGAGGCTTTCACCCCTCAACCTTCTAGTTACTCTACCTCTGGCAGCCCAGGGAGTTCACTCTCTTCCCAAAGGAGAAGTTGGCACCAAGGGCCCAACTGTGACACCCAATCCTCTCACACAACCATCTCCACCACCTGCCGCCCCGGATGACACTTCAGTTTCCTCCCTGCCTCTCTTCTGTCTTAAGCCCACGAGTGACAAATCTAGTCAGTAAAGTAAATCTAAAGCATGTCAACCATGGACAGCCGTGACTTTCACGTGCTATTTTGTCTGCAGTATAATGAGAATGTGGTGGTTGAAACAGTAGCCATTAGACACATGGATGGGGGCAATGAACTCTCAGTCCTGGGCCCTGAGGAAGGTCCCTCTGCAGTTAACAAACCTAGGGGGAAGGTCCCAGCTTAGAAGCCTGTAAGCTGACTGTGCCACAGCAGTCAGCAGCAATACATGGAGACGCCGGGAAGAGTGAAAGAATATTTGTTCCAATTTCTCTTTTGCCCACAATATCCGCTGGTTTACGGGAAACTTCAAACAAGGCAACAGTCACCCTCCACTCTCTGCAGAGGCACTGGGACAGAGTTCAGTAACAGAGTGTGTTTAGTAGGCAGGCTCATGGCCCTGGATCCGATTCCCAGCACAGATCTATGCGAAAATTCTGCTGCGAAGAGTTTAAGCAGACTTTCTTCAGGGACCGCCAGAGACAAGGTCCTTATCGCTTTATTTCTCAAGATGTCATCCTCAATGAATTGTGGGCAGTGCCCATCTAGTGCCTGCCTTCTTCACTCCGTGTGAGCATCAGGAGGGCGGGAAACAAATGCCATATTTACCACCACATCCTCTGGCCATTGCACGTAGCTGAACAAGCTGTCTGAAGAAACTAAAGAAAGGAGGATTCCCTGTTTCCATGGCTTCACTCCTCCGAGACCACGTTCAGCTTAACAGTACAGTGACACCAACAGGGACCCTAAGTCAGCCCTTCTCTTTAAAGGTCACAGAGATCCAGGAGGCTGTGACAGGTAGGCTAGCCACATACTTGTGGCTACAGCCAGGGAACTAAAAGCACATGTGGTGCACCTGGTAAAGAGGTGGCAAAGAGGACTTCTCACAGGCAGAACCCTGCCAGGACTCTGAGTGGACTAGGAGGATGAGGATGGCAGCCTTCCAGCATCACCACCTGGGCTTCTGTCCCCTCAGGAGCCAGAGCGTCCCCTGCCTGGCTCATCCTTCCTTCTCTGCCATCAGCTCCTACTGCATCTCCATGCACAAATGCCTAGAAGCTCTTGGCTTTAATGTTGCCAGTTCTAGGGGCCTGCCAGGACCAAGACCAGCACTTCTTAGTCAAAGCGCCAACCTGGGAAAGCCAGATGGATTCAGGAAAAGCAACCTTAATTACACACGGCTGGATTCTCTTGGCTTCCTTCCTCCAGGTGAAGGAACAGCTTAGAGAAGAGAATGAGGACAGCAGCTGGGACAGCAGCTGGGATTACATGATGCACCTGCTGTTCATCACTCCCCTGCCTGTCACTCCCCTAGGTCACTCAGCATGTCACACACTGCCTTGCTAGCTGTCAGCATCAAAGTCAGCCTCCACCACTCTTCTCACTCACTACCTCCTGCCCCCTTTCTGGAGCTGAACTTCCACTTCTTACTAAAGATACAGAACATCTACTCTCCTGCCAAACACAACATTTACTCTATTTTGAAAGTAGTCTGAAGGACAAAGTCAAGAAGCTGCCTTCTGCATTTGGAATATTACTTATTATGTACTAGCATAAACCCACAACATGGTCACAGCTGCCTTGTAGCATACATTCACTTATTTTGTAAACAATACCACTTCAACATTAATTAGGGATAATACTAAGTAATTCTCTCTCTCTCTCTCTCTCTCTCTCTCTCTCTCTCTCTCTCTCTCTCTCTCTCTCTCCTCAAAAGGTAAGTTTGCAGAACAATTCATTAGAAGGACCATTTCAGGTACTCTATAATCAATTGTAGTTTATTTCCTTATGTGAAATAACGCTTACTCAAGTTGAACAAAGCTGAAATACTTGCTAAGCAGTTAGTTCCTATGTGCCCTGAATTTGTAAGATTCTGAGAACATAAAAGCCAAATTCTGGGTTTTTTTTTTTCACTTATTTTAAAGTGATTATATAATGTAATGGGTTTCATTATGACAATAAAAGCTAATTACTGATGACTATGGAGACTATATACATGGTCCTTTCACCCCCCTTTCACCTGGGTGTGATACTGAAAGCATACAAGAATGAAAAATTTCAGAGATCGCCTTGCTCTATTAACCTTCTTCATCTAGAAATCCCTGGCACCCATCATTGGCCTATATACAGTAGATAGGTTATAAATGTTTGACTAGCGTGATTTACATATTTATAAATCAATACTGTATATGCACGAGTCTTCATCTGGGTTCATTTAAACATATACATACTGCTCAGTAACACATAAGCTATAATGTTACAAGATCATAGACTCAGCTTTAATACACACTGAAATCACCTAGAGATTTTACTACAATGCAGATTCTAAGCCGGCCGCTTGGGGTAGAACCTGATAGCATAATTCCAATAATTGGTCAGGTGACGCTGAAAACCATCTAAGGATCAAAGGAGGCCGGTTTTAATTCCCTTTAGAAGACTGTACAAATATCTAAAGTCTTACTTCTCAAAGCCAACATACCACTACTAGAGAAGCAGAGCTCATGCCTTTGGGAAATCACATCTATTATTAGACGCCATCATTCCACGGGTGTTTACTTAGTACCCGTGTCATAGTGCCCAGGGGTTTCTGCTGCCTGTTCTGCACAACACAGGGAGCTGTAACTCCCTGTTCGGTTACAGCCACCCCTTGCCTCTTCTTAGTAACTATATGTCAAGTCTGATGAACAGAGAAAAGACTGGTTCTTTTACTTCAAGTGGGGGGGTGGGGAATCAGAATTTTCCCTTTTTCCCCATGCTCCTAAAATATCATTCCTACCACAGCTTAATAGTTAATGCTAGTAGGGGAGGGAGCTAAAATGGCAGGCCTATAACCTATAATTGTGTCTGCTAGAACCAAAACAGGTAAAGCACAGAACCCCAAAAAGTTTCCTCTTCATAGAAAATGGTTGAAAATCAGGTCAGCTTTGTGGCTGCCACCTACCTAACAGAAAATTCTAGAGTCATTTTGACAGCTTCTAAGCTAATTTGACAATCAGTGAAAACCACTGTATCCTTAATGATGCGTTTGTTGCCCGTCCAGCATTTCTAGCCCATTTCCACTCCTTTGAAACACCTGCTGACCAGCAGAACCACTCTCTACAAGGGACTCCAGTGGCCACTCTAGGATGGACTCTGGGAGGCAACCATTACTGCCCTTCTTGACCTCCATTCTGGTCCCTCCACTCATTCTCTGGTCCTGGTGTAGCCTGCCCACAGAAGCCCCTATGTCCAGCTCTCCTCCTTCCCCTAGGGACTCTGCCTCTTGATCCAGACCCAGGGTCCCCCTAGTTCTTTCCTGTCACCCCTTCCAGCCTTTCCATCTATCCCAACTCCAGTCCTTTGTGACAACTGGTCACCCACAGAAACACTCCCTATCAGGGACCCCACGGCCACACTAGGATAGGACCCAGAGTGGTTAACAGCAACCAAGGAACAGAACACCCACCCAACAAAGAAGACAACAGATATCTATGCCAAGAACATCATAACTTCAAATATCATAACTCCAGATGCCTAGATCCCAGGGCAAAACATACATGAAAAGCCAAGACAATATGCCTCTTCCAGAAGGTAGCAACCACATTGTGATAGGTCCTGAGAAAGCAATTTAGCTGAAGCACGAGATAAGGACTTCAAAGTATCAGTTATGAGTATGTTCAAGGACCTCAAAGAGGATATGAATAAATGCTTTAACGGAGACCATAAAAACAAAGAGTTGAAAGAAATAATGAAAACAATTCAAGGTGTGAAGACATAATTTAACAAAGAAGAAATAAAATTATTAAGGAAACCCAAATTGAAAATGAAAACTTACACAAGTGAAACAAAACCTCAGAGATAAGTCTCAACAAGAGATTACAAAACACTGAAGAGACAACTTGTCTTGAAGACAAGGTAGAAGACATGGATAGCTCAGACAAAGAAAGTGTTGAATCAAAACAAAAACAAAATATAGACACAAAACATACAGGAAATCAAGGACACTATAGAAAGACCATAGGTACAGAAGAAGAAGAAGAAACCCAAGTCAAAAGCACAGTAATTTTTTTTAATCATATACTTAACAGCTAACGTAATATAAAAGTGAATACATACCATGTATGTCTTCCTGGGTCTCGGATAACTCACTCAGGATTTTTTTTTTTCTAGCTCTGTCCATTTACCTACAAATTTCATGGTTTTCTTTTTTTTCCTTAAGAGCTGAGTAACACTCCATTGTGTAAATGTACCAAATTTCTTTAGCCATTCTTCTGTTGAGGGACATCTAGGTTGTTTCCAGTTCCCAGCCATTATGCACAGAGCAGCAATGAACATGGTTGGGCAAGTGTCCTTGAGGTAGGATGAAGCATGCTTTGGGTATATGCCCAAGAGTGGTAGAGCTGGGTCTTGAGGTAGATCGATTCCTATCTTCATGAGGAACCATCACTGATTTCTATAGTGGCTGCACAAGTTTGTATGCCCACCAGCAATGGATGAGTGTTCCCCTTACTCCATATCTTCACCAGCATGAGTTGTCACTTGTTTTATTAATCTTAGCCATTCTGACTGGGATAAGATAAAATCTCAAAGTAGTTTTGATTTGTGTTTCCCTGATGGCTAAGGATACTAAACATTTCTTTAAGTGTTTCTCACACTTTGAATTTCCTCTATTGAGAATTCTGTTTAGATCTGTACCTCATTTTTTAATTGGGTTATTTGCTTTCTTGATAGCTAGTTTTTGTTCTTTATATATTTTGAATAATTGCTCTATATCGATGTGTAGTTAGTAAAAATCTTTTCTCATTCTGTAGACTGCCACTTTGTCTGAATGATGGTGTCCTTTGCCATGCAGAAACTTCTCAATTTCATGAAGATCTATTTATTAATTGTTGATCTTACTGCCTGTGCTAACAGTTTTCTCTTCAGAAAGCATTTTCTGTGCCGAAGAGTTCAAGGCTATTTCCTACTTTTTCTTCTATCAGGTTAAGTGTATCTCCACTTTTTCTTCTTTCAGGTTAAGTGTATCTGGTTTTGTGTTGAGACTTTTGGTCTATTTTGAGTTGAGTTATATACAATGTGGTAAGTATAGATCTACTTTCATTCTTCTACATGTAGCCATTCAGTTTGATCAGCACCATTTGTTGAAGATGCTATCTTTTTTTCCAGTGTGCATTTCTGGTTTATATATATATCAGGTTTCCATAGGTATGTGGATTTATGTCTGGGTCTTCAATTCCATTGATCAATGTGTCTGCTTTTGTGCCAATACCATACTGTGTGATTATATGTGAATATTAACTGTTAAGTCAATGATAATCAGGCTACAATCTGTAGAACCATATGATAGGTGTAAAGTAAGGAACTAGAAGGTACAGATAGGTCTTATTAGGAAAGAAAAACAGAATCAATAGTTATGGATGGAGGGAGGGGCTGGAACCAAAGTGGGGAGTAGAAGAGAAGGGAGGATGATAAAGGGAATATAGGGAAAGACAGCTAAAATTAAGAACCATTTGAGGGGTAGTATGGAAAGCTTATACAGTAAAAGTTTCCTAAAATATATACATAAGTGAAGGCAATCTAAATGAAATCGTCAAATAATGGGGGAGACTCAGTCCCAACTGGCCATCTCTTGTCACTAAATGAAGCTCCCAGTTCCAGGACTGGGTTACATCTAATTGGATTGTTGGCCAATGGGGTCCCATGAGAAACCACAAACAACCCAAGGCTATGGCCAAGGCAAATAGGTTACTCTCCACAAAAAGACAGCAAGGCCCAGTTGGTATGCACAATACTGACACAACTCATTTAACATGGAGAAGTCAAGCTGGTGCCTACATAGAGCCTTCACTCCTCTGTGTCAGCATTGGTACAGGAAAGTACTAGGCATGATAGCAAAAGAAAAACTTAAACACCGAGCCAGTCACAAACCCTTTGCTCTACAATGGTGTCCTGCCTGTAAGACACACCAGGACAATGGTGGCACAAAGCTTATGGGAACCAACCAATGTCTGATTAGACTTTAAGGCCCACTCCATGAAATGGAACTAATATCCAACACTGGATGGGTAACCAAGAACCAGAGACTAGATAGTCTGGGAACCTAGGGTAAAACCAATACTACTGGTCTTAAAAAAACAAAACAAAATAGTGATAAAAATGACTCCTAATGACACTGTGCTATACTCATAGATCAGTGCCTTGCTAAGCCATCATCAGAAAAGCTTCCTCCTGCAGCAGATGGGAATTATAGAAGCCAACAGCCAGATTGCAGAGTGAGAGACCTTGGAACACTCAACTCTAAATGGGATGGCTCCATCAAATCTCTCCACTTGGGGCTCAGAGAACCCTGATGAACTGGAGGCAGAAAGAGTGTAAGAGTCAGAGGGGATGGAGAACGCCAAGAGAACAAAGCCCTCTAAATCAACAGAATCAAAGCTCACGTGAACTCAGAGACTGAGGCAGCATGCACAGTGCCTGCACAGGCCTGCACCAGGTCCTCTGCATACATATCATGGCTTCTAGTTTACTGTTTTTATGGGATTCTTGAGTGTATAGACAAGTACGTTTCTGAATCTTGCTCCTTCTCTTGGGCTTTTTCTTCTGCTTGTTTGTCTTGTCCAATTCTGGTATGACAGTTTTTGTTTTATGATATTAGATTTTATTGTTTTATTATTATCTCTTAGAAGCCTGTTCTTTTCTAAGGAGAGACAGAAAGGGAGTAGATCCAGATGGGAGGGGAGATGGAGAGGAACTGGGAGGAGTAGAGGGAGGGGAAACTGTAATCAGGATATATTATGTGAGAAAAGAATCTATTTTCAATAAAAGGAAAAAAATCATAGAAGTACCCCAACCTAAAGTAAGAGATGCCTATTAAGGTACAAGAATCATACAGAACACCAAACAGGCAGGCAAAAAAAAAAAAGAAAAAAGAAAAAAGAAAGAAAAGAAAAAGAAAAAAATTCTCCACAGCACATATTAGAAACATTAAATGCACAGAACAAAGAAAGGATATTAAAAGCTACAAGGGGTAAAAACCAAGTAACATATAAAGGCAAGCTCATTAGAATAACCAACTTTTCAATAGAGACTCTATAAGCCAGAAGGGCCTACAAATTCTAAGAGACAACAAATGGAGCTCAGACTATTATATCTTGCAAAACTCTCAATCACAATCAAGGCAGAGATAGAGATAGATAGATAGATAGATAGATAGATAGATAGATAGATAGATAGATAGATAGATAGAACTATTTCATGATAAAACCGCATTTAACAAATTTCTATACACCAATCCAGCTCTACTGAAGTCAACAGAAGAAAGTTTCAGACTGAACAGAAGGTTAATAACACCAAAGAGGACACAAGGATTATTTAATCCCAGAACAGTACATCAAGGGAGACTGAGGGAGGACACACCATCATCACATCAAATAACAGGAACCAATAAACACTGATGACTTTCGATATTAGTAGCCTCAATTCCCCCAATAAAAAGACACACACTAACAGATTGGATTAGAAAACAGAATCAGTTTTTCTGTTGCATCCAAGAAATCTACCTCACCATCAAAGACATACAGTACCTTAGGTAAAGGATGGAAATGGTATTCCAAGCAACTGGAACCAAGCAGCAAGCACATGTAGCTATTTTAACACCTGACCAAATAAACATCCAATCAAAAGTAATCAGAAGAGATAGAGAAGGACACTCCATACTCATTAAAGGAAAAATCCACCAAGAGCACATTACAATTCTAAATATTTATGCATCAACCCATAGTACCCAAGTTCATAAAAGAAACACTTCTACAGCCAAAAAAAAAAAAAATCACATACTGACCCTAACATAGTGATAGTGGGTAACTTCAATACCCCATTCTCACCAATAGACAGACTATGCAAACAAAAACTAAACAGAAAAAAAATGCTGGGGTTAAATAGCATCATAAATTAAAAACCTAATAGACATCTACAGAACATTCCCCCCAAATATTAAAGAAACCATTTTATTAGAAACTTGTGGAACTTCCTCCAAAACTAACCACATAGTAGTAAACAAACAAGCCCCAACCGATAGAGGAGAAGTGAAAGAATACCCTGCCTCCTGTAAGAACACCCTCAATTAAAGCGGGATATCAACCACAAGAGAGATAGCAGAAAGTATACAAACTCATGGAAAATTAATAACTCACTAGTGAATGAAAAATGGGCCAAGACAGAAATCAGGAAGGAAATATAAAAATTTTTAGAAGTGAATGAAATGAAAACACAACATACCCAAACCTATGGGACAAAAGAAGGTGGTTCCAAGAGGCAAGTTTTTCCACCAAAATCTGGAACAAGACACGGTTGTCCACTCTTTCCATACCTATTCAATATGGTACTTGAAGTCTTACCTAGAGCAATAAGACAACTAAAGGAGATCAAGAGGATATAAATAGGAAAAGAAGTCAAAGTATCTTTATTTGCAGGTGATATGATTTTATAAAAAATAAAAAAAAAAGACCCTAAAAATTCCTCCAGGAAACTTCTACATCTGATAAACATTTTCAGCAAAGTATCAGAGTAGAAATTTAACACATAAAATTAAGTAGCCTTCCTTGATACAAATGAAAAACATACTGAGAAAAAAATCAAGGAAACAGTGCCTTTCACAATAGCTGCATATGTGTGGATAACTCTAACCAAGCAAATGAAAGACTTGTATAATAAAAACTTTAAGACACTGAAGAAATTGAGTAAGACACCAGAAGATGTAAAGATCTCCCATGCTCATGGATTAGTAGAATTAATGCTTTTAAAATGGCCATTCTACCAAAGCAATCTACAGATTCAATGCAATTCTCATCAAAATTCCATTTCATAATTCTTCACAGAAACGAAAATGACAATCTTCAACTTCACATGGAAAACATAATATACATAAATATATATGTATGTAATATATATATATATATATATATATATATATATATATATATATCAGCTAAAACAATCTCAGCGTTTTTGATCCCAGCACTCAGGAGGCAGAAGGCAGGCAGATCTCTGAGTTTGAGGCCAGTCTGGTCTCCAGAGTGAGTTCCATCCAGGACAGACAGGGCTGTTACACAGAGAAAACCTGTCTCGAAAAAACAAAACAAAACAAAAACTCAAATAATAAAATAACTGCTGGAGGTGTCATCACTCCTGATTTCAAGATGTACCACAGAACTATAGTAATAAAAATAGCACGATATTGGCATAAAAATAGACACAGTGATCAATGGAATTGAATCAAAGACCCAAACATAAAACCACACACCTGATTTTTGACAAAGACGACAAACATACACACTGGAAAAAAGACAGCATCTTCAACAAATGATGCTAGGTAGTCAAGTTGGGTGGCTGCATGTAGAAGAATGCAAAGAGATCCATATTTATCACTCAGAACAAAACTCAACTCCAAAATCAAGGACATCACCATAACACCAGATACCCTGAATTTGGTAGAAGAGAAAGCAGGAATAGGCTTGATCTCATTATTATCACAGGAATGGACTTTCTGATCAGGACATCAATACTGTAGGTATTAAGATCAACAATTAATAATTGATACCTCATGAAAGTGAATAGGTTCTTATGGCAAAGGACACCATCATTTGGACAAAGCAGCAGTTCATTGGACAAATGAACATACTTGCTCATCCATGCTCATTGCTGCTATACTCATAATAGCCAGAAACTGAAAACAGCTAGATGTCCATCAACGGACAAACAAATGTGGTGCATTTATTCAATAGAATACTATTTAGCTATTAAGAAAAATAAAATTTGCAAATTATACACCTAATAGAGGGCTATTATCTACAATATATAAAGAACTAAAACAACTGGACATCAAGAAAACAAGCCAATGGGGTACAGAACTGTCTTAGTTAAGGGCTCCTCTTGCTGTCAAGAGACACCATGACCACAACAGCTCTCTTTAAGCCAGCTCTCTCTGGCTTAAAGGTTCAGAGGTTTGGTCCATTATCGTCATGGCTGAAAGCATGGCAGCCTCTTTAAGCCAGCTCTCTCTGGCTTAAAGGTTCAGAGGTTTGGTCCATTATCGTCATGGCTGAAAGCATGGCAGCACTCAGGCAGACATGGTGCTGGAGAGGACTACATCTGAATCAGCAGTCAGCAGGACGAGAGTAAGCAACTGTGCCTGGCTTGAGATTCTGAAACCTCAAAGCCAACCCCCTGTGACACACTTCCTCCAACAAGGCCACACCTCCAAATCGTGCCCCTCCCTGTGAGCCTATGGAGGCCATTTTCATTCAAATCATCACAAGAACTAAACAGAGTTCTCAAAAGATGAAATGTTTAGTGGCTGAGAAATATTTAAAGTAATGTTTGACATCTTTAGCCATCAGAGGAATGCAAATTAAAACTATTTTGACATTTCATCTTACCCTGAACTCAGAATGGCCAAGAAAAATGAAGCAAATGACAGCTCATGCTGGTAAGGATTTGGGGAAAAGGGAACACTTATTGCTAGTGAGAATGCAAATTTGTACAACCACCATGGAAATCAGTGTGGAGGTTCCTTAAAAAGCTGACAATCAATCTTCCACAAGAACCAGCTATATCATTCTTGGACATATTCTTAAAGGTCTCTACATCCTACTCCTGGCATATTTGCTCATCCATGTTCATTGCTGCTATACTCATAATAGCCAGAAACTGAAAACAGCTAGATGCCCATCAACTGACAAACAAATGTGGTGCATTTATACAATAGAATACTATTTAGCTGTTAAGAAAAATGAAATTTGCAAAAAAAAAAAAAAAAAAAAAAATGATGCAGGTAGAAACAATCTTCCTGAGTGAGGTAACCCAGACCCCCCAAAAATCATATATTGCATTACTTCTTTTATACATAGATGTTAGCTTTTAACCTTTAGATATGTGTTTCAATCCAAATAACCACAGATGTTAGGTACCTAGCAAGGCACTAGGGAGGAACAGAAGTAGATCTTCCAGTGAAGGGAAAACAGAGTACAGTGTTACAAAGAGATAGAGGGGAAACTAGAAAAGAAGAACCAAGTGGAGAGTAGGATGGGAGAGCAGGGGAAAGAAAGGAATATGGGGAAAGATAATTCACAATAAAGGCTTTTTGAAAAACCACACAGAAACCTACAACCATATATATGTGAATGGGAAAAAATTCAAATGGTGTCATCTTATAACGGAGGAGGCAATTGTCCTAACTAGACATTTTATGCCACTAAATAAAACCTCCCATACCAGGCATCTTGTTGAGTTACTGGGTAAAGTGGTATCATGAACCCCACCCCACCCCCGCCCCCCACATCACAGGCTACTACCAGGTCTAATGGTTGTTCTCCACAACCTGATCAAGGCCTATTGCAGAAAATAACACTTAAGTCATAGAACATAGAGAAGTTGAGGTGTTACCCAACTAGAAGCTTTTCCCCTACTGACTAGTACTCATGGTATTAAAAGGTACTCTGCACACTACCAGAGGAAAAAGTAATCATCAATATCACTGACTATAACAGCAACAAGCCTGCAATATATACTGGTACAAGCACAGCATGAATATTATGAGAGTAACCAACAACTTTTTTAATTGGGTAGAAGGCCCACTCATGAGATGGAACCCATACCTGACACTGCTAATGTAGCCAAACACTGAGACTGGACAGGTCATGGGCCCAAGGGAAATCCTACTACTATTATTCTAAAAAAGGAACATAACATAAAATATCTCCAAATGACATATTGGTATGCCCATAGAAGCTTTTTCTTGCAGTAGATGGTAATTAACTGGGATCTACAACTGGACACTGTGCCTAGTGTGAGAGACTTTGGAGCACTCAGTCCTAAACGGGATGTGCTCATCAGCCCCTACCCTCAGTTCTCAGATATCTCTGCAGAAGAGGAAGTGGAAAGAGACAGAGGTGATGGGTGACCGAAGAAACAGTGGCTTGCTGACACAACAGGACCATTCACTTATGAACTCAAAGAGACTAGCAGCACAAACAAGCCCTGCACAGATTCAAGCCAGCCAAATCCCAGAAGGCAAGAAGACGGAAGTCCCACCACTCACCAGGAAGCTATTTACAATCAATACCTGAGAGGAAAAGGAAAATCGGGTTTTTCCAATGGATTTGTCACGGCATATATCAACTCTAGGGCAGGCCCATGTCCAGCAGTAGTTGGCCAACACAATGAACTCCATGAGTTTAGTTTTGTTTTATGTGTGGATAAGTGGGGAGGGGGATATTTGTTTTCTTTTGGGTCTTAGTGGGGTTTGTTTGTTTTGATTTTCATTTGGGGGGTTGTTTTGGTTCTGTTTCTTGAAACAGAGAAAACATGAATTTGGGTCAGTTGGAAGGTGGGGAGGATCTAGGATGAGTTGTGGGGAACACAATCAAAATATACTATATAAAAATTACAAAAAATAAATCATTCGGTCATGAACAGGCAAACTCTTCTGCTAGAGGCATAGACAAAAATCACCTAAAACCTACTTTGGCTTGGCACAGTGTCATGTACTTCTGAAGGTGGGATACCTCTGAAGGAATGAGACACACACTACAGATAGCCAAAGATCATATGAGTCCTAACAAACCAGGGAGATTTTTCTACAATGCCAACTTTAACTAAGAATAAATGGATGCCAGGCATGGTTGCACAGGCCTTTAACACCAGTACTCTACCCCCCAACAGTGGGGATATAGGGGGAGACAGAAGCAGATGGACCTCTGTGAGTTCAATGCCAACCTGGTCTACACAACAAGTTCTAGACCAGACAAGGCACACAGTGAGACTTAACAGAAAAGAAAAGAAAAAAATGTTTACTATAATAAATTCAAACAATTATTTTACACCAAAACAAACAGAATAAACCTCATTAATTTTAAAGAATGAAATCTCTGGAGGGACGATCTGGGAAGTTCTCTTCTTTCCCGTCCTCTCCTCCCCTTTCTCTTTCAGCTCTATGGTCTCCCAGAGGGGAGAACTGGCTGTAGCCCATGATTTGAGTCCACTACTGCCTTGACGGCTTATGCTGATGATGGCTTATGCCAGTGACGGCATGGCTGGTCCAACTCTTGTACCCATCAGTACAAGGACATATTTCTTTAGAAAGATCTTGGCAAAATGAGACCCACTTCTAAATAGAATGTTTCAAGCCTAAGTAAGTCCTTGAGAACTGAATGCTCAATGCTGAATGTCTTGAATTTTGAAAAGATGGTTTAACAATAATATAAGGACAAATTCACTCCATAAATGTAACCACCTGACAGAACTCTGAATTGTCTAAGGACACAAATTCCAAATAGTTAAAGCGAAGTGAGAAAGAGGAGGGAGACTGCTGTCATCAGAGAGGCTGTGTCTTTTTCCATTCCTCTCATTCTGAACCTATGAATCTATAGTCAATTTCCACACCATATCTTACTTTTCACAGTGAGAGCCTAGAAAACTACAGAATTATTCAATCTGGGACTTTTTGGTTTAATGAGATCCCCAACCTTTAGTCTTAGTTACTCAAGAAAAATATACAAAAAAGGTAAACAGGGAAGGAAGGGCCACTGGGGTAAAGATCTGGAGACCAAGATACTTACAAGGCATTGCATGGTATATGCTTGGCCAGTACTGTCCACTGTCCCTCTTTAACCAAACACGAACTGTCCTATAACAAAGGAAAATGTATACATGAAATCACAGCACTTGGAGTCATGCAAAGATAGTAATACACAGAAATCAAACTTTTTTTTTTTCTTTTTTCTGAGACAGGGTTTCTCTGTGTAGTTTTGGTGCCTGTCCTAGATCTCGCTTTGTAGACCAGGCTGACCTTGAACTCAGAGATCCACCTGGCTCTGCCTCCCGAGTGCTGGGATTAAAGGCGTGTGCCACTACTGCCCGGCTCAAACTTTTTAACATTATATATGTACAGATTCATGATAGGTATAATAGACAGAGATGCATACTACATGAACCTATCTAAAAACCCTATATTCCTTACATTTTAGATAATAGTTTTATAGATTCTGAGGAATCCATACAATGTATTTGCAGTCCTTAATTTTAAGGGTGCTGTACACTCACTCACAATTACATAACCCTCGAAATGCCACCCTCACGTATGAATGCATACATCTACCATGAAAGTTTTTGAAAATTTTTTCACTTTATTGTTTTGTCTTTCAAAGTAACTGGCCTTTGCACTAGTGACCTGGAAGCATCCACTGTTCTAGGGAACCATAGGTCTTTACTAGTGAACACAGAGAAACTGCTCTGCAAAGAAAGTACAGATATCACATAAAATAATATTTAACATGTGACAGGAAGAGGATACAACAGTTACATTCACATCTTGCAAGCCAGGCCTTTATCTCAAGAAACAGGTTTTCCAGGTACACAGGCATGTACACACACACACATACACACACAAATAAAACACCTTTTAAATTAACGCAATCAATACAGGAGTGATATCCTAGAAGATGTTGGGATAAAACACTGAAAAATCAGTCCCTCAACCAAATCAACTACTGAGTTGACAAGAACTGTTAAAATCAATTATTTCAAATTCTGAGGTCTACTACATAATGTTTTCAGCACCTGGAGAAATACTGAACTAGGAACAAAAGTGGGAGAGGGTGGCACTGAATTCTACCATTCAGTAACTTCCAACATCTGTGGTGATATATTGTGTACCTTAATAAACTTGCCTGAGGATCAGAGGACAGAGCCAGCCACTAGATTAGACATAGAGGTCAGGCCGTGGTGGCACACACCTTTAATGCCAGCACTTGAGATCTTATGCCTTTGCTTGGAAAGCACACACACCTTTAATCCCAGGAAGTAATATGGCAGGTAGAGAAAGGTATATAAGGCGTGAGGAAACAGGAATTCACTCTATTTAGGCTGCAGATTTTGTAGAGGTAAGAACTAGTGGCTGGCTGCTCTGCTTCTCTGATCTTTCAGCTTTCACCTTGATATCTGGCTCTGAGTTTTTTATTAAAAGACCATTAAAGATTCGAACATCAAACATCCAGGCTCCATCTGGCAGGTAGCCATGGAGAATGGCTTGTTTCCTAGAGTAGCCTGCTGGAGCGAGGGTGGAGACAAGTCCTCTACAATGTGAAGACACGTGTTCCGATTTACCTGACTGTTCAGTGAGTGACCAGGACAGAGGCTGACCATCAGCTCAACCCTCTCAGGGCTGAAGAGCTTCCCATGCAGATTCCTTAAAGAAATGAATGACAGCAACATTCCTTTCTCTTACTGGACCCAGATAGTTAGCTGACCTCAGAGACATCAGAAAGAATTTTCAATGATTATACACAGGGAATACAGTCCTTGTAAAAAAAATCACACAGTAAGAAAGACAGCTACACTCCAGAGAACCTGACTTCAGGATTACTACATTCTTATCTGCTCTCAACAGGAAACTGTGAAGTACACAATGAAACAGAAGATATGGATCACCTCAAGGAGGGAAATGAAATTGATAGAACTATCCAGAAGAAGTGCAAGCATTGGGCTTACTGGCAGACTGCCTAAAAACTCACAGACAACAAAATAAAACCAGGATGAGAATGTACGACTGGACCGGGAACCTCACTTCTGATGACCGTTCTGTAAGGAAACTGGGTAGAAATACTGCAAAGCACAGGGACGGGAACTAAACACCTGGGAAGCGCCTGCAGGAGGTCTGAGCACAAAAGAGAAGAGGCAAGCCTGAAGCTAGGACGACTGAGTCCAAATGAGAAGCTGAACTGAAAAGAATAACAAACCAGATAAAATAAGCAACAACGGCAGCTTAGGAGAGCCGTGCGGCATCATTTACGTTATCAACACACAAATATGGGAGTCCTGCAAGAAGAGAAAGGGAGAGAAAAGTATTTCAGGAAAAACAGACAGAAATTTACCAAATTTGATGAAAGACATACACATCCAAGCAGCTCAAAGAAATCTAAGAAGATAGACTGAACCAGATTTAACAGACAGATTAAAATCAAATCATCAAATGCAAATGGGGAAAATCTTAAAGGCAGCGAGAGAAAAACAACTTATTTCACACAACAGGGCATCAGTAACCAAATTCTCATAGAAGCAGCGGGCAGAAAGGTGAGGGGCTAAATGAAATAACTACCATCCAAGAACTACCCACTGACCCACCATGCAGAAATGAAAGAAAGTCTAAGTGGGGACTCCATATCAATGCATCGCTGAACCCCAACTGAAGCTCCTCCCATTTGCAGTAGATGGTGGTTAACACAGGGCCCAAAGCTGACCAACATGTCAGGAGTAAGCGACTTCTCAGCCCCAGTGGGAAGTTATATCCTTGGCACACACAAACACCCCAAGGCTCCGGGATCACTGCAGAAAAGGGAGCAGTGTCAGAGCCAGAAGACGTGGATGACCACAGAGAAACATCTTCAGGACACAGCACAACAGCTGCACTATGAACTCACAACGACTGTAACAGCATGTATAGAACCTGTGCCAGATCGAAGCCCGGCATACAGGGGAAAGTTGGACACGCAATGTCGCCCCTAGCAAATGAAGCAAATGGCAGCTGTTAGGTACTGAAGAGGAGGAGCTGGTCTTCTAAGAGTACATCTCCTGGAAAGTTGACTGTGCTCCAGGGGAAGACCACACAGCCAAGAACATCTGGGCAGCACAAACTGGTCTTCAAGGGGGTTGTTTTACTTCCTTTAAAAAAGAGAGGGCATGAAGTCAGTGGGTAGACAAAGTGGAGTGGATTTGGGAAGAGGTGGGGGAGGGCAAATATGATATACCATTTGTATAAAACCAAAAACTCTCAAAGAACTAATAAAATAAGTTTAAGACCTTAAAATCCAAACCCTCCCATAAATGAAGGGGGAAATTAAGATTATCCTAGATAAACAAAAGCTAATAAAAATGAATCGTGTACAACTTTCAATTACAGATAAAGCATCTAGACCAGTGGTTCTCAACCTTCCTAATGCTGTGACCCTTAAATACAGTTCCTCATGTTGTGGTGACCTCTAACCATAAAATTATTTTCATTGCTACCTCATAACTGTATTTTTGCTACTGTTATGAGTTGTAATGTAAATATCTGATATGCAGGTTATCTGATATTCGACACCTGTGAAAGGGCCGTTCAACTCCCCAAAGGGGTCGCAACCCATATGTTGAGAACGCTGATCTAGACAGAGGATCAACAAGAAAGTCAAAGGTCTGAGTCACACAATCAATGAGATCTCCAGGCACATGATATCCCAATGGCAGAACATACAACTGACATGTACAATACATAACCCATTCTCTAGCCAGGATGGAATGAAGCTAAAATCAGCAACAGAAGGAACAGTAGGGGAAAGCCACAATGAGTTGAAAGAAAAAAAAATTACGAAAATTAGAAAACACTGTAAGATAAACTGAAACGAAAGCAAAACACAACAAAATCTAAGAGGTAAAGTAAAAGTTTAGATGAAAATTTATGGCAGTCAATGTCTATGTTAAACAAGATCACAAGGCAACAACCTAACTATATACTTAAGGCACCAGAAACAGAGCAAACCAAACCCAATGCTAAGAGAAGGATGGGGAATAGTAGACTAGATCAAGGAAGGGGGAAAAAAAAAAAAACACCAAACACTAACAATAGAGTCAATGAAACTAAGTCAAATTTAACAAACTGAGAGGCAACTGAATTAAATTGGAAATGATGGTGTTTGAAGGGCTCTAGGAGGCCCAAGACTGGCAGGCATGGCTCTGGCAGGTCTTGCCCTCCCGCTTCCTCTCCCTTGCTGACTGTTAGATTACAGTCTAAAGCGAGCCACCAAGTCCATTCCCTTATTTGCCTACTTCCTCCTCCTGAGGATGACCACAAGGTCCAGCTGTCAAAGTATTTGTCAAAGTCCAGCAATCAAAAGCCCCCTTTTGGTTACCCTAGTTAAAACCAAGTCATCCTAACATGGGTGTGTGTGTGGGGGGGGGTCCCCTTTTCCCTTTATAAACTGCCATTTGCTTATGGTCCAAGTCTGTCTCCTCTCCATCCAGAGGCAAACATCCACCTGTCCCTCTGGGGCAAACATCCCTCCCCCTCTCCCTTGTTCCCTTTCCCTTCTCCCTCTTCCTCTGTCTCCTGTCATTGTCTCTTATTCCCTGCCCTCTGTTCCTCTAGGGCACATAAATATCCTTTGTGCTGAGAACTTGATCTTTGGGGTGTCCTGTGCTGACTCAGATCCTTTCACAGTTACAAAAGAAAATTTGAATATTCTAAGATAGTTCTTATATGCTTGTAAATAAGATAATCTGGAATAAACAGTCACATTTCTGAGACATACTAGCTACAGGACAGACTGCAAAAGAAATAGATAGCCTCAGCAATACTAATGCCAGCAGAAAGTTAATCTATAATCAAAAACTTCAAAATAAAGTTCAAGACCAAAGTGGCTTCACTAGCGAGGTCAACCAAATATCTGAGGGAAAACTGACAAGGATTCTATTCAAATTTCCAGAAAGAAGAGAGAATACTTTATAAGATACTCTAGTGGCTGGTTTTTTTGTTACCAAAACCAGGCAAATATATCATTAAAAAACTCATGTTCATATTTCTTGTGAATATAGATACCAAGTTTCTCAACAAAACACTAGCAAATCAAACTCAAGAGCATAACAGAAGGACTGTATTTATGAACCAGTGGGACATATTCCAAAATGCAAGGGTCATTTAGAATAAGAAAATCAATTCATATAGCACAGTTTATCAGTAAAATAGAGCATCTATGACCATCTAACTCAACCTTCTAATTTTGTGACCCTTTAATACAGTTCCTCATGTTGTTCATGAAATTATTTTCATTGCTACTTCATAACTGTAATTTTGCTACCATTACGAATTGTAATGTAAATCTCTGTGTTTTCTGATGGTCTTAGTCGACCCCACCAGCCACAGGTTGAGAGCAGCTGATCTAACTGGAATGCACTTGACAAAATTCAGGTTTTCATGATAAAGAGTACACCTCGAGCAGAAGAAGTCTTCCTTAACTTAATGCAGAGCATCTATTAGTTGCTTTCTTGTCTCTACAAATGAAATACTTAAAGAAGCAACTCAAGGATGATTTTATTTTGGCTTACAGTTTGAAGATACAGTCCATCATAGCAAGGAAGGCATGGTGCCTAGTCACATGAGTGCAAAGCACAGAACAAAGAGACAAACGCTGGTGTCGGTCCCCATAAGGCCCGGGTGTGAGGCCCAGTGTAACTTCTTGAACCTAGCTCAAGTTTGGCGACCTGTCTTTGGACATGACTTCCGCATAAGAGAGACTCAGCTCTACACGACCTAGAATCACCTCTGCCTAGTAACTGCTGAGATGGCATAATCTCATTGGCCTGCTACCCTCACCCCATCCCCTCCACACCCCCCAAACTATATAAGTCCACACCTGATGCAAAAAAAACGAGTTCCTGCTTTGAAAAGACTTCCAGCTCAGTGTGCTTCTCTCCAGTGGAATGGGGACGTCTGGGCCATCAACACTCACCATCCTGCTCAGCCCCAGCTGGACCAGTCCTGCCTCCGCCCTACCTGTGGGTCAGCCCGACATGCTAGTAAGCAGCTGGCTTTCCCCTCCTCCCCGTGTTATCCAATCCAACTCAGAACCCCATCTACAGGATGCAATCACTCACATTCGGAGTGAGTCTTCCTCTCTGAAATTCTCCTTGTAAATGTTGGTACAGATATGCCCAATGTCTCATAGATGATTCCAAATCCAGTCAAGCTGACAATGAAGATGAACCACACTGGGTAGTCATGGAAAAGTCACACTAACAGCATACTCACTGATTAAAGAATGAAAGCTTCCCCTAAAAACTAAGAAGAAGGAAGGTATGCTCCCTATTTTTTTGAACCACTGCCAGCACAACTTGAATAACTAGTCAAATAAATAAAGGGTGCAATGGTTAATCTTAATTGTCAAGTTGACTGGTACCATCACATGGGCTCAGGTCCTACACTGAATGAAAGCAGAAAATAGCATTCATCTCTGTTTCCTAGTTGCAGACAATGTGACCAGCTAGCTCATGCCCCTTGCCTCCATGTCCTCCACACCTTGATAGACTGTATCACCTCAAACTGTAAGCCAAACTCCCCCCTAAACTGCTTCTTGTCAAACATTTACTCACAACAAAAGTCACTAGTAAAGTCATCTAAATTGGAAAAGGAGTAAAGTAACTCTATCTGTACTAGGGATGGGAAGGGAGGGGAGGGCAGAGGAGAGGAGAGAAGGTTCCTGTTCCAAGGGCTTTGACACCCTCTTCTGACAGGCATACACATGGTATGTACACAAAATACTCATACCCATAAAATAAACATCAAAAAATGTAGCATGAATCTTAAAGAGTCTTGTTAATAAAATCAAACCTGAGGTCAGTTATTGGGGTGAATGCTGGAAGATCAGAGAGACAGAACAGGCCACAGCTACCTCACCTCGCCAATTCCTCAGGTGATCCTGTTTCCTCAGACTGGAAGCCTCTGAGTCCTCATCCAGAATGAATCTCAGCTGAACTGCTGCTCCAAAGCCTGAAAGCTTAACCAGCCAAATGCTTCTAGTTTCTGGTCTTCACACCTTATATATCTTTCCTTTCTACCATCACTCCCTGGGATTAAAGGCTCATTTTCTGGGAGTAAAGGCGTGAGTCACCATGCCTGGCTGTTTCCAATGTGGCCTTGAACTCACAGAGATCCAGAGGGATTTCTACCTCTGGAGTTCTAGGATTAAAGGTGTGAGTGCCACCATTTTCTAGCCTTTGTATCTAGTGGCTGTTCTGTCTCTGACCCCAGAAAAGTTTATTAGGGTGCACAATATTTTGGGGAACATAATACCACCACAGAGGTGGTGGTAGAGGAAGGAAGGGAAGAAAAGAAGAAAAGAAAAGAACTGTAATTCAGAGACAAGTTAAGACAGTAGAGGTCAGTGTGCTGGGGAAGGAAACTGTAAGCTGCTGAACCCCTGCCCTCTTTCACTGGGTTGGGGTGGGTAGGGGGAAGCTGCACACATTCACAGGGATAGATGGCATAGACAGAACTATAGTAAAGGGAGGTAAGGACTAAGACTATGGGAGCATGTGGAGGTTCTGGACACTGAGTACACGACTCAAGTTAGGCAGAGAACAACTGGGGAGGAATGGAGGGCGTTCTTGATATGGGAGCAGATGGCCAGCCAGGGAGACTGCCCTAGTGAGCAGCAATGGTGAGAAAAGGACCAGTCAGAAGGCCATGGAAGGCTGAGGAGGCCACTTAAAATAAGGAGCCAGAGACAGAATCCCATTTGTTTGTGAGAAGCCAGGGCAAGTCCTGGTTACCCTGAAGTAGCTGGTTTGCCCACTCCTCAAAGGAACAAGAGGTCATTTATTCTGAGCCAATTATGACAGGCCATGGTCTGGGGACAGGAATTTGGGTTATAGCAAATACCATGTTCTACACTGACAGTAAATACAAGAGCTTTTATTAGTTAAAGAGAAACAAAGCCATAAGCCAGGCCAAATACAGTGCACAGGTAGGGACCACAGGCTGGTGACATTCTTTGTTTAATAGTCAGAAGCTATTAAGCTACTAAGAAGATGTAGGCAGGGACAAGAGATAGTAATATACATTATGCACATGTATGAAAATGATACAATGATACCCATTATATATTAGTAGTATATGCTAATAAAAACATAAAGAAAAAATACATGTCAAAGGTTTAAGAGGTAGTCAAAAGAATTCAGGCCAGATACTGAAGTGGGCAACAGGCTTTCAAAGAGACTAAAAAGCAGTCCCAGATAACTGGTTCAGTGAAGGGTTAATGACCTAAAACAATGAACCTGAGACAGCTGAGAAACTCCAGACCTAAGAACACCTGCCTGACAAGAAAGCAACATCCAGAACATCTGCTGAACTCATTCAGCCTTGGAACTATAAGGAGCACATCCACTGAGAAAACTTTCCTCCCCAATGGTTCCCTCCTATGAAGGGAAGTCCTTATGAAGCCCCAAGTCCCCCGCACCTGGGTGCAGACTCCACTACCAGGGACAGACTGGTGTCCTTCAATCGCTCTGCTTCTGTTAAGGTTGCCTTACTCTTTCTCTTATTTCCACATTGCCTTGATCAACCCTGACCTAACAAAGAGCAAGGGGGTGATTGTACAAAGGGGTAGAGAGAGAGAATGCCAAGGGTCTAACCCATGAGGACTGATTATTAGTGGTTGGGATTCGACCTGGCAGGCTTGGATGTGGGTATCAGTGAACAGTGGTGCTTTTCATTAGCAAGGGATTGTTTTTTTGTGGGAGGCAGTTGTTTATGTTGGAACCCGCTGAGTTTGGGAATAGTTCACTCAGGGCTGTCACAGCAGGAAACTGCCTACCTGGTATTCAGTGTAAGGTGTGAGCTGGGAGTCACAGCACACAGGAGCTGAGATCGGTAAATAAGAAGGGAAGGCTGCACACAGCCCACTGAATAGCACCAATGCCAAGGAGCGAGGAAGAAAAACAAGTGCCAAGATCTCTCAGGTAGGTGACTGAAGAGCAAAGAACTGCCCTTTAGACACAGAGTGTGCCCTGATTTCAGACCTAGAAAGTAAGGTCATTGTCATCGAGATACCTACGAACTACACAGTGAACACACAATTAAATACTATCTTCAGAGCTCATTTTTCTGAGGAGAAAAGGGAGGGTTCGGGTTGTCAACAAACATTGCACCACAGGTTGCTAAGCTACTAGGAAAAAAAAGGAAAAAAAAGACAATCTACCCATGTTGAAATCTAGGCTTTTAAAAATGTGCCTGAGAATGAGGCAACTTTCATTAGTTACCATGGCAACGAGCTTCAATTCCCTGAGGACAACTGTTTTTGCATTACTGAAGTAACTTGGGGTGAGGGGTAGAGAGCAAATTCCACTGTGTGTGGTAAATCTGGATTTCCAGGGAATGCCTCTCCAATAGATGACTCATACTGCAGCAGCAATACCCAAGCAAGGAACATGCCCCCGGCAATCTGTTAACAGGAAAAGTTTGAGCCATGGGCTGTCAGTCAGTGTCTTTTGGTAGTTTTTACAGTAATTGGTTTAAAGGCTACAAAATGTTCCAAACACAAAGACAACTGCAGAGATTCTGAGACAGTGTATGTGAAAGATTAACTTAAAGAAAAAAGCTCTCTCTTTGATTACTAGATTTCTGATTACTGTGTTGTTCCTAATACTGCATTCCACTCACACAGTAAAAAAACTAAATCTAATCTTCATCAATGATGCCCTGTGTATTTTTGGTGTCCAGAAGCTGCCAGTGCATAACGACAGTTAAAGCTGGGTGCCATCCAGTCCCTGGTCATTTCTGCCACAGAGTTCAGTTCCTCAAATCAAGGACCCCACTATGAAAGACCTACACCACTTTGCTGACTCACAGACACCAGTCATGTTCTTCGATGCAGCAACCCTTAACCAGCGCCATCTGTCGGTAGCTGGAGAAGAGGTGTAGAATGCTACAGCCCAACACCTTGAGTGAATTACTGCTCAACAAACATTACCAGCCTTTGGTCATTTGAAGTCACACAGGAGCCAGTAAGGTGTGCCCACGACAGCCACCTTCCCTGGGCATTTCACCATTGGAGGCCTGTCTCTTTTACTCCAAAGTCTGGGAGTAAAAAATAAACCTCCACAGTTTACATTGATTACAAAAATCACAAGCAAGAGGCATGATTGTCAGGTTTGAAACTACTTTTAAGTGGGTAAAATGGAGCCTAAAAAGGAAGATAAAGGGACCCACGTGACAGGTGCACATAACGAAGATGATAGCCACAACTGCACTATCATCCATCACCACTCATGTATGAGGTCACATGGATTAGGAGGCCTACGGGAAATACCATGCTGGGAATGGGAACAAACTCTGAGTCCAGCTCTGGTAACCAGATCACAGTTAACATGCCCAGCACTTCTGAGCTTCCTGCCACCTTGTTTGTAAACTCTAATAGTGCTGGGGACAAAGGAGAGACAGACTAAGACTTTTCTCTCCCCAGTTTCAGGTAAAACTACAAGTAAATTCGTTTTTCTGTTTCTCTCTATTGTGTGTAGTTTTAATGTGAGCAAGGACTGGGACCCAGAAGCAGGTTTTCTGGCCACGGTCTCAGGTCGCAGTCCGGGCCCTGGAGGAAGTCCCACAGGCTTTCCTGAGTAGCTGTACTCATATCTGCAAATTGTGTCCTGGCACCGTGGTCTGGCCTTTGTGCGTTGTGTTCCCTCAAGCTGTGGTCTGTGTTTTAGTGCGGGTGTGCTGCACTTTGTCCTTCAACACCGTGGGCTTCTGTCTTCCGGGACACCCTCCTGCTTGCAGTATTTCTGCACATTACTTCTCTTTAAACAAGAGCCCCTCGTGAGGCCTGTGGGGCTCCTCAGACACGACGAAGCTCCAGGATCACCCTGCACTTGTGTCTTTGTGAGGACACGTGACATTAGCTGTCTGCACTAGTCAGCAAGGCTGTTCACCCAGGAGACAGGAGTCCTCTTGACAACTCTGCAAGTTTTTCTTGAGTATTTTTATATTTTGTATTTTCTTGCGTATTTTTATATTAAACTCTTAAGACTACCTCGGGGTTTACATGTTGTGATGCTGATAATTTTATCACCTACAGTATTTAATACAGAGGAGCTGCTTTCAAAAGGTTAAGTGAATAAATAAAGGGAAAGAGGACAAAACATAAAGGAGTGACGCAATGGTGGGTCGGAGGCTGGCAGAGGCCCAGTTGTCAGCAATGTCGTCTGTTCTCACAGGAGCCCTCACAGCAGTGGAAATGGGAGCAGAAACCTCGAACCTAAGTGACTCGCTCATGCTTATCAGCACCGCCCAGAAGGAAGAATCTGGATGTCACTGGAGGAATGGTCTAGATCTAAAGGTTGGTCCTGGCTCCATCCACTCTGGGGAGTTGGGGAGGAGAGGGTCTGTTCCACCATACCAGTATATTCCTGTCACCTGTGACAGTGGCAGGCATGGGAGGAAGGCTCCAGTGGAACTTCATAAAACACTGAGAAGCAAGAGAAGCCACTCAGAGAAAGTCCTGACGGACAGTATCCACTGTCAGTCAGTGGAACCAACTGCTCTTCTGTCACCTTAAGTCACAGCAGGGCTCCAGGGAGAGGGGAAGGACAGCTTCTGTTGATGATGAAATGTTCCGGAAGTAAACAGTGTTAATGGCCTTACAATACTGGGTGTATATGTGACCTAAAGCATACACTTAAAATTGCAGATGGCTATTGTAAAAAAAATAAGCAAATGGAACACAGCTGTAGTCCCTGCATTCAGGAGGTAGAGGCAGGAGGATCGCTGTAAGTACAGAGCCAGCTAACAGCCAGCTTTGTCTATGTAACAAATTGCAGGCCAGCTAGGGTTACACAGAAAGAACCTGTCTTTAAAAATAAATAAATAAATACAACTCAGAATTTCTAAAATTGTCATTTTTGTAGAGTTGTCAGTAACACAGCAATTAGAATACACCAGCAAATGACCCAAAGTGACCCAGGAGTGACCCAAAGCCATCCTGGCTATCATTTGGTAATAGAATCCATTTGGCCACTCCAGGGCAGGGCTGTTAGTTATTTAGTGGCGCTCTTACCCTGCGAGGAAAGGTCATGAAACATGACAGAATCCACTAACAAGAGTTTTATTAAGATGAAAGGGACAGACGAGTGCTCAGGCCTTCGGAGAGACACATGCGTGGAGAAGAGGAAGAAGAGGAAGCTGGGAATATGGCGCCGGCTTATAAAGGCTGGGTGGCACACATGCGTACACAGGTCGACATAGCTACTCCATGCATGCGCAGATCACATGGTTGCGTTGCGCAACCATGCAAAGCCACGGGGTCCTGGTCACTCGGAATGCCTTGACCCGGAAATGGCTATTTTGACCTGGAACTGGCTAGGTGGAAGTGTCTAGGTCCACCAGGCATGTGCAAACATTCCCAACCGTGGGGGCATGTTGTGAATCCATCAAGGGCAGCATTTAAATCCAAATGAAACTCAGGCATGACACCCTAAGAGAGAAAAAGAGTTTCTGAACCATGTTTGCATGGTGAGAAGAAATGTCTCCAAACACTGACTGTGACAGCAGTAACAAGTGAGGTATGGGAAGGAAGAAGGACTCGAAGGACGAAGGAGCCAAAATGGCTGCCATTGTTCTAGTCTGGAAGCTTATCACAACAGATGTATTAACCCATATTTTTAAAAAAATGAGAAAACACAAAAAAGCCTCACGAAGTCCAATCACTCTTCTAAGAAAGAAAAATTAGGAAACTCAACGAGCTGCAGTAGTGTGCCAGAGGAAGACCTGGACTAAACCATCAAATTACCAGTGAAATTGGAGGAGTGTGTGTTTAAAAATCAAACAAAACCAAAACCACTGCCAACTCGACCGTAAGTCAGTAACCTGAAGATCCCCAAATCCAAGGGAATAGGAAGGATTTTAACAAAGTTTACCTCCAAGTTTTAGTTTGAAGAGCCCCTTCTGAGCTCTGAAGGCCCATATAATGCCACATTGGGCTTAGAACATAGAAGCAATTCTGGTCAAAGCACTTGGAGATCTCAAGAGTGACACGCTGAGGTATGACAGTGAATGACAATAAATCCCACCCTGCAAAAAGGTGACAGCAAAGGAAATTTGTCTGGATAAAAAGAAGATATCTAAACAACAAGGCTACCAGGGCCAAATCTAATTGTACCACCAAAAAAAGTCTCAAGTGGTCCAATCTAACACTGTCCTCGGACAACACAGGGGCAAAGCAAACCAGGCAAAGAGGCACCCAGCTTTAAAGAGGCCGCCAAGAATGTCTCCAGACAAAAGAAACCTAGACAAAAATGTATGACTTATAATTGGCCACACATAGGTGACATTGAATAATCGTATTTATTTCAAGAATAAAACCTTTTAAAATATGAATAAGGTAAGTAAACTGTATTTTAAAAATGAAGAAAACTAACATGAGGAATAGGCACCAGGTGTGGTAATATACACCTATAATCCCAGCATTTGAGAAGTAAGGACAAGATCAATGTCATTCAAAGACAGCCACACATGGAGACCCTGTCTCAAAAAAAACTTCCAAAAAATGAAACATAAAATTACATAAGAATCTTAGTGGGCAAATGAAATTTTAGACACAAATCTGTCAGTTTTTAATTAAAACTTTGTTAGAAAGAGCTTGCAAATTAAAAGCCTCACACACCTTGAAATTAACCCAAGTCTACACATTTCAATGAACTACTGCCGTACTGCTGGTTAGAACAGCTCCATTAATAAGATGGACCTAAGTGGAACAGATCTTGGGTTTGAGAAATATTTTTTCTATTAGCAAAATTAAATAAAGCAAGTAGGAAACAAGAAGACCACCATCCATTCTGCTTGTCCTCCTCTCTTCTCTAAATCCTTTTACAAATCACCTTCAAATGAGCCAAACAAAGGCATAATCACACCCCATGGCTGTAGGAAGGAACTAGAACTCTAGAGGAATTGAATGCTTTGATGGAAGTTGCACAGGTAGATGGGGCAAGGTCACGTCCCAGTCACTGTCTTGGATACAGTGTGAGCTTTGATTAGATACTGCCCCAGACTTCGACATATTAAGACATTATTGTAGCCAGGCGGTGGTGGCACATGCCTTTAATCCCAGCACTCGGGAGGCAGAGACAGGTGGATCTCTGTGAGTTTGAGGCCAGCCTGGGCTACAGAGCAAGTTCCAGGACAGGCACCAAAACTACACAGAGAAACCTTGTCTTGAAAAAAACCAAAAAAAAAAAAAAAAAAAAAGACATTATTGTTACCTTAATTCCGTATGACAGTGGGATACAGAACAAGCTGTCCTTTCCTGGCACATGCTGTAGGTTATCAGATGAAATGTGTGTGCACACACCAGAGAAGGAGCACACCCGCAGCACTGAGCTACACCCCAGCCCTAGGGTCTGTTTAAGAGAGCCTCACTACTCCTTCCCAGCGAGGGGTGAGGACAGCAGCTGCAGGAACAAGAATGACAGAGGCTGATGACTGAAGCCGGGGAGTGATGTCTCACTATATTTATTCCTTGTATATGTAGATTATTTCAGCTCCTGATTTCTATCAACAACTATATGTGTATATTCTATCAACAACAGCCTCCTCTGTGATCATAAACAGGGAAACTGTAGTGGATATTAATCTGAGTGATACTAAGCACTTGTCATCCACTTAACATTTGAATTGGTTTAATATCCTTTGTTGATATTAATAAATAGCCCACAGATAAAATACCTTTTACTATTAGGTAACAGGTTCTATGCTTCTAAACAGAATGAAGACTGTCCCATAGGTTATATTTTTAAAACTGACCAGTTAGTTTTTATGCTAATTATCTAACATGTGTACCTAAATGTTAAAAAAAAAAATTGTACATAGTGCCAAATCCTCCCACCAGAAAAAAAAAAATTTAAGTTCTCACATCAAAATGTCTCAAGATATTTCACAGCCAACAGTGGAGAGAAAGCAGAACCAGTGGAGCATCAGCTTCCTGGAAGCTCGGGGAACTGGAAATGGGTTCCGCAGTGCTGTCCATAATTTCTTAGGAAAAAACTTCTCCCAACAGAAAAAACAAAAGAATTCCACTGTAAATAATTTCATCATTCTGAACATGTGCCTGCTCTCTTCTATGACAGAGAGACAAATACTGGGTTTGGGGTGGAGTCATGGAAGCCCTTACAGTTCAGTCTAGTTCAGAAGTAACTGGAGCAGGTGGGGAGATGGTTAGCAGTGAACGGAGCTCAGATCCCAGCACCCATGTCACATGGCTCACCCATGTCACACGGCTCACAAACACCTGCAACTCCACCTCCAACGACTTGCCTGCCACCCACTTCTGGACTTTGGCAGCACCTGAACAAATTTGTTAAGTAAATATTAAACTAAATTAAGTATTAAACTAAAACTAATCATATTTCTGACAAATTTAATACAAATCTGATGTTCTGTACAAAGGAAGCATAAAGCATGAGAATCAGAGGCAATGATACTACATCTTTACTCTGCCTAGTCAAACGAATATACAAGAGTGGCCACTGCCCTCTCCAAGGTTGTTTGATATGAAGTGATGAATTAGAATGAATGGTTGAAAACAAAAAAACTCTTGCTGTCTTGAAAAACCAAGTCGGGCATAGTTAGAGCACAACATTAATCTCAGCACTTGGGAGACAGAAGCAGGAGGATGTGAGTTCAAGGCCAGCCTAGCCAACACAGTTCCAGATAGCCATGGCTACACAAGAAGCAGGAGGATGTGAGTTCAAGGCCAGCCTAGCCAACACAGTTCCAGACAGCCATGGCTACTCATTGAGACCATTTCTTAAAAGAGGGGGTGAGAAGAGGGAGAAAAAGAAAGGGAGGGGAGGAGGGAGGGAGGGAAGACCAAAGCATCAAAGCATACAGATTTCTCTCTGTAATCAATCTCTTGCTGTGTTTTTTTTCGGGTTTTTGTTTGTTTGTAGTTTTGGGGTTTTTTATTGTTGTTTTCTTTTTCAAGACATGGTTTCTCTGTGTAGCCCTGGCTGTCCTGGAACTCATTCTGTAGACCAGCCTGGTGTCAAATTCAAGACATCCTCCTGCTTCTGCCTCCTGAGTGCTGGGATTAAAGGTATGTGCCACCACCTACTGACCTTACTGTGGGCTTTTAAAATAATATATATTCATGAATGTTAACACACCTCAGTGTCAAATCACATTAACTTTTTTTTCACATTGAACCTTTCCTATTATTTGCAAAGAATTATTCATCAACATTCCCTGATGTGTCAAATGCACAGTACAAAGGAAACAGAGACGGATCTACAACAGTAAAATTTCTCTATACATTGGCTGGAGAAGTAACTATTAGCAGAAAGAATTGATTACTTCTTGATGCCCTTGATTTCAAGTTGTACTTACCAAAAGGCATAAAAGTAAACTGGTTAAATGAACCAAGAAGCTGGAGAAACGGGGCCTTCATTTATTAGTGAATCTATGCTTCTTGGGGTGGGGGTGGGGATCAAAGGAGCAGCTACAGTTTAATTCCTCAAACTCCCAAGAATTCACTAAACTACAAAAAGATGTGAATGCCTAAGACCCTTGAGTGAAAGTTACACAATCCCACGGTACTAAATGCCATTCTATATAATGCAAGCTGGTTGGGAAATCCTGCTCTATGTAGTATGGAGAGAAGCCCTGTGGAGACGGAAGTGAGGGCAGCTTAGCAGTCCCAGTGTTACTGTCAGCCAGCCCTGTTCAAGGAGTGATGTATGTAAAACAATGAATGAAATCTGCATTTTCTGAGTTACACAGCATAGCTTTTCATGAATGGGTACTTAATGGGAAGATGGATTAACTCTCTGATAACACTTTAATGAGTTTCTCTTTGTCTTTGAGAGACTACACTGCACAGAGCTCAATCACTCCAGTTATTTCAATCCATTGCTAAGTTTTGACTTGCACTCATTCAAGCATATTAAATTAACCAAAAATTAAAGTCAAGGGATAATTTGAATAATAACACCGTCTCTACCATCCAATAAATTACTAACCTCTGTCAGTTCTACCTCCATCCCTAATCTGAGATCAGTCCTGTCTGCAATCTACATTGCCTCATTACACTTTTATTGTTATCTGTGATATGCTCCTAGCTGGATTCCTAGCTCCTAGTTCACCCTTCGCCGGTCCTTTGCACAAGCCACTGAAATAAGCTGATTACATTAGTCATTCAACATTGTCAGGATGAGTACAATCCCATGGTTTGCCTGGTCTTCCAGCACCTCACCGATGTGTGCTGCTCCTGCCCTGCACAGCCCAGCTCCCAATATGCCCTGTACTCTGCTAAACTACTCTTAGTTCTCTTACTCAGCAGTTGTCAGTTTTTAGTTTCATACATCAGGAGGAACAATAACAAAAACTGCCGATAAGGTAAGTTACACAGAAGGCCACCACCAAATAAAAAATATTTCAAATAAGAACAAACTGTATATATTTTTAAAAGCTATGAAAACTATAATCCTTGAGTTTTAGAACTTGCACAGATTAAATTTTAAGAATTAAAATCCTGCCGGGCGTTGGTGGCGCACGCCTTTAATCCCAGCACCCGGGAGGCAGAGCCAGGCGGATCTCTGTGAGTTCGAGGCCAGCTTGGTCTACCAAGTGAGTTCCAGGAAAGGCGCAAAGCTACACAGAGAAACCCTGTCTCAAAAAACAAAAAAACAAAAAAACAAAAAAACAAAAAAAAAAAAAAAAAAAAAAAGAATTAAAATCCTGACTGCATTATTTTCTGTGTCACTGAATGCACACTTGCAAACCTTCTGTATAGACCATCCACCAGCTGGCTGCCCTGACTCCTCATTCCTTTGGGTCCTGTGCACACTGGCCTGCTGCTGAAACATCGTGTCCTCCCCAGCATCCCCTATCAGCTTAGCCAGTGCATCTCAATACTCACCTTACAGTGGACCTTCCAATTTTAACACTTAGAAAGACAACCTGAGCATCTTAATAAAATGCAAATTCCAGCAATGTGTGTATGCATATGTATGTTGGCACACTGTGTGCAGTGTTAGCAATCCAACTCAGGAGTGAGGGTAGTGATTTTGTACTTGACAGGATTTAGAATCACCATGGAAATGCATCTCTAGGTGTGTCCATGGGGTGGGGGGTTGAACAAAGATTTAACTTAGGAGGAAAGACTCACACTGAATGTGGGCCATACCACCTCAAAGATGAGGGTCCTTGATTGAATAAAAATGAGGAAGTGAATAGAGTGCCAGCATTCCCATATGATCCTGCTCTCATGACTTCCCCACCATGAAAGACTATACCTTCAAACTGGGCCAAAGTAAACCCAGCCAGCCAGCCAGCCAGCCTGCCAGCCCGCCAGCACCCTCCCTCCCCCATCCCTTCCTCCCTTCCTTCTGTTGCTTTGATCCAGTATTTGTAAGTAACTAACACACTAGAGCTATACATAATGCTAGGTGAGTATTTCCCCACTGAACTGAAACTCTAGCCCTTGTTCTTTTAAGAAAGGCTTGGTTGGCCTTGAACTCCTCATACAGTCAAGGCAAGTTCAAAAACATCCTCTACCTAAGCCTTCTGGAGTGCTGGGGTCACAGGCATGTGCCACTGCATGGAGTTCATATCACAAATATTTCAGCCTGTGCTTCCTCTAGAAGTTTTACATTTGAGTCTGTAACTTGTTCCATGTCCATTTCTGTATGTGGACGGAGTATAGACTGGCTTCAAGTCATTTTTCTCACAGGTGGCTATCCAACTGTTCCAGAACCATGTCTAAAAGAATATGCTCTCTCCACTGAGTTGCCCTTGTTCTTTTTCCAAAACTCAAATTGACCATGTGTATGTGGGTCTCTTTCTGAACTGTAGTCTGTCCTTCACCTGTCTGTTTATGCCAAGCTCACATCTCTGCATGTCTCCTGATGCAAGGACAAACGTATTCTGCAATTGAAAGAAGACCTGGATGGGGTCCTCTGTACTTCCTCCTCTACCTCTGTCTGTCTGACATGAATACACTCCACAAAGTCTTTTGAATCCTTCCAGATTTTGCTTTCCATGTTTAAAAAGATCTTCCTTGGCACAAAGCACAAGTACTAGCTGGTTTCTATCATACCAAAAGATGTCAAGATCAATTCCCTCTCTGCCCTCTCTGGTAGAAACAGGTGTGGTAACGGCAGGCAAAATATCTTGCTTGATGTGGAATAATCCTTTTGTTCACTGTGAATATGTATTACTCTCATTGGTTAATAAAGAACTGACTGGCCAATAGCTAGGCAGGAAAACGTTAGATGGGACTTGTAGACAAAAAGAGAGTACAGGGAAGAAAGAGGGCAGAGTTGCCATCAAGAAGCTGAGAGAAGCAAGATGAGCATGCTGTGCTGAAAAAAAAAGTACTGCCACATGGTAGAGCATATATAAGAAATATGGGTTAATTTAAGTTGAAAAAGCTAGTTAGTAACAAGCCTAAGCTAATGGCTGAGCATTTATGATTAATAATTAGTCTCTGTGTGGTTATTGGGGAGCCAGTGGTCCCAACAAAAAAACTCTGCCTACACTTGCTAACTATAAAAGAGAGACCTTTTAGTCTAAAACATGTTTATAAGTCAGAGTATGTGAACATACCATGTATGGATGTGAAAAATGAGCAAAACTCAGGAAAAGACAAACTTCTATCCCTTCCATTAGGAGCTAAAAGACTAATGAGGGTGTATGAGGCACTTCCATTTAAAGGGGAACTTAGTCTGTCCCACCCAGATACGGGAAGAGAAGCGGAGCGTGGTGACGTGATCAAAGCTGCCACTTCTCCTTCAGCTTGTGATTAAATATTTGAGATAATCAGTTTAAAGGAGGAAAGGCTGATTTGGGTGCCGTCTCCATCCTTGGCTACTTGGCCCTGTGCTTTTTGGCCACTAGAGGCACCATACATTAAAGTGGAAGTATGTGGCAGAGACAACCTATTCATCTCTTGGAGCCAAGAAGCAAAGAGGGAAAATCAAAAGGCTAGGCCCCAGTGGTCCCTTCAATGGCTAGTGTCCCTCCTTCTAGACCCACCTCTTTTTTCTTTCCATCAACTTTTATTGATTCTCTGGATTTCACACTTACCTCCCAGCCCCCCAATTCTACCCTCTGCCCATATAACTCTCCCTCTAAACCAAAACAAAATTTAAAAGAAAAACCAAAAACCAAACAAACAAAAAACAAAAAGAAGGAGAAGAATCTCATCTCGGAAGCTGTAGTGTAGCTTCCGAGTGACTGGTAAGTCACACAGTTCACTCTTTAGTCTATTCATCTTTTCTTGCAAATTTCATTGCCGTGAGTCATTGATCTGGCTCGAGGCCTCTGGCTTCTGCTACACCATCGATAACGGGCTTTCTCTGGGGCTCCTCTTGGATAACCTGTTGTCCTGTGTCATGAAGATACTGCAGTTCTGGATCTGTAGGTTCAGCCAGCCCCTTCACATGTTTCAACATTGAAGATGAGGTGGATGCTGGGGTCAGGCTAACTCATAGCCCTGGTTTGGGACCTGGGTGGTAGCTGGGCTGGTCAGCCCGCCAGCTTTCTCTCATGGTCACTACCCAGGCGAACTCTCTAGCACTGCCCAGGCTATCTGACCCAATGCAGCAAACAGCAAGGAGCAGGACCAGTTCTGTTCTCATGTCCCCAGATCCGGCCCACTCACACACACTCACACCACTAGGGCCAGTTCTACTGTTTTGCCCAGGTAAGGTGCAGAGCCCCCCCACCTCTCTCTCTCTCTCTCTCTCTCTCTCTCTCTCTCTCTCTCTCTCTCTCTCTCTCCTGCTGCTGCTGCTGCTGCAGGGGGTATATGGGTGTGGGTGTTGGGGAGATCAGCTCTCCTGCTCTCACGCCCTGAGGTCTGGCTCACCTGTGTCCCCAACAACAGGGTCAGCTCTAGTGCGCTGTCCGGGTAAGGTGCAGAGGCCAGGCCGCTCTCCTGTGTGCGGCAGCAGGTGAGGGGCAGCGCTAACCCTCTCACTCTCACGACCCCGGGGCCAGCTCTCTCACCTGCTGCAGGTGGCAATGGGTGAGCAGGGCGAGGGCATCTTTCTCTCATCCATGCCACAGCATGGCAGATGCGGGGAGGGGGGCAGGGTCAGCTCTCTCGCTCTCACACCCTCAGAGTCAGCTCACCTGTGTCCTCGACAACAGGTTTGGCTCTAGTGTGCTGCCCTGATGAGTTTCACACCTGTGGTGAGGAGTGAGGCCAGAGTGGAGGGTAAGGGGAGTTGGGGAGTAAGGGAGAGCAGCTCTCCCCTGAGAGGCGGGGCCAGCTCTCCTGCCACAGGATCTAGCAAGGGGCAGGGCCATCCACCCCAAGGCTAGCTACTGAAGGGCAGGGCTCGCTCAGCACAGCCCTTGGATTTCCACACCTATGGTTCCAATGACCCACCCCCCTCCCGGTACTAATACTGGTCATGGGCATGATCACAGATCCCAGCTGCAGTAGGACCACAGACCCAGACATGGCCCTTGGCAGCAGCTCAAGCCAAGAACTCACCATGGCTGAGGTTGCATCACAGGCCACTTAGATCAGTATGGCCCTGGTGGCAGCATGGCCCTCAGACAACATGGTCCCAGGCGGCTGACCAGACCCAGGCATCCATAGAGCTCTTGGTGGTAAGAGGAGCTATGGACATCACCCCAGACCCCCACTACTGCAGGGCCAGGGACCCAGACATGGCCCTAGGCTGCAGCCCTGGCCTGGATGACATCATGGCCCCAGGTAAGAGTGCAGGCCACTCCAAACAGCATGGCCCTGGCAGCAGCCCAGTCAGTCATCAGACACCCTTCTGGCCACAGGTTGCAGCCCAGACCCGGGGCATCCATGTGTAAACCCCCACATCTTAAACACTATCTCCCAATGGCAACACACGCTCCTTGCCTACCACTTCCAAACCACAGTATTCTAATAGAGGGAGTTACATAAAATAGAAAAATAAAACAAAAGGGTGACAATGACAAAAGGTTGTCATTTAGGACACACAGTGATTTCCCTGGTTTAATTAATCATTTAATCTTCACATAAGTTCTAGGATGGAGAGCCTGTTTATAGTCCCATTTCAGAAACAATGTGGAACAGGAAAGACCAACTCTTACAGACTGAAAGTCTCTTACCAGAATGGTTAAAGCTGGGAGTGACGCCCAGTTACTAGAGCACTTGCCTGGCATGAATGAAGAAGTCCTCGGGTTTGATGCTGAGCACCACATAAAACAAGGTATGGTTGGTGTATGCCAACACTTGGGAGGTAGAAGCAAAATCAGAAAGTTCAAAGTCATCCTCAGCTTAAGAGTGAATTTGAGGCTAGCCTGGGCTACATGATAATCTGTTTTAAAGGGGAAAAAAAGAGATGTGTAGGACCAGAAGTGTTTCATATTTTAGAATGCCTATGTATATATAATGAACTAGCTTAGGATCACAACTCAAGTCCACACATAAACCTCATTGCTTTACACACACAGCCTGAGGTGACATTATCTACAGTCTCAGTGCATTTGTGTTTTGACCATGACTCACCACATGAGATCAGTGATGGAATTTTCCACTTGTAGCCTTACTTGGTCCTCAAATGTCCTAACTTAGAGCACTGCCAATTTCAGATTCTGAAGATCTTCAACCTGTGCCATGAAATTGTTTCTGAAGTTGTTTAATACTCAGAGAAGAAAAAATCAGACAAAGAGGACAAAGGTGGGAACAGAAGCATGGCAGCAGGTTTGCTGCTGAGAAGCCACCGTGGAAAAGCTCCTGGGCTTCAGGGCACCTGGCCCCACACATCCTAACCCAAGCTTTCAGGTACAGGAGAGAATGCATAACAAAGCCCATGCTGCTCTGTGGCTGTTACAGAGCTGTGTTCTTCACGGGTTGACAAAGAAAATGATGCTCACTTCATAATCCATGTCAACCCCTTGTAAGTCACTCAAAACCTTCAGGATGTATCTCTGGGGTCAGATCTCTAGAGGACAGTCCTCAACTACGCTGTCCTCCAGTTTTCATTCATTGTGGAGGAGATTCGTATAATCCAGATAATGTAATCAGCTGGTCAGCACATAAATGTTTCAGCAAAGGAATCTTCCTTGAGCTAGTATTTATTTCTCGGTAGTGAATGTATGAGGAAAAAAAGTCTTTCCCAGTCAATGTAACAGGTAATATATTTACACTAGCTCAATTAACTCTTGCCTGGATTCGTGATATTTTAAAACCTTGAATGTTGCTTTTTCTTCTTCCTTCCTTCCTCTTTCTCCTCCTCCTCCTCTTTTTTTTTTTTTTTCTTTAAAGCCTACAGAACCCTGAATCTCCAGGGAGTCTCCCATCCAAGTAAGTACTGACCATGCCTGACCCTGTCTAACTTCCAAGATCCAGAAAGATGGGGCACATTTAAGGGTAGTATGGCTATAGACTTACTGCTCATTTTCAAAAGCACATATTAAAGCGGGTCTGGTAGTTCAATCCTATAATCCCAGCAACCCAGCTTCCATGCCTTCCCTGCGGACTGGACTTCCTCTCCGACCGTTCTTCTCTAAGTTACTGTGGTCAGGTGTGGCTTCAGTGACAATACAACAGGCATTGTTACTTACACACAAAATCAGCTATTGGTGTTATTAAAGTCTTTTAATGGTTGCTGCTTAGAAATGAGAAGGAAAGACAATCATGAAATTCAAGAATCGACATTCTGCTGCTCTTTAGTTCTGAAAGCTAGATCCAAAACAGAAAGTCCACGATGAACAGGGTAGCAAATCTTAAAATGTAACGGCAAACTTTATTAAGCCCTTACACTAAGCTAAGCGCAGTTATAATTACTTTAAAAGAATTACCTGTTTTAATCATTATTACAGTTCTATAAGCCACCATTATCACCATGCCCCTTTTAAAGATGATAAATGGCAAAGAGAAATAAGTAATTTATTAAACCTCTTAGGAATTAAAAGGAAGCCTGAAGGATCTACACCCAAATGGCCTGCCTCTAACTGTTAACTCCTGTCCTCTCCTGCCACCGTAAGACACCGCAAGCATACTGAAAACATACTAAAAATAATGAATGGAATGTGAATTTAATGATAGCGACATAATAATTATGGACCCTTTACTCACTTCAGGTGATTCAAAAAATGGACTTCAGGTAGTTTTAAAAAATTACACATGAACATTTGGAACCAAGACACTTAAAACTCTACTCCTCACAACTTCATGGAAAGGTATATCCCTAATTTAGTAGGGAAATTTCTCTACCAACAAGTAACGACTTAATGAGTTCCTGTCCACAAACCTAAAGTCTCAGAAAAGCCAGTAAGAAACGGTTTCAAAAGGGCCGGCAAGATTGCTCAGGGGTAAAGGCATCTGCCAGCATGCCTGAGTTCCATCCCCAAGGACATACATGGTGGAAAAGAACTAATCCCCACAAGTTGTCCTCCTGTGTGTATTTTTGGTTGTGAGCCTAGCCTTTAACGGCTGAGCCATCTCTCCAGCCCCCGATACATGTGTATACACACACACACACACACACACACACACACACTATATATATATATATATTATATATATATATAATATATATATAATATATATATAATTTATATAATAATTTCAAATCATTTTTAAAAAATAGATGAAGAAAGGGCATGGTTCACTCAGCAGCCAGAACTGACGGTAAAACTCCCATTTATCAGTTATGAGAGCCAGACACCCTACTAAGTACCTTAAGAAGCTATTGCAAATTTCAAATTACCACACACATGAGGAAACTGTTGCTGAGTCAGCAGACAGTCCATGCCACACACTAATAAGAAACAAAAGTAGAACAGGAACACAGTGGCCACTGGAGTCAAGCTTAAACTCTCCATCACGCCACCAGCCACAGAGTGCCCAACTCCACCACGATCCTCCCTGCGGTGCCTTCCGATTGCTCCTGTATTGTAGGAGGGCTGGGGAATGAACCAGCTGTGTAGGCACTTCTGCCTAGATGTCAAGGCCAGGCCTCAGCAGGCCTCAAGGGGCCAAGGGGACACAAAAGAACACTGTTTCTGAACAAAGGTCCACTCTGTCCTGCAGCTGTCTCCCACTACTTGCAGTCCCATCCCTGTCCCATACAAACTATTAGAATTCCAAGATCCACCCCCGCCAATAGAGACGATAAATCATAACTCTTCTTCCTATTTGTGCCTGGAGAACTAACAACAACCTACACAATCTCTGACAATGCAATATCAACTACTATACTGAAACAAATACCACTCACTTGGCAGAAGAGAACCTAGCAGGTCAGACAGGGGAAAAGACTAATTAAGAGAAGTGGAAAAATCTGAATAATTAGGGTAACTGTAAGGACTGCTTTTTAAAACATACATCCTCTGTGAACACTCTGTGATCCATAAAGATACTGCAATCACTGATACAAAAGTTACTGCAAGAAAAGATGAAAACCAAGCAACAGAAAACAATATTTGAAGGCAAAATGCAGAACTGCTGGCCCAAAGAACCGTGGCAATAAGGTGCAGGCTTGCTAGTGCAGAAAACCTGACCTGCTGCTGCCTCTGGAGACCAGTTCAACCTAATCTTGAATGCACAAGAAAACAAGAAATTACATAGTGAGAAGAGCTGACTGTTGTATGATACTCTGATCACATTCTGACAATAAAGTTTGCTTTGAATCAGAGCTGACCAAAATTAATCATAGAGGTTTTAGAGGGCTGAGAACAGATAGAGAGACAGGAACACGTTTCATACACTACACTGTCCTGTTGGATACAGATAATGGTCTATGAGAGCTCTATCTTCGGTTTGAATGAGTGAGTTTAGTAAGTGTGATACTAATCTTGATTGTCAACCTGACATACCTGGGAAGCCTCCACTGAAGAAGTGCCTCCATCAAACTGGCCCATGGGAGTGTCTTGGGCATTTTCTTGATTGCTAATTGATGTAGGCGGCCCCAGCCCACTATGGACGCTGCCATTGCTAGGCAAGTGGACCCGCACTGTATAAGAAAGACAGCAGAATGCGAGCCTAGGACCAGTGTTCTTCCTTGGTTTCTGCTTCAGTTCCTGCCTTGGATTCTTGTTCTGGCTTCCTTTGATGATGGACTCACGGGTAAGCTGGAATAAAACCCTTTCCTTCTCAAGGTGCTTTCGGTAAGAACGTTTTATCAAACCAATAGCAACCAAACTAGGACATTAAGTATACAGCAAACCAAAGCAAAAGAATGAATAGCAAGGGTTGAAGGAAACAGTCATCAAACGAGGTGCTCAAAACATCCAGCAGAAGTCCTCTGTGGAAGCCTCCCTCGGGCAGCGGCTTGAGTTTCCCATAGAGAGAAGGAGTCTCAGGTAGAGAAGCGTGTCCTGTTGGGTGAGGCTTCCAAGTGAAAGAACAAACAGCAGCTGACGATGTTATCAATCTGGATGTTCACAACATCCAACAGCCACCAGCTGAGTAAGCAGAGGCAAACAGCTGGAGTTCTGGCTGAGCTTTCTCTACACTGCACTTCCAGCTTCTCTTTTCCCTGCAGGCACTTGTAAACAACAGTAGCCTCGGCTGAGGACGGTTTAACCACCATCGGTTTTCAAGGGCACAATGTTTTACTCTTAGGCATTTTTTACTATTCTCTCTTTCATGAAGCCAAATCATCCCCAAAGCCCTGGAAGACACTTTAAGACAAACATGCTTAAATCTGAAATGGAGGAAGAGGCAACCCTGCTTCCAGAGCTAGCTTCTAGATGAGCTCAAATAAAATATGACAATTTGCCAACATAATATACATCACATAGACACAGAGGAGTAAGAGAGACTTTGAGAGGTTTTATTTTAATTTATTTTATAAAGTTTATTATTAAAAAAAACTGCAAATAAAAAATCACACCAAAATTAACCAGTCCCAAAGTCTCTCTCTGTCTCTCTCTGTCTCTGTCTCTGTCTCTGTCTCTCTCTCTCTCTCTCTCTCTCTCTCTCTCTCTATATATATATATATATATATATGAATGTCTATTGAGTTTGAATAGCAATTCTGAAGCTGTAGAGCTTCACAGTGGATTTTACACTTTCACTACTAACATATACTTATGCACTTATCCACCATCAAAAAATCAAACAAAAAATCCATAATAGAATTAGCACTAGAGCCGGGCGGTGGTGGCGCACGCCTTTAATCCCAGCACTCGGGAGGCAGAGCCAGGCGGATCTCTGTGAGTTCGAGGCCCGCCTGGGCTACCAAGTGAGTTCCAGGAAAGGCGCAAAGCTACACAGAGAAACCCTGTCTCGAAAAACCAAAAAAAAAAAAAAAAAAAAAAAAAAAAAAAAAAAAAAAAAAAAAAAAGAATTAGCACTAGAAAAACAATTAGCTTTATATTCTCTTTTATAATTTTTGTTTATTACCTGCATTCAGAGATAGTTTTTTTTAAAAGATTTATTTTATTCTAATTATGTGTATGTGAGGGAGGAGGTAGTGTGCACAGCCAGAAGAGGAAGTCTGGTCCTCTGAAACTGAAGTTACAGCAGCTGTAAGCCACCTGACAGGGTGTGAGGAACCAACCTGGAAGTGCAGTTTGTACTCTTAACCACTGAGCCATCTCTCCAGTCCAACCTTAGGTTTTTCATTTATCCATACAAAGTGCTAAGAGACAACGGAGTAGGACTTACTCCATCACTCCTGTAAGAATTCAAGGCTTGCACTGGGGAGAACAGGCCCTGCACCTCACCTGGACAGCACACCTGAGCCACCCTGTTGGTGAAGTGTAGGGGAGCCAGCCCCAAAGCTGGGAGCGTGGGAGAGCTGTCCTCACTACTACTCTGTCATGCAGCAGTGTGGGTGGGGGAGAGGTGACCCTCCCTTATCCTTCACCCCTCACCGCCTTGGACAGGTGAAGGAGCTGACCCTCCCATTACCAGCTACAGCACTCACAAAAGGAGGCCCTGCTCCTCACCTGGGCAGCACAGGAGGGCTGACCCTGGTGGCAGAGGCACAGGTGAGCTGGTCCTGAGGGTGTGAGAGTGGGACAGCTAGCCACCTCCCCCTTGTCTGACAAGTGGTGGTGAGGCCGAGGGAAAGATGCCCTCCTCCTCATGCCCTGGCCACCTGTGGTGGGGAGGGAGCTGACCCTCCCCGTTACCAGCTGAAGCACTCAGGAAAGCGGACTCTACACCTCATCTGGGCAGCACAGTAGGGCTGACAACCCTATTGGCAGGGGTGCTGGTGAACCACCCAGAGAACATGAGCATGGTAAATCTGGCCCTGCCCCTCATCTGCCACATGGGGGGGGGGTGCCATCCCATCCCTACTGGTCAAAAGAGCTGGAGAGCTAGCTGTCCCTGCCCCTCACCAGCTGCAGCACTTGGGAGAGTGGCCCTACACCTCACCTAGGTTACACAGTAGAGCTAGCTAGCCTTGATGGTGTAGGTGTGTGTGAGCTGACTCTGAGGATGTAAAAGAAGGAGAACTGGCCCCACCCCTTGCTCAGTGCTGCAAGGGGTGAACTAGCCAGGGCAATGCTGGAGCGCTCACCCTGGTGGTGAGGACAGGGGAGAACTGGCAGGCTGACCAACCCTGCAGCTACCCAGGCCCAGAACCAGGATTATGGAGTTGACCCACCCCAGCATCCACCCCATCTATGATCTCCACCACACAGGGCAGGCATCTGAGAGGAGTCCCAGTGAGAGCCCAGCATTGATTGTGTAGCAGAGACCAGAGGCTTCAAATTAGACCAATGCTCCTTGCAATGAATACTTGCAAATAAAGATGCATGCTCACTATGTCACGCTAAAGCTTCCAGGATGAGATCTTTTTCCTTTTTTTTTTTTTCCTCTTAAATTTATCTTATTTTGCGGGGAGGTTGCAAGGGCAGAGGGCAGATATAAAGGGACGGGAAATGAATGGGATCGAGATGCATGATGTGAAAGACAAAGAATAAATAAAAAGAAAGTTAAAAAAAAGAATTCAAAGTTTGACTAAATCATCAGTTCTGTAATTATCATTAGTATAAAGAAAAATTATAACAGCAAAAAAGACTCAAAAATATGCTTTCTGTCTATTCTCTCTGGAAAAATGTTCTAATGGAAGATACATAATCAAGTGGAAAACAGACTGAAGAACCAAGAAGTAGGAGACACACAGACGTACAAAGAAATAACAGTTAGCAACAACACTCAAAAGCTGCGTTGTCTACACAATGGGCTCAGGGCCGGAAGTCACAATGCAAACATTCAAAAAGGGCGTACTTTGTTAAAAAGCATAGGGTAAAATATCTCTTATTCTTTTAACAAAACTTAGGGGATGAAAGAAAGGCAGGAAGAAAATAACATTCTAATGCTCATACGGCTTGGAGAAACCCCATAGACACTGTTAAAATGATAAGTTCAAATTCGAAATGTACCTACAATAAGATCAAAAACTAAAACCCCCCAACTCATAACAAACATTTTTCTTCTTTAAAAAGGCAAAACTTATTAAAACAAACAAACAAAAAAAAAAAAAAAACAGGCATGGTACCACATGTCTTTAATCCCAGCATCTGGAGACAGAAGCGGGCAGATCTCTGAATTCAAGGCCAGCCTGGTCTACAAAGAAAGTTCAGGACCTGTCTTGAAAGACAAAAAAAAAAAAACAGAAAAAGAAAAAGAAAGACCAGAAAAAAAAAAAAAGAAATCCTGTTTAAACAAAAAAATTTGCTAAACTAAAAGAAAAGTATTGCTGGATGCCAAGGGAGGAGCACACATTGTCTTGAGTCATGTACCCACTGCTGAGCCTACCAGGCTAACCCGGATACCTCCAAATCCATGCTTACACAGACAGCCTGGTTAAACTCAGGGTGTCACAAACAAAATAGAGATATAAATGGGGGGAGGAGGGGAAATATGTAGGGATTAAGGGAGGGGGTAAAAAGGATTGTGGGGGTCCAGAGAAGGTGGGTGAATAATCATTAATTAGAATGCACTATATACATGTATAAAATGCAAGATCAAATTCAAAAAAAGTTATAAAAACCAAAGTAAAAGTCTCAAAATAAGCTGGCAAGACAAGAAGTTCTACTTGTCTATTTATTCTACTGTCGACTGTTGTGAAAGTAAGAAATCAGGGCCAGGGAGATGGCTCCACTGGTTACCCACAAGAAGGTCAGGCACATGCCTGTTCATCTCAGTGCTGGGCAGCAAAGATAAGAGGATCCCTGGGCCTGCTGGAAGCCAGTCTAGCTAAACCAGTGAACTGCAGAGCCAAGAAAGTCACTGTCTCAAAGAAAAATAAAGCAGAACCCTACTGAAGTGATGCCAACATCAACCTCTGGCATACACAAGCAAAGGCACCACATGCACATGCACCCTCAAACACGTATGTACACACACACACATACACACACACACACACACACACACACACACACACACACGTAAGAATTTCATACATGGGAGTCATTAATGAATTCAACAGTTTTCTCTGTTTAGAGTACTATTTAGCTGCCACTAACAGAAGATTGGATTAAAATGATTTCAAGAAAAAAGAACTGAAAAAAGAACAAAAGAATGTAAAGATGTGTGGTTCCAGGTTGAGAGAACAAACTTAATTCCTTCATAATGGTAGACGCTATATTTCTACTCTATTACCTTCAAATTTATAGAGAACATCATGTTAAGCAACTATAAACTTTTTGTAAATTTGGTTTTTGTCTTGCAAGACAAGGTTTCTCTGTATAGCCTTGGATGTCCTGGAACTCACTGCAGCCCGGGCTGGTGTCGAACTCACAGAGATCCACCTGCTTGCCTCCTGAGTGCTGGCATGTGCAACCACTGCCTGGCAGCTTTTTGTAATTTTTTAAATACACATATACTAATTTTTTAAGTACACATATACATGAATTCTAGGCATTATGGCTCGTGCCTGTAATCTCAGGCTGGCCAGCTGAGACAGGAGGATTGCTATGAGTCTAAGGCCAACCCAAGCTACATTCAGTACTGCAGTGTGAGACAAAGACTGTGCATTGTGTGTGTATAGATACACAGATATGAAAGTTTATGGAAACATCATGGTTGCACACAATGGTTACATCATGGATAGTTTGTTATCTTTTGATTCTTATTTTTTTTTTTTTACTTCTCATATTTTTCCTAAGAATACGTGTATAAGCAAAAAAAAGGAAAAATGTGTATAAATCAAAGAAATAAAAGAGAAGTGATACTGAAGGAAAGAGGAAGATCAACTTCCTTGGCCATCTCTCATGGGTTTCTTGAGAAACCTCTGCTTCTCAGGTAAGGCTTCCAATTCTCTACCACCCATAACAAAAGGAAGTTCATGATGATGCTGAGGTTACATGAGTGTGGAGTGTTACACATGTACAAATGCACAGTTACATGTACAAATGCATAGTTCACAGGGCACTGCACATGCCTTGATTTATTATCCCCCTCACTGAAAACAGGGCCGGCAGTTAATCTTCTGTGTCAATGTGTGACTAGATTTAGAATTACCTAGGACACAAGCCTCTGGACACCATGAGGATGTTTCTGGAGGGGCTCAACTGAAGGAAGACTCATTTGGAATGTGGGTGGGCACCATCCTATGGGCTGGGAACTCATAGAGAATAAAAGGTGGGCAGAAGCAACCAAGCTGAGCACCAGCATTCAGCTCCTTCCTGACTGCAGACACCATGACCTCCAGCCTCTTGTTCTTACTGCCGTGCTTTGCTTGCCATGATGGAACACACTCTCAGATCCTGAGCCAAGAATAAACCCTCCTCCCTCAGACGGCTGCTTGTCAGTTTATTTGATCACTAAAAGAAGAGAAGTAATTAATACTCGATGAAAATAAAAATAGTAACCAGACAACTTTGTAATGAGAAACTTAGAAATTGCTACCATCCCAGAGCCTCTTCCCCAGCTGCATTACATCAGGACACTTACCCACAACTGCCCCGAACAGCACCCTCTCCATTCACTTACCCACAACTGCCCCGAACAGCACCCTCTCCATTCACAGAGTAACACTGCAACAGTCCACAGTCACCCTGCCGCTATTCCAAGGAGCCCCTGTTTTTTAGCTATAAAATATCAGGAACCACCTGTGATTCTGAGTCAACTGTAAACATAATAAATGTTCAGATGGTAGGGCAGGCTAAAAGAGGCCCATACTATCCATTTAGGGTATGTGGTGTGTGTCAGTAACTTCCTTCTATAAATATCCTCCACATATAAACCAGAAAAGCCTAATGCCTTCCTTCAGACAGACAGTCATTTACCCATTGCCTTATAGACAGCTTCCCAGAACTTTCATTCCCATACCTTAAAACTAAAAATCTCACATTCTCAATTTCAAAGCAAGACAAAGAAAGAATAGATTCAACTTTCTTATTTCAGACATAAGGAAACTGTCAATGTGCACTTTGAAAACATCAAGATGGATGCCAGGCGGTGGTGGCACATGCCTTTAATCCCAGCACTCAGGAGGCACAGGCAGGCAGATTGTGAGTTCAAGGCTAGCCTGGTCTAGTTCCAGGACAGGCTCCAAAGCTACACAGAGAAACCCTGTCTCAAAAAAAAAACAAAAAGAAAAAGAAAACATCAAGATACGTCACATTCATACACAAATATTTAATGACATGTACAAATATGTACTCAAGAAAGGTCTACAGGAAGGCTCTGTGCTGCTCAATCTTACAGTTATTGTATTATTTTTAACACATTGTCAGTTTCTAAGTATAGCTGGAAGTTTTCCTGTGTCCTACCTGGCCCTGAGGTCCCACAGCTGCTTATAAAATAATCATTCAGAGGCTTATATTAATTACCAACTGTATGGTCTACAGCTCAGACTTCTTACTAGCTAGCTCTTATAATTTAACTCAACCCATAGCTATTAATCTATGTATCTCTCCACGTGTTCCGTGGCTTTACCTGCATCCCATAACATGTTGCTCCTTGGACAGCAGGCTGGCATCTCCCCGACTCTCCTTTCTCCTCTCACTATCTCTCTTGGATTTTCCCAACTGGCTCCATCCTGCCCTGCCATAGGCCAATGCAGCTTTATTTATCAACCAGTCAGAGCAACACATATTCATAGCATACAGAAAGACATCCCACAGCATCTAAGGCCGTTTTTTTGATATTACAAATCCTCCCTTAAGAAAATTCTGAATATGCAGTACAGTGGTAGAGCACTTGCCAAATATACATGAACAAAGGCCTGGAGTTCCTGTCCCAGGACCAATGAATGAATGAATGAATGAATGAATGAATGAATGAATAAATAAATAAATAAATAAATAAATAAATAAATAAATAAATAATCTGAGTGCACCAGAACAAAGCTGCTAAGAGCATCTGTGATATACCAAGAGCCCTATTAGGTCATCCTGTCTCTTCCTCACCTCTTATGAAGACTATCACTGTGGCTGTCTTTACTAAAGACTAAACACATGTGATAAGAGCATTAGACACAAGTGTTTATAAACACCAAATTATAAACAAAAGATTGAATAAAATAAAATTTACTAAATTTTCTTTAAGACCTGTCACACATTAGCTATATATAACATATTAAATGAAATACACTTCATTTGCAAAATTAAACCATCAATAGCTAAGGTGTTAAGCACCAATCAAAATAAACCATCTGTGTCTCACTGGTGAAGACAGGGAAAAGAGTCCTTGACTACATCTTATAGCATGGAAGATGCTCCTGTACTTCCTGCATGATGTCTTGTATAACCTTCATCATTGGTCTTTTACAGAGAAGCCAGCTAACACTTACAGGCTTATTCTAGATGCCAAAGCCTCCTAGATAAATAGAGTTAATTTAACCAAGCCAGTCTCACTTCAAAAGACCGACTCTGGAGCCTGAGAGATGACTCAGCAACTGAAGGGGCTTATTCCAAGCCTGATGACCTGAGCTGGATCAAGAGGACCTACCTAAAGGTGGAAGAAGTAAACTGGTTCCCATAATAAATAGTCCTATGACCCCCTGTCTTGTCAGGGTTTTTAATTACTGTGATAAAACATCCTGACTAAAAACAACTTGGGGAGGAAAGGGTTCCTTTCATCTTACAGCTTGTATGGTACATATCCAGGAAAGTCAGGCAGGAACTCAAGGCAAGAACAAGAGGCAGGAACTGATAGAGGCCATGGGGGAGTGCTGCTTATGAGCCTGCTCCTCCTACCTTGCCCCCCACCCACAGATGGGGTTTCTGTGCAGCCCTGACCGTCCTGGAACTCATTCTGTAGACCATGCTTACCTCGAACTCAGAGATCTGCCTGTCTCTGCCTCCTGAGTGCTGGGATCAAAGGCGTGCGCCATTACCTCCTGGCTTCATTTTGTTTTCTTATACACCTCAGGACCACCTTCCCAGGGGTAACACCACCCACCACAGTGGGCTGGACCCTTCCATATCAATCACCAAGAAAAAGCACCTCAGGCTTGCCTACAGGCCGATCTTATGGAGGCATTTTCTCAACTGATGCTTCTACTTCTCAGATTATTCTGGGATTCCTGTACCTTCATTAAGAATAGTCCGCAAAAAAAGAATACGAACTGTTCCCAATCCCACCAATATATATCTCATTAAAGACAGAAGAATATGGCCTTAGTTGAATAGACTTCTGTCCTAAGTTGCTGTTCTGCTGTTGTAAAGAGACACTATGAACAAGGCAGCTTGTTGTCAAATGTCTGTTTAACTAGGTAAAGATGTGTTGCATTTGTTTAATTATGTAGAGATGTGTTGCTGTTTTACCTTGACTACCTAAGGCACCTGACTGGTCTAATAAAAAGCTAACTGGCCAATAGGGAGGGAGGTGGTATAGGTGGGATTTCCAAGCAGGGAGAATAAGTAGGAGGAGGATGGGGGAGGGGTGGAGAAATGGGAAGAAAGAAAAGAAGGCACCAGGGAGATGCCAGGGGCCAGACAGACATGGAAGCAGGAAAGTAGAACATGCAGAATGAAAGAAGGTAAAAAGCCCCAAGGCAAAATGTAGAGGAACAGAAACAGGTTAAGTTAAGTTAAAAGAGCTAGTGGGACAAGCCTACACTGAGGCTAAGCATTCAAAATTAATATTACGTCTCTGTGTCTTTATTTGGGAACTGGTTGGTGGCCCAAAGAAAATTCCAACTACAGCAGCTCACTGAAGAAAGCCTTTTTTACCGTTTCAGAAGGTTAGTCCATGACCATCATGGTAGGAAGCATGGCAGGCAATCAAGAAAGCCTGGCACTGGAGCAGAAGCTAAGAGCTCACATCTGACCCACAAGCACATGACAGGAAGAAAGAACAAGACTCCCTGGGGGGTGCTTTGGAAAAAAATCAAAGCCCACTGCCAGTGACACTCCTCCTCCAACAAGGCCACGCCTCCTAATTCTTCCTAAACAGTTCACCAGCTGGGACCAAAAAAATATATGAACCTATGGGGGTCATTCTCATTCAAACTGCCACAACTTCCATTACGGAATGATGTCTTCCTATTGGGCTAAGTCAGTGGTTAAGGGTGCTTGCCACCCAGCCTAATGACCTGAGTTCAAAGCCTGGAACCCACATAGTAGAAGGAGAGAACCAACTCCTGCAAGTTGTCCTCCGACCTCCACACCCACCCCTACACAAAGCAACTAAATAAATGTAAACATATATATATATTAGTAACTATATATATATATATATAGTAACTATATATATTAGTAAATATATATATATAAAGTAACTAGTACATATATCAATAAATTTAAATGTGTTTTTCCCTATTTAAACTTTGTCAGTTTATTTTGATAAAACCTGAGAGGCCTCAAGGGAAATTGCCCTTCATCATTGTGTCTGAGAGAACCAGAACAATTCAGTATGCCCTTTACAACTGTCAATCAGAGTGCTGAGACATTTCTACTTCATTACTCAAAACTGCTTAAAATTTTTAGAGCATTTACGACTCTTCAAATCAAAATAGTCCTTCAGTGTGTCTAAGTCTGTTTTCCCAGGTAATCAATCCCCCTTTAGTTCTGCATCTAATGAACTTATTTTTAAAAGCTATGTTCTAAATACAAATAACTCTCAATCTGTTAGGTCCTCTGGACAAAACTTCTAGCCAGTGGGACCTGGGGACTGTAAGAAAGTCATGAGCAAGAGAGAAAGTACATGAACATGTGTGTCCACTCTTCCCTCTTACAAGGGATGCTCGCTCACAGGATAAGAGAAACCTAGAGGGCACATGGGATTCTGGGTGAAGATTGACTCACAAGCTGTACCACACCATCCCCTGCCTAAGGCAGCCCTATCAAAAAATCCAAAGCAAATGATGGCTGTAGTTTATCTTCCCCCTAACACCCTGGCTTTTGTTCCCACAAGACTTAGAAAGCCTGACTAGGTGAAAGACACAAGCCAGAAGAGTCTGTGAATCAGAGCTGGCCAGAAACACTGACAAGCATGACCTGGCCAAGATGAACAAGAACCACCTGAGTCTCCAATAGGGGACATCAAGGAGGGAATCAGTCTTTACCACTCTTCAGCTCAGGCCAGAGGCCACAGCTGTTCCCCTGTTGAGCTAAAAGGGACCCATAGGTGACTAGTGCACCTGCCAGTCCATCTACCGGCAGAGCCTCTCAGCCCACCCACATCCCCCTCTCCAGACATCATCTAATGAGACAAATGAGAGATGACGAATCAGCATCGGGGCACAGTGTTTCAAAACAGCATTTATCCAAAAGCTACTGAAATACCTGCATCAGACTCATTTTTCTGGACTGAACAGTAATGTGAATGAGAACTCCTAGAGAGAAGCTGTGTCTACAGAGACCAAATGACTAACTAGAGGAGCAATACTGTAGAGAGACTGGAACAGGGCAGGTCCGAAGTCTCACTGCCTTACCTTGGACCAGTTCGACCCTTCCAGAACAGCCATTCCTTGACTGCCTCCATGCCAGAATAACCTGTGACTAACAGATAAGACCTTTTTGGAATCTATTACATAGCAGGCCACTGGCTTTCACCAACCCAAGCTAAGAATGTCATCGGAGAGCATCTTGGGCCCACCTTGCTGTCACTGCTTCTCTGCTGTATCCGCCAATGCACTGTCAACCTCACAAGACTTATGACTTGGTTACGTAAAACTGTAACATGTCATGGAACTGCTTTCACATTGGAACATGGAGTATCAGGTAATCTAAATCTGTGTCCCCGGGCCATGATCACTCAAAATGGCTCCAGAATACATTTTACTCCCTTTCGAATGAAAGCTGTTGTTTTGTGTTGAGAATATTCCTCTGTGTGTGAGTGTTTCTATATACCGAAGGAACCTGTGAGAAAGACCAGCCCCGATTATAGAAGATAAAAGAGCATCTGCTCTGTCTACATCAGTAAACAAGGAAATGCTTCTTCTAACTAGAGGGAGACTGACCATACATGAAGCAGCATTAGGGAAGTCATCCCCAATCTTATTTGAAGGACCTCACTTCTACCGTCTAATTTTGGAAGGGATGGGAGAATCACTACAGAAATCGGTCTAGACTCTATTTACCTGTATGGGCAGAAATCCTGTGACAAAAGTCACAGCTCAGAGAAGGGACCATCAAAGAGAGGGAGGCTTGGCCTTTTTCCTCCTTGGAGCTCTGCAGTTCACCATTATCTACCATGGCACAGCAGCTAAGTGACGACTTCTAGAGGAAAGGTATGTGGCACGCCTAGCCCTCTTCAACAATTCCCTCCTCCAGGATTCACACACAGGGAGGAGGCGTGCCAAGCCCTCACTGTTTTGCACTGGCAAGTGTCCATCTTCTAGAACTGTACTGCTCTGTGTTCAAGGAGATTCCAACAGCATTCCCTGAGAATCTGAGTCAGTTCCCCGGGGACGAATGCTCACACTAAGAATGGCATTGGGGAGGGCAGGAACAGACAGGCTCACTTTACACGGGACAGACAGGGTACGCTGTCCTCTCCCAGTTAGGAAATGCTTCCAGCATTCATCAGTCCTTTTCAAGATCCAGTAACTATCTCTAAGTCATAAAACCCTCCAGATTGAGGACCGACCGGGTTGTTTTTCCATGAGTTCACTCATTTACCCATCCCTCCATCTATTCACAAGCATTCATCTAACTACAGAGGACCCCAGGCTTGCAGTTTCTGACTTGTTCACCTTTCATGGTGTAAAAGTGAATGTGGATCTGTTCACAGGATAGCGATTTGTAGCCCAGCCTTCTCTCTGGATGCTGGGTGGCAGCGACTGCAGCCCCCAGTCAAAAGCATGAGGGTCAACAGCTGATGCCACATGCAGGGTTGTTGAATTAGGATGGTAGGCAGCTCAGGGGGAAAAGTTGATGCATTTGACTATTATTTTCTATTAATGATGGAAACCAGGAAGTTCTCTTTCCTTTTTTCTTTTCTTCCTTTCTCCATAATCCTGTTTTTTAATCCTTTCTGTTCTTCAGGATCTCAGCTCTTAGGCAGATCAAATTTCTCCAGCTTTCCCATAAGCAAGCAGATACAACCCCATTGTAAGTCAGGGAGGATCTATAACTTGCTGGTCACACATCACGTACCACCACTGTGACTCATAGTGACACAGGAGACAATCCCTGCCCTCAATAAGCTCAGAAGCTATTAACAGACCAAGAAACCTCCATCTTGATTCTTAATTTATCACCAGTACCACTGCCAGCCATGTGAGGAAAGCTGGACACTGCCCTAACTTCTTGAAGTAATGAGCTAGCACATAAGCAGTGCTCAAGTATGTGTGTGGGGGGGTGCATATACTAATTCTCTTTCCTGTCCACTCTCCTGATCTGATATGCCTAAAGAAATGCGGCCAAAATATAGCAGTAAATATGTGGGGGGAGAGGTTTCTTTTGACTCAACATTCGGTAGAATTCGGACAATGCTTGTAGTTTCTCCTTACAAAGCATTCCACATTTGAACAATAAAGTACATATCTACATCAATAAAGATGTAGCTGCTTTCATTATAGGATTTTCTTCTATGGTCAGACCAAGACAGCTGAACAATGGTGGGTAAATTAGCAATAAAGAGGAGCACAATGCAGCTCCTTATTTTATAAACCAGTTTACAATATAGTAAAGACCTTTTAAAAGCTTTTTCCTGTTTGATGATAGCTAAAGAACAAAAATTAAACCAGTAAGTCAAAGAATTTAGCATGGAAAATTCAGGGCTCAGAGAGCTCAACTGCATATCTCAAGAGAGGATTGTGGGAAACCAGCCCCTACTTTTATGACCAGGGTACTCTGGGACAGGGAGAAGTGGGAAATATTTAGATAGAAAGAGAGACCTAGATGACAAGAGGAAAGACAGAACTTACCAGCTCAGAACTTTATTCAAAAGGGCTTTTTATAACAGTGCCAAGGGGCGAGGCAAAAAAAAACCTTCTCCTGTTGATACAACCAAGTGTTGACCCTTCCAAACACCTGGTACCCAGGCCTGTGGCCCAATCATCCTCTTACGCAGTCCTGAGTAAAGGCACTAGAAAACCTCGGTGGGCCTCCACAGAGGATGTCTATGGACATAATTCATGATATTTCTTGAGACTTGGCCCTCTGTTTTCAAGCGGTAATTGAGATTCTTCTACGTCTTCTTGGATTCTAGGGAAAGACCTATTGGGTACATGTTCCATGGTGAGGAGTGGGAAGTCCTCAAATGCCTTTTCATTTATGAGAAAGCAGGAGTGAAAGGAAGACACACAAGAGCAGGGTTCATTTGGAAAATGAAAGGTCAGAACAGAAAGAGAACTTCAGGATGCCACAAAGAGAACAGCTTCCTTCTCAACATCAGAGAAAGTACAGAACCTTGCACGGACTGACCTGCACTCGTACAGCAACTGTCCAAACACATTTCCTTTCTCCTAAGTGAGCATCATGGTCAGCCACATCCTACAGGGGTTCCTGCTGGCAAATGCAGGTGCTCCCAAACCCTCACACTGCTCAAGTATCTTATGGCTTGTTTGCCTATCAGGTTCTATCATGGACCATCACTGAGAAGACCCCAGGATCTGGCAATGGTCTGTTAACTGCCTTTCAAGGCCACCCCAGCCTCCAGTTGAAATGAATACTCGGCAGTGAACTGAAAGAAGATGGCCTTACTCTGAGAATTTAAGTCGGTCACTACCACACCCATCATTTTCTCCCCTCACACCTCCCTGAAGGCAAGTCCTAAACATCACTTTCTGAATTCTAGCATTTGAGGAATCAAGCTTAGATGTCCTCTTATTTTCAAATGTTCTTCCTTTAGAAAGGTGATTACTAATTAAAGAATCGATGATTCATTCTTGCAAAATACACATGTCAATTTACCCTTGCAAAAATTTCAAATATGGGGTTGGAGCGATGGCTCAGTGGTTAAAAGCACTGGCTGTTCTTCCAGAGTTACCAGCACCCATATGGCTCAGAACCATCCATAACTCCAGTCCCAGGGAATCTGGTGCCTTTTTCTAACCGTTTTTGGGGACCAGGCACACACATGGCACATAAACACATGCAGGTCAAACATTTGTACACATAAAGTAAAACTTTTAAAATTTAAAAACATAAGCATCAAAAATGAACAATCACAACTGGAAGTAGTGGCATATACCTGTAATCCCATCACTAAGAAACAGGCAGATCTCTATGAGTTCAAGGCCAGCCTGGTCCAAATAGTGAGTTCTAGGCCAGCCATAACTACACAATGAGATCTTGTCTCAAAACAAAAACCATTAACAAGATTTCTTACTATGAGTTTTACAACATACATGGAATTTAAGAGTTTACGCAAAAACAGCTTACACATTATTTTGCAATCTAATAGCCCATAGACAATGTTGTTAATAACTTCATTGTATGGACCAAACTTAGATATACATGTCTTCACAGATACACAGCTTATATCACATTTTTCTTACTCACAATGTGAAACGATGTGGAGATCAGAGGACACCTTGCAGGAAGGAACCCGCTCTCTCCTTCCACATCTCCTTTCCCCATGTGGGTCCTGGGATTGAACTCAGGTCCTCAGGCTTGGTGGCAAATGCCTTTACCCACTGAGCCACCTTGTAGGCCTCTTAACACTGGCTTTCTAAAATGAATGTGGTTTACATTTGCCAAAATTTCCTGTTATAATCTCAAGATTTCAAGACATCATCCTTTAAATTAACTACAAGTTTCTGTCAGTTAAGTGAATGTTTTCACAAATAATACAACTAATTCTCCCTTTTCAGCTCTTTAGGTCTTCACTAAGCCCACTTATTCTTGCATGGAAATGCATATATGGCCTCTCAGAGTGCTGTCACTCAAAAGAAACCAGCACTTCATCCAGTATTTAGCAGGGTTTGTTTTTTTTTTAATGTGTTTGGACATTCTATTCTCCCCAAGTCCCACTAGCTTACAGACAACAATGGTATAAATTCTTTACAGAACGTTTTCCCACCAAATTACATTGGGCATGCCAATGGGCTAGCCTTGTGTGAATGAGGGGCGGCAGTGCGACACACTTCTGGTTAAGGAGCTGTGCGCAGGAGTCACCAAGCTTCCAGGAAGCTCCAAATGAGAATGGTGCAGCTGGTGGAAACCTTTGCCATCTGCTTTCTTCCTCCTTCCTGTCCCAAAGGCAGACCCAGCGACGACTGGGGAGCAGCCACAGACAGGGTCACCACAATGGCGGCATGACCAGGCATAAGCAGCTTGGCCTTTGATGGCTGCTTTGAGCCTCCTACCACTCCTGGACAACCTACCAACTTATTTAGAATATGCTAGTGAGCTGAGATTTCTGGTCCCTCCAGTAGAATTTAGTATTTAAACTCCACGGCAAGACACTCTTTCCAATTTCATGACTTGAGAGGATTTCTTGAAGAAAATCTCTGCTGGTTTAAAAGGCAAGTTCTGCATTCACAACCACATTTAACTCTAAAAAGAGGAACCAATCATTAAGCACTCAACCAGAAATCAAAAGTTGTCTTTACAGAGAAGTCAGGAACTGGGAACATACGGCATCACCTGTGGTACTCTTGGTGTTAAAGCACCCTCACCAGGACACTACAAGGGGAAAAACAGCTGGAGAATTTTTAACAGTAACAAAAGACTGAATGGGGGTTTGTTGTTGTTGTTGTTGTTGTTGTTAATCAATCTGCATTTTAAAGAAATATTCCAGAAGATGCCCCAAATCCTACCACCATCAATCATATTCCTCGGTGTTTCTGCAGATGAGGCGGACAAGCAGAGGAAGTACTAAACCACTCTGCTACCAGGAAGAACCTTCCCCAGAACATCTTTTGTTTCAGCCCCCACCTCAGGTAAAGAAAAGTAGAAAATAAAAAAGAAGTAAGAATTGATGTTTGTTGTTCGCTTGTGGTTTGAGATAGGTTCTGTTTCCATACATAACTCTGCTGACTTGAAACTCACTATGGAAACCAGGCTGGCCTAGAATTCATAGTATCCTCCTGTTTCTGCCTCCTGAATGCTGGGATTGTGGCAGATGCCTTGCAGCAGTAAGAATTTCAGAGCAGCGTTTGTCAGAGGTGATCTATCGTCAAATAATTAGGAACCATCTAAAACTATTTCAAACATAACATAAACACTTGCCCTTGTCATTCCAGTTCCTCTCAAAACCAAGCAGCGAGGCTGTTTAAAGAAATGCTATCCACTACAACAGGGGCCACCAGAGCAGGAATCAGTAACCACATTACAGTTATGACTTCAAGAGTGAATTCATCGGGCTGGAGAGATGGCTCAGAGGTTAAGAGCACCGACTGCTCTTCCAGAGGTCCTGAGTTCAATTCCCAGCAACCACATGGTGGCTCACAACCATCTGTAATGAGATCTGGCACCCCTCTTCTGTATACATAATAAATAAATCTTTAAAAAAAGAAAAGAGTGAATTCATCAGCACTGGTGGTCTCTCCATTTAGAGCTCTCTGGGTCTCCATTCCTTTCCTGTAAAGTGACAGTGTCTATCTAGGAGTCATGAAGTAAGTCAGCTCCAAAGGTGGTGACGTGGCGATTGGGTCTCTCCATCTTTTTCTTCAGCTATATGCAACATATCCACACATTTTCAGGCTCCCTCTCCTTGCTGCTATACCAGCTCCAGATGGTGACAACCAGCCAAGACAACAGGCACAGGGGAAACACAAGGAAGGGCTCCTTCCTTCCCTGAGAACCCCTTTCAAGCAAAGAGGAAGCTTGTGCTTCCCTGCCTCACCTCCATCAGTCTGCCTTCCTTGTATCTCTGAGCACATACCTAGACCTAAACCAATCCTGGTAAAGCCTGGCAAAGGCTGGAACGAAACAGAATTCAGTCTAGAGTCATGGGAGGCAGGGTGGACACCTGAACAAAACTTGTAAAAAAAAAAAAAATAGAAGATTCTAGTTACCTTACCAGCCAGCAAGAATCAAGAAGGTAACTAGAGAGACGGCGCAGCAGTTAAGAGCACTGGCTGTTCTTACAGAGGACCCAGGTTCAGTACGCAGCACCCATATGGCAGCTTTAAACTGCCCGCACCCAGTTCCCAGGGACCCAATGCCCTCTTCTGACCTCTGAGGGCACCAGGCATACACATGATGCACATACATACATGCAGGCACTCATATATACAGATAAAATAAAAAGTAAATCTTAACAGATGAAGCAGATAATCAAGAGTGTTGAGGAACTAGACTTCACAGTACTATAGTAAGAATCAAATGCTAAAGCATGAAAACAAACTGTCAATTATAAAAATGCTCTATAAAAGTGAAAGACCTTGGAACACTCAACCCTAAACAGGATTTCTCCATCAAATCTCTCCCCTCAGGGCTCAGGGAAACCTGATGAAGAGAAGGCAGAAAGAATGTAAGAGCCAGAGGGGATGGAGGACACCAAGAAAACCAATCAACATGAGCAAAGCTCACATAAACTCCGAGACTGAAGCAGCATGCACAGGGCCTGCACCGGGCTCTCTGTATATAGTATGGCTTCCAGTGTTTTCATAGGATTCCTGAGTGGGCGAACAAGTGGGTGTCTGATTCTTGTGCCTTCTCCCGGGCTCTTTTCCTTCTGTTTGTCTTGTCCAACTCTGATGTATTAGTTTTGTTTTCTCTTATTGTGTTTTATTTTGTGATGTTTTATTATTATCTCTTAGAAGCCTATTCTTTCTAAGGAGAGACAGAAAGGGAGTGGATTCATATGGGAGGGGATGGAAGGAGGAACTAGGAAGAGTAGAGAGAGGGGAAACCGAAATCAGAATATATTATGTGAGAAATAATCTATTTTCAATAAAACAAAATAAACAAATGAAAATTATCTATAGATATAAGGTTATCTTTCAGTTAGGGAGACATTTCATGTCTCAGTGAAGAAAATCTCAGCCAGGCAGTGGTAGTGCACACCTTTGATCCCAGCAGAAGCAGGTGGATCTCTGGGGTCGAGACCAACCTGGTCTACAGAGTAAGTTCCAGGACAGCCAGGGCTACACAGAGAAACCCTGTTGAAAGGAAGAAAGGGGAGGGAGGAAGGAAAGAAAGGGAAACAGAGAGAGAGAGAGAGAGAGAGAGAGAGAGAGAGAGAGAGAGAGAGAGAGAGAGAGAGAAGAAGGAGGAGGAGGAGGAGGAGGAGGAGGAGGAGGAGGAGGAGGAGGAGGAGAAGGAAGGAAGGGAGGGAGGGAGGGACGGAGGGAGGGAGGGGGGAAGAAGGGAGGGAGAGAGAAGAGATTCTCTGAAAACAGAAGATACCACTTTATAAAAATCACAGAATTAAAAACTATAATGGCCATCACTCACTTATAAAATGTGAAATGTTGAACTACTGTGAAAACATGTATTCTTCAAATACTATACATGCAAACTGACTAAATAAAGCACCAGCAACAGTTTTAGTGGTTAGAAACCTCCAGTCTACATTCAGTAAATAATTTCTGAGTACCTGCTGTGTATCCGGCATGGTACTAAGCACACAGAACAGAGCTAAGTCCCTACTTGTTGGTGCTTGCATTGAATATTTACCTACACAACTGTTTTACGACTAGCATTCTTAGTGACACAGGTTAAATCCAGTCAAAAATGGGAGTTTTTAAGAGTAACACATCAATGATTAGACAGTGAAAACCCCCAGTAACCTAGGCATGCTGGCACACCTGTAGCCCGAGAGGCTGAGGCAAGAGGCTCATTTGAGCCCAAGGATTTGAAACCAGTTTGGGAAATAAAAGATAGAAAAGCCCTCCTTTCTTTTTGTTTTCTGTTTGTTTGTTTGTGGGTTTTTTTTTGTTTGTTTTTGTGGTTTTTTTGTTTTTTGTTTTTGTTTTTTTCTTATGACGGGCTTCTTTGTGTAGCCCTGGTTTTCCTGAAACTATCTCTATAGACCATGCTAGCCTGGAACTCACAGAGATCTGCCTGCCCCTGCCTCTGAATGCTGGAATTAAAAGTGTGTACCGCCACATCCTGGCTAAGATCCCCCTTTCAAAAACTTACTAAATTTGCCACCACGGAAATGAATTAGATAGTTGGCCATTAACATAAAGAAGGACAAATAAGCTTTGGACAGACAGCAACAAATGACATAACTCTGAGTCTACTTGAGGCTGTGGCTAGCTCTCGGCTAGTGAGATGTTGGGGGCCCATGCACTTACCACCTATGATGGTTAATCCTTATGTTATCCTGGCTGGATTCAGAATCGACACGGAAACACACCTCTGGGATGTCTGGGAGGATGTTTTCTAAGAGATTTAACTGAGGAGGTAAGACCCCTCTGGTTGTGGGCAGCACCATCCCCTGGGTTTAGGTCCTGAGCTGAACAGAAAGTGAGGAAAGGAAACAGAGTTGAACACAAGCATTCACCTCCGCTTTGGACTGCAGATGTGATGTGGTCAGCTCATGTTCACTGCAGATGTGACGTGGCTATCAGTTCATGCTCACTGCAGATGTGATGTGGCTATCAGCTCATGCTCACTGCAGATGTGATGTGGCCAGCTCATGCTCACTGCTGATGTGACATGGCTATCAGTTCATGCTCACTGCAGATGTGATGTGGCTATCAGCTCATGCTCACTGCAGATGTGATGTGGCTATCAGCTAATGCTCACTGCAGATGTGATGTGGCTATCAGCTCATGCTCACTGCAGATGTGATGTGGCTATCAGCTCATGCTCATTGCAGATGTGATATGGCTATCAGTTCATGCTCATTGCAGATGTGATGTGGCTATCAGCTCATGTTCACTGCAGATGTGATGTGGCTATCAGCTCATGCTCACTGCAGATGTGATGTGACCAGCTCATGCTCACTGCAGATGTGATGTGGCTATCAGTTCATGCTCACTGCAGATGTGATGTGGCTATCAGCTCATGCTCACTGCAGATGTGATGTGGCCAGCTCATTTTCCTGACACCATGCCTTCTTCATCTTAACAGACTGTGGTTTTTCTTCAGCCGCAAGGCAAACAAAGCCTCTCTCCTTTGGCTTTTTGTCAGGCATTTTATCGCAGCCATGAGTAAATAACACATACCCCACCTCAAAAGCCAGCCAACTTTTTACACCACCTCAAAAGCCAGCCAACCATTCACAGAGGAGAATTTATCTTTGCCATTTTTGGACCCTCTGGGCTTGGTGGGGGTGGGCAGGAAGAAAATGTGAAGAACTATATGCACCCACAATTCACATCCATCTCTGATTCCTCAGCAGTAGTCCAGAAAGACTTTTCCTGGGGAGTTAACAAAACAGTGTGCACTCCGAGTTAGACCTAGAATGCAGCTCCAACTCAAACGTCCCAGGAGCTTCCCACAGAATCTGTTGTTCCATGAAGACTGGACTGTCCAATTCACCACACACTGAATGTCTGCATCTGACACCAAAGTGCACTGAGGCAATCTTAAGGGACTTTCATTTTTCTTTATTAATAAAATACCTCTTATTTATTCTATGGCAATTCCATACATTTAAACAACATTGAAAAACAAACACTGTATCTTACTGGGCATGGTGGCACAGGCCTTTAATCCCAGCCCTTGGGAGGCAGAGACAGGGGATCTGAGTAGAGGATACCCTGGTCTACAAAGTGAGCTCCAGTACAGCCAGGGCTACACAGAAAAACCCTGTCTCAAAAAAATAACATACTGTATCTTAAACATGTCCATTCCCAACTCTCGAACCCTACTGCATGTCACCACCCCTCCCCACCTCGCTGTAATCCACCCAGTCTCAATTAGCTGCCTGATTGAACACGGACTGCTCTGGTCCACTTGATCATGTTCAGGTCACCCCAGCTGCAGTGAGTCCATGAGTGCGACAACCGTGTGTCACATCCAGAAGACATACTGCACAGCACCCTTCCCACCCTCTGCTTCTTCTTACACTCTTTCTGCCCTCCTCTGTGCTGTGCCTGGCCAGGGACGGGGACATGTGTGAAATGCAGAACAGCTAGGCAACAGTCGCTTCTTCTCAGCACTCTGACTAGCTCCAGAGTCTCTGCATTAACCACCGAGCACTACAGGGAGAAGCTTCTCCTGCCAAGGCAGAGGGCAGCCACTATCTGTATGTAAACACCAACGTTTGGAAGGCAGTTTGACAACATGCTCATTGAGCAAGACCACAGTAGTGTGTCCTCCTCGAGGGTCTCTGACCAGACTTACAGTACCAGGTAAGAATTCTTTCCTGTGGAGTAGATCTCAAATCCAATACAAAATTGGTTGGTTAACCACCACCCCCACTCTCACAGCAAGGCCACTATTGCCCCAGTGGACATATCTTGCTCTAGCAGGAAGTTCACCAATGGGTAATGTCACTAATAGCTCTTCTCCTCAGGTGGCCGGACAGCACCTTCCAGCACTATGAAAGCTGGCCAAGAGAAAAGAAATTTTCTGATCGGTTCCAGCTTGGTCTCTCCGTCCTACAGTGTGTTGTGTCTTCAGCAGGAGGATCTTCCCATCTAGTTATGGTGGGCATTAAAGAGCAACACCAATAGGCTGTGTTGTTTGTGGGGACTTCTGGGGCTTCCCTGACCAGTAGCTTGTGTAGGCAGGTAGCCTACACATGGCATCTCAATGAATCTTCAAGGTAACTAGCAGATGGCCTCTTTTAACACTGCACCTCTTACCCAAAGAATTGAAAATAGGGACACGCATAGATTTGCAGAAGCAGCAAGGTAACATTATTTGGAACAAAACAATTGTGCGGATTGAAGAAGGACACACTGTCAAGATTGGTAGCAGGCCACAGGAGTAAGGCTATTCTAGGCCCCAGGCCACAGCCCGGGGTCTCTTTTTATGGGGTCTAAAGAAAGAGGAGCTGGTTATACTAACGGACATAGTTTGAGTGATTTCCATTTTGACTGTTTGCTTAGGTTATATAGTCACTGTGCATGCCCCTTCCTATAACGCATCTTGACTTTAACAACAAAGACCTACAATCAAAAAATCTGAGGGAATCTCAAGTTAGTAATTTAATAATACACCCAAAGGCCCTGGAAAAACAAGAACAAAGAACTCCAGAGAACAGTAGCCTGGAAGAGGTCACCAAAATTAGGGCTGAACTTACTGAAATAGAAACAAAAAAACAATACAAGGAATCAATGAAACAGAGTTTTTTCTTTGAAAAGCTTAAAATTGCTAGAAAATATTTAGCAAAATTAACCAAAAGAAAGAAGTTGGGGATCCAAATGAATAAATTAGAGATGAAAAGGAGACAACACAACCAACACTGAGGAAATTCAGAGACTCATAAAGACGTATTTTAAAAGTCTGTATTCCAGAACTAGAAAATCTTCACGAAATGGATGGATTTCTTGAGTATATGGCCTATCAAAGCTAAAATAAGATGAAATAAATTACTTAAATACCCATAACATCCAATAAGATAGAAGCAGAAATTAAAAATCTCCCAAATGAAGAAAGTAGAGGCTGGATGAATTCAGCACTAATTCAACCAGACCTTCAAAAAAAACCACCAATACTATTCAAATTATTCTGCAGACAGCAGAAGCATTCCCAGTCTTTTTACAAAGCCAGTACTACCCTGATATCAAAAACAGACAAGGACCCAACAAAAAAGAAATAATTTAGGCCAGTATCTTTGACGAATATGGACACAAAAATTCTCAGTAAAACACTTTCCAAGTGAACTCAAGAACACATCAAAAAGATCATCCACCATGATCAAGTCAGCTTCATCCCAGAGATGCAGGGATGTCCAATATAAGTAAATCAATAAATTGAATTCATCACATAAATAGACTCAAGGACACAAACCACATGATCGTCTCATTAAATGAAGAAAAAAATCTGACATCCTTTCATGATAAACATCCTAGAGAATCTAGGAACAGAGGGAACATACCTCAACATAATAAAGGCAATATACAACAAGCCTAGAGTGAACATCCTGCTGAACAGGAAAAAAAAACTCAAAGCACTTCCACTAAAATCAGGAATAAGATAAGGATTTCTACTACACCACCCATTCTCAATCCTGTTAAACACAGTACTTGAAAATCAGCTGTAAGTAAGACAAGGGAAGAAGATAAAGGGCCCAGCACATGCAGGCCATTGCAGTTAGTATACCGGTGAATATTGCAGGAAAGAAAACCATATCCCCACTCAAAAGAACAGTTCAAGACTAGCTAACTCCTGGTATAGTATTAAGTAGAGGTAATTATACAGATGCATGATTAAAATCATACTCCTGAAGCTTGCTTCAGGACATCTGCTAGAAGGTAATATAAGACAACAGTCAGTATGCTAAGGTTTATGGGCAGCCATTCTTTACTGTAGTGATAATGTCTTTATTTAAGATGTAAGAATATTCCAGAAGAATTATTATGATTGCTTAAAATTATGGGGGTCATTAGAAATTAGAGAAAAGATATTGTTTTCTTAAGAGAAAGAAAAGGCCTGGATGGAGTTGGAAGGGTGGGGAAGTGGATAGGATCTGGGAGGAGATGAGGAAGGAGAAACTGTGATCAGAATATACTATATGAAAATAACTTTATTTTCAATTCAAAAAATAAAAACGAAAAGATGTAGTTACAAGAAAATGCACTGAAATCTTTAAGTTAGCATCATATTACAGGTGTATCTGTCCAGCTATAAAGGAAAGTTTCCTCATATAGACGTCAGCAATGACATTCACAAGTAGGTGAGATGCATCATTTTTCAAGTACTAAATCAGTAATAAGGGAACACACCACAGGAAGCCAAAAGGCCACTCAAGCAACTACCCAGCTTTTTGTGATCTCTATTTCCATTCAAACTGGATTGATTCCAGAACTACAGTGGGAATTTCAAAAAAGGGGAAGACCAGGCATAGGGTAGTCTAATAGGGTTTTGGTCCCTGAGGAAGACCAGAGATAGGGGCCGGCTCATTAGGGAACAGGCCTCCAACTTGAACTGCATATTTTGTTTTGTTTTGAGACAGGGTCTCTCTACATAGCCCTGGCTGTCCTGGAACTCCCTATGTAGACCAGGCTGGCCTCAAATTCACAGAGATCCACCTGCCTCTGCCTCCAGGGCACACACCACCACACCCAATTGTGTTTCATATTCTGAAAAAACACAAAACTAAAACTATAAAGGCAGAGAAAAGACCTGAGCAGCCCCCCTCTAGAGAGATGACTGAATTCTGAACTCTGGTTCCCAGCCCATTTGTGGGTCAGGACATCAATCAGGAGGGAGATGACCAGGACTTAAGAAGAACCAAGAGAGCAGAAGTCAGTGTGCTTGTCACATGAGAAGGCTGCCATCTCATGGCACAGAAAACCCAGGAAATGCCAAGGTCAGAGCAGAGCTGGCTGGGATCTCATTCCCTGCTCCAGTTCATTTGGAAGGGGTGAGATGGGGGAGGGAGGTGCTAAATACTATGATTTGTGGTCAAAAAGCTTCCAAAACATTACTCTGTACACCCAGGCCATGACTGGATGCTAGCAAGCTACCCAGAGCTAAATGTTCACTACTTGAAACTTAAGGATTCATCTAGAAGGAGAAATGTAGTAAATCTTGTTCAACTGGGTATTAGGCACCAAAACAAAACAAATACATCTGGAAGATTTCTGCCAGGAATAAATAGCCACTTTAAAAGTGGCTCTCTAAAAGCTCCAAAAAGCATTGCTTCCCAGTTGCTCCATGAAATGGGGACAACTTCACACAAGCACGCTGCTTTCTCCCCACTGTATTCTTTTGCACTTGTAATTTCGGGGTGAGGCGGTTGCATGGACTTTCTGTTCACCCAGTCACCCCAAGGGCACAAAGGAGTTCTGAGACACAAACTCTCTCCTTTTCCAGATGAAGAGACTCAAGCTGAGCAGGAGGGAAAACAGATTTGGCTGGGGTCTCAGCTTCTGCCCCAGGTCTCTTCCAAGAATTGAAAATTAAAAACAGAAGAGCACAGAGCAGCATCCCTGGCGAGGACAAGTAGGCCACCTCCTTTGCTCTTTTGGCCTTATTGGCTATTTCTTAAAACCCTGGATTAATTTTTACTAATGGTTAACCCCGGAGGCCTCCTGCTTGGGGGAAAGGGAGGGGGGTTCCCTCCTTCAGCACCCTGATACTCCGTTCTAACAGTGTAATTGAGCAGAAAAGATGGCTTCGTGGCCTTTATGTCTCAGGTAAATAAGTATATACTATACACCATTCAGTTTAATGCTACAGGTATCAGCAGATTAATACTCCTGTCTTAAATCACAATTTACCAACTTCTAAATGCCATAAAGTGGCTTCATTTCCTCCAAACTCCAAACTAATTTTTTTCCAGTGTATCCCATGCTGACCTCAACTCCATATTTAGAAAGCCAAGGCTGACCTTGAGCTTCTGCTCCTCTGGCCTCATCTCCCAAGTGCACGGACTATAGGTCCCTGCATGTTCGATATAAGGGATATAAGGACTATAAGGACTATAGGTGCCCCACCATGTTCCCTTTATTTGGTCCTGGAGTGGATCCAGGGCTTCCTCCATGCTCAGCAAGCTCTCCACCAACTGAACTACATTCCCACTCTTCCAAACTCTTTTAATGACATCAAGATGATTCTCAGTAACAAACAACAAAAAAATGTCCCTCTCTCTTTGCCAAAAGGCAAAGCAAAAACAGCAATGAAAAGACACAGTGTAAGTAAAAAGGATTGCTTTTCAAAGTTTTGATCTCCTTTGCTTGGACAGGATTATCGCTCTCAAGTGTCTTCTGGATTTTTTCCTTCTCTTCTGTACTAGGGGTATGTATCATAGGCTCAAAATCATTCATGTCAAGAGTGTCAGAACTGCCAGCCTGGCACTTTCCAATGTTGCAATCCAAGTGATTAAGATCTGTACAGTCCTGCAGAAAATCCGGTTCCACAATATAAAAGAAATTCAGAGCTGCCAGCAGCCTTGAGGCCTCCTTAGTAAGCTGATACGCGCTTTCCCACTAAGATCTTAGACTCAGCCTGCTCCTGACCTCAGGGCCACACAGGCAGCCCCCTGCAGGTTCCTGGGCACCCACGAAGCTTGAATGCAGAGTAAAGCCCTCATTTTCAACAATCCCATGGAGTAAACTCCTTCTTTGGGACTTGAAAAAGGGAACATTAGTGCCAAGTGATGGCTCTCTAGTGCACAGGTGAAAGTTTACGCATTTTATGCCATTAAATAAAGTTCACATAGTCAAAAATTAGTTTGGGCTTCAATCCATTACTCTAAGAAGTTCTCGGCTTTCATAACTAGGCTTTAATTGTAGGAAAAACCTTGATTTGCCCTTCTTTCAAAAAGTATATGCAAGTGTTATAAAATCCATGGTACAAAAACTCCATCATGAGCCTAGCTGTATGGTGATATTTTATTTGTGCTGAAATGTGATTTTATTTGTATGTTAATAAATAAAGTTGCCTGGGGGTCAGAGCTAAGAGCAAGCCATAGCAGAAGTCTGGTTGTGGTAGCACACACCCTTAATCCGATCACATGGTAGGCAGAGTCTGTGTGTTCAAGGACATAGCCAGCTTGGAGACACACGCCTTTAATCCAAGTACCAACCATAGAGACCTGGAGGTCTGTATAGACAGGCAGTGATGAGGAAGTCATGTGGTTGGGTTTAGAGCCAATGAGAAGGGAGAACAGAAAGTCAATAAAAATACAGACACACAGGAAATAGGTCTCTTTCTGAGAGGAAGGAGAGCAGTGACAGCAAGTGGTAAGATAAGGTGGTCTTAGCTCTTGGCTACTGCTCGATCTCTGGGCTTTTAACTCTGCATTTGGCTCTGTGTTTCTTATTTAATAAGACTGTTTAGAATTTCATCTACATAGCTGAGCTGGACTGTGGTCTAAGTATTAGTGCAATTTCACTTCACAACGAAAGAATTAGTAGCAAATTAACCAACACTATGATGATTTGTAAGAAATAAAAGTCTAACATATTTTTTTCAAAATAAAATTAAGTAATGAAGGCCATTTAGAAACACAACAGTTGAGAGACTTAGGGGTGTAAAGCTTTAAAGATAGAAATCCAAGCCCTCTCTAGTCCAGCTCATTGCCACCTCCACCCCAGGGAGAATGGTTCTCCCTGCCTAAAGCAAGCTGCTTCCCTGAGTTTCCCTGAGGTTCTGCTTTAAGTATCTGCCAAGGGAAACAGCCCATTACAGCTCAAAATCAGGTTCACTTAAGGAGTTGACAATCTCCTTTGTGCTAGCCATTGGGCACCAGATTTCCTTTTTCTGAGATGTAAACATGTCCCTCATTATTCATGAGTTCTATCCTGAAGGAAGCTGCTGAAAGGGCTGATTGTGAATAGTCAAAGTATATGGGAGGAGGAAACCTCAGCTGAGGAACTGCTTCCATTACACTGGCCTATAGGCACGTCTATGTGGCATCTTCCGAATTAATGATTGATGGGGGAGGGCCCAGCCACTAGGCAGATGGTCCTGGGTTGTATCAGAAAAGTTGAGCAAGCCATGGAGAGCAAACCAGCAGTAAGCACCCCTCCTCCTAGTCTCTGCCTCAGCTCCGACCTGGAGCTCCTGCCCTGACTTCCCAAATGATGGTCTGTGACTGGACCAGTAAGCCAAGCAAATGCAAACAGCAACAGAAATCAAACCAGGCCGCCCTCCCTCGGGTTCCCTCTCATCCTACCATCCCCATCCCCAGCCTCCACAAGTCATTTTCTCCAGAAAAGAATCCCAAATGCTTGCACCCAGGTGTTTCAGTAATTTTTTTTTTCTTTTTGGATTTAGTTATTCCTCTGGAGACACTCATTTTCCAGACTCCTTGAGGTACAGCAACTCTCGGAGCTGCTTGTGACTAGTATAGGCTGGCTCCACAGTCTTACCTGGATCCTTAGGGCTTGTCCACAGGTACTGGTTTCTCTTACCCCACTCTCTAGAATGCCCTTTCCTCCACCACAGCTCTTGTTCTTACTTCTGGTAGTACTAGGGATTGAACCCAGGGCTTTGTGCATACTAGGCAAGGGCTGTCTACCACTGACATACCCTTACCCATTTTTCGCTACTTTATTTTGAGGCTAGGTCTCCCTAAATTGCTGCAGTGGTTTTGAACATGTAATCCTACTAACTCAACCCCTGAGTAGCCTCTGGAGTAGCTGCACCATCAGGCTTGGCATACCCCACTTTCTTCCTCCTAACAACACCCATCTGAGGGAGAGACTGCTGCACTTCTCTGACCACCCAGCAGAGGAGAATGTCAGCTTCCAATAACTAAGGAAAACTACTAACTACAGAGACTCTGTATGGTAAGATGGCTGCCCTGAGTTAAAGTATGTATAGAACGAACTTAGGAAGCTGGGCTGGTTAGTTTGTCAACTTGACACGCGCTAGAATCATCTGGGAAGAGGGAACCTCAACTGAGAAGACACCTCCCCCAGACTGGCAAGTCTGGGAGGGCATTTTCCTAATTAATGGTTGATGTGGGAGGGCCCAGCCCACTGTAGGTGTGGTATCCCTGGGCAGGTCCTGGCCTGTATAAGAAAGCAGGATGAGCAAGCTTTGCAGAGAGCAAGCCAGTAAGCAGCACTCCTCCGTGGTCTCTGTTTCCATTGCTGCCTCCAGGTTTCTGCCCTGACTTCCCTCCAGGCTTGAAATAGACCCACTCCTTCTCAAGTTGCTTTGGGTTAAGGTCTTTATTACAGCAATAAAAACCTAACTAAGACCAAGATAAGGATCCGAACAGGGCTGGGTCACACATGGACAGAGGTCTCGCCTGGCTTTCTTCACCTTAGGCTCTACTAAAACAGAGCACAGAGGCCTGAAATGATGCTCTTCTTTCAAACGTCTTTCCCTCTTTTTTAATTTTTATTTTGTATGTATGTATTAGTGTTTTGTCTGCATGTATGTATGTGCACCACGTGAATGCCTGGAGCCCTTGGAAACCAGAAAAGGGCATCGCATCCAGTTCTCCACTGGAACAGGAATTATAGGAAGTAGTGAGCCACCACTTGGGTGCTGAAAACCAAACCAGGGTCTGCTGCAAGAGCCGCAAGGGCCCTTAACCCCTGAGCCCCCTCTTCAGCCCCTGAATGAAGAAGCTCTTACACAAGGACCACTGAAACGCCATTAGCCCAGAAAGGGCAGCCTGAAAAGAAGCAGGGCAATGAGGGACCCTGGATCCCGGCGTTTGGTGGAGCCTTTGTGAACAGAACCTAGCTACCACCAAAGCATCTGCAGGGCCAGTGAGCTCTGGGAGCAGGGCCTGCCTTAGAGCAGAGAGCTTGACTGGTGACTCAGTTGTTCCTCTATTTCTTATTTTCCCAACATTTCCTCCTTTGATATCATGTACAGTTCCAAGCTGTCCCAGCTGTGCCACAGTGAACTTGAAAGCGGAGATTTCTTTGACCTACTCTTCAGCATGAAGATTTGAGAACCATCAGCTTCCTAAGGAGAGAAGACTGAGAACGAGAATGTACTTCAAGTGTGACAATCCCCGGAAGGGAGAGAGATTGAGAGGGCAAGAGGGGCTGTGGAGCTCAGCCCTTCCTCCCCATCTGAAAGTTCTCTTTTCAATACTGCATCTTAAATGTAGTGCTTTTGTCCTATTACATAATCTTCTTGGCTTGGGAGTGTGACTCCGTGGTAGATGCTTGTCTAGAACGCACAAGGCTTAGATAAGTTCCATCCCCAGCACCACATATATACACAAAACAAAACCTATACTCTAAAGTTTCTGCTCCTCAACTGTGAGCGTCACTGCCATACACACACACACACACACACACACACACACACACACACACAATGAGAACACATCAGTAACTCAACTGTCTAACAGGATGAATGAAGCAATGCTTGGACTTCCCAGTTTTAAAGTATCTAAGGCCACCTAGTCCAATATTTCCCCCACAAATGCGTATTTGTCTACATAAGGTTCTCGGTCATTGAAATATTCACTCAACAAATATCAACTAAATCTAGTAGTTAAGATCCTGTGCTTCCAGAAACAGAGTGGAGGGAGGGCCTATAACAGTCACTGATAGAACAAATATTGAGGGACTCCTGCCGGCCAGGCACTATGTAGATCACTACAATCCATGAGACACACAAAGCTCCCTAGCTAATTCAAAGAACACAAAACAGACTATATATATATATAACTATTTCAAACAAAGACTGTTAAGCGTTCCCGAAGGCATACATACAGGCTATAATGAGTCAGACTGGAAAAAGGAAAATGGGGATCTCCTAAGAACAATGCTATGTGACATTATTTGTAGCTGACCCTCGTGGTTCAATAATGAATTGGCAAAGCAGCTAATGGTAATGTCTTTATAAGTGCTGGTGAAAAATCAATATTCTGTCTTCCTATCTTTATATCAAGAGGCACTAACATTGATTCTGAAAAGCAAGAACACAACAGATCGATTCTCTTTTAGTGAAAACCATAACTAAAAATGCCCCCAACACAGTTACTTCCATGGTTGAGTGGCCCAAAGAAGCATAGACTTGCCAACTGGAATGATAAATTGTATGGAGCCAAGGACCCCGGATTTCTGTAGGGGTCTATTTAACAGTAACTCCACAATTAGATAAACTCTGTTATGTACCCTGCAAACTAGGAAAGCGAAAGATAACTAAACACTGCGCTTCCTTTGTCCTGTGATGAAATGAAACTTACTCTTCTCTGGACACTGAACTATTTCCTCCACTGCCATTGTCTCCTTGGAGGAAAAGCCATTGGAATGGGAACCGGGTGCTTCCAAACTAATCTACAGGAGCGGAGGTCTGACGAGCTTTCTCCTCCTCTAACTTGATTCAGTGAACTTATGAATTGCTTACAAATTGGGAATCAATTTCATCTCTAGTGATGGAAAAGGACATTTATCAATATAGTTCTCCAATATATTTTATGGGAACTATTCCAAGAAGATAATTCTTTGACAAAAAAAAAAATAAGCCCAGAAACAGTCTGATGCAGTCTAGGCATGTGACACCAAAGGAAAAAATTAAACACTGTCATAAGACTTCTTTATGAATTTCAAAAGGCTCCCACATCCACTTCACTCAGTTTCTTCTGTTCTTCCCGGACTGACTGCCATTTAACATACATTGGCAATGTTTCCCCATGGATCTACATAGGAAAGGAAGCAGGCGCCATTTATATGAAGCATGATGCAGAGGGGGATGTGTAATGTACACATGTAATACACTCTCCCTAGCTATATTCAAGAACCTAAGAAACAAATCAAGTAAAAATGTTTGCGTTTACATTACAGAAAGTGCTGAAACGATTATTAAAAAAAGAAGTGAACACTTCTGCTCTACGTTTGCAGTTTTAAGAGTCATTATGGAAGAAAACTACCTCAGCATGGTACCAACTTCTATTAAGAAAACCTAACTATGTGGTTGAAGCTAAAAACCCAGATAGTCATATGCCTCTACCGTGTTACAATTGCTTTTTAGAATGCTTGTAGATATTACCCAAGTAGTAATGTCATATCTATTACCCCAGTTCCTACATTCAAGCAGCATTCCTCTGGAAATCAAGCACGCAGTGCAAGGGAAAATACTGAAGACAGAACGACTAGAGGTACTTCTGCTAACTAAGCAAACGGAAAGGAAGCAGGGAATGGGAAGGAACTCAAGTAGTCCTCTGCAAAAGTGATGGCTTGCAAGTTCCAGACACTTCCCCTTGAACTCCAAGACCTAAGGTTTTAGGAAAGGAAGGCACCACAGGGCAGAAGCCCAAAGTTACTCTCTTCACAATGTAACAGTCCTTGAGTTCTGTGAAAGATGTCCTGGAGATACACAGATCGGTGGACTGTATAGAAGAAAGCAGTGGCGCTCCCTTTCTCTTTGGGGAGCTAAGAACTGGAAGAACTAGCGTCCCCAAATCATGCGGGTGCAGCGGGCTTCTTCCAAGCTAACTCACCTGCAAGGCCGGGCGGCTCCTCCCTCTGCCCCTCCCATCTCCAAAGCTAGACCCTGGTCTGGTGTCCCGTGCACCGTTAGCCCAAGGGCCACTGGACTATGCCAGGAGCCAGTCCCCGCAGCCGAGGCCGTCGCGATCAGAACCGAACCAGTAGGCGCGGTCTCCACTCCCACCAAACCCCGGCCAGACCTCTGCGTGGCGGAGGGGCAAGCAGTCCATACCTGTCTTCCGAGACGCTGATGACACCCTCCTCCTTAGGCACGATCACCGCCATGTTCACCACCTCCTGCGACCCCTCGACCCGTTGCAGAAGGATCGGCTTGCGGGTCAGGGGCTGGGGATGAATCTCCGCCGCCATCGGAGGGGGCGCGCCCGGGGAGCAGCCGACCGCGCCGGGGGGCTGGGCTGAGGAGACAGTTCAGGCTCGCGCTCAGGATCGGACTGAGATGCGAAGCGGGCCTTCGGGAGCTGGCGACCATAGCCCTGCCGCCCGCCCAGGGAACGTGCCCGCTCCGGCTTCTAGAAGCAACACCACCGCCACACCGGCCGCAAGCCGGCGCCACCTAAGAGAGCAGGGGGCGGGGAGCGGGGGCGGGGCCAAGGCGGGGCCTGCCGTAGGGCGGCCGCTCCACTTCCGGAGGATGGGCCCTGACGGCCGATGCGCGTGCGTCAATCCAGCAGCCACTTCCGCCCCGTGTCCCGTCCCTCCCTCGCCCTCCCGTAAACTCTCGGAGCCTTGCAGCTCCGCTGGGACGCATGCGCTCTGTTCCCGAGGTCCCCTAGCCTACCCCCCCCCCCCCCGGAAAATCTGTGAACGCGCTTGCCCAATGCCCCATCCTCTCCAGACTCCAGAGAATGGGGCGGGGAAAAGCCTGCGTCATCTCGGCCGGAAAGGAACCTGTAAGAAGGGTAGAAGCTAAACTAATTGAGGAGAGACTGTGCATGCGCGCAGATGACTCGCTTCTAGGCTTTAACAATAACGCACCGGGGAGGGCGCTGTGCTATCGGCCAGAATTAAGCACCAGCTCCTGCCAGCACCGCGTGGACTCCTGGGTGTTGTAGTTTTCTCCATCCTCCCCGTCCTTGTTCCAGAAGGGCCGTAACTCCCTCCCACTTCTCAGCCCTGGAGGAGAGGTCTAGGTAAAGGAAGCCCAGCGGCTTCTGTAGGTTATTGCCCTACAAGTCATTGTCTGAACTACTATCTAAGGGGGAGAACTAAAGAGCAGGCCCTGCTGAGCAAGACTTCCCCGTGTCACAGTGCCACCCCTATGTAGTGGGGTATGGGGGTAAGGAAAGAAGAGACTCTCATACAGGCTTTTTTGAGGGGTTTGGGGACCATGATGTCAATCTTCTCTTTGTGTTATATGACTAAAGGACCCACACTTGAACCTAGGCCTTTTTGTCCGATCTTGTTTCCAAAACCCAGCAAATAAATATTTTTGCTTTCTCCGGTGACAATGGACAGTTAATATAATAACAATAAAATATAGAGTGACTATAATAAAAAAAAGGATAAAAGCTGACTGGGCTGTGGAAAAATTGAAACTCCTTCATCCACTGCAGGTGGGAATGTAAAATGGCTCAGTCTCTTTGAGAAAAAAAAAAAAAAAAAAAGTAGCGTTGCTTCGAGGGATAAACACTGTGCTACCGTCAGATCCGAAAGAAACTCCTGACAACTAGGTATCTGTGGTGCTTATTAGCATACCAAAGAGCGGGCTAGCCTCCAGGCTCACCCAGTACCTACAGCTCTTCTCAGCTCTTCTCACCACGCTGCCCCTACCTGAAACCTCTCAAGTTCACTGGCCCCAGCTTCTCATTCCTATATAACCCTGACATTTATGCCTTCCTCTCCCTCTCTCCCTCCCTCCCCCTTTCTCTCTCTCTCTCTCTCTCTCTCTCTCTCTCTCTCTCTCTCTCTCTCTCTCTCTCTCTCCTTCCTCTCTTAGTCCTCCTCTATCGCTCTCCCCCTCTCCCTCCTCTCATGGCCTGGTTCAGTCTACTGGCCATGTTGAGCCTACTGCTTTCTCTGCCTGCTCTAGGCTCTTCCAGATGCCTCTGGCTGTAACTCTCCTTCATATCTACAATGAAAACCTCTCCTCAGCTGTACGTTGGAGTGCTTATGTCACTGCTTGAGACAACCACCATGTGACCTGGCAATTCCGCTTCTGCATATAGACCAAAGAAGAATGAAAACGGTCTCATACAAAACTGAAGATGCTCCTTGTGCCGGGTAGTTTCTGTCAACTTGACACCAACTAGCATCACCCGGGGAAGAGAAACTTCAACTGATGATTTTGTTGATAAATAATTGGTATGTGAGGGCCAACCCTCTGCAGGCAGTGCCACCCTTTGCATAAAAGGGGAGCCCTCTTGCAAGCAGTGTCCCTCTGTGGTTTCTGCTCTGGTTCCTGCCTCAAAATCCCGCTTTGGTTGTCCAAGGGGAAGGATGGTAAGTTGTAAGATGAAATAAGCCCTTTCTTCCCCCAAGTTGTTCTTGATCAACACTATGTCTTGGACAGTTCTGTGGGAGAAAGGTAGAGAATTGAAGATCTTTCTGCTAGAAAAGTCATTGAGTGTCCAAGAGCTAATGTGTGGACTGGGAAGGTAATGCCTAGAGAATAATGTAATCGCCAAGAAGTGCTTATAACCTCAACATCTACTTATGGATAAAATGCTACAAACAGTGACACATTATTTAGCAATAAGAAATGAAATACAGATACATGTTATACACAGGAGAGCCTTGAAAGCAAAATAAAAGGAACCAGTCATAAAGGGTCACTTGTTTTATTTTAAGATTTCACTTCCATAAAATGTCCAGAGGAGGCAAATCTATAGGACAAAAATCAAATTTGTGGCCGCACAGAATTGGGAAAGGCAGGATTAAAGCAGTCTGAGGGCTGTTTTGTGTTTGTGTGTGTCCATGTGCTATGTGTGTGCCTGATGCCCAGGGAGGCCAGAAGTGGGTTTTGGATCCCCTGGAACTGGAGTTACAGACAGTTGTGAGTTCCTAGTGGGTGTTCTGAATCAAATATGGTTCCTCTGGAAGAGTAGCCAATGCTCCTAACTGCTGAGCCATCTCTCCAGGACTATTTTTTTTTAACTTATTTTATATTATGTGTGTGTGCGTGTGCCTGAGTGAACGTATGTGTACCACGTGTATGCAGGAGCCCACCAAAGTCAGAGGAGGTGGACCCCCTGGAACTGGATTTGCAAGTTATTGTGAGCCACAATATGGATGCTTGGATTTAAATCCAGGTCCTCTAACAAGTGCTCTTAATCGCTGAGCCATCTCCCTAACCCACTACCAAGGCTATTTTTGATAACTGGATTAAAATGACTTATATTAGATTAACTTCTCACTCTTGGATGGCCAATTATGGAAGACTGTCAGACAAAGAAAGCAAGGGTCATAGCAGACTCCACAGCCCATTTCAGTAACAAACAACTAAGTGTATTTTTTTTTCTGGCACATTCAGCAACCAAAACCGGTGATGGAAGGGTGGGTGGGGACCTGGGACCCTGAAGTCATCTGAAGAGATAAATACACAGGAATCCAGGTACATACAGCAGTCTGAGACCCATGGAGGGCGTGGGTCAGTCATAAATGGACATTAACTAATAGGTAGCTATGCAAGCTGCAGGTAGGAATTCAAGAGCAAGAGTCAAATCCATGGCAACAGAGGAAAGACACAAAGGACTGTGAAGGTGGAGGAACTGTGTTTCAAACCAAAGGGGTGAGATAAGAGAGGAGTGCTTCACAGGGTGTCCTGAAGCAAATGGCTTAAACCTTTTAAGCCCTATCTTCCCCATCTGTAAGTTACGGGTGGCTATTCCTAGTGCCAACTTTACACCGTGGTTATACAAGAAGAGGAGGAGGAAGAGGAGATGGAGAGCCTTCATTTGGAGGAATAATCCCTGTATCTTACAAGGAACTGCTATAAAGGACAAGGGCAAGACATAAGGACTTGAAAGAAGTTCAGGAGAAGAAAGGAGGTAGAAGAGACACCTTTGTCTCAAGACAAAGGAATGTAATGGTGAGGAATGGATTACTAGTAAGGGGCAAAGGTCACCAGTCAGAGTCAGACTATTTCGCAGGAGCAAAAGTCTCAGCTTTTCAAATGTCAAAAATCTGAGGATAAGAAGTCACGGGGAACTTCTCTCTCATTGTGTAAGTCAGTTTAGAATTCAGTGTGGGACTTGAGTGAGTTTTCTTACTGAGTCAGTTTTATATTGGTGACTGGAAGACTGTACAGGGTACAGGCACTGTGACAATCGTGCTTCCCCACAGGGATAGCTTGTATCCCAGTCAGGAGCACTAGAAAACATGCCTTCTGCTGCCTTCTTTGCCCTTCCTCTCAGCAGCCACGAGAGCTCTTCCTTTTGGCAGGAAGGTTTGGTGGAGACTGGGCATGTAGGTCAGTGGTAGAGTACTAGCCTAGCATACTGGAAGCATAAAAATAAATAAATGAATGAATAAACAAACAAATGAACAAACAAACAAAATAATAAATAAATAAATAAATAAATAAATAAATAAATAAATAAATAAATAAATACCCTAAAGTCTAATGGTTCTGAAGTCTGCTCCACCAGAATACCTGGGAATTTTTTAAAATGTGAATCCCTAGATCTTCTCCCTTAACTACTGAATCTGCTTCTTTTTTGGTGCATGGCTTGAGTACTGTAGGAAGTATTTCCCAGTACTTTTAATATGTGGGAGCACTCCACATCTAGTTTAAAATTCCCATTGAAGAGCTCATGGGAAGACTGAAGGCAGTGTGGAAGTGGGGCCCACAGTGGGAGGAATATCTCTGATCTTTTTTTTCTTCCTCAAGGAAAGACCATGTAGGCTGCTGGATTTTCCACTGTTGTTAGTGCATACTTATGTTTAGGTAGGTGTCTTTGCTATTGCCCAGTGAGTAAGAGAACAAGAGAACAGCTCATCTTCCCATACTCAGTTGTTCTGGGAACTGTGTGTGTGTGTGTGTGTGTGTGTGTGTGTGTGTGTGTGTGTGTGCCAGTGGAAGCCAGGAGAGGGTGTCAGATCCTGTGGAGCTGGAGTTAAAGGAGGTTGTGAGCCACTTGAGTCCTCTGCAAGGGCAGCCCACAGTCTTCACTGAGGAGCCATCTCTCCAGCTCCCACTTGTTTGATTTTGAGACCATGTCTCGTTGTGGACCCGAGCTGGCAGCCATCCTCCTGTGCTGAGATTACAGCTTTATGCCTCAGTGCCTGGCTGAACACAATAAATACAAGGTTTTTTATTTTTAATATTTTTGCCATGTTTTGTCTTAATCTTCTTCTCCATTCCCCTGCTCTAACCCAGACAGTATAAGCCAAGGGTAAGGCATGAAGCTAAATCTACCTGCCTACCATGTACCTATTATCTACCTATCTCTGTCTGTCTATCTATCTACCTACCTACTATCATTTTTTTCTTTAGTTACCCACCTTAAAACTTTTTTTGAATTTATATTAGAGGGGGGAATGCATGCAACAGCGGAAATGTGGAAATTAAAGGACAATTTGCAGAAATTGGTACTTACCCTCCACTCTGTGGGTGTCAGAGGTCAAACTCAGGTCACCAGGCTTGGTAGCTGGTGCCTTCTGGGCTGAGCCATCTTGGCAGCCCAACTCTTATCTTTTTAAAACAGACTTTATTTTGTACCAACATAGTCACAGTAAAATTGAGCCAAAGGTGCAGTAAATTCTCATGTACTCCCTGCCCTAAGAGTCATAGTGTTTCAATTCCTCCACATCTCCCACCAGTGTGCAATATTTGTTATAATTAGAGAGCTTACAATGGCTGTCACAGTCACCCAGAATGCAGAGTTTCCACTAGGATTCATTCTTGAAATTGTGCATTCTACAGTTCTGGACAAACACAGACGGATGACAACCACTGTACAATCACACAACACAGTTTTATTTCTCCCCAAATCCTCGGTGTGCCAATTGTTCATCCCTCTTTCTCCTCAACTTCTATCAACCATTGGTCTTTTTACTGTCTCCACAACAATGTTTTGTTTTTGCAGGTCTGGGGATTGAACACAGGGCCTTGTAGGATATTTGTGCACTGTGTGAAGATGTATTGTTGTGATTGGTGTGATAAGAAGCTGAACAGCAAATAGCTAGGTAGGAAGATATTAGTCGGGACTTCTGAGCTGAGAGAGAGAGAGAGAGAGAGAGAGAGAGAGAGAGAGAGAGAGAGAGAGAGAGAGAGAAACTGGGAGGAGGAATCTAGGCACACACATTTCACCAACAGACTCAAAGTAAGTCAGATGTACCGTACTAAGAAGAGGCAAACTGAGCCATGTGACAGAATATAGATTTTTAAATATGGGTTAATTAAGTTATAAGAGCTAGTTGAGGGGAAAGCCTAAGCTAAGGCCAAGCTTTCATAATTAATAAGAAGACTCTGTGTCATTATTTGGGAGCTGGCTGGCAGGACAGAGAAAGCCTTGCCACAGGGCCTGGAGTGCCCAGGGAAAGGACTTTACCACTCTATGTCCCCAGGCCAGCTATGCATTTTTTTTCCTGAATGTTTTATAGTTGTAATCTTACAATATGTAATCTCTTCAGGCATTCTTTCACTTGCTAACCTGGGTTTAAGGTTCCTCTATGTTGTCTCATGTCCTAATAACTCATTTCTTGTTAATGTTGAGGAATATTCCATTTTCTTAGATGTACCACACTTTACTTCTCTATTTACTGACTGAGGCATCTTCTTTGTTACCAGGGTTCAGCAACTGTGATCAAAGTAACTGCAAATATCAGTGTGTTCGCTTTAGTGTACACATAATTCAGCCAACTTGAGTAAGTATGAAGAAGCAGGATTTCTGGATTTTATGGTAAAACTGTTTAGGTTTGTAAGAAACTGGCAGGCTATCTTCCAGAGTAGCGGTACTGTTCTGTTCTCACCAGCAATGCATGTCAGTTAGATTACCTAAACTTCGGAGGAAAATCAACACTTGGAATTCCCTACAGAGGAGCTGGGAGAACAGAGGAAAACAAAATGATAATAGAATCCAGTCTTAGGGAAATGATGATGGAGAAAGTGAATGGGAAGTTAAGGAAAGGTGTTTTGCATAATGTCCATGCCACTACAAACACACTCACCAGCCCACTGGCTCTGGACTGGCTGAAGAGTCAGAGACCGCAGCTGAGGACGTATGCTTCTTAGAAGACCCAGAGCTTGGAAACCCCAAGGGCACTTGGTCAGGAAAAGCGAGGGCAGGGCAGCTCTCCAAAACTGTTGGTTAACCAAAGCAAGAACAGAAACCTCAGGGGCCCAATAACCACAAAAACCCTTGGTTTAGCTCCGGAATCTCAGCCTACCTCACCATTCACTAGACATTATCTCCACTCATTCTTTTTTTCCCAGAAAATATTTATTCAGTGGCCGCTGGCTGTGTGCCAGGTACTGAGCTGGATCCTGGACGTGATCAACTGTCTTATGAAATCCAGGGCAGAGCTCAAAGCTGCGCTTACCTTGACTTTATCATCAGAAGGCCTCTGGCTCTGGGACACAAGGAACAAGTAAACAAGAGGAATTGATGTGACAAGAATTTAGTAAGTACAAGTCAGGCTTCAACTGAAGGTAAGTGTTTGGGGAGAGCTACTGTAAATGTTCTGCACCAAAGAGTATTTAGTAGAACGTACAAATAGAGCACAGAGACAGTCCCTCTGGATGGCCAAAAGGGGGAGGGATGTGGGTGTGACATATATTGTGATAGGCAAAATGCTTAGTAACTTGGAAGCACAAATATAATCAGAGTTCCTTGGGTAAGGAATGAACAATTTATATTTCGTGACCAATCTGGCAATAACATATCTTTCAACAGGTGCCTGCTTCGTGTTCAGTTTTCCACTGCAAAGTGTACAAATGAGAAAGAAAAATGGTTCTGTTGACAAAGAATGAGCTTGTCTTTCTCCTCTAGGACATTTGTTGAAGTCCACTGGTTAAATGACAAAAAATTTGTATGTTGTCCATAGAATCTGTGGTGATATATTGTGTACCCTAATAAACTTTGCCTGAAGATCAGAGAACAGAACAAGCCACTAGATTAAACATAGAGGTCAGGCAGTGGTAGCACACACCTTTAATCCCAATACTTGTGAGTCACACTCCTTTAATCTCAGCACTAGGAAAGTTGAGACAGGAAATGATATGGGTGGATGGAGAAAGGTATATAAGGCATTAGGAGACAGGAACTAAAGTCTTTCGGCTGAGGAAAGCCTTTTCAGGCTGAGGAGCCCTAGAGGTAAGAGGTGGCTTGTTCCTTTGTCTCTCTGATCTTTCAACTTTCACCCTAATATCAGGCTCCAGGTTTTTATTAAAAGACCATTTTGAATTCGTGTTACAAGAATCCTGGCAGAAATGGCATCTGACAGTCTTTGGATATATCTGACAAGACTTTTAAATACTTTTCATACGCTTCAAGGGCCAGTAAAACATGCATAGCTCACTTTAGATGGAGCTGCTGCTGTCATACATGCCTCTGTCTCATCAACATGGTCTCCTACAAATCACTCCCCACCCTTGACTCCACATTGTAAACTCCTTTTAAGCAGACACTCCCCTGACCTCCCTCCCCGGGCATGGAGTGCAAGGCCTCACAAGGGAAAACAATAATGACAGTCTCAGTAGAAAGGCCGACCCTTTGGATCTTTTCACAAGAGTTTCCAGTGAAGTGGCAAGGAGATGTCACCGTGCCTATGCTTCTCATATCAACAGAGTTGACTTGGTGATTTATCCTAGAGCTCAAAGAGATCAGGACGAAGGTGTGTTACCCACGAGCCTTCTGAAGACATCGGTTAGGCTCAGGTGGATGTCCCTGAAGGGCAGCCAATGTCCAGGGAAAGGGGCTCTTGTACTGAAGGATTCAACGTTATTCTTTTATTGACCCTGCTATTATGTCTCTAGCAGAAAACAAACAAAAGCAAGACCAAACAAAATCTTTAAAATGAAGAAAGCACTGTATTGATAGGTTAAAAAAAAAAGTTCATAAAAGAACAAGAAATCCTAAAGCAAAATGGAGACCAAGATGTTCCTAATCTCCAAATAGTATTTCCCTACATTGAGCTCCTCTCACAGAAAGTTCTGTGGCTTTTTGTGAACATATACTATACACTCACAAATAAAGTATTTTTGAATTTGTAAGGATTAATTTTATGCATACGAGTGTTTTTCCTGAAGGTGTGTGTGTACACAACATATATGTCTGGTGCCATTGGAGATCAGAAAAAGACATGAGATCCCCTGGAACTGGAGTCATGAACCACTTTGTGCTTGCTGGGAACTAAACCCAGGTCCTCTACAAGAGCAATAAGTACTCTTAACCTCTGAGCCATCTCTCCAGCCCTGAGTTAGGTTTTGTTATTGTTTCTGAGAAAGGGTCTCACTATGTAACTCTGTCTAGCTTAGAACTCTGATTTCCTCCTGCCTCTGCCTCCTGAGTGCTAGGATTAAGGTGTGTGCTCCCACACTTGGCTGAATTTAAAACCCTAGTTTTTAAGACAGGGTTTCTCTGTATAGCCCTGATTGTCCTGGAACTAGCTCTGTAGACCAGGCTGACCTTGAATTCAGAGATCCACCTGCCTCTGCCTCCCAAATGTTGGGATTAAAGACATGCACCACCACCAGGCTGAGTTTAAAAAATTTTTTTTCAAGACAGGGTTTCTCTGTGTAGCTTTGGAACCTGTCCTGGAACTAGCTCTGTAGACCAGGCTGACTTCGAACTCACAGAAATCCCCCTGCCTCTGCCTCCCGAGTGCTGGGATTAAAGGCGTGTGCCGCCGCCGCCGCTGCCGCCGCCGCCGCCGCCGCCGCCGCCGCCCAGCAAATTAAATTTTTTTTTTTTTTTTTTTTTTTTTCGAGACAGGGTTTCTCTGTGTAGCTTTGCGCCTTTCCTGGAACTCTATTTGTAGACCAGGCTGGCCTCAAACTCACAGAGATCTGCCTGCCTCTGCCTCCCGAGTGCTGGGATTAAAGGCGCGCGCCACCACCGCCCAGCCTAATTAAATATTTTTTAAAAATAATTCCTTTCTAAGATTGGTGGGGAAAGGATCTGAAAGTGACACTTTTGGATGGAATAGTAAAAGAAGAGGAAACATGACTTGGATTCCTCACCGGTCCAGCTCTGTTCTCTCCAAGCCATCCACACTGCAGCTACAGTAAGTAGTCTTTTTAAAGTCGTATTAGGGGCTGGAAGGATGGCTCAGCCCTTAAAGGCTAAGCTCACAACCAAAAAGTCTTATCAGGTAATGTCACTCCGTAGTGTGACCAAACGCCTTAAGAGCTCTCTGTGTCTCTAGAGCAGACCCTGTTCTCCTCCCTGTTCTCCATCCCCTGTCAGCCCAATCCAGCAATACCTCAGAGTCAAATGGTTCCAGTGAGAACCACTCTGTTTAAACACTGCAAACAAGACCTGCAGCCGCTTCATCAAAGCACGGTCAAGTCGCGGGCTCCATTTCTTTGCGTTTTCCTCTTGTTGACTTTTCTCATCCTAACAAAATAAGAAACAGCAATCTTAGGTTTGCATGCTTCTTCCATGTCCAATAGCAACGAGTGTGTCTCTGTCCCCTGAGAAAGCCATGGCTAATTTGCTTAGGCCTGGAGGACATGCTTTTTGAGCAGCAGCTGTGGCAAGAGAATGGATTGTGGTGACTGGGGCCCACCCAGGAGCTAGGAATGAGGTCAGTTTTCTTAACTCTGTGACTAAGACATCTGAATGGCATGAGAACAGATGCTGAATACGGAGCTCCAGAGTCTGAACTGCCTTCCATTCCTAAGCTCTGGTACACCTCCCCACCTGCCTCCTCCAGTGCCGTGACCTCTGCTGCTGGTACACCTCCCCACCTGCCTCCTCGTGTGCCGTGACCTCAGCTGCTGGTACACCTCCCCACCTGCATCCTCGGGTGCCGAGCTCCACTTCAGCTATCTGGTAAACTCTTACTCTCTCAACCTCTGATCCACTTTCTCATCTTTCATAAAGCAACCCTACTCCTCCCTTCTCTGCGTGATTCTGCACGCCTCATCAAACCCAGGGCCTCTCTCTCACATCTAAACAATACTCCAGCACCGCCTAAGCCTCAGCCCCTCCACACGCTCACTGTGTGTCACAGCAGACTTGAGATCTTGCCTCTACTGGCACATGGTCTCCCCAGATAGAAGGCTAAGTCCCTGGGGAGAATGTCTGTCTGTCTGTCTTGTCTTTTTTTTAAAGATTTATTTATTTATTATGTATACAGTGTTCTGCCTGCATGTTTGCATGCAGGCCAGAAGAGGGCACCACCATGTGGTTGCTGGGAACTGAACCCAGGTCCTCTGGAAGAGCAGCCAGTGCTCTTAACCGCTGAGTCATCTCTCCAGCCCCCATCTCTCTTCTCTTTTTTCTTTCTTTCTTTTCTTTCTTTCTTTCTTTCTTTCTTTCTTTCTTTCTTTCTTTCTTTCTTTCTTTCTTTCTTTCTTTCTTTCTTTCTCTTCCTTCCTTCTCTCTCTCTCTCTTTCTTTCTTTCTTTTTCTTGGTGTTTTTTTGGTTTTGGTTTTGGTTTTTTGGTTTTTCAAGACAGGGTTTCTCTGAGTAGTTTTGGTGCCTGTCCTGGATCTCACTCTGTAGACCAGGCTAGCCTGGAACTCACAGACATACGCCTGCCTCTGCCTCCCAAGTGCTGGGATTAAAGGCATGTACCACCACTGCCCAGTCTTTCTTCTATTTTCTCCTCCTCCTCCTCCTCATCATCCTCCTCTTTCTTCTTTTTCTTCTTCAAACTCTTTGGTACTATGAAATGACCCGAATGTACATAAGCATCCCCTTGTATAAATTCTGGGGTTAATTAATTTGCTGAAAGTCCTTTTTACCAAACTGTGCTCTCCCTGTTACAGGTGTGGCCTTCCCTGGTGTCATGAACTGAAGAGAAAGCCCTCACAGCTTTCACTGGAGCCTGTGGCACCAGCACGTGGGAGAAGAAGTAGCAGTCCCCTATCTACACCTATGTTTCCTTTATTGTCCCTAGTCAAAAGCGGGGAGCATGTCCCAGCATCACTTTCTCCACTTTTATCTCTGCTTTCCCTCAGTTAACAGGATCTGAAGCTGAGGACTCAGTGGCAAGTGCTCAGCTAATTTGTACAGGGCCCTGGGTTCCAGCCCCAGAACTTTAAATAAATAAATAAGTTCAGTAGTAGTAGAGGTAAGGAATCACGTATTTCAAAAATAAGATAATTATTACTGTTAGTAGTCTTTTAGTACATTTACCTCTGGTTAGGTATGGGATCTGCAGCCAAGAAATGTAGGAAGCAATTGGGGATTTCAGACAAACCAATAATGAGGTAGCGAATGCGCTTCACTCTGAAAATACTAATGTTGATGATGATAATTCATGTATTCTAAAGCAGTGGTTCTCAACTTCCCTGATGCTGTGACCCTTTAATATACTTCTTCATGTTTCGGTGATTCTCAACATAAAATTATTTTCGTTGCTATTTCATAACTGTAATTTTGCTATGTTATATTATAAATTATAATGTAAATAGCTGTATTTTCTGATGGTTTGGGGGGTCACACTCCACAGGTTGAGAACAGCTGCTCTAAAGAGTCTTGGGACTTGGCGATGAAACATGTCTCATTATAGATGCTTCCGTCTCATTCAAATTATAAAGTCGGCAGAGGACAGCTCTGTGTCTTCGGTAAGTCACTTACAAATGTAACTGCTAATCTGGAGCTCGGATGGTACACTGTAGATAATGAATGTGTCTTCCAGGCCAGCCACAGCATCATTTGACTGATTATGAAGGGAATGATCAGTATGAGACGGTGTTAGTCAGGGAAGGCTCTTGAAGGGGCCAAGTCACTGATTTTTGAATAAGAGACTGACATGAAATAGATCATACTTTTAAAAATGTTATCCTAGCAACAGGCTAGAAAATGAAGTGAAGTGAGGGAGCACAGGGCGAGAGGGTCAGGCAGGAGACAGCACTATAAACAGAATGATGGGAGCCATCCTACTGTGGGCTTGCGGGATACAGCGGAAACGGTTTAGCCAGAGCAACATGGCCTATGGCATAACAGCACAGGCTTTGCAGCTAACCTGGCTTGGACTCCAGGTCCGGCCCTACCACCTCTCTACTCAAGTTACCTGGGTAACCGTCAGCCTACTCCAAGTCTACTGTCTCATCCACACACACAATCAAGAGATGCCAGCATACTGTGAGTGCTCATCGAGTCACTGTGTGAATATCCTTCCCAACTGGAATGAAGCAAGCTACTCTTTCTGCTCCTGGCAGTCAGTCCACAGGAACATGCTTGTGCGAGAGGCACTTGGATGGAGAGCTCCAGATTAGCCTGGGTCACATCACAAGTTCAAGGCCAGGCTGTGCTATATTGGTAAACTGTCTCAAAAAACAAAGCCACTGAAATAAAAATAATAAATTGTCACTGAAATAGGGTCAGGACTTTATGCTCTGCCTCCTATTTTGGCCCCTACCTGTTTCTAGCCATCTACTTTCCTATGGATGCTCAGAGTTGCCTAAGCACTTTTTAGTTCCAAGTAAGTTACTGTTAGGTCCCAAGAAATTCCTTTCCCCGAAGTTTAGACGAAAGCCAACATTCCCTCAGGAACTTAAGAAGACAGTTCATTCTCTTATCTCTAGCAAAAGGGACATATGGCTCTTCAATTAGCCTGTGCCTGTGGTACCTATTAGCACATCAAGGTCTATGCTAGCCTCTAGGCTCTCTCAGTCCCTACTTAACACCTGTACCTGTTACAGAGTCTTCCTGGAAAGCATACCCTGCCCCCTACCTCTCCATCCCTGAGCTTCCCTTCCCTTCCCCCCAGCTTCTCTTTTCTCCTATATAACCTAGCCATTTTGCCTACATACTTTCGTGGCTCCTTGTTCCTTTTTTGGCTTCTTGGTCTATGGCTCCTCTCTTTTAGCCCCCCTTTTTCCTCTCTCCCCTCTTCCCCTCTCCCTCCACATTCCTCTTGGCCCACGTTCCAGATGCCTCTGGCTGTCCTCTCCTTCATATCTACAATAAACCTTCACAACCATACCTTGGAGCAATCATGTCCTGTTTTTTTTTCATTCAGTTACCTACTGTTAACAAGAATCTGGAATAGAACATAATCTCCAGGGGTGGGGGGTTGGGGGAGGTGGTTTGGGGAAAGAATAAGTATATGAAGTTCTGACTTCAGTTCTTGCCATAGGGAAATGCTGCTAAATGGTTTGTCTAAGGAAAAATAGTATGTGACAGAATGTCAGCTTTTGATTGCTAGATTCAGGAAAGAATAAAAGAAGAAGTAGGGCAGGAGGCCATACATGCCACATACAGTATGAATGGAGCATGGTGGTGCTCACTTACAATCTTTGCACTCAGATGGAAGCAGGAAGATCAGAAATTCAAGGCTGCACAGTTAGTTCGAGACCATCATGGGAGGCATGAGACCCTCAAAACCAACCAACCAGCCAGAGGAAGAATGGGGATAACAGCAAGTTTGCATCTTTTCTAACTTACATAACAAGGCCAGGGGAGCCGGTAGAAGGACAGACTGCTTGGAAAGTGGTTTGGGAATAGAAATGGTAGAGCTCTTCATGTATCCACTGAGAAGACAGTCTTGCAGACAAGGCAAAGTCCAAACTTGTTAGGCAGTCACATAGATACTTCATAATCTGTCCCAACCTGCTTCCTGAGACTGAGTCTTGTCAATTCATGAAAGAACTCCTGCCGAAGGTGTCAGCCCAGGCTGTCTAATATGTCATTCTGTGCCTCACTGCCTTTGGACACAGAGTCCTCTTTGTCTTTTATTCTTTCGTTCTTTTTGTACTGAAGGTCAAACCCAGGGCTTCATGCATGCAAGGCAAGCTTTCTACCACAAAGCTACACCTCTGGGTGGAATGTCCTACTTACCCACTCGCAGCTTAAGCTCCTCATTTAAGATATGGTTTACACTGGTTTACATACTTTCTTCTCCATGAAGCATTCTAATATGAGAGTTACTCCCTGCCTTCTCTGGATTATCACAAAATTCCATTGATGTCTCTATAATGAATCACATTCTATTTTCTCTCTCTCTCTCTCTCTCTCTCTCTCTCTCTCTCTCTCTCTCTCTCTCTCTCTCTCTCTCTCTGTTGTGTTATGTGTACAGGTGTGAGCATCTAGAGGCCAGAGGCTGACTTCAGGTGTTGTTTCTCAAGTACTGGCTCCTTTCTCTCTCTCTCTCTCTCTCTCTCTCTCTCTCTCTCTCTCTCTCTTAGACAGGGTCTTTCACTGGCCTGAATCTCCCTAAGTAGCTAGGCTGGTTTACCAGAAAACCCCAGGATTCTGCCTGTCTCAGTCCCCGCAGCGCAATCGCCAGCTTTTAAAACTTGAATTCTGCAGATCCAGCTCAAGTCCTTCTGCTTGCGAGGCAAACATTTTACTGACTGAGCCATCTCTCAGCCTCCCGGTTGATTCTAGTTTTCTCTTTATAGCTGTCATTTGACAATAGAGACAATGATTTAGTCTTCCCTGGCTTGATACTATCTGGCCTATCACAACAACACTTCACAGGTTCAGTTCTGAACAACACCCAGAATACTGTTTTTGGAAAAAAAAAGAGGCGTGACTATAAGATGATGGATTTAATTCAACAATCCACAACAAAAGCCACTTTGCTTATTTGTTAATCTGTAATATAATAATTAGTGTGTTTGAATTTCCTAGATCCTTCAGGGAGGACATAAACTCACCTTATACCCATAGGCTTTTGCTCACCAGATGCAATAAAGTGATTAGAATTCTTTATGAGGTGTTGCTTCTCTGTAACCAAAGCAGTGTGGCTGCTATGGCAGAGGGAGTGCCTAGGGCTTGTTATCACAGACCAACGAGCAGGCCTGGTTGTGGGTGTGCACATGTGTGCGTGTCCTCAGTTTTCTCTGAAGACATTTTTCTATTCTAGTTCCCATGGTTCAACCAACTCACCTTACCCTGACAGGAGCCCCTGATGAAAATAAATATCTCCCTTAATTTCTTTCCAGTTTAGGCTTAAGCATATGATTTCAAAGGAACACAGCCAGGAGGTCAAATTTTGATTATTTCACTCCCAATACCCCTAGTCATTATTCTTTTAAATATGTTACTTCCCACTATCCCCATATTATTCTTTTAAGTATTTTAACCCAAAGATTTTAGAGAATTCCTTTGCAATAGTTTAGCTGGGATTATAGGTATGTTAGGGTGGGATTATATGTAAATTAGGATTCTGTGCTGATTCAAAAGTCTACACAGTATAGTCTCCCAAGCCCTCCTTCCTCAGTCCCAGAACTTCTCCACCATGGGCCCCAAGCAGTCACTTTCCTATGCACCCTGCCAGAGAGGCCTTACACATATAAGGAAACAGTGATTTCTCTCTTGTGGTTTTTATGTAAAATGTAGCTTAGCATATACAGTCCTGCTTCTTACTTGTTTCTACTAAATAATTTCTGTCTTCCTTTTTTTTGTTTTTTTATTTGTTTATTTTGTTTTTTGTTTTTGTTTTTGTTTTTGTTTGAAACAGAGCTTCTCTGTGTAGCCCTGGCTGTCCTGGAACTCACTCTGTAGACCAGGCTGGCCTTATACTTAGAGACCCACCTGCTTCTACAACAATTTCTGTTTGTTTGTTTGTTTGTTTTCTTGAGACAGGGTCTCACTATGTAGCTCTAACTGTCCTGAAATTCACTATGCAGACCAACTGGCCTCAAACTCACAGATCCCCTCCTGCCTCTGCTTTCTGAGTGCTGGGATTATAGGCGTGTGCCACGGGGCTGGAAAGATGGCTCAGTGGTTAGGAGGACCAGTGGCTCTTCCAGAGGACCCTGGTTCAAGTCCCAGCACCCACATGGCTGCTCATAACTGTCTGACTCCAGTTCCAGGGGCTCTGAAATCCTCGCACAGACATATATGCAGGTAAAACACCAATGCACACAAAAAAATTAATAAGTCATAAAAAAAAGGTGTGTGCCACTACACCCAGCAATAATTTCTGTCTTTAGAATTTTCCATGCCTTTTGGTCTTTTATGTAGGGGACTGTAATCTGTTCAACCAGTCTCCCGTAAAGGGGCCTTTCTCAGATTTGCCCCATTCCTCACGTTATAAGCATTTCAGCAGCTCATCTAAGCCTCAAATTTCCTACCTAGCCTGTGCCGCCTGCATTCTGAAAAAACGCTATCTTATCTCACAAAGAAAACAGACACCATTGGCTGGAAATTCCGGCAATTTCCTGCCTACCGTGTACCTTGTACATTGTGTTCTTTCACTACCAAACAGCATATAGCTCCCGGACTGTGCCTGGCTCTGTCTGGCCCCCGTCCGGGGCCTCTCAGATACCATTTTCTCTCCCCTCGCTTTGCCTGTGAAACGTTTCTTATCCTTTCAAACCCAAACCAGGATATCGTCCTGGAAGGGAGTCCACCAGTCTCTTCTGTGTATTATATGTGCACCCCATGTGCTTAATGGCCCTTTCCCACCATTGCACTTCATATGCTGATCTGAAAATTATCTATGAGGCTATGTTCCTACAAGTCTTATAAGTGCCGGAGAGCTAATTTACATCAGAATGACCAGCACTTGCCGGTGTCGGGGAACAGAAGCTACTCAATAAATAGTTGTTGAATAGATAGTGCGAGAGATGTAAGTATACGTTGTCACGACAGGGACTGCAGAAGTAGAAATGGATCGTCTGCTTTGCCTGTGCAGAGAAAACATTGTTGACCATCAATGGAGACCCAATTCCAGTCCGTGGGAACAGAAGCCTCCGACCTCACTGCAGCCTCCTTGGTGCCTAGAGGAAGGACTGGCTTCACTGATGCTGAAAAATAGTGAGGCCTCCCATTGTATCTGAATCTACAAAGGATACCTCTCCACAGTCTACAAGGAAATCGAGAATGAGAGAATCTGCTGCCTTCCCACTAACTTGCTAATACCCAGTCACGGGTCAAATCTCATAGTGCTCATGGTGCCAGCAAACTTGTTCCTAGCTTAACTCAAATGCTTCCGAAAGTTGGCTTCTGTGTATGAGTGGTATATGCACATGCTTGTGGACCAGTACTGAGCCGTCTCCCCAGCACTCTAAAATTAGCTTTTTAAAAATGTTGCTGTATTTTTAAGAGCAAGATATAGACTCAGTTGCAATGTTCAGGCATCTGGTTCAAGAAATAATAATATATGGTGTGCAGTTATAAAACTGAGCAAGGAAGATTGTAGTAACTTTCTCATCAGGACCGCCAGCCCATAAATAATGACATTGAGACTTATTATTAATTATGAAAGCTTGATCTTAGCTTAGTCTTTTTTCTAACTAGCTTGCATAACTTAATCTGTTTCTATTACATTCCATCGCTCAGTTACCTCTCCTCTGTCCTGTATGTCCAACTTGTTCCACATCCTGCTGGTATCTCCTTCACATGCCTAGATTCATCCTGGGTTCCTCTGTTTGCCCAGAAGTTCCACCTAGTCTCTCCCACCTAACTATTGGCCATTCAGCTCTTTATTAAACCAGTTAGAAGGCACCTTGGCAAAGACACATCTTCACAGTATATATAAGCACAACAGAAGATCTCCATGTTAATGCACATAGAGCTTTATAATATACCAATGATTGAAAAAAGCAGATATATGAGCCAGGCGGTGGTGGTGCATGCCTTTAATCCCAGCATTCGGGAGGCAGAGGCAGGTGGATCTCTGTGAGTTCAAGGCCAGCCTGGGCTACAGAGTGAGTTCCAGGAAAGGCGCAAAGTTACACAGAGAAACCCCGTCTCGAAAAAACAAAAGAGCAGATATAGAACAATATACATCGTAGGCTACATTCTATGTCATAAGGTGAAAGAAAATATAAATTGCATATGCTCATGTTTGCCTTCATAATCCTAGAAGCAGAGGTTAGCCAGATGGCTCAGTGGTTAAGAGCACACAGTGCTCTTTTGGAGGACCTGCCTCACAACTGCCGGTAACTCCAGCTCCAGGGGATCTGATATCCTCTTCTAAATTCCATAGGCACAACCACGCACTCTCTCTCTCTCTCTCTCTCTCTCTCTCTCTCTCACACACACACACACACACACACACACACACACACACACACACACACACACCAGTTAGTATAAACTTTAAAACAAACAAACCCTAGAAGCAGAATATCAAAGATGAAAAAGAGGAAAGAATGTAAGAACCTGAAAATTTCAGGAGAGTGACATAGAATTTAGGCCAGTTTGGGTTTTTGTTGTTTGTTTTGTTTTTTAAAGTTCAAACAAAGCAATATGAAACAAAAAAAAAAAATCTCCAAAAATACTACTGAGTGAGTTTTGTGTTGGCCATATACTGCTGGGCATGGGGTCTGCCTTTAAATGTGATTTGTATACCCTGAGATTCCATTGGGAAAAACCAGTTTTTCCTTTGTGGGCAGTTGTGAATTGGAGTTAGCTTCTTAGGAAGGGATGGGAGCTTATGTCCACTTCTCCCTCTCAGTTCTGGGAGCTCATCTGGCTTGGACCTATACAGGCCATGTGCATGCTGCCATAGTCTCTGTGAGTTCATATGTACATCAGTCCGTAAGTGTCTGAAAGACACCATTTCCTGGTCCTGTCTGTCCCCTGTGACTCATAGAATCTTTCTGCTTACTCCTGCATAATTCCCTGAGTCCCAAGGAGAGGAGTTCAATGAAGATATCCCATTTAAAATGGCGTGTCCCAAGATCTCTCACTTTCTGCACATTGTACAGTTGTGGGTCTTTGTATTTGTTCCCATTCACTACAGAAGAAAGCTCCTCTCGTGCTATTGAGCAAGACCCAGATCTACGGGTATAGCAGAATGTCATTATGAACCATTTGGTTGTTACACTCCTTTAGCAGAACACTAGTATTGGCTTTCCCCTGGGCCCATGGCCTATCTAGTCCCACAGTCTTGACCACCTGAGCTGTCAGGCCTGGGTCCCATCTCATGGAGTGGACCGTGAATCAGATCAGATAGTGGTTGGTTACTCCCACAACATTTGTACCACAATTGCATCAGCATATCTTGCAGGCACTCACCATTGTAGTTGGGACTGTTTGTAGCTGGATTGGTGACTGCCTTTCTCCTCTAGTAGTATGCAGAGTACCTTCCAGTACCATAAATGCTAGTCAGTGGGGGTGAAGGCTTTAGGAAGGTACCAACTCAGCTTCTCTATGTTCAATGAAATATGTAAATGTTGCCTTCAGCAGCAGGGCCTTACCATCAGTTATATAGATCAACCACTAGGCTTGGCAACAGCCCCAGCTGTTTGAGGGTTTCCACGGAGCCTCTTTGGCCAACAACTCCATTAGATACAACCTATTCCTAGCAATGGAGGTTTTACTTGGTGGAAAGAGATGTGCAGTTGGGGCTTTGTCTCTCCTGTTCTTTGGTGATTCCAATTAGATGTCTTCCATATGTGTATATATTTTAAGAAGCTTTTACTGTAGTAGTTTTCCATAAGACCCCTCAAGTGGCCCTTAGTGTTAGCTATTCCTCCCTTTATTCCCTCCCTTACCGTTTCTTCCCTATGTTATTGCATTTAACCCTCCCATTCAATTCCTGCCTCTATCCCTCCATAACTATATATTCTATTTTCCCTTCCTTGGGAGATCCTCCCTTCCGCCCCCCCCCACAGTCCCTTATTCTGTACTAAGCAATGGTTATTTGCATCATGCCAAGGGAAGAATTAACAGTTAACATCTACATATAAGAAAATTCATACCATACTTGTCTTTTGGGGTCTGGGTTGCCTCACCCGGGATGATTGTTTTCCTAGCTCCATCCATTTACCTGTAAATTTCATGGTTTTTTAAACATCTAAATAATATTCCATCTTGTAAATGTATCACATTTTCATTATCCATTCATCTGTTGATGGACATCTAGGACAATATGTTTTCAATTTCTGGCTATTATGAATAGAGCAGCAATAAACATGGTTGAGCAAGTGTCTCTGTGTGAAATGAAGTGTCATTTAGGCACCTGCCCAAGAGTGGCATCACTGGATCTTGAGGAATATTGATTCCCAGTTTCTTAAAGAACAGGGACTGGGAACTGCCACACTGATTTCCACAGTGGCTGTACAAGTTTGCACTCCCACCAGCAGTAGATGAGTGTTCCCCTTACTCCACATTCCCATCAGCATGAGCTGCCACTTGTTTTATTGATCTTAGCCATTCTGACAGGTATAAGACAAAATAAGTAGTTTGGGTTTGCATTTCCCTGGTGATTAAAGATGTTGAACATTTTGCCAGGAGGTGGTGGTGTATTCCTTTGATCTGAGCACTTGGGATGCAGAGGCAAGTGGATCTCTCTGAGTTCAAGGCCAGCCTGGTCTCTACAAATTGTGTGCCAGGACAGCCAGGGCTACACAGAGAACCCCTGTCTCAGAAAAAAAAGGTGTTGAACATTTTTTAAGTGTTTCTCAGCCATTTGTGTTTTATCTTTGAGAATTCTGTGTTTAGGTCAGTATCCCATTTTTAAAATTGGGTTGTTTCTTGACATCCAGAATTTTTAGTTCTTTGCATATTTTAGATATTAACTCTCTATTAGATGTGTAATTGATAAAGATCTTTTCCTATTCGCTAGTTTGCCACTTTGTCTGAATGATGCTATCCTTTACATTTAGCTTTTCAGTTTCATGAGATCCCATATTATTTGTTGGTCTTAGTGCCTGTGCTTTTGGTGTCCTGTTCAAGAAGTCTTTTCCTGTATGAATGAGTTCAAGACTGTTGCTCACTTTCTCCTCTCTCAGATTCGGTATCTGGGGATTATGGTGAGGCCCTTGATCCATCTGGAGTTTTCTTCAGGGTGATATATATGGATCTTGTTGTATTCTTCTGCATGCAGCCATCCATTTTGGCCAGCGGTATTTGTTGAAGATGCTCTCTCTTTTTTTCTACTGTATATTTCTGACTTGTTTATAAAAACATAACAAAACAAGTGTTCATAAGTGTGTAGATTTATTTCTGGATCTTTAATTCCATTACAATGATCAATATGTCTACTTTTATGCTGATACCATGCTTTTTTAAAAAATCACTATAGCTCTGTAGTACAGTTTGAGATTGGGCATGGCGATACCTCCAGCAGTTCTTTTATTATTCAGGATTGTTTTAGCTGTCGTGGGTTTTTTGTGTTTCCATGTGAAGCTGAAAATTTTCCTTTCACCTTCTGTGAAGAATTGTATTGGAATTTTGATGGAGATTGCATTGAATCTGTTGATTGCTTTGGGTAGGGTGGCCATTTTCATGATATTAATCTATTGATTCACAAGCATGGAAGTTCTTTCCGTCTTTTGATATCTTCTTCAATTTCTTTCTTCAATGTCTTCAGGTTTTTTTTTGTTTTTTTTTTTTTTTTTTGCCATATAGTTCTTTCACTTGCATGATTAGTTATCCCCAAGATATTTTATATTATCGGAAGCACTATTTTTTACTTTTTTGATTACTACACCAAAGTACCTAAGATTGAGTAGTTTATAACTTATAAAATCAGCTTTACAGTCTGAGAAGTACCAGCAGATTTGGTATCTGATTAAAGCTGGCTCTCCATGAAGGAGAACTTCTATCTGTGTTCTTGTATTTATTCTTTTTCTGGGAACTGCCACAAAATACCAGACAGAAGTCTTTCAGGAAGAACAGGGTTATTTTGGCTCGTGGATTCAACACATACAATCCATGACTGTACGAAAGGCTCAGAGGCAGGAGCTTGTAACTTCTCCTTGACCAATACTTATATTGATTATGTTGTTTCCTGAGATATTACAAGAAATGGTGTTATCACAGCATCAAGGTATTTTCCCTCACTTTTTGAGAATGTTGCAGAGCTTTGTAACCATTAAGTAGAATCCTTTATTATTTAGTAATATGCCTTTTAGTGTTTATTACTTTTTACTGAAATTGCCTTTATTGCTTTATTTATATTTACTACAATTGGTATATTATAAAAACATGGCATTATTGTAAAATCTCTTTAAAGATGTATTTTACAAATGTGTTGCCATAGCTGAGGGCGGTGGCACACACTTGTAATCTCAGCACTTCGGAGGCAGGAGGATTGCTTCATGTTTGAGGCCAACTTGGTTCATGTAATCATTCCATGACATCCAGGCCATGTCGCAAGAACCTGTCTTAAAAACCACAAAGTAGGGCTTTGGTAAAAGTACTTGCCACCAATCCTGACAACCTGAGTTCAATTCCTGGAACCCCTGTGGTGGAAAGAGAGAATTAATCTAGGATCTACATGACAGAAAATGTGATAATAGTCTTTCTGAATCTGGATAATTTCACTTAATATGATCTTCATTTACACCCATTTTCCAACAATCGCATAATTACATTCTTCCTTATGGTTTTTAATTCTACTAAATAGTTCTTCACTGGGCAGTGGTGATGCATGCCTATAGTCACAGCACTTGAGAGGTAGAGGCAGGTGGAGCTCTGAGTTCAAGACCAGCCTGGTCTACAGAGTTCCAGGGCAGTCAGGGCTACATAGAGAAACTCCGTCTCAAAAAAACAAAACAAAAAAAACCCAAATAGTTCTTCATAAATGATATGGTGCTTTTGATCCCATATAAGGAGGAGCTAATTTCTTGCTATTTGAAAAAGCTTGCCGGGCGGTGGTGGCGCACGCCTTTAATCCCAGCACTCGGGAGGCAGAGCCAGGCGGATCTCTGTGAGTTCGAGGCCAGTCTGGGCTACCAAGTGAGTTCCAGGAAAAGGCGCAAAGCTACACAGAGAAACCCTGTCTCGAAAAACCAAAAAAAAAAAAAAAAAAAAAAGAAAAAGCTTATTTTTAATATAGTAGTCTATAAGTATTGTCAATTTCCAACAGTAAGAATGGTGCACAATGGTATGAACTCTCTTCCTTGAGGCATCTACCAGTAGGTTCTTCTTCCTAGAACATCTATATCCCATTGGAGAATAGAGACAATGAAAATTGAGGGGGGCCTGGAGAGATGGCTCAGTGGTTAAGAGTCCACACTGCTCTTGTGGAAGACTAGAGTTTGGTTCTGAGCTCCCACACATGGCAGTACACAACCTCCTGAAACTCCAATTCCAGGAGTCTTTTCTCTTTTGATTATTAAACTCCCTCTTCCCACCCCACCCTCAATTTTTCTACCTTTTAAAATCCTTATTTTACATTATTTGCTTATTCTCCATGTATTTGAGGTTGTCTTATATTCACGTTTGAAAATAGTACAATTGCATTTTTTTTTTTTTTTTTTTTTTTTGGTTTTTTGAGACAGGGTTTCTCTGTGTAGCTTTGCACCTTTCCTGGGACTCACTTGGTAGCCCAGGCTGGCCTCGAACTCACAGAGATTCGCCTGGCTCTGCCTCCCGAGTGCTGGGATTAAAGGCGTGCGCCGCCACCACCGCCTGGCGTACAATTGCATTTTTAAAAAAATGTTGGGGGTGCTGGGAGATGGATCAGCAGGTAAGACCATTTGCTATGGAAACATGAGAACTTGGGTTCAGTTTCCCAGCACCAACTTAGAAAACCAGTTACATGTGTCTGTAACCCTAGAGTTTGATGTAAAGCGCAAGCTGGGCTGTAGGAGATTTGTGAGGTGAGGGGGGATGGGAGGGGCAGGAGGCTTCAGTGACAGGCACAAGAGGACGATTTATCCAACACTGCCCAGACATTGAAAACGGTATCTGTTGTCCTCATCACCATCATTAACTCTTGTGGAATATTCCTTTACACTGTGTGAACATATGCCACTGTGACTGGTTTAATCAAAAAGCTAAACAGCCAGTAGATAGGCAGGATTTTCAGGGCAGAGAGAGTGCTAGGGAGAAGAAGGGCAGAGTCTCAGGAGCTGCCAGCCAGACATGGTAGAAACAGCATGAAAAGGGTTAATGGGTTAATTTAAGCTATAAGAGCTAGCTAAAAACAAGCCCAAGCTATTGGCTGGGCTTTTATAATTAATAAGAAGTCTCCATATGGTTATTTGAGAACTGGATGGCAGGACAGAAAAGTCCACCTACAAGTCTAGTCTGTCATGAGACTGTATGTAGTAGGGTGAAAACACCTCACTAACCTTAAACTGGCTGATGAAGAAATGGCATGTCTATGTGTAAATCTGCTCTTTATTTATTTATTTATTTATTTATTTATTTATTTATTTATTTATTGGTTTTTCGAGACAGGGTTTCTGTGTGTAGCTTTGCGCCTTTCCTGGGACTCACTTGGTAGCCCAGGCTGGCCTCGAACTCACAGAGATCCGCCTGGCTCTGCCTCCCGAGTGCTGGGATTAAAGGCGTGCGCCACCACCGCCCGGCTGTAAATCTGCTCTTTATGAGCTTGATTTGCTTAAATCAGCATCTCTGTCTCCCCTCTGTTGCCCCCAGATTGTTCCATCTGCCTCCACTGCTGCCAGCTTTAACATCATGACCCATCCCCACCCCTCTGCACTGGCTCTAGGCACAGTCCAGCTGCCTGCCTTGCCTGCTGAGGTCCATGTGACTGTTCTAAGTTGTTTACAGCATGGTATATGTTTTAGTTAGGGTTTCTATTGCTGTGAAGAGACACCATGACCACAGCAATTCTTAGAGAGGAAAACATTTCATGGAAACTGGCTTACAGTTCAGAGGTTTAGTCCATTATCATCATGGTGGGACATGGTGGTGAACAGGCAGACATGGTGCTGGAGCTGAGAGTCCTGCATCTTGATTGGCAGGCGACAGGAAGTGAACTGGGACACTGGGCATTGCTTGAGCATATCTGAGACCTCAAAGCCCAACCCTACAGTGACACACGTCTTCCAACAAGACCATAACTCCTCCCACAAAGCTACACCTCCTCATAGTGCCATGCCCTATGAGCTTATGGGGACCAGTTACATTCAAACTACCACAGTGCACCTTTATTCGAGGAAAGTCTTTTAAGTTATTTTTGTGCCATGATTTTGATTTATTTAGTCTTCTCTCATCTAACCGAAGAACGTAAATATTTAGGTGTAAAGATCTGATTTGTTGTTGCACTTCTGGCCTGCTATCTCAGGCATGTGAGGAGATGACATTCTCATTTACCTCTCAAGCAGGGGAAACTGAGGTAGTGGGTATTTATGCTTTATGCATTTGTGTGGTATGGATTTTAGGTGTATCTCTTGCTGTAACTTGTTAAGTTGGAGTTTAGATGGATAACCGACTCTCCTGGAAAAGTACAAGGAAGTTAAACTTGGCTTAGCCACTTCTCTCATAGCTTTCCACTCCTAACTTCTGGGGTCTTGGATTTCCTTGCACTGGACCACTTGACATCATTTTATCACATAAACATCTGATGTTTTATATGAAATATATTCATAAAGCATTTACTCTCTTATATAAAGACTTATTTTTAAATGTTTTTTTCTATAATTTTAAAGTGTGTGTGTGTGTGTGTGTGTGTACCATATTGTATGCAATAGACTTTCCATAGGACAGGGCTGGGATTTGTTTTGTTTGCTGCTGCATCTCTGACTCCTGCCCAAGGATGGAGTGACAGCAGTGTTGAATAAATCCAAGAAGGTGCTGGGTTCTCCATCTCCCATCTCATGTGTGTCTTCTGACAAAGGTTTGATTTTCATTGTTTTTGTTTTGTTTGTTTTGGGTTTTTTGTTTGTTTGTTTGTTTTGTTTTGTTTTGTTTTGTTTTGAGACAGGGTTTCTCTGTGTAGCTTTGGAGCCTTTCCTGGAACTCACTCTGTAGACCAGGCAGACTGGCTTCAAACTCACAGAGATCTGCCTGCCTCTGCCTCCCGAGTGCTATGATTAAAGGCATGTGCCACCACCGCCAGGCTTGATTTTCACTGTTGTACATTACCAACAGTGGACACTATGAGAGATGATGTTTTTATGTTCGACATTGTTGTTCCCCGAAATTAAAACTAAACCAAAGCACCTTTAATGTCTTCAAGGTGGAATTTGGACAGCGCTGTTTGTTTCACACGTGGATATCCTTTACAGGCACCCGAGATAGTCGAAGATTAAAAGAAGTTGTTTGTCGCCTTTTTCTCAGCATGGTGACATTTACTGCTTCCGAATGAAAATAAATGATAGATTCTCACCTAAGTTCGAATTGACCTTTCCTATTTTAGCCTGACTTCTTCAGCCCTAATAACTCATTTTAAACTTTGTTCCAATGGTGTGGCCTCACTCTCCACCATTGCCTGGCTGGAAATTAGGCCCGCCCACTGAGTCTCTGCTTCCCACAGGCAGATGCCTTACAGAAGGCAGAGTCATTTAATAGTTCTTGAAGGAAAGTTGATGACTCACTCTACAGCCCCTGGGGAGGGAGGAGGTGATTGCAAACAATTTAGGATGGGGCAAGAAAGCCTAGCACGAATGCCTGGCAGCAATCAAACACCTACCAAAAAATGTCTTGTCTAAACTTGATTGAATGCTGATTTTATTTTTCCAGAAAGATGTTAGCTGAGCAGTCTACTGGGCTCAACACTATTTCCCTTACTGTGACATAGTGCAAGTTTTAACCGTACTAAGTTTCATAGCTTCAGATAATATGTATTCGGAAAAAAAAAATATCACCCTAAAGATTTTTAATTTTTTTCTCTCAAAACATGTGATTCTCATTTTATAGGAGGTGGGGGTGTCACAGTTTTAATTGAATTTTTATGAGAGAAGCATTTTTGTTTTTGCTTTTGCTTTTGAAAATAGAAGCCTGGGGGCTGGAGAGATGGCTCAGAGGTTAAGAGCACCGACTGCTCTTCAAGAGGTCCTGAGTTCAATTCCCAGCACCCACATGGTGGCTCACAACCATCTGTAATGAGATCTGGTGCCCTCTTCTATGTACATAATAAATAAATAAGTATTTTAAAACAAAAAAGAAAGAAAGAAGAAAATAGAAGCCAAGATCTAATACACATCAGCCATCTAAGTGGGTACAGGGGACAGCTGCCAGGGGCCAGACCCCCTCAACCCTCCCCGTCAACTTGCTTCTTGACACCTGAAACCTTGAAGAGTGGGGATGCCTTTGCTTATATCAAGACTTCATTTGTGGGGCTTGGAGTGTAGCTCATGGGTAGAGTGCTTACTAAGACCTACAAGACCTGGGCTGGATCCCATAGCGTGGAAAATGAAATCCATCTCTTCATGGATTGGAGAGGTGGCTCAGCTGTTAAAAGCATACTGCTTGTCTTCATTTGCTGTCTGTTGCTGTGATAAACACAATGACCCAAGGTGGAGAAAGGGCTTTACTTCAGCTTATAACTTCCAGACCATACTCCACCACTGAGAGAAACCAAGGCAAGAACTCAGGCAGGAGCTGATGCAGAGGCTGTGTGGAGGGTGATCCTTACTGGCTTATTCCTCATGGATTGTTCAGCCTGCTTTCTGATACCTCCCAGGGAGGACCTCCTACATGTGATGGCACCATGCATAGTGGGCTGGGCCCTCCCACATCAATCATTAATCAAGAAATTGCAAGACAGGCTTGCTTTCGGGTCAATCTAATGGAGCATCTTCTCAATTAATATTCCATCTTCTGACCCATGTTGCCACTGAAGGCCAGTCAGATTTCTGTGGTCTATGTTGCATCCTTGAAGAACATGTTGATGTCCTTGACCCCAGGTACATCGGAGGCCTTTGTCTGGGTCAGTGGCCACACTAACAACTGGGAGCTCTGTTGGTGGTCTTTGCTGACGCCAGAAACCATGTGGAAACCCATGATCCAATCTCCCACAGACTATAAGGAACAAATAAGCTAATGTGGCAGTGATAGCGATGACTGCAGACACACAGTTGAGAAAGAGGGACATGGAAGACTTCTGTGACAACACCTACCTTCACCCACATGCCCCCATCCCCTCCCAAAATAGAAACATCTTAACAAGAAGTCATGTAAGAGAACTCTTAAAAACTGTGATGGGATGCCGCAGTGTTGCTTTCCACAATAGTTTCCACCAGGGTTACAGAGGGGAAGAACTCAGTCCTATTTAAGGGGTAGGCCACTGACAGTTTGTCCGTGTTCGGTGAATATATTGATAACATAAATTGGACATTTTATTATTTTTTTTTTTGCTGGGGGACAGGAGGTCACAAGGGCTTCAGAGATGAGGGGAAGGTGGACAGGGAAGGATGGGGAAGCGAATGTGATAGGGGAATATGATGTGAAATCCCCCCCAAAAAAATCAATAAAAATGTTATGTTGGGAAAACTATATTCCATCTTCCCAGGTGAGCCTACCTTGTGTCAACCTGACAACTGACCAGCACACTGCTTTTTCAGAGGACCGAAGTCTGAGTCCCATCACCCATATCTCTGACTCACGGCCACCTATAACTCCAGTTTCGGGGGATCTCACACCTGTGTCCTCTACGGGCACCTGCACACATATTAACCCCCCCCAATATACAAATAATTAAAAGTAACAAAATTGAATATTTTAAAAATCATCTATTAAAATATTAATGGGCCCAGCTTGTCAAGTTGACATCCAAGGCTAGCTGTCACAGGAGGAGATGCTCTTAATCACCGAGCCACCTCTTCATCCCCTGGGAATAAGACCATTGAGTAGATTTACCTGATTTCTGCCTATGAGCATAGAGAAGGGGCTGAAATATGGGAGGGTGAGGGGGTGTAAAACCCAGAACACAAACAATTCAGAAGAGCTTCTCCTTTTTAAAAGGAGACACCAGGAGAGTCTATTTCTTATTACAAAGCAAGTTAGTAATTGATACAGGAAATAGTCCAGTTCACTGAGTTGTTCTTTTTTCTTTCATTTTTCTTTATTAAGACATTTTCTACTCACTCCACATACTATCCACAGATCCCCCCTCCTCCTCCCTTCCACCCTCCCAGCCCTCTTTCCCAAGCTACCCCGCACCCCCACATTCCCCCAAATCGAGGTCTCCCATGGGGAGTCAGCAGAGCCCAGCACACTGAGCCTAGGCAGGTCCAAGCCCCTTCCCACTGCACCAAGGCTGTGCAAGATGTCACACCACAGGCACCCGGTTCCAGAAGCCTACCCATAGAACAAGGACAGATCCTGATCTCCCTGTCTGCGTGTCCCCCAAACAGTTCAATCCAAACAACTGTCTTCTGTATCCAGAGGGCCTAGTCCAGTCCCATGGGGGCTCCACAGCCACCAGTCCACAGTTCATGGGCTTTCACTAGTGTGGCCAGTCATCTCTGTATATCCTCCCATCATGATCTCGATGTCCCTTACCTGTAGTATCGCTCCTCTCTCTCATCAATTGGATTCCCGGAGCTCAGCCTTGTGCCTGACTGTGGGTCTCTGTATCTGCCTCTATCAGTCACTGGACAAAGGCTCTATGATGACAGCTAGGCTGTCATTTGCTAGGCTGGTCACCAGAGTAGACCGGTTCAGGCACCCTCTGGACCACTGCCAGCAGACCAAGGTGGGGTCAACCTTGTGGATTCCTGAGAGCCTCCCCAGCACCCTGCCTCTTCCTATTCCCATGATGTCCTCATCTATCATGGTATCTTCCTCCCTGCCCTTCCATTCCAGTTCACTGAGTTTTAACACTACTTTTTTCAGTTGATAGTATTAATATTTAAAAGAACAATGATTGCCAGGAGGTGGTGGCACACACCTTTAATCCCAGCACTCAGGAGGCAGAGGCAGGGGGATCTCTATGAGTTGGAGGCCAGCTTGGTGTACTATAGTTGGAATTTTCTTTGGGCAGCCAACCAACTCCCAAATAAAGACATGGAGACTTATTATTAATTATGAATGCTCAGCCTTTGCTTAGGCTAGTCCCACAAGCTCTTTTAACATAATTTAACCTGTTTCTATTCATCTATGTTTTGCCTCTGGGGCTTTTTACCTTTCTTACATTCTTTATGTCCTACTTTCCTGCTTCCTCTATGTCTGTCTGTCTGGCCCCTGGCGTCTCCCTGGCGTCTCTTCTTTCTTAACCGGAAACCTAACTAAATTCCTTCTCCTACTTATTCTCCCTGACCAGAAGTCCTACCTATACCTCCTCCCTCACTATTGGCTTTTTTTTTTTAAGATTTATTATACACACAATGTTCTGCCTGCATGTATGTCTGCAGGCCAGAAGAGGGCGCCAGGTCTCATTACTCATTACAGATGGTTGTGAGCCACCATGTGGTTGCTGGGAATTGAACTCAGGACCTCTGGAAGAGCAGTCAGTGCTCTTAACCTCTGAGCCATCTCTCCAGGCTTTTTTTTTTTTTTTTAATTTTTATTTACTTTTGGTGTTTTGCCTGCAGGTCAGATCTTTGAGTTACAGACAGTTGTTAGCTGCCATGTGGGTGCTGGGATTTGAACCTGGGTCCTTTGGGAGAGCAAGTCAGAGCCCTTAACCACTGAGCCATCTTTACAGCCCCCTCAACTTTTTATTAGACCAATCAGATGCCTTAGGCTGGCACGGTAAAACAGCAACACATCTTTACATAATTAAACAAATGCAACACATCTTTTACATAGTTAAACAAACATCCTGCAACAGTCTTCAGAGTGAGTTCCAGGACAGCCATGGCAACAAGGTTTTTGAAACCTTGTCTCAAAAAACCAGAGGAGAAGAGGAGGAGGAGGAGGAGGAGCAATGGTTGCGTGCTTATGGTTTCTATCAGTCTTTCCGGGACATGGGTTGCTTTGGAGGGCTAGTCCAACCCTCCTAAAGGCAGTTGAGAAATGTGACACAACATGGTAACAGTAACAAGGACAAGACTTGTATCTCTTGGATTTATTATTACTGAGACAGGGTCTTGTATGTATCCTAGGCTGGCCTCAGACTTAACGTCCATCTTCCTGCTCCAGTCTCCATCACACCCAGCAGGCTTTTACTCCAGAAGCATTTGGTGTTATTTCATCTGGGTTCCCACAGAAATCTGTCTTCAGGAAATATATTCTAAAGGTTCTGTGGTCATATTTACAGGAGCATGAGGCCTGTGGGCTGGGGAGAGCGGGAAATGAAACTGGGATAGTTGTAATAAAGGTCAAGTGTCCCCACAGGGTGCTGCAGGGATGGGAGGTTCTGTCTGAGTTAGCCTGCTTCAAGTCAGGGACTTTAGGCCTCAGTTACCCTGCGGTCTTTAATGAATCATTGGAGATATCCTGCTTTCAGGGAGACAGCACCGACCTAAGGAAGGCAGCTGTTGAGTGAGGACAATTCTGGTTGGATTTGGCTGAAAGTTGTTAAGGCCACCACTGCCAGCAGCTGGAGAAGTGAGTGTCAGTTCTGAAGATCTTTATTCCACAGCCTGCACTACAGTCCTCAACATAGCTTGGGAATGATGTTCTCATATGTACACTTGAATTCTTGTGTTCATTAATGTGATCCTTGTTGGCAGATACTCAGTTCTATTGTATCTCAAAAGAAGTATGGGGATAACTAGGAGACTCAGTGGTGGAGTATTTTCCTAGTGTAAATGAGGCCCTGGGTAAGAGCCCTAGCATGCTCCCCACATGTATACAATGTAGTTTATACCAAGACCTTATCAGGAGATACATTTATGGATATTACTGGTGGTTTAAAAAGAGTAATCTGTGGGACTGGAGAGATGACTCAGCAGCTAAGCAAACTAGCTGCTCTTCCAGAGGACCCAGGTTTGAGTCCCAGCATCCATGTGAGCACTCACAACCTTATATAACTCCAGTTCCCAGGGATCTGACGCCCTCTGTGGCCTCCATAGGCACCAGGCACTCACATGGTGCACAGATATACATGTAGGCAAAGCATTCATGCACATGAAATAAAAATAAATAAATAAAAAGAAGAACTTGTATGACATACCCTTCCTCCTTAGCTAAAGCTATAATTTGAAATTAGGAACATTATTTGTAGGGTTAGATACATCATAATCTTTTTTAAAAAGATTTATTTTTATTATTTTTAACTGTGCTTGTTTGTATACACACACACACAAGTGCAGTAGTTAGAGTTGGAAGAAGTTGTGAACCACCCATCACGGCTGGTAGGAGTGAACCTGGGTCCTCTGGAAGAGCAGTAAGTGCTCTGAACCACTGAACCATTTCCCCATCTCCTGTATCATAATCTGAACATTGAGAAACATATTTGCTTTCTGATTGGCAATAACCAATCAAAATATATATCCTTGGATAGGAGGAGGTTAGAAACCAACAACTTATGCTAAGATAAAAGAATATGAGGGTAATCTCAAAGATACACTTTCTATGAAAGGTTTCATGTCCTCTTCACTTATTGAACAGGAATCCGAGAGGGAAACGGATACTAACTCAGTGTGATGTCTTTCATTTGGGTTACCCAGGGGTACAGAGCAAGTAAATCAATATCCTTAAGCCTACACTAAAAAAAAAGAAAAAAGAAAAGAAAAGAAAAGAAAAAAATCATTATTTAAAAATCTCCCTATATTTCTTTTTCTTTAAGAAATAGATTAAAGAAACCTCTAAATCTGAAGCAATATGAAGACTTGGTATCAGAAAGATGACAAAATTTGACACCTTTTAAAAATGTGAATTGGGGGACTGGAGAGATGACTCAGCGGTTAAGAGCACTGGCTGCTCTTCCAGGTTCAATTTCCAGCATCCCTGTGGCAGCTTATAACTGCCTGTAACTCCGGTTTCAGGGGCTCCGACACCTACACACAGACATACGTGCAGGCAAAACATGAATGCCCGTTAAATAAAAATAAATAATTTAAGAAAATGGGACTTGGGCGCTGGGGAGATGGCTCCCACGTGAAATGACTGCCTTGCAAGCATGGGGACCTGCATTGTATCCTTGGAGCCCGTATTTTCAAATGTCAGGTGTGGTGGTGCATGCTTGTAATGATACCATTGCAGGGGAAGCAGAGATAGGTGACTCCCTGGGCACATTGGTTAGCCAGCCTAGCCCCCTTGGTTAGCTACGGGTGAGAGAGTCTGTTTCAAAATTCGGGGTGGGAAGCTACTGAGGAACAACATTTGAGGTTGTCTGTCCTCTGCCTTCCATGTGCTTGTGCATACGTGAGTGCACACATATGCGTGAGCTCACATAATAATTTTCACACACAAATAATTTTGACGTATGATGAATAGCTCAGATATTCTTCTTTCACCTAGAAAATCATTTGTTCCATAACCGTGTTTGTCATACTTATATATTACTATGTGCTCAAAGTAATTAAAATCTAAGGAAAAGACATTCTCCAATTTGTGTTTTGTTTTTTGTCATACTGGAGATCAAGCCCAGTACTTCATGCATGCTGGGTGTCTTAGTTAGGGTTCTATGGCTGTGAAGAGACACCATAACCATGGTAACTCTTATAAAGGAAAATATTTAATTGGAGCTGGCTTACAGTTTCAGAGGTTTAGTCCATTCTCATCATGACTGGAAGCAAGGCAGCATGTAGTCATGGTGCTGGAGAGGTAGCTGAGAATGCCACATCTTGATCCGCAGGCAGCAGGAAGTGAACTGTGTATCACACTGGGCATAGCTTGAGCATATAAGACCTCAAAACCCACCTCCACAGTGACACACTTCCTCCAACAAGGCCACGCCTCCTGATAGTGCCATTCCCTACGGGCCAAGCATTCAAACACCTGAGTGTATGGGGGCCATTCCTATTCAAACCACCACACTAGGTGAGCGTTGTACCACTTACCCACCTCTCTATTCCAATCCCCAAGTCCTAACGAGTGCTTCCAACAGGAAGCAAGCTTCAGTGGCCGTGGTAAGAGCAGAAGAGCCCACCCGTCATGGCAATGGCCATGGAGAACTGTAAAGAAAGATTTCCTGTGTCACTAAAGCACAGTCTGGCAGACCTGACTGCAGCTGTTCACATTTCAGAGTATTCAACAATAGCACATGTGCCAAGGCCCGGCTGTGCCATTTCGGAGGCCAGGACGTGGTGTCTCAGGCAAGGGTCTGAAGGAGTGGGAGAAGACCTCTCCCAGGGAAGCAGCCATGGCTCTTTAGGGCTCATGAATGAAAGAAGGGTCTCCCCCATCAATTCTGTGCTTTCTCAAGTGCCAAACAAACAGGGGGATGAAGTCTCTGCCAGGCACTGCTTTGGCAGGATACCATACAGTAAAGTGATACTTATTTTAAAATAGTCATTCAGAGCTCAAGACAAAAATCCATGGAATTTTATCATTTCTGGGTTTTGTGAATTGTTTGTGGAATCATGTATGATGTAAATAGGAGGTGGGGTCACCCCAAACACCACTGAGGAGCTGAGTCTGAGAGGACATGGTGCTTGTGGGGGAGGGGGTCTGTGCTGGGAACAGTCTACAGCCTGTGTGTATGTGTGTGTTGTATGCATGTGTGTACAGAGATGCTCAGCCATGCAAAGAGGCCAGAGGTCAATGTTGGATATCTTCCTCTATCATTCTCTATCTTATTTTTTGAGACAGGGTCTCTCATTTAATCCAAAACTCACTGTTTTATATAAACTGGGGGGCCAGTGAGGCCCCCAAACCCACCTGTCTTTATCCCCAAGCATCGGGGTGACACGTCTGGCTTTTCTGTGGGTGTTGAAGATCTGAACTCAGGTCCTCATTCATGGACAGTAAGAGTTTTACCTTCTGAGCCAACTCCCCACCTCCTCTATATCTCTTCCTCATCAGGACTAGGTGGACTAGGAGAAGGAATTATTCATGTTTTTTTTTGTACTATAGAGATAATCACCAAGTGATTTTCTTGTCTAGACATTATCATGATGGATGTAGAGACATACATAAGTGCATATCCAGAACAACAAAGTGCCATTAAAAAACTTGAGAAAGAATTTTGAGAAATTTTACTCTGGAAATACAAACTCATAAATTTTTCTTTGGTATAGGGGATTTAATCCTAGGGCCTCACACATGCTAAGCAGCCATTCTGTTACTCAGCTAGATCTCCAGCCCTGAAAACAGATCTTAACTCAAATATATACCTCCCACCTTGACCACATAGGTAATAATAACAATATGCCAGAAGTTTATCTACTTGTAATTTTATAAAGACCACAGGACGATTTTATTGACAATAAAGTTGCACTCTAGAATTAGAAGTGGATGAAGAAATTCACAGTTTGGTTTGTATTGTTTCTCCTCCAAACAAATGAAAAGGTTTTAGTGCCATTCTCCAGATTCTTCCAGTGAGATCTCTGCACCCCAACCCAGATCACAAAGGCTTCTCCATTTGCCACAGAGGTGTCCCCAATGAACAAATGAATATGTAAGTGTTTGGCTTACTGCTTATTTTAATATGATAAAAGGTACAGCATTGTCTGCTTTACTAACAAAAATAAAAAGAATTCATGTACTTTAAACTACTATAGTCCAGTCACCACCGTTTTCTAGTCTTCATTGCTTAGTGTCACTGTTTTATAGGTGATGGGACCTGGGAAAATGGAGCCCATAAATGAGGCAGACTAAAGTCTTGTGCAATAGCCAACTTTACGCAGACATCAGACAATTGGTACTCTGAGGGTTAAGAGGAGCCACCTGAGTAAAGTGTACAACCCCAAGGACAAGCTGCATGTGGCAAAAACATGTTTATCTAAGAGGCATATAAGCAAATAACAATAGGCAGTTATAATGAATAATCTGAAGTCAACTCACTCTTACCCACTACACCTGGGAGGAAAACAAAACACATTCCAAGAACAATTCTGTGTTTTGAAGAAACTGAGGTCACAAGACTCTTGTCTTGTTTTGGGGGTGCTTTCTCACAAGAACTCAGAATTCTCCTTACTCCATTCTTGGACTGTGTTCTGACATTTAGCTTAACAATAATACAGTGACAAATATATGATACATGTCAGGTTGACAATAACCAAATGCTTAAAAATTAAAAAATAAAACAAACTGGCAGTGATGGTGCACACCTTTAATCTCAGCACTCAGGAGACAGAGGCAGGTGAATCTCTTTGAGTTCAAGTTCATCCTGGTCTACAGAGTGAGTTCCAGGACAGCCAGAGTTACACAGAGAAACTCTGTCTCAAAAAACAAACAAAATTTTTAAAAAAATATTTTTTAGTCCTACCCCCACAGGTTTACATAGCCCTCCCACAGACTAAACTGATGATGAAAACAGGCTAGCTCTATGCATCAGTTGTCATTTCTTTTGAAGTTTCAATTATTTTAGTCTTTTGGATTTATATAATCAAAAATTTAAGATCTATTCCAAAACATATGTCTTTCAGTTTTTTGCTTTTTAATTAATTAATTAATTAATTTTGGTTTTTCGAGACAGGATTTCTCTGTGTAGTTTTGGTGCCTGTCCTGGATCTCTCTCTGTAGACCAGGCTGGCCTCAAACTCAGAGATCTGCCTGGTTCTGCCTCCTGAGCGCTGGGATTAAAGGCGTGCGCCACCACCGTCCAGCCTCTTTTTGCTGTTTAAAATGTACATTTTCCCTCTCACTTTCCTGAATTCTCATTCTCTAGGATAACAAAACTGTGTGTAATAGAAGGAACTACCTACTCACTGGGCAATAGTGGCATTAAGGTATGGGAGTAACCAATCACTTTTGGGTTGTAACCAATCACTTCTCTATAGGAAAGAATTCCTGCCTGATACTGTAAACTTTGACAAAGGCCCTTGGGTCAGGAGATCAAAGACCCTCGAGGGGAACCTGCTACTGTTGTCCTGCTGAATGACATGTTGTCCCAACTGCCTTCAAAATATTTATATTTATACACATAGATTATTGACTGCCCTCAGTGGTGGCCAGAGAACTGAAGTGGTCAGCATTTCCTGTGAAGAATAATCATAACTGGTCAAAATGCTGAGAATACGTGACTACTGAGTGCTCAGCCATAAATGGGTCATCGTCATAATCATAAAAAAAAAAAAAAAAAAAAAAAAAAAAAGATTTTAACCTGCAATGCCTGAAGGGAAAGTAAGTTTCATATGGGAGAGGAAGGCTGAAGTAACAGACAATACTCAGCAGAGCCTTGCTCCTTGGCACTGCGTGATGAAGTCCACACACACACACACACACACACACACACACACACACACACACACACGCTTGTTTTTATTAACAATAAAAATAAATTTATTATTTATTGTGTCTGTCTTTATGTGTGTGGGCATGCATGTTCCACTGGGTATGTATGGAGGTCAGGAGAAATCCTTGGGAGTCAGTTCTTTGTTTCCACCATGTGGGATCTAAGGATCAAACTCCTTTCCTCAGGCTTGGAAGCAAGTGCCTTTACCGCTCAGCCATCTTACTGTCCCTAAATATTTAGAATGTATGTTCAATATCCTTTTTTCACCGCTAGGAACTGAACGCAGGGCCTCACATATGTCTGCAAACACTCTGCCTTTGCACTCCATATACCCCAGTCATGAATTTTAAATGTTTAAGTAAATAAATGAATATTTTTGATTTGGGGTCAGAACATTATACCTTTGTATATCGCTTGAGTATAAAACATGGATTTTTAATTAGCTCTTATCTGACTAATACCGCTCTCAATTGGGAAATTTAGTTTCCAAGAATTCATCCCAGAGGTATGATGGTTAGTGTCGGTTATTATTGTTGCTGGGTTTGTTTTGGTTTGAGTTTTAGAGAGAAGTTTCTTGTAGATTCATAGATAGGATTTAAGAGAGGGAGCCATGCTGCTTGAGTCAGGCATAGAGGCCATCTACATGTTGGACAAGCAACTGCATGGCAAACATGGATGGGAGACTTCGTAGAAAGAATAAGGAATCTCAGAGCACCAGAAAAAGGATGCTTAAGCTCTGGCCAGCAGCCAATAGAAAGAAGAGACCAGGCAGACTCAACAGAATGCATGGTGGCTCTTGGGAACTGTGTAAGGATGTGGGAATTCTGGGAAGGAAAAGTACAGTGTCTCATTAAAAGGCTAATTATTCCTCCCATCTCTTTAGCGTTGGCTTATGGTGAAACTGCCTTACTGAGGGTTGTTTGCTTGGACCAGCCCAACCTAACTAATTCTTAAGGGAGGAGACAGAGGCGTGTCTCAGCCCAGAGGCAGATTCCAGTCTTTTGGGTGGGAGGTGATAGTTTTCCCTTAGTGAGCCTTCAATGCTACTCTAGCATTTCCCCTTCTGAAGAGACAGTTCTAAACTCCTTTAGGAACCTGTTGCAGGCTATTGGTTTACACTGTGTGTAGATGTATCTATGATTTACCTCACCTGCCCAAGACACCTGATTGGTTTGACAAAAAGCTGAACAGCTAATAAATAGCTAGGCAGGAGAGGTTAGGTGGGACTTCCAGGCAGAGAGAGGAACTCAGGGAATTTCACCAGTGGAGCAAGTCTGATGCCTGGTGCTGAGGAGAGGTAAATGGTCAGGTGGCAGAATGCAGATCAATAAAAATGGGTTAATTTAGGTTATAAGAGCTAGTTGGAAACAAGCCTAAGCTAAGGCCAAACTTTCAGAATTAATCAAGTCCCCTTGTCATTATTTTGGTGCTGGCGGTCCAAAGAAAGGCTGATAAAGAACAACCTGCTACAGGAACCAGAGCAGGGATCAGAGCCCCTAAACTCTTATGGTATTTCTATCTTCCAGCCATTAATGGTTAGTTTTATGTGTCAGTTGGTTAGACCATGAGGTGCCCAGGCATTTGGTCAATCCTTATTCTGGGTATGTCTGTGAAGATGCTTGACAGACTAGATCAGTGGTTCTCAACCTTCCTAGTGCTGAGACCCTTTAACACAATTCCTCACGTTATGATGACCCCAAGCATAAAATTATTTTCATTGCTACTGTAATTTTACTACTTTTATTAATCGTAATGTAAATATCTGTGCTTTCTGATGGTCTTAGGCGACCCCTGTGAAAGGGTTGTTCTAGCCCCAAAGGATCGCAACCCACAGGTTGAGAACTGCTGGACTAGAGACAGTATATTGTTTACCCTAATGCTGGTATCTCTGTCACATCAACTAAAGACCCCAGCAGAACAAAAAGACCAAGTGAAAATTCGTCCTGCATGATTGGTTAGTTGGTGCCATTGGTCTTTTCCTGCCCTAGACTCAAATTAAAAAATCAGCTTTTCCTGCATTTCATATCAGCTGGTTTCTTGATTGAATTAACACCGCTGGCTCTTTGAGATTCACATCCCTAAGTGGCTGAAGAGATGAGTGATTAAGAACACCAGCTATTCTTCCAGAAGACCTGGGTTTGATTCTAATCACCCAGATAGTGCCACATCACAACGATCTGTAACTCTAGTTCCAGGGGATTTGATGCCCTCTCTGTCCTCTACAGGTAACAGGCACAGACATGGTGCACAGACATACATGTAGGCAACACCCCCCTCAACATATACACAAACAAAGATTCACAGGTCTAAACAGCCATAGACAATGTGGGGATGCACTTCAGTGGAAGACTACTTGCCTAGTATGTGTGCAACCTTGAGCTTGATCCCCAAAACTAACTCTTTTGGACTCGTTGGGCACCCGACACCACCCCCCAATGCACATACACACACACATGTGCATGTGTGCAAGAGAGAGAGAGCACAAGCAAATATACACAATTCTAAAAATATATCTTTAAAAATGGAATGGAAAGTGGCTTTGCCAATTTAATGAAAGACAGCTACAAAACCAACACAAATGAAGATATTAAGGCTAAAGTAATTCTTAAAGTTGAAATACTGAAAGTTTCCTCCTGAGTTCTGGGAATATAGCAAGCTTTTCCTGGTGTCAGCATTTCTATTCAGTCTCATGCTAGAGATCCTGGAAGGATGTCAGAGGGGGAGAGGGAAGAGACAAGCAGACATAAAAATCTGAATGAAGGAATAAAACTGACTTTATTCACAGCGAAAGTTATTGCATTCATAGAAAATCCTGAAGGACCAAGAAAAAGATCCTTGGACTGGGTGATTCCCGAGATATAATGTTAATATACAAAGTCAACTGGGTTTTTATACAATGAGATGAGCAATGTAATGAAGAATGAAGAGACAGACAATGGACTTAAGACTGTATATAATAACACAAGACATGAAATATTCATGGAATTTAGGCATGTGCAAAGCCTGCAGACTGAAAAATACAAGACACTGCTGAGAGAATTTAAAAGTCTAAATACACGGTACGATATTCCATGTTTCAGAGTAAAACTGGTCAAAAATGGATTCCCAAAAGACGAAAATAGGAAACATTATGAAAAATTGGAGTACGTAACCCATCTTAAGATTTAATATAAAGTCACAGAAGACTGGCTAATTACATTGAAATACTAAATTGAGTAACACATTGAAATAACACTAAAAATGCATAGTCTTCCAATGTTTTCAGCCAAGCAGGTGAATCCCTGAGATGCTAAAGTCAGCCGTAGTGAGCTCATTTCCAAAGGTGCCTGGAGCCAGCTCGGGTCCAGATATAAACGAACAGAAAACTCTAGACCCTTGAAATGCTTGCTAGTCAAGCTGTTCCCTTCTACCCAAACTCTGCTAAGCTGTCCTCCTCACTCAAACTACCAGCTTAGAGAAGAAAATTAGTAAGAGCCAAGCTTGCCTGCAAGGTCATGTATCTGAGAAGTTTTAAAATAAACAGGATGTAAAATGTGGAGATGAACCCACACACAGTTTTGTTCAGAAAAAAAAAGACCAATGTAGAGATAAGATCTAGATGGCTTCTGAGACTGTACCTTCCTCATGACTCAGTGATGAGGAAGGGGGAGGCAGGCTCACCCACAAGGCTTTATAAACTGTTCTTGGTGCTCAATCAGTGAGCCTGCAATTCTAGCCTGACCCCTGCTCATAAATCAAACTGCTTCTCCAGAAGTCTCCAGGGCTCTTATTATGAAGTGAGGATCGTTGTTTCTCACACCTGCAAGAGCAGGCTGAATGGCCTCAGCCCCAGTGCCAGCTGATCTTGAAGGTCCCTAAGTACCCGTGTGTGCACCAGGTGCATGCAGTACCCTCAGAGGCTAGAGGAGGGTGGCTGGTCCCCTGAGACTGGAATTACAGACAGTGCGCTCCCGTGTGGGTGGAGGATGGGAATTGAACCCTGGTCCTCTGGAACAGCAGACAGTGTTCTTAACTACTAAACCAACTCTCCAGCACTACCCTCCTGCCAGCAGGATTTCTTGTTTACCCTTAAAATACTAATTCAGCACATAATTGTACACACTTACATGATACGGTGTGATAATTTGATACATTTGAACAATGCAAAAGGGTCACATCCAGAAGACTGACATTTCTGACTCCTGAAATAGCTACCATTTTTATGTAGCTGGGGAAATCTTATTCTTGCCCTTCAGTTATTTATAAAATGAGTAATGAATTATTGCCAACTGTTGTCACCCTGCTGTGAGATGGGTACTTGAGCTTAGTCCTCCTCCCTACTTGTTTCTTGGGATCCGTCGCCAGACTTCCTCCTGTCTCCCCTAGAGCGTGTCCTTCCGCTGTGGTTTGAATGTGAACTGTTTCCAACAGGCTCATGCGTTTGAACTCAGTCGCTAGGTAGTGGTGCTTTCTAGGGAGGTTGTGGAACCTTCTGGTAATAGTTGGTGGGCCCAGGGCTCCGGGAATGCAGCTTGATGTTTGCAGGCTAGCTCTGCTTCTTCCTGAAGGCTGAATGCTCTGATTGCTGGCCCACAGGGATACAAGAGGCCACACACCACGGATGGAGCCCCAGCTGTCTCGCCTTCCCCATTGTGATGAACTCTGTACCCCCAGAGCCAAAATGACCCTTCCTACCCTTCTGCCCTTAAGTTGTCATTGTCTCATTGATGAGAAAAGAAACAAAGAGACCTTCTTGGTATGGAATGGCTACTATTGTGCCCTCTTTTGGTGTCTACATATGAGAGTGTTGTATTTGTCTTTCTGTGCCTGGTTCTTTTCAGTTAACATAAGGTCCTCTACTCCCATTCATGTGATCAATAAAAGGATTCGGTTCTTTGTGATGACACAATAATATTCCATTGCATATATGCACTGCATTGTCCTTAGTCGCTGTAAATGGACACCTTAGACACTTCCATTTCTTGGCTATTATGATAGTTTGACACTAATTCAAATTTTAATTACATTTGTTTAGTTATTGATTTGGGGTGGTACATGCTATGGTGTGTGTGTGTGTGTGTGTGTGTGTGTGTGTGTGTGTGTGTGTGTATAGGTAACAGAGCAGCTTTCAGGAGTTGGTCCTCTCCTCTCTTCATGCGGAGCTTGGAGATCTAACTCAGGTTGCCAGGCTTGGCAGCCAGCACCTTTACCAACCGGGTAATCTCGTCAGTGACTAGGACGAAACTTTTGGTCTCCTCTGTATGTAGACTCACCGAACAATGAAGGGAGCACGCTTGTTTTGAGTTTCTATATTGAATTCCTAAAACACACAGTAACTATTTTTGGGTTTGCCTGGCAAGACCGGAGTAGTAGGGCTGGGGATGTAGGTCAGGCGTTAGAGTGCTTGCCGACCACGTATGAAACTTTGGGGTTTGAGCCTCCACGCGGCATAAAACAGGTGTGGTTTACCATATACCTGCGATCCCAGCATTGAGGAGGGGAAAGTGGGAGGATTGGGAGTTTAGGGTCTTTACTGGCTACATAGTAAGTTCAAGGTTATTGGGCCATATGAGACCCATCGCCCCCTTCTCCCCCCAAAAATTAAAACATCACACACCAAACTTTTTTAAATTTTATAACTCTTTTAACAATAAAGTTAAAAATTAAAAGACAAAAAAGTAAGTGTGGGGACTGGAGAGATGGCTCGGTGGTTAAGAACATCGGCCATTCTTCCAAAGGGCCCGGGTTTAATTCCCAGCACCCACATGGCCACTCACAGCTGTCTGTAACTCCAGTTTCAGGGGACTGGCATCCTCACACAGACATATATGCAGGCAAAAACCCAATGTACATAAAAAAATAAATAAATCTTTTTAAAAAAAAAATTAAAGTGTGTGTGTGTGTGTGTGTGTGTGTGTGTGTGTGTGTGTGTGTGTGTGTTTTGCCAGAGAAAACTGAAGGCCAGTGAGAAGGCCAGTGGGTGAGGCACTGGCTGCGAACCTGATGACCTGAGTTCAATACTGGAACCCATGTAAAGGTGGAAGGAGGGAGAGGAGTCCACAAAGCTGTCCCCTGGCCTCCACATGTATGCAGTGGCATGAGCACACCCTCCTCATACACACATGCACACAACACACAATAATGGTAAAATCATAAAACATGAATTGATAGCGACATCGAAGAAAGAATTCTTCCGTTGGAAGCAGAGGCCTGTGCTCTTGATGGGGAAACTGAGGAAAGCGTGTAAGCAGCAGAAGGAAGCAAAGGGAATGAACAAATGGGAAAGAGCGGCCATCCACGCGAACACTTTATCACCATTTAAATTACTTTTCTGGTGCACATTAGTGGCTGCAAAAGTTAACTATACTTATTTCCCTTGCAAGGTTCTGTTCATATACAAGTATTGCTTATAATGGTTAAAGCGGCAGACCTGAGAAAAAATGCACTGGACAGGGCGTCTCCCTAGCTTCTTCTCTGAAAGAACACGTGGCCTGGTTAGCCCCATCCTAAGAGGAAGGTGCTGTGTGCATATCTACCCTCTCCATTTCAAAGACATAGTCTGTTCTGAATCTGGAAGCACAGCTGTCCCCATGGTCTTGGACAGGGAATGAGGACTGGTAATACCCAACCTGCTGGATTATGGTCAGGGCTAAATGAGACAGCACATGGGGAAGTCCTGCTCAGTTCATTCTCTCTCCCTCCCACTCCCTCTAATTGTACCTTCAATGATTTATTTGAGGGGGGCATGGCAGGCGTGTGGAGGTCAGAGGGCACCTTGCATGAGTCAGTTCTCTCTTTCCATCATATAGGTTTCTGAGAAAAAACGCAAGTGGTCTGACTAAGTGGCAGTGCCTTTACCCAGTCTACTGGCTCAACTATTATGTTGGCCCCCTATTTAGTTCTTTACAATGGATAATTATTATTGCTAGGAAAAATGATTCATTTTGATTGGTAATACTTGCAAGGTGAGGAAGACGATGTGAGAACACACAAGACAAAGGGAACAGATGCTGCAAAATTCATTGTTGGACAGTGACGGATATGTTCTGGGAATGTGAAATGAGAGAGAGGCATTGGAGCCATGGTGGCCTGTAACCCCAGCACTTGGGAGGTAGAGGAAGATAATTTTCTATGGGTTCGATGCAGCATGGTCTACATAGCGAGTACCAGACCAGCCAAGGATGCCTAGCAAGACTTTGTCTCAAAAACAAACCAACCAACAAATACATAAGTAAATAAATAAAGTAGTATTGGGACTGGAAAGATGACTCGGTGGTTAAGAGAGCTTGCTGCTCTCTCACAGGACTTGAGTTCGGTTCCTAGAATGTGTGCCAGGCAGCTCACCACTGCCTCTAACTCCCAGCTCCAGAGGATCTGACCTCTCAGGGCTCCGGCACTCACCTTCACATACCTACACCCAGACACAAATGCATACACACAATTCAAATGAAAGAATGAATGGACGGATAAATAAATGCACATTTACAGGTGGTGTTGAGAGGAGGCTAGAAAGTTAGGTCAGGGCTATGGATTGTAGGTGACTTGGCTTGTTTATATGTCATAGTGAGGTAACTCTAAGGTTTGGCAAGATCTTATCAGTTGGGAGAAGAGTTCTGGTGACCACAGTGGATGAGTCAAGGTGTGTGTTGGGGGGGGGGGAGTGGAGCTCATGGTGTGGGGAGTAGAGCTGCTGATATGGGGGATGGGGAGACTTACCAGCATGTTCTGGCAGGGCCTGAGTTGAGATTTTTTGTTGTTGTTGTTTTATTTTTTGTTTTTGTTTTTTGACAGGCTCTGTCTATGCAGCCCTGGCTGGCCTGGAACTCAGAGATCTGCCTGCCTGCCTGAGAGAGAGCAGGTTTTTTAAAGTTACAGTGTCTGGGTGCGGAGTCACTAGGACTGGGAAGGCAGGAGTAGGTGAGTGTCCATTCGGCCTGCTGGCCAGCAAATCCAGTTTAATTGGTGAGGCCCAGGCCAATGAGAAACCTTGTTTCAGAAACAAAACTGGAGCAACTAAAGAATGATAGCTGAGGTTGCATGTACACACACACACACACACACACACACACACACACACACACACACGGACACACACACACGGACACACGGACACAGACACACACACGGACATGGACACGGACACACACACACACACACACACGGACACACACACACACGGACACACACACACATACAGTTGCAGTAAACTTCCAACATCCAGCTTGTCATTATTAGGGACTGTGCTTTCCATACTCTTGGAATCGTAGAGAGATAGCAAGAAGGCTGGGTGTAGTGGCCCATGCCTTTAATCCCAGCATTTGGGAGGCAGAGACAGCTAGATCTCAGTGAGTTCGAGGCCAGCCTCATCTTCAGAGAGAATTCCAGGACAGCCAGGGCTACACAGAAAAACCCTGTCTTGGGGATAATAATAATAAACAAACAAACAAACAAAAAACAGAGAAGAAAAAAAGAAAGATGGCAAGAAGCCGAGAGGACATTTGAGAAGTAACAAGCTCCTGGCCTAAGCAGGAAGCTCTGCTTGGTTATGACGTAGGTTGGATTTTGCAGACTGGTTCAGAGATAAGACAGGTGAGCTAAATGTTGACAGGTAGGCAGTAGAACTTGGTGGAAAGCCATGGAACAGTGCAGGCCGGTGAAATGATGTTGTTAAAGCCCAGATGCTTTTCCTTACCGACATTGCAAGTTTCCCGTAAACTGGAAAGGCTTGTAGCCCAGCTCGGTCTTCACTCCAGGTTCCCCACTTTGCCCTGATGCTGCTGGAACATTCCTTTGTGGTCATCAAAAAAAAAAAAAAAAAAAAAAAAAACGTGAAAAACGGTGGGCATGTGCAGTCTTTCTTTTAAACATCAGCACACCAGCTTTCCCTTCTGTCTCCTACCTATTTTAGTGTCAATATTTACTACATACCTTTGGGGACTTTTGTTTGTCTTTGGAGATAGCCAAGGCTAGCCTTGACTTTCTGTGTAGCAACAGCCTGGATTCCTGACCCTGCTGCTGCCACCTCCCCGATGCTGGGATCACAGGACCGTACCACTGTGCTTGACTCATACCTTCGTTTTTTTTAAACACCAATTCCCCTCGTGACAAACAGCCTGGCATTTTAAGCTAGTAACATCATGCCTAGAGATGCTGAAAGACCGGTGGATTCCACAAGGCTGGCCTAAAAGCCACCTCCCTCCTTCCACAAAGCAAAAGGAACCCTGGAGCAAGATCACGGCTCAGACTATGCTGGGTATTTGCTGTTCCCTGGCTTCTTAGCACCCAGCCCTCCTCGGTTCTTAGGAACACTCTGCATTCCTTGTTGGTAATTGTTTTGACCCTCCCGGCAGCCGTCAGGATAGTCTGTTAATTAATGAGGCCTGCCTTGTTTTATTCTGGGCCAGTGCATCTTGAACCAGGTAACTCGAGTGCTGTCGAAGAAAACTGGAGCAGGATTTATTTTGACAATGGTGTCTGAGCTCCTAGATGACTGTCTGTCCCTGGGGAAATCTGGGGTTGTTCTTCCTGAACCTTGTTTTTCAGATGACTTGTTCCGTATCTTTCAAATACATTCTTTCTGGTCTTAGCCAGAGTTGGTTTCTCCTGTTAAAAACAAAACAAAACAAAACAAAAACAAACAAAATTAAAAGCTGCGGCTGGTCAGATGGCTTAGTGGTGAAGTGTTTGTTGCTCTCCCAAAAGACCAGCACCCATATTGGTAGGCTCATAACCTCCTTTAACTCTAGCCCCAAAGGATCATATGGCTTCGTCAGTCCTCTATAGATACAGCCCCCCCCCCACAATCTCTATAAATAAATAAAGACAACTCAGTTTCTGACACAATCTGAAAATATTTACAATTGTCTGGCAAATTTATCTGCATTGACTGGAGAAATCAAGACTGAGAAAGACGGATTGAGAGCGTCCAAGGAGGGGGCTGGGGGTGTGACTCAGGAGTAGAGTCTATGCCTTCTGTGCGTGAGTGTCAGGGCCTGAGCTTGGTCTCCAGCATGGTCTTCCTCCTGAGAAAGAGGAAAGAAGAAAGGAGGGGAAGAAGAAGAGAAAAAGAAAAGAAAACATGCACACTTACGAGCTACCGGAACCAGGTATGGTGTGCATACCTGTAATTTTGCCTTCAGAAGTCTGAGGCAGGAGAATACGAGTTCAGAGCTACCTTGAGATAAATAGAAAGTGAGAAATCAGTCTGTGCAATATCATAATGAATCTGGACTCCGAATAAATGATAGTTTATTGGTTGTCCTTACGTTTAATCAAATCGCCACCCACATAGCGGCTCACATCAGGCCCTGGAGAGTCACCCTTGATATGTAGCCTTATTATACTAGATCTGCTTTCTAGCTGGATCCTGCTCCACTCCATTCTCTGTGCCCAAGAAACCGTTTATAGAGACCATGTGGAGGAGGCTACTGTGTTTTCTGGCTTTCTTTTGTGCTTGGTCTTACCTAACTCTTAGGAGTTAGGCCTGGGTAGAAGTCCTCTTTCTTAGTCTCTGGCAGCATTTGCCTCAGCAAGACTGTGCTTAGTGTTTTGCTGGTGAATGTGTACCATCTGGCTCTGAAAGCCAGAGAACATTCTGATGTATAGTATTTGGTTCCTACAATACCGAAGGGCACAATATTCCCAACATGCCTGATTGATGCCTACACCCATGACCTCACTAGACACAGAGTGGCAAACAATGTTAATGCTCACCTGTGTGGCAGGCAGTGAGCTGGTTCCTGAATCTGACTGGCTGTGCGTCTCCTGTATGACTCCTCTCATGATCTGTTCTCCAAGCTTCTCTCTTTCAAAGTTTCAGAAACTCAGAGTATCCCACGGTGGTCTTCATTACCCTACACATACTGTTTTGTAAATTGCCCATGGTCATTAACTTCCACAGCAGCCTTCAGTGATGCTTTCCTCCCTCCTAGTATTTCTGTTCCTTATATTGTATCAGATTTGATCAGTGTGATCTATAGAATATGGCAGAAGTGATGGCATGTCCCTTCTGATACTAACTAGGTCAGTAACAATCTTGATTGGATTGAGAAATACCTAGGAGTTAGTAAAGTCATACTTCTGGGAGAGCTCATTTTCAGAAATGGTAAACTAAGGTAGAGAAGATCTGTCCTGAATGTGGGGGTCATCATCCCATAGACTGGTAACTGGAAATAAAACATGAAAGAAAGAGAAAGCCCATGAGTACAGGAATCCTCTCTTCCTGACTGTCCTGATGTAAGTCCTTTAACTTTGCAATATCTCCATGATGACTGAAATCTCTGAAACTGTGAGCCAAAATGAGCCCATCTTGTTTTCTCAGGTATTCTGTCCCAGTGACAAAAGTGGTTACCACAGAAAATTGTTAAGTAAGGTCATTACTGTTAGTGTTCCTGACCAGTGGGTCAGCAATGTTATAACTGGTTTGTGTGGGGAGTTTAGAATAATTTGGAGTCCTACAAGCAGAACTTAACAGAAGAAAGGCCATAGAGGTTGGAAATGGTGGTGGGGCTTCCAAAGACCTCTAGGGCTCCTATCTTACAGCCACGGTGAACCCCGGATGCCAGACATGGGCCTGTGGGACTTGGTGTTTGCTTTGCTGGGTTTTGGCCTTGCTTTGCTCTTCTCTGCTCTGCCCTGTCCTGCTCTGCCCTGTCTTGCTCTTCCTTCCTTCCTTCCTTCCTTCCTTCCTTCCTTCCTTCCTTCCTTCCTTCCTTCCTTCCTTCCTTCCTTCCCTCCCTCCCTCCCTCCCTCCCTCCCTCCCTCCCTCCCTCCCTCCCTCTGTTCCTCCTACCCTTCCTTTCTGTAAGTACATGTATGTGTGTGTGCATGTGTATTCTCTTTTTAAAAAATTATTTATTTGTGTGTGTGTGTGTGTGTGTGTGTGTGTGTGTAGAGGTATGTGTATATGAATGTAGGTGCTCACAGAAGCCAGAAAAGGGCATCACATCCTCTACCACTGGAGTTACAGGTTATTTGTAAGCTACTTGATAGAGATTCCATGAACCAAATTTTGTTTCTCTGGAAGAGTAGAAAGCACTCTTAACCACTGAGCCATTGGTCCTCTCTTGTAACTCAACTCTCTCCTTTTGAAATGGAAACATTAACTCTATGCTATTTTATATTGGAGGTGTATAATTTTCTTGCTTTTTCCACAAGGATTCACAAGCTAAATGTTGGCCTTGAGTCTTGAAGGGAACTTTGAACTTAGGGTTTGAACAACTTTGAGACTGTGAAGACTATGGAGACCCCTGGAGGTGAGCTAGATGAATCTTGATTTCTGAGGGGGACATGAGCCCTTTAGGGTCTAGGGGTGAAATATTGTGGTATAAAAAGATGTATTGGGGTGACAAGTTAACCATGGATGAATTTCTGACGATTAATCTTGGTTGTCAGCTTCATTGGATTGAGACATGCCTAGGGATTTAAGTAAAATTCTTCTCTAGCCCGGTGGCAGCGGCTTCGGCAGCGGTGGCGGCGGCGGCGGCGGCGGCGGCGGCGGCGGCGCTCGCCTTTAATCCTAGCACTCAGGAAGCAGAGGCAGGTGGATCTCTGTGAGTTCAAGGCCAGCCTGGTCTACAGAGTGAGACCCAGGACAGCCAGGGCTACACAGAGAAACCCTGTCTCGAAAAACCAAAAAAGAAAAAACAAATAAAAATCTCTGTGAAGACTTTCTAGAGAATATTAACTAAGAAGGAAAGAGTTCTCCGGTGTGGGAGACATCATAGCATAGGTTTAGCATAGGCTAGGGCCTGGATGAAATCCATACACAGGTTCTCTCTCTCTCTCTCTCTCTCTCTCTCTCTCTCTCTCTCTCTCTCTCTCTCTCTCTCTCTCTCTCTCTCTCTCCTGGACACCCTGTGTAAGCTGCTTTAAACTCTGCCATGCCTTCCTCACCATGATGGACCAAAACCTCTGAACTCATGAGCAGAATAGACCCCTCTTCCGTAAGCTCCTTCCCTAGGCATTGATTAGAATGACAAGAATCTCACAGGTGTCCCTAAGCCACATTGCAGCCCCTCCCACTCATTCTTTCATGGACTCACATCGAAGGAATCCAGTTTCCATGGCAAGCAGCCACACAGTGAGGACCTGGGAGGCCTGTGAACAAAAATGTGAAACTGGAAGCATGTCCTCCAGCTCCAGCCCATGTTTAGAAGACCCTGCACCTACCAATAGCTTAGTTCGTGAGAGACTGGAACAGAACTAGGTAAGCTCCTGTGTCCAGAGATTTTTTCTTGACACAGAGTCTCACTTAGCTATGTAGTCACAGCTATGGGGCCTGGAACTCGCTGTGTAGACCAGGCTGGTCTTGAACTCACGGTGATACTTTTGTCTCTGCTCCCAAATGCTGGGACTGTAGGTGTGCCCTCATATGCACAACTATAATTATTGTTCAAAGTCAATACATTTGGGGGTAACATTTTTATCAATAATAATGAAATCAACCATCCTAACTGATACTCCACTTCCCTTGTACTATAAATCCAAGCAGTTACTTCCTAAGCATGACTCACCTGTCCACTCTGTCCCTTCTCAAATGCCAACACCATTGCCCAAGTCTGGACCACTACAATAGATAATTGAGTGGCCTTGCTGACTACCTTGCTGGGATGATCCATGAAGGCTGTGGTTAACATTTTTACTAAAATCCTTTCCTGGAGATTCATGTTTCATAGTGTCAATAGAAAACTGAGACAGGACCTCATTATGCAGCCCTGGCTGGGTTTGGATCTCAAAAGCGTACAGATCAGGCTAGACTTTAGCTCACAGAGATCTATCTACCTCTGCCTCCTGAGTGCTAGGATTGAGGGTGTGCGCTGCCATATCCAGCCTTAAGAAAAAAATCTTCATACGGCTTTTAAAACCTGGACCATCACCAGCCTTCTCTACCACTAATTTGTCCCCGGCCACTCTCATGCTTAGCCAACTTCCAGGTTCTACTTTCATTCACTTACTTTCTTTTTCTGAAAAAAAAAAAAAAGATCTATTTTATTTTAATTATGTGACTATACGTGTGTATGTCACATGTGTATGGGTACCCAAGGAGGCCAGAGGCATCAGATCCCTTGAAGCTGGAGTTGCAGGTACTTTCTGAGTTGACATTCTCTCTTCCCAGATGATCTGAATTTGTGTCAAGTTGACAAAAAACTAACCAGCTCAGGAACTTAAAAATATCTTTGTGAAGTACACAGTATTAGTTCTATAGTAAATGTAAACTTAAGGAAGGTTGTAAGAGACATACTTAGGAAAAGCTTCTAATATGGACTAAGAAATGTTCTAAAAGACAGGATAAAATAACAGCACTGAAAACTATTTTTAGGGATTTGAAGGGAAAGATCATATTTGAGAGAAATCCAGAAAGGCTTTTGTAGAGAAATCTGTTAAGGTATTTAGAAGGAGGAGTGCGGAAGCATATACTTTGATGGGTGGATAGCTTTGAAGAAGAATTGAGAAAAAATATTTGTGAAGCAATCAATAGTAACAATCACAAACTGCATTGCAGAATGCTGACTTTAGGTAGAGGATTGTTCCCAGATAGCTAGGATGCTTTCAGGACAAAAGGCCTAAGGTGGTGGGAACTTGGGAAAATGGTCTACAACAGTGAGTTGCTGTGGTTATTGTTGTGCCTGCATATCAAGACCTCCCCTGCCAAGCAAGACCACCACAGAGCTGCTATCTGATGCAAAACACACAGGGGTTTATTGATAACAAGCAAGCCCAGGCCTGGTCCGTGTTCAAAACTCTGACACAATGGGTGGAGGAGGATGGCCCTGAGATCTCAGGGTGAGGGGTTTTTAAAGGGAAAAAAGGCAAGCAGGGCGGTATAAGCTTTGGCATCAAATGATTGGGTGAGGGTATGTAACCTTTGAATTTACTGGTTGGGGGTTACAGTTGTCACTTTTGGGCAGGCATGGACAAGTCCCAGGCTCTGTCCTTGAGCTGCCATGGAGACTGGCTGGCCTCACACATTCACACTGATCCATGCATGTAGCTCTCAGTTGGTGAGGGGTCCCAGACAGTAAACAATTGACTGAACCTTGAGCAGTCAGAGTACGTGCAGAAAGGGAGCTACTGCAAGGACTATGTCTTTTGTTCATGGCCCTCCCGGAAACTACTTGCTCAAGTCTCAGGAAACTGAAATTGAGGCCTTATCTCTGAGAGAAGACTGAGCAGCCTGTTATGGCGTCTGCTCAGTCCTTTCAGTTATCAAAGTTATTACCAAAGTACTGGGGTTCATTTATTATGTGGACCCTCTAGGACTGTATGCTAAATCCTTTTCTCTTCATAATTATCTCAGGTCTTTTGTTATAGTGATAGCAGAGTGATGGCCTAGTAGAAGGTGATGTTTCAGAACACCCTCGAGAAACAGCGAGGGATTGATTGGTCCGCTGGGTAAGGAGAAGGAGAGCCTCCCGTGTCTTGGGAATCCAGAGGTACCAGCTTGCTCTGAGATGCACTCTCCACCCTTCTCCACTGAGCTCTCAGTCTGATGCTGACCTGGATTGTCCTACACTCCTTGGCTTCCTAAGATGAGTTTAGTTAGAAGGGATTTAAAGGAGAGGAGAGCCTGAGAGCTTGCCAAGGGCTGGCTGGGACACTTCTCACTCATCAGTCCTGTCAGGGGACCTACTATTCATGATTTTCCTTATAGGCTCTGTGAGCTCTCTTTCATCTTCCCTTTGGGTTCAAGAGATGTAAGCACTCAGCTTCTGAGTCCATCCTACCTTTGGTCTTTTCCCTTAACCAGATGTTTTGATCAGCTTCCCACTATATGACAGATACTGCAAGCTTATTTTGGCCCACATCTTTAGACATCTCCAAGTGTGACCACTTGGCTCTATCATTTGGCAACCAATAGCCCTGCATCTCTATGAACCATGCGGCATAGCAAAGCTACTCACTTCGTGGCCAGCAAGCAAAAGAGAGGAAAAGGAGGAGGCTGGAGTACCATAACGGTTTTGATTGTCCTGTCCCTAGTAACCTAAAGGCCCTTCACACAGAGTAGGATCCACCTCTTCAAGGCTTCACCATATCCCAATGGTGCTGAGGTGAATACCAAGCCTTTAACACAAGGGCCTTGAGTGAGATCCAGATCTAAACTATAGTGCCTGTCTGAGATCAGTCCCCATTAAACTCCACTAACTTACCCTAATACTATACAGTTCATCTTACTTCCTGTTGGGACACTGAGGTCACCTTTTACACATGGCAAAGCCATTGCATGGATTGTTAAATGCTGACCTGGCATATAACTCTAAGCACCAAGGTTGTTCTGGTTTTGAGATAAAGTTCACTGTATAGTCCAAACTGGCCTCTAACTCACAATAGTCCTGCTGTAGCCTTCAAATGCTACATTGGATACCATCATGCCTAACAACCAGGGCTATTCTATCACCAACCAACAGCTTTTGTGTATTGGAATCTATAGCAAAATATAATTTCAACTATAATTCTTTCTAGTCTTCAAACTCCTGCCCAGATTGACTAAGTAGAGACCTTTGTAATCAAAGTAAACTTCTTAATGCTGATCCCACACTTTTTTTTTTTAAGATTTATTTACATGTTTGTTTATTTATTATGTATACAGCATGTGTCCCTGCAGGCCAGAAGAGGGCACCAGATCCCATTACAGATGGTTGTGAGCCACCATGTGCTTGCTGGGAATTGAACTCAGGACCTCTGGAAGAGCAGTCAGTGCTCTTAACCTCTGAGCCATCTCTCCAGCCCGATCCCACACTTTTTGATAGAGATGCTAATCTCTGCACAGAGAAAGCTTTACTCCTACACAAAAAGGAAAGCATCTCTGAGACTTGATTCTCTTAAGATGCTTTTACAGAGGTCTTCTGGGCATTGCTGTCTCTCTGCTGCCAAGGGTTTAATCAGCAGAAGTTTTTGTAGCTGTCACCTGGAATTGGCCTTGTCCCCAGAACATTTCTGGAGCCAGACTGGTCATCGTAATGTTCACTGATTTCACACTGACTATAACTTCTGTTCCTAAGCTGAGGTGAGAAACCCAGTCTCTGGGACCAGGAATGTGCCTTGGATTGCATAGCCATATTCTCATTTCTTACTGTTGGAAGTTCCTGTTCTGAGCATTCCACTTGCCTAAAGCATAAGAACTGTTTTACTCTCCCAAAGCCAATGGATTCCCTGGTCTTGAATGTTGACTCTACTTAGCTGCCTCCATCGTGGTCTGACTTTTTGGTTTGTATCTGCCATGCACACTTGCATCCTTGTGTGTGTGCCCATCCTTACAGTCACAGATCAACAGTGCTCCAATTCTTTCTTAACCAACTAACCCACAGAGCTGTCTCCATTCTTCATTGTTCAGCTTGACTGAACACAGTATGGCTCATTTCATTGTCACAGAAGCTTCACAGGGGATTAGTGGAATGAAACACATTTTTTAACACTATGGTATGTGTTTCACAATGCTGTGAGAATGTGGATTCCCTATACATCGATTTATTTAGAGAGTTAGTCCATGGTTTTACAATGTAGCAATAAAGGCTGAAGGATATTAGACAACTTTCCCTAGTTTCTAAGGAACAAAAGTAGAAAAGTATACACCCTTGTGGGGAAATTATCATATCAACACAAAGAGGAATGTTTGGTAAGTTCAGGAAATTATGAATGAAAAACCAACTACTATTGGCTGAAGAGGTTATAGATTAGAAGAAGGGCCATCAGAAATTGACAAAGTTCTAATGGCTGGCTGGCTGGCATGACTAGTGTCACTGGGAACCAACTGTATGTGTGTGTGTGAGAGAGAGAGAGACAGAGACAGACAGACAGACAGACAGACACACACACACACACACACACACACACACACACACACACTCACACACACAGATTTTTAGAAGAAATTGATACATGGGATAATGGGGCAGAGTGGTCAAATGTGAAGGTAGAGAGGTAACAGGCCAGCAATCTGGAACACAATTCCTTCTTTCTGAGGAGTTACCATCCTGCTCTTATATTGTACCAAGAACAGAAGGCAGGTCTTTACCCAAGCTAGGAAACGAGCTCTATACTGTGGTATGTCTCTAATCCAGCTTTTCTCTGAGAGTCCTATTCAACTGACTGGATAATACTCCTGCACATTGTGGAGGGTAATCTGCTTTACACAAAGTCTACTGACTTCATGTAATGTTGGCTAAAAAAAAATAATTTCATTGAGTAACAGTCAGTACTGTAGTCAACTCAATTTGACCCATAAATTAACGCTCACATCTAGGAAAAAGGGAGGCGCTAACTGGGGTAGGAAATGAACTCTAGGTGAATGTTCTGGTGTTGTTAGAGTTTATAGTGTGAAGACCACATATGTGGCACAGTAGGCAGACGACTTACAGTTCTACAGTTCTATTTATTTGTGGGAACGTTTTGAAGGTTGTTAGGTCACTCAGCTGCAATATTTAGGAGATGTTGGGTATTTTTGTTTGGTTGTTTTTGTTTCTTTTGCTAGTAGCGGTATGATACACAGATGCTCTTCCCCTTATGATGCATTACATCCCAGCAAACCTCTCTTGAGTTGAAAAATGTGTAAGCACAAAATACACTTAATTCACCCAGCCTCCTTGACATCATAGTTCACAATAGCTTATTGTAGATGTATGCAAACCACTTACTTTGCCCACCATAGAGCAAAAGGAATCCGACATGAAGCCTAGTCTGTGCTGAAGTACTATGACCACAGAGTTTGGTACTGTACATTGCTAGCTTGGAAAAAGTTCAAAAATCAAAGTGTGACACCTGGATTCTCATCAGCATGTGTTGCTTTGGCACCGTTAACAATCTTAAGTCAAATCATTTTCTGCCACAGTTACAAAAGACAGGGCAAGGATGAGCGACACAAATCTATTGTTATGCAGACGTGAAAAAATAAAGCCAATCATTTACTATGTATCAGGTATTACCCCAGCTTTCGGTACATTATCTTCTTGAATATTCATAACCATCCTGCATATAGATACTTCTTGATCAATGGGGGCCTGTGACCTCCTCTACCCCTCCCAAAGAACTTGTCCAAGATCTCATAACTAGTTAGCAGAGGAGAGAGGATGCAAACACAAGTCTGATTCCAACCTAAGCCACCAATAACAAAGCTGACAGCAGTAGATCTCAGAGGGGGTAGACTCTAATAACACTGTAACATTGAAAGAAATTAGTAGCAAATCAGATATCCTGGAGCCAGAGACAATGATCACTGTCACAGTTTAAATCTGGATACATATTATAGCAAGAGAAAACTACGGATGTTCAGGGAAAATAGAGCAGTCTGCCTTAGGAGCTGCTTTCAGACAATTCAGAGGCAAATCTGGATTCGTTCAAGAAATGCTTATTGAGGCAAATGTACAAAGTGAGGCTCAGTGATCCTGCAGTGGACAAAGCTGACTGACCTCATCACGCTTTCTGTAGAGAGACAAAAGCAGACAGAACATATGTAAATTGCAGCTTATGTCAATGACAGATATTGTGAACAAGAATAAAGCAAGGAAGAGAAATAAAGAACATTTAGAGGCAGTCAGGGGAGCCCTTGCAGAGAAGCCATGAATTGAGGACCTCGGGGAGGAGAAAAAGCCGGTCTTGCAAATGTCTGGAGGTGGGCACATTTTAGCTTTTAACTTTCATACTTGTACACAGTGTACTGTGGTCCTCCTCATCCCCCTGCTACCTTCTCTTACACCCCAACTCCTGGAGACCACCCTTCTTCTTCACAGCTAGTCTCCTCTTTCTTTCCTGTCATGTACATACACAAGAGCTCCTTTCTGGGTTGTTGTAGGTTTTTTTGAGACAAGGTTTCTCTCTGTAGCCCTGGCTATCCTGGAACTCCCTCTGCAGACCAGGCTGGCCTCGAACTCACAGAGATCCTCCTGCCTTTGCCTCCCAAGTACTGGGATTAAAGGTGTGTGCCATCACCACCTGGCTTACGTGAGCTCCTTTTGAAGTTTCTTTCTTTCTTTCTTTCTTTCTTTCTTTCTTTCTTTCTTTCTTTCTTTCTTTCTTTCTTTCTTTTTTTTTTTTTTTTGGTTTTTTCGAGACAAGGTTTCTCTGTGTAGCTTTGCGCCTTTCCTGGAACTCACTTGGTAGCCCAGGCTGCCCTCGAACTCACAGAGATCCGCCTAGCTCTGCCTCCCAAGTACTGGGATTAAAGGCGTGCGCCACCACCGCCCGGCTCATTTTATTTTTTTAGTAATGTGTGCTTGTGTATGTATTTATGTGGGCCTGTGGAGGCCAGAGGTATTAGATTTCCTAGAGCTAGAATTACAGGCATTTGTGTGATGCCCAACACGGGTGTTGTGAACCCAACTCAGGTCCTCTGGAAGGGTAGTACATACTCTGAACCACTGAACTGTCTCTCTCCTGCCCTACTTAGTAATTTGTCGATAATTTCATACAATGCATTTGGACCATATTTACCTCCGCTCCTTCCACTTCATCCCAAATCCACTCCTCGTATCTTTACCTAGCCTAACTTCGTGTTTTTGTCATTAAAAAGAAAAAAGAAAAAATTACTCAGTGACTTCAGTTTGAGCCACCCACTGAAGTACAGTTGCCTAACTGGGAATTACATCCTTAAAGAAAACTGGCTCCTTCTTCCAGAGGCCATCGACTGTCCACAGATCCTCAGGGATTTGGGCCAGTGAACCTTTCCCTCGCTCTGTGCTAGAATGTTAACTGGCTTGATTTTTCAGGTCTCCTGCAGGCAACTACAGCTGCTGTGAGTGCAAGGATGCAGTGGCCATACCTTGTTCAGAAGATGGTTTTTTCTTGGGTCTTCCCTGATTTCTAGCTCTTTTTTCCTACCTCCTCTTCTGTGATGGTCCCCGAGTCTTGGGGGAAGTCAGTGTGATAGAAATGTTCTGTCTGTGGCTGAACCCTTTATTCTCTTCACTTTGATGAGTTGTGAGTTTTCGCATTAATAACTGCACACTGCACAAAGACACTTCTCTGATGAGGACTGAGAGGATCTATGGGTAGAGGGATATGACTTTATAAGGCAGTTTGATACTATGTCCATTTACAGAATAATAGTACTAGGTTGATATCTGGGACCTGTGAGCTCCCCAACTATGGGTTCTTGGCCAGATTTACAGTATCAGGCATGTGTTTCTTCCTGTGGCACAGGCCTTAAATCCATAACATTCATGCCACAATTGCATCACTGTATGTATCTTATCTTGCTGATCATTGTTGCAGTTCACATGGTTCACACCTGGGACAGACTCTTGATGATTTCCCTAACCCCAGCAATCTGCATAGTACTTCCCAGTACTATAAAAGCTAGTCATCAGAGATGACGCTTTCTGCTCAGTACCAACTTGGTTTCTCCATGTTCTATGACCAATGTATGTCTTGTCTTCAACAATAAGGTCTTACTATTAAGTCTGATGGGCAACCAAAAGCAAAGGCAATAGCCTGCATTGTTAGGGGTATCTCCAGGACACCTCTGATTAAAAAAAAAATTCAAGGGGAAGTATCCCACAGCAGACAGTGGGCTTTTGATTTGGCAACCTATGGGTTCTTGGATGAGCATAATCCCCTATGAAGGTTAAATCCAATTAGACTCTTTTGTATGTATATATGAATGTATATATTATCTTTACTGATGAATAAAATCTAATAGTAGGCTTCCTATCTCTCTAGCTCATACAAACTTTCTGTCCCCTCTTCCAGGATGTTGGGTGCAGGAGTTGTGTTGTGGATGTTATCAACTGAGACTAGGTACTCCATGGTTGCTTGTTCCCTGTGGATCTCTGTCTGCTGCAAAGAGAAGCTTCTTTGAGGAGGTTTAAGAGTTACACCTATCAGGCAAAGGTGGATAGTGAACAAAGATGGTTTGCGGGCTGTGTGTCAGGAGCAAGGCTTAAGGGTGTGGAGATCCATTTTTCTTTATAGCTGAATAAAGTTCCATTGTATAGAAGCACCCTATATTCATTATCCATTCACCAATTGATGAAAATAGGCTATTTGCATGCCTTAATATTGTGAATAGCACAGCTATAAACATGGATGACCACATGTTTCTGTAATAGGAAACAGAGTTCTTTGGTTATATATACAGGAATAGACTAGAAGGGTCACACGGGAAATCTATTTCTAGTTTTCTGAGGAAGCTCCACACCGTAGTAGAATATTTTAAGGTGTGTTACTTTTGTTTATGTTGCATTTGTTTAACTCGGTTAAGCTGTGTTACTGTGCCTGTTAGGCTAATAAAGAACTGGCCAATAGCAAAGCAGGAGAAAGGATAGGTAGAGCTGGCAGGCAGAGAGAATATATAGAAGGAGAAATCTGGGAGAAAAGGATTGGAAATATAGGATGAAGTAGCCAGAGAAGGAGGAGGACTCCAGGGGCCAGCCACCCAGCTACACAACAGCAAGCCACGGAGTAAGAGTAAGCTTTACAGAAGAGAATGGGAAAAGCCCATAGGTAAAAGGTAGATGGGATAAGTTAAGGAAAACTGGCTAGAAACTAAGCCAAGCTAAGGCCAGGCATTCGCAATTAAAAATAAGCCTCTGTGTGTGATTTATTTGGGAGCTGGGTGGCGGGCCCTCTAAAAAGACCAAAGAGCAATGTACCAACAACACCACACTGGTTTCCATAGTGGCTGTACCAATCTGCAATCCCACTAACAGTGCATTAGGCTTCCCTTTCCCCCTGTCCACACCAGCATTTCAGTCTTTTGTTTTCTTGGCTATTCTGACTGAAGTAAGATGAACTCTCAAAGTATTTTAATTTGTATTTCCCTGAGGGATAGAGATTGTAAACTTTAAAAATATTTTTTAGCTATTTGTATTTCTTCTGAGAACTCTCCTAGTTCCACAGCTCATTTTTTGAATTTGGTTGTTTTCTTGGTGTTCAGTTTTTGAGTTCCTTGTGTATTCTGGACACTACTCCTCTGTCAGATGTGAGGCGTTTTTCCTCATTCTGTAGACAGCCTCTTCAACTGACTAACAGTTTCTTTTGCAGTACTAATTTCATGAAGTCCCACTTGTTGATTGCTGGTCTTGTTTCCTGTGCCATTAGAGTTCTGTTTACAAAGTCCTTATTTGAGCCTATATCCTGAAATGTACTTCCTACTCTTCCTTCTAGAAGGTTTAGAATTTCAGCTTTAGCATTGAGATCTTTGACCCATTTGCAATTGACTTGAGTATAGTATGAGAAAGAAGGATCATGTTTCATTCTTCTACATGTAGATATCCATTTTCCCCAGTACCATTTGTTAAAGATGCTGTCAGGTCTCCAATATGTGTTTGGCATCTGTGTCAAAAATCAGGTGGCCATAGATGCAAGGACTTATATATGAGTCCTCGATCCTATTCCACGGATCACTGTGTCTGTCTTTGTACCAGTGCTGTGCTGTTTTGACTACTACGGCTCTACAGTAGAACTTGAAATCAAGTATAATGGTGCCTCCAGCAATATTTTTGTTGTTCTACATTGTTTTGACTAGCTTAGGTCTTTTGCAATTCCATAATTATTTTAAGATTGTTTTTTTCAATTCCTGTGAAGCTTTGCATTGGAAGGTTGATGGAAATTGCATTGAATCTGTAGACTGCTTTTTTTTTTTTTTTTTTTGGCAGGAAGATCACGTTCACACATTAATTGTACCAATCCATGTGCATGGGCAGTCTTTCCATCTTCTGCTGTTGTCTTTAATGTCTATTGTCAGTGGTTTAGTTTTCATTGTATAGGTATTTCAATTCCCTGGTTAGGTTTCTTCCAAGGATTTTGTTGTTGCTTCTAGCTATTGTGAATGAGATGCATTCTCTGATTCCTTTCTTAGTCTGTTTTGGGTATATACAAAGGCTACTGATTGAGTATTATTTTGTAACTGACACATCCTCGCTGAAAGTGTTTAGCTTGAAGAGTTTCCTGGTAGAGTCCTCGGGGTCTCTCATTTACAGAATCAGGTAATATGCAAACACAAATACTTTGCCTTCCTCCTTTCTTTGTGTACTCCCTCTGCTTTCTTCTCCTGTCTTACCGCTCTAAGCAGGACTTTAAGTCTGTTGACACCGCTCTATCGTGACAGTGAAAGTGAGCATCCTTGTCTTGTTCCTGATCTTAGTGGGAATGCTTCAGAGTTGTTTTGTTTTCCATTTGATATGATGGTGGCTATTGGTTTGTCATAGATGTTGAAACATGTTCCCTTCATCCTTAGTCTCTACAGGATTTTTTAAAATTATGTTAGATTCTATCAAAGTCTTTTTCCTCTCAACTGAAATGAGCAAGTGATTTCTGCCTTCGAGTCTGTTTTATGTGATGAATTATATTTATTGATTTACCTATGTTGAATCATAACTCTATGCATGGAATGGCATTAACTTGATCATGGTGAATGATCCTTTGGGTGTGTTCTTGAATACTATTTCCAAGTATTTTATTGAAAATTTGTGTCTGTCTACAGATACAGAGAGATTGGCTTATAATTCTCTCTCTCTCTCTCTCTCTCTCTCTCTCTCTCTCTCTCTCTCTCTCTCTCCCTCTCTCTCTCTGTTGTTGCTAGATCTTTTTTTCAATATTTTGAAAATTTCTGTAATTTCTGTCCTGATCTTAATAATTTTTCTCCATCTAGTACTTTTGAGATTGGTTTGCTTTTGTTTATCCAGTGCCTTAAGAATCATTGTGAGCTTATTGAATTCCCTCTATATTCAAGTAAGCACTTAGAGCCATGAACTTCCCTCTTAGGACTGCACTGTATCTCATAGATTTGGATATGTTGTGTTTTGATTATCATTTAATTCTAGAAACTTTTAAGTCTTCCTTCTTGATTTCTGCAATGATCTGCTAGTCATCATTCAGTAACTGTTTAATTCCAATGAATTTGTATTTGCTTTGGTTTTCTTTCTATTGATTGCCAGCTTTATCTCATGTGGTCAGATAGAGAATGTTGTTTCATTTTCTCTATGTGTTGAGACTTGCTTTGTTTCCTAATATGTGATATATTTTAGAGAAGATTTCATGGGGTGTTGTGATGAGTGTATTGTTTGGTATTTGGGTAGATTGTCTTTTTTAATGTGTAGATCTTGTGCAGGCAGTCACTGCTGCTGTGTGCTTTTGATTATAATGCCATGCCATATCCAGAAGACCGCATTGTATAGTACTCCTCATCCTCTGCTTCTAGTTTCTCTCCTCCCTCTTCCATGAGGTTCCCTGAGCCTCCAAGTGGGCGATATAGATGTCTACTTAGGGCTTCACACTCAACAGTCTCTTATTCTCAGCGTTTTGATCAGTTAGTTACCAGTTTTGGATTTGGCCAATGTCCACTGTCAAAATAGGCTTCCCTAAGACTGGGAGCTGCACCAGTCTGTGGGGCATAAACAAAAATATTTAGGGCAGTTAGACTACATGTCCGTTTAGCAAAACATCAACAGTAGATTCCTCCCTAGACCTTGTGACCTCTCCAGACACAGGCTTTCACCAGGTGTCTCTGTTCCTTTTCTATTGCTCTTACAAAACACCACAACCAAGGCAACTTATAAGGGAAATAAATCATTTGATTGGGCTTCTGGTTTCAGAGGGTCAGAGTCCATGATAGTGGAGCAAAAGCATGGCAGCAGGAACAGCTGAGAGCTCACATCTTGATCCAAATGTAAGAGGCAGAGAGCAGAATACTGGGGATGGTGAGAGTCTTTAGAAACCTCCAAGCCTGTCCCCAATGACACACTACTGCAACAAGGCCACACCTCATAATTCTTCCCAAACAGTTCCACCCACTGGGGACCAAGTATTCACCATATTAGTTTATAGGAGTCATTCTCATTCAAACTACTATACCAGGATTACAGGACCAGGTATAGATTGCCTCCCATGGAGTATGATCCAATCAAGAAGTAGTTGGTTACTCCTGGAACAGTCAAGCTGCTATTACTTGGCTGATAGCTTGTTGAGAGCATTGATGACTTTCTTTCCAATAACATGAATAGCATCTTCTGACATGATGAAAGTTAATCAGCAGAGAGGAAGCTTCCTATTGGAGGATTTCGTGCAAGTTGTTGTGAGGTGACTTCTGCTTTTAAAGCATCATTTTGGATGCAGAGTTCACAAGAGTGTGCAGTAGGATAAAGATGAAAAAGCCTAGAGACTGGGAAGAAGATTACAATAGCAATCCAGAAAGAGTTAATGGTGCCCAGAAAGAGGACGTAAAAGTCGTGCTCTGCATGTTTTAAAACTAGCAGAACAGATATGTGGATATCTGGATGAGTAGACCGGCAGAAAGCTATTTGGAGCACGAAGGAGAGAACAATGATGGAGACAGAGATGGAGAAACACTCACAGTAGTGCCAACCATGCCAGACAACTTTCGGGTCTCCAAAGAAAGGTGAGTGGTGAACTCCGGGAAGCGCAGATTGTGAGAAGATAACAGAGTATAGAAACCTATAATAGTGCAAACGGTTGAGAGTGTAGGAAGAGGAAGCAGCAGTGACTGAGGAAGAAGAGAGACCGCCATCAATTATATGGAACTTTGTGCTTTGTGATAGTCTTTGGAAGAGAATGAATCAGTATAACCCAGTACTGTTGTTTTGGAAAGCCCAATGGTGATAATATCTAGTCCTATTTGTGACAGAAGCATTTGCCACTGACTCATCATATTAATACACCTGACAGATGACAGAACTTTAATTTGGGATATCAGAATGATCACTTATATTCTTCTACCATCTTAGTGCTCTTGTGTCAGGCTGCTTACTCTGTACTTATGAATAATGTGTGACTCAGCCATGATGAGCAAGTCTATTCTTCCCATGGAGAGTAACCTCACTTTTGTTTGGGTTGTTATTTTTTTTTTAATGTATAAAACTCTAGAATTAATTTCCTGTTCACTTTTGTGCTTTTAAATCCTTGAAAGGAGTAAAAGCTAACGTCATTGGACTTTTCTTTACATGCTCCAAGGCTATGTGAAAATGAGTGACATAAGGAAGGTCCCCTGCACCTAACAGCAAGGCCTAGATTCAGCTGCAGAATGAGAGGTCTTCTCTGTCTCAGTTCCCATTAAACTGTTCAGAATTTTCCATGTGTACATCCCAGGCTCGGGGACGTGTCCCACAAATGCCCTCCACCTTGACTGATTTGAGTCTGGGTTTTCCTTCTAATCCCAGGTCATCAATGAACTCCCCACAGCTGCATCTCATCAGCTACAATCAGCTGTGTGGTTCTATTTCCACCTCCTTTGCTTCGCCTCACCCAGGAAGAGCCTCCTTCTGTTCCTGTTACAGACTACCTGAATTTTCTTCTGGTAGACTATTCCTCCACCCCTTGGTCCTTTCCTGTTGCTTTATCAGAACACACAAAGAACAACGTACATTATGATGGCCAACCTCCGAGATTTTTCTAGCACACAATAGATTCCAGCCTGAAGATTTTTAAATTTAGAAGCTTTTTCAAAAAAACGTGTTTGTACATTTTCTTACCTATACTCATTAGCATAGGAAGAACTTGCATGAATTTGTAGTTGCAATAGCCAACCCTGGGGGCATACCATATGCCAAGCACTGTTTTATATTGTATTTACTGCTTACAGCAATATTTCCATGTTCAAGTGTTGCTGTCATGTTCTTATAGCTGGGACAACTGAATTTCAGATCACAGCCAGAAACGGACGTCAAGTCAAGCTGTCTCGCTCCATAGCCCACGCGGAGTGCCCTACACTCCCCTGCTTCTGTGGTTGCTCAAAATGAGAGTTCCACTGATTTTGTTGCGGAAGTTCCTTGGTTTTTCTTCAGGGTGGCAGTATCACTGGCATGAGGGTGGGATAAGTCATAGCTGTGTGGGACAGTGGGTCAGGTGTTTATACTTGGTGACTGTCCCTGAGTGTAAAGCTCGGTCCTTACTGCCCTTTACCATTGAGACACAGGAAATGCTCATTCACTCCTTGACATGTCTCCCAGCTGAATGTCTCCAGGTGAGAACCAAGGGAGAAGTTTGTATCAAGAAGGAAAAAAAAAGATGTAAAAATACGCGCATCATCTCCCAATCTATCCATCCACTTACTTGGCTTTCTCAACGTTTTGTACATTTTAAATAAATTTATAACTTTTACAAATGTCTCAACTTTAAAGCACATCATTGAAATTCGGTAGTTTTCAGGTGTGCCTGTGATGCTCTTTCTCATGTGTGAGGCTAAATGATCTTGGATAGTCTAATGCTCACTACAAAGAATACAAACTCTACTGTTTACCCAGAGCCCAGCAGATTTTCTTTTTTTTTTATAGTGCAAAGGTAAACTTGGATCCAGCCTGTGCCAATCCTCAAAGTCATAATCGGAAAGTCATGAGGTTTTTCCTGTTTATTTTTGGCTCTCATACTTGAGAACATTACACAAATGCCCAGCGTCCTTTCCCAAGGAGACCGGATAGACCAAGAATGAATCCTCCCATCATGCTTTCTAGGCTGAGCTAGCCCCCTTCAGTAGACTGTCGACTTGAAGCTGAATCTCCAAGGTCGTCACATAATGCTATCACCTCATGAGGCCGAAATATGGGCTTCCATGGCTCTATTTTAAGTGACTGCTCCCTCAAGAGTTCTGCAGCTACGCAGGGAGCTCGGCACTAGAAGGGATGCAGTCACTCAGGGAGGAAAAATGGGCAATTACAAGACATATCCTGAAATAGAAACATCTAGAAACTGTTCTCCTGTTTTTGTTCACTTATTAAAATTGTCTGCCAGTCTTAAACATCCAGATAATTTTACAATGTCTTAGGAGTTATCAGCACCGAGGTAACAGTAGGCTCTGTCCTCTAGTGCCTATAATAACACATCTGTTCTACAGTGTCCTGCCAGGGCTGGGATAATACAGCAGATGAGGTCCCTTGATGTCCCCAAGTACTTCAAATTTAGGTCTCTTATTATTAGAACAATTTAAGGGCATAGAGTTTTTTTTTAAAAAAAGAATTTCCTTTGAGTGTCACACACCTCGCAGCATAACTAACAAAATGTTTGAAATACACATTACATACACATCAGACAGCGGAAAGTAACTCACGCAAAAAAAAAAAAGTTTTAATAGTTTCTTAAGAATTGACGAATTGAAACGGCTGTGATACAGTTTTAGAGCTGAGAAAATAAGGTAAGACCTGTTTTAGAAAGGACTACCCGTATTGTATGTACATGTTATTGTTTCAATTTTGCATTGCCCGCCCCCAGGCTACACATTTTACCTATCCTTTCCTTGGGTAAGGGTTAAGGATGACTAAGCAAAATGGCATTACTAGCACTTTCCAGGCTCTTTGTGAGAAGAAATATGGCAGGAATGTGCAGCTAGATTTGTGGTGGCTTCCTGCCAGTGTAGTTTGTCTCCTCTGCTCTGTGGAAAGAAGAAAACCATGGATCTGAGTAGATACAAGGTCTCCTTTGTGTTGCTGCTGCTGGTTTCGGTTTTTGGTTTATTTTTTTTCGAGGCAGGGTCTCTGTGTATAGCCTGGAACTCACTCTGTAGACCAGGGTGGCCTCAAACTCAGAGATCCACCTGGCTCTGCCTCTCAAGTGCTGGGATTAAAGGTGTGTGCCACCACACCTGGATAGGTTTCATATTCATTATGAAAGTGAAAATGGTATTCCTTAAAGCATAAAAGATTCTTGCAGAATGCCCTAGAAGAAAACTGAAAAGCAGTTTAACTTAATTTTTTTTTTAATCTGCAAAAGATTGAATATTTAAAGGGAGATGATGAGTAACAGCAAAGAATGAAATGTTTGGCCCAGGGTGGTGGCACACGTCTTTAATCCCAATACTTGGGAAGCAAGGGCAGGTGGATCTCTGTGAGTTTGGGGCCAGCCTGGTCTACATAGTGAGTTCCAGGGCAGCCTTGGCTATATAATGAAATACTATCTTTGAAAAAAAAAAGTGAAATATTCAGGAAAAGCTCAATGTGTGTGTGTGTGTGTGTGTGTGTGTGTGTGTGTGTGTGTGTGTGTGTATGTGTGTGTGTGTATTGCAAAATGAAGGTACTACTCGAGAAAGTATAGATGAACAGGAGCAGGTTTGTGAAATAATTCATATGATCTAGCCATCAGCAAGTGTCTGTGCAGATATTATAACAACAATCTAGTTGGTATTGGAATTAAGATTTAATCAAGTGCTCCTCTTATGTGGTTTTCCGATCAGGTCTTGAGCGAGAAGAGTTTAGTTGACAAGGAGGATGCCGAGGATGGCAAGTGAGAAGTGGGGGGTGGGGAGGATGCAGAAAGGTCGGGTGGGTGCACATTTCAGTGAGGTTGTGGAAGATGCACAGTCCTTAGAAGCTACCACTCCGTCACACTCAGCGACATGAGTACACTTCTGTTCATTTGCCTGTGTTGGTCGGAAGGAGAAATGTTCCTCCTAGGCAGACATATTTGAACACTCAGTCCCTGGTGGGTGATGCTGTTGGTGTGGGTGATGGAACCTTTAGGAGATGGAGCCTTTCCAGAGGAACTATGTCACTGGAGGTGGGCTTTAGGAGAGTGTAACCTCATCCCATTCCCGACTCACTCCCTACCTCCTGCTTCCTGTGCATGGACGAAAGTGTGATCAGCCAGCTCCTGCCTCCATGCCTTTCCCACCATGATAAACTCCATCCCTCTGCAACCATAATCCAAAATAAACTTTCCCCGACCAAATTGTTTTTGGTCCTGGTATTTTATCACAGCATCAGAAAAAGTAACATGCAAAAAAAAGCAGGGTTGCTGCTGTGAGGAACCTGGCCGTGTTTTTCCTGAGGAATGTGCTTTGGAACTTTGGACTAGAAAAGCTGTAAGTAGACCTTAATAGGCCATCCTAGTTGGTGTCTATAAGGCAGTAGTGTTAAGGGTAAAGGGGGGTGGGGTGGGGCTTGGAGGCCTAGCTCATGATGTTTCAGAGGGAGACAAGACTCTTAGCAATTCAGCAAGAGGCCGTTCATGTGCTATTTTAGCAGGAATACAGCTGCAGTCTGCCCATGTCCTGAGGCTTTTTGTGAGGGCCACAGTAATTCCTTTGGTTGAGGAAATGTCAAGGTTACTGAACACTGAGACTGAGGCACGGTCATTACTGATCACTCTTATTCAGATCTATGGTGAAAAAAAGCAACCCATGAGGCAGATAGAAATGGAAAAAAATGTCCAGTTTAGAGAGGAAAAGAACATTAGCCAGATTAAGATCGCAGTAAATCGTACGCAAAAAAAAGAGGCTGTAATCATTAAAGAGATTAGCAGCATTAAAGGGGAGCTTCCTGTCCTGCCCTGAATAGAACAGGTTATAAGGAATAGAAAAGGTTCCCTGATGGCAAGCCTCCAACTTTTTAAACCAACTGAAGCAAACAAAAGCTGCTGTAACTGTGGTCCAAGGGGCCAGGGGCCAACCCAGGCTGGCGACCAACTTGGCAGTCTTGTCCCTGAAGTACTGGTTTTGGAGAGAAAGAGGACACAAGATGGAGGAGGACACATGCTCTTTCCCTGTGGTTTCAGAGTCACTGAGGCCTGGTAATGTGTGGCAGGGGAGATCCTGAGAAGTTACTGTGTGAAGCTCTGATAATGAAGGCTAAGTGTCAATAGAGACTCCAAGACGTTAGAGGTGCCAGAGCATGAGACACGTGCCTAGGAGAGCTGCACAGAGCGGGAACCGGCCTGTCAGAGCTCTGTGTTGCTGGCAGAGAAGCTGGAGAGCCAGAGCTAGCTCAGTCCCTGGAAAGCGAAGCTCCAGACACCAACACATGGAGCTACAGAATTCAGGGTTTGCCCTGCTGGATTTTCTTCGGTCATCTTTCCTCACTACGCCCCATTGTTTCCTTTGGGAGTAGTCGTGTACGTCCTGTGCCACTCCATGTTGGAAGTATGGAATTTGGTTGTTTGTTTTTTAAATTTTATTTTATAGGAAATCACAGTTTAAAAGATTGCCTTGAGTCTCAGAAGTTACTTGTATACTTTTGAATATTGTTGAGATGGTTAAGACCATAGAGAATTGTTTTTGAATTACTTCTTTTTTTTAACCAGTTTTTTGAGACAGGGTTTCTCTGTGTACCCCTCCCTGGCTGTACTAGAACTCACTCTGTAGACAAGGTTGGTCTCGAACTCATAGATCCACCTCCCTCTGCCTCTCAAGCGTCAGAACTGAAGGTGTGAGCCACCACCGCGCAGCCAAAGATTTACTTTTGTTTGCACGTCTTTCCCGATGAAGCTGTCCGCATGCTGTAAGTTCTAGTTCCGTCCATTTCTTCTAGGGTGACTCTCTTGTGTCACCTCTTCTTCTGGCTTTGGAACAGTTCATTCCTTCTCAGCGATGACCATCTCAGTGTCACAGGGGGAGCACATGCATGCATTGATCCAGCCATGAGCTCTGCAAATTTGACAGCACATCTTAGGTGCGTTGTTCAGCTGGACGAAAGACTAGACAATCTACATCTACATCCTGAAGTTCAGCATCACTCTTTCCATTGTGAAGCATGTGCAGCAAAAAATCAGCACTTGGGGGGAGGGGGGCCCAAGCACTGACCCTGTGCCCATCCCCACTGTTTGTCCTGTCATACCTACCAACTCCACTATTGTGCCACTGGAATGACACACATTGCTTCTTTAAAGTGATGTCTCTCTGATGCTTGGTGGCTTTTTGTATATGTATACCCTAGATGGCCTGGGCAATGTTATAGGTGTTCCTGAAGTGAATATGAAGATTTGAAACTCTTGATTTGTATGATTTTGTTGGATTTTCTGGGTCAAGAGAAGAAGATCAAAGAATTCTCAAAGGTCACTTTAGGCTGCTTACCGGAAGAGGTACTATGGGGACCTTTGAAGCAGGACTGAATGGATTCTACATCATAAGATGTAGGCTTATTGTGGAGGCAAAGAGTGGAAAGTTGTGGTTTGGATGAGAAATGACCCCATAGCTCATGTATTTAAACTTGGGCCCCAGTTGGTGGGCTGTTTGTGGAGGTTATGGACCTTCAAGAACTGGAGCTTGGTTGGTAGATGTGTGTCACTGGGGGTGGGCATTGAGGGTTTATAGTCTCCCCTCACTTCTTCCTTGCATGCATGGGTGTTTCTCTCTCTCTCTCTCTCTCTCTCTCTCTCTCTCTCTCTCTCTCTCTCTCTCTCTCTCTCTCCTGTATGTGGATGAAATGTGATCAGTCAGCTGCTGCTGCTGCCTCGGTGTCTTTCTGATCACTGTCATACCTGCTTTGCCATAATGGACTCTATCCCTCTTGAATCATGAGCCAAAATAGACCCTTTCTTCCACAAGTTGCTTTGGTTATAGTATTTTATCACAGCAACATAAAAGTGGGAATAGAAAAAGATAATGCGTAGTACTATAAAAATTTTGGAAGAAAATCGTAGGAAACATAGGATATAAGTGTGAAAGGAATATTGGAAAGAAGTCCTTACCTGGATTGTAAGGAATTTGTAGAAAAGTGGATAAAATCAAAGACGTGTATTTTATTTCAGTTATCTTAAATGGCTACCTAAATGAATTCTTCCTTATGAGTACGCCTGACTTCAAAAGTGAGGGTGACAATGGTTAATGCTGATCCAGGTCCTCTGGGCCAGAACAGGATGCATGCTGACTTACAGGGTGGCAGAGGGGTTGAGGGGTGGGGCTTAAATAGCTGACATGAATTAATTAAAAACAATATTCTTCTTCTTGAGACAGGGTCTTGCTAGCTAGCCCAGGATGACCTCTAACTCTGGATCCTCCTGCCTCAGCTTCCTGAGTGTGGGGATTACAGGTGTGAACCACAATGCTTGGCTTAAATGAAATAATTTAAAGACGGTCAAAGGTTATCTAAAAAAGGCTTAACTATAGATGATGGAGTAAATCTAGGTTAAGGAAAACTAAGCATGAACAAGTTCAAAAGAAAAAAATATACATGACTTTCCAGGGGGACTGAGGTCTCTAAAATTGCAATTTGAATATGTATAATTATATCCATGCAATTTGAATATACATGATTATATTCATTGGCTAATGAATCAAGTGTTTCCATCATTGTAGAGAGAAAAAAAAGATAAACCTTATTCAAATGGAAAAATTTGGGATTGAACTTTGTAAACTGAAATCAATTATTCTTTCTTATTTATATTGACGAGGTTGTCTTGGGAAAGCAAATGTCAATCAAAATCACATCACATGGTTGGGAACACTAAAACTACAATGTATCTGCTGGCAGCATCAGAGGCCCAAACTGCTGCAGGAAATGCTAAGACATCAGCCACTTCCACCACACACTCTTGGCAATATGAGTCACAGCTCTGCAGCCCTTGAGGGGAACACAGCTCTTCTGAATGCATCCTTTCTGTGAGCTTTCCTTTACTGGGTTACTGACTACTCAGAATTAGAGTAAAGATTAAGCATAATGATTTCTGTGTAGAAGGATTGCTTTCAATACCTAGATTATTTTGCCACACACACAGATACACATATGTACACAAACACATACACATAAACACACACAAACAACACACACAAACATGCACACACACTCCTTTTATACTGAGTTTACTTGAAAGATGATGGGTAAAGGTTTTACATTAACTAATTCTCTAATTATATTCTAGGATAAAGAGATTAGGCCTTTTGTTTTAACCTAAGATTGACTCACATTTGTTAACACTTATATGAGACAGATACTAGTTCTAGGTGTGTTTCACTAATTTTTTTTTTTTTTTTTTTTGGTTTTTTGAGACAGGATTTTTCTGTGTAGTTTTGGTGCCTGTCCTGGATCTTGCTCTGTAGACCAGGCTGGCCTCAAACTCACAGAGATCCTCCTGGCTCTGCCTCCCGAGTGCTGGGATTAAAGGTGTGCACCACCACCACCACCACCACCACCACCACCACCACCACCACCACCACCACCACGCTGCTGCTGCCACCATCCAGCCACTATTGATTTTTTTTTTTAGTGCAGCGATCCAATCAGGGTCCCCAACGTGTTAGGAAGGCATTCTGCCACTGAGTCACATGCCTAACCACAGGTGCTTAAAAATATCATGATCAGAATGTATTGTATGAACACAAACTCATTTAATAAAAAGATTTTTTATTTACGTGTATAAGTGTGTGTCTGTGGGTGTGCACATGTGTGAGGATGCCCTTGGGGGCATCTTGCCAGTGATTTTAGATCCATTAAGTTGTTTTATTTCTATAAAATAGTTCAAAGTTGTTACTTTTCTTATAAAATGCATATTTGTCCTTTCATTCATTTTATGAAATTAAGTACATTTTTGTAAAATTTCTGTCATTGTAGCCGGGCGGTGGTGGCGCACGCCTTTAATCCCAGCACTCGCCTTTAATCCCAGCACTCGGGAGGTAGAGGCAGGCGGATCTCTGTGAGTTCAAGGCCAGCCTGGGCTACCAAGTGAGTTCCAGGAAAAGGTGCAAAGCTACACAGAGAAACCCTGTCTCGAAAAACCAAAAAAAAAAAAAAATTCTGTCATTGTCACACTAGGCAGTAACACATTACATATTATTTCTTTTGACTCACAAAAACCCAGGGTCCCCACAGAGACAGTATGTGAAGGGTCTTTATTTAACAATATATAAATAACAGAAATAAATGTCACCAGCCAGAATATACCCTACTTAGGATAAAACACACAATTCAGTGACAATTAAAACAACAAATATTAGCAGTGGTGGCGCACGCCTTTAATCCCAGCATTCGGGAGGCAGAGGCAGGCATGATCTCTGTGAGTTCAAGGCTAGCCTGGTCTATATAATTAGTTCCAGGACAACCAGAGCTACATAGTAAATCCCTGTCTTAAAAACGAAAACAAAAACCACAACAATTTTTCCAAATCATGAAACAGAGAAATAGGGCATTTGTATTGTACAAATTCAAGACAACACTCTTTCCCCATTCTTTGTTTTGGAAATAGGGCCTCATGTTTCCTATGCTGGGCCCCAGCTCACTGTGTAGCAGAGGATGATCTTCAACATCTGATCCTCCCACCTTGACCACCACATCTGGTTTCTGGGGTGCAGGGAGTCCAAACCAGGGCTTTGCGCATTCTAGGCAAGCACAGATAGTCTTACCTCCAATACCCTTTTATTGTTACCTAAATAATAATAATAAAATGAAGTTTTAAAAAATTCTGCACCAATAATTAAAAGCCAACATTTTTAAAGCTTAGTAAAAATTTGTTTTCTTACTAAATTATTTTATTACCATATTGAATTTATTATCCATATGAAAACATTTCTTCATAATTATTAGAAAAGGAATCTGGGGTTGGTGAGATGGATCAGTGAGTGTAGTCAGCTACACCCTGCTAAACTGACAACCTTAATCTGTTCCCTGGGACCAATATGGTGGAAGGAGAGAACTGACTTGCAAGTATTCTGACCTCCATGTGCGCATGTCCCCTCCCCCCATAATAAATACTAAATAAATGTAAAAAGAGAAGAAATCTAGAGATCTCGCCATTTGTTTAGTTCTCCAGCCACTATTTTGGACCTAGGATGTTCCTGGTACGGCACATGATTCCTCTGTGACTTCAGTTAGTAACTGCCTGCTTCGTGCTCTCCCAGGCTCTTTGTCTTCCTCAGCCAAAAACTACCCTTCCCAGACTCCCTTGCAAGTGGAAGAAGCCATGGGACACAGCTGGCGCCCAGACCCAACAGGAAATTAACAGGGGAAGGTCCAGAAACTTAATTTTAGGGAGGTAGCTTGACTGGCTTGCATCTTTTTAGTCTTTCCATCACTTTTACCAAAGCAAACTTAGAGAACTAACTGGCTAACTGTGGACAGAGAAGCCCATGTGGAGACTAGCTGAACAAGAAAGAAGAGGATGAATGCTCCTGATGACGTCATGGAACAGAGTGGATGCGTGGAGCGCTGACCGCTGGCCTCCCTTCTGACACACATTAGAAAAATAACCCGTTTTTCAGGTTTCTTGTTTATCAGTGAACTCTCAACTGCTTCGCCTGGGAGAAAATGTTGACCTTTAGTGTCTGGCAGGAGACAGGCAGGACAGGATAATTGATACATAGATACCAGAATAGCTTCTGATATGAGTTCTTATGGCTTCCCAAACAAGCTAAAGAGCTTTATAAACATTTTTTAAATTTTTTTTTTTTGTGTGTGTTTTCGAGACAGGGTTTCTCTGTGTGGTTTTGGTGCCTATCCTGGATCTCACTCTGTAGACCAGGCTGGCCTCAAACTCACAGAGATCCGCCTGCCTCTGCCTCCCGAATGCTGGGATTAAAGGCGTGTGCCACCACCACCCAGCCACATTTTTTTTTAATTATTATTTCTTTAAAAAAATTTTTTTTTAGATACTGTCTCATTGTGTTGTATCCCTAGCTGGCCTAGACGATCGGGCTAACCTTGAATTTAGTGATCCATCTGCTTCTGCCTTTCAAGTGCTGGGATTAAACATGTACACCACCACACCTCTCCATTTCTCTCAATTTTATTTCAGTACATTTTTATTTTAGGCGAGTTTCTTTAAATCTAGTTAATCTTCAGTTTACTCATCTGTTTAGATTTTTCAAATTCATTTATTTCTTTTGGTTCTGGGGCTGGAACCTAGGGAACTGCATGTACTAAGCAAGTATTCTGACACCAGATCCCACTTCTAGCCCTAAATCATCTTTGGTATTCTAGATAATTCCTAAGATTCTTTATAGAGATTATTAAGATATTATATACATTGGCATATAGTAAAACAACAACAGTGATGATGGCCTGGCCCTCAAATGTTTAATTCCTGATGACTTAGGAATATTTGTGACCCAAAAGTATCCATGAGACGGGTTATTACGTAAGAACATCAGAACTCCCAAGACCCAGAGCAACAGTCTAAGCAGACAGTTTCACATGAAAGGGACAGAGCCACAGGAGGATGTGAGCTCCAGCTTTTCATTTTGCTTTTTGAGACAGGTTGTGCAGTTATAGGAAGAGTGCCGCAAAGTGCTCTTCACAGTCGCTGAGCATCATAAAAGCTCTCCTATCCAATACTGGTAGGTGATGGTTGTAAGGGAAAGGGGCCACCTAAAGAAACCCACCCTGATCCTGGAGTTCAGAACCAGTGAAAGAAACCCAGCCTAGATCTGGGACCCGAGCCAGGGAAAGAAACACTCTATCCCTGAACCCAGAACCAAAGAAACATGCCCTGACTCTGAAACCAGTGCCAAAGAAACACACTTTGTCCCTGGAATCAGAGCCAGTAAAAGAAATATGCCCTGGCCTTAGAATTGGAGCCAAAAAGCTAAGGAAGGACAGTGAAAGAAACACAGTTTGGCTCTGATGTCAGAGCCATCTCTGCCCCTGACCAAGGAGAACTAATCAATCCTTGAACAGAAAATCTTCTCCCTGGGGAAACTCTGCCCCTAAGAAATCCTGTATGAACCACCTTGCCTGTTCAGTTGTGGCCTGTTCTCTCCCATCCTGGTAGAGGCAGCCACTCTCCTGGACTCCTCCTTCCCAAATAAATCTCTTTCTCAAGAGTCTTGGGTGTGAAGATCTTCATTCACCAGCGCAGAGAAGATGAACCTTGCTAAGACATCCCTTAGGGGACTGAGCAGAAAAACCTTGCAGAGATGTTCCCTTAGGGGGCTGAGTAAGGCGGAGCTGTACAGAAAAACCTTGCTGAGACATCCCTACAGGATGGAACAAGATGGGAGCAGAAAAAGTAACAACTTCTTGCTGGAGCCAGAGGAGATGGCTACATTTCTGTAGGGGTTTCCCTTTTTACCAAAGTGAAGCAAAAGAAGAAACATCTTGGGCCGGAGAAGAAGCAGAGCTCTGCTGGGAAGCCCCCTTCCGGGGTTGGGGAGCTGAGTATAGCTCAGCTATAACATCTCTCCAGAAGAGGAGCAGGATTGCTGTATCATGTAGAGAGACCATTCCCTACTGCACCCCAACTCCAGGTATAGCCTGACTCCCCTGAACAAGCAGCATACCTTTTCCTCCAGAGCTGAGCTGTTCCATTGCAGCTCCAGCTGCCAGAGCTGTCCTAGCAGCTCAAGGTGTCACCTGACTCCCTGAACAGTCAGGAAACCTTTCCTCCAGAGTTGCAACACTCGCTTACAATAGTGGACGGGAAAAGTTAAAACAGAAAATTTAAAATGATAAATGGTCAGCAGACTAGTTCAGTGCAGAGCATGTGCTTAGCATTGGCAACATTTCTAACTCCAGCACAAGCAGATAAGTATTTTAAACTTAACCGCAAATGTATTTCATTTACCAGTAAAATATATGTAGGCTTTTTACTAAACGTTTCTAGGCTTTTGCTTTGGGTTTACATAATACCTAGTTATTCACCCTAATTCCAATCACAAGTTTGACTTACATAAACAAGTGTGGGGAAACTGAGACCGAGTCCATGAGAGTGTGGGTGTGGTGAGAACAGATGGCCTCCCACTTAGAGGAAGTCTGTAGTTTGGAGTGCACACCTTACTGTGAATATGCATTGGAGAATAACGGCTATCATTTACCTGGCAAATTAAGTGGCTGTCATGGCATCTCCTATGTGTCCATTGTTAATGCCAGACAGTTAATGTCCTCTTTAAAGATCACGGGCCTTTGGTGAATTGAATATTAGAAAAACGCACCCACATACACACACACTTTACCCTTTATCCTATCCTGTGCTTAAGAGCAAATTCAAGCCTTCAACGATATTTGATCGACTATCTTCCGGTCATTCTCCTCTGATCATGAATGTCTTTTTGGTTCCAAATTCCTACACTCATCACAGGGATGGGAGGTCCCTCAGCCGATATTCACATGTGCAGGTAAACAATAACTAAGGTCACACCCAGCATCTTGCCTCTGGATTCATACCCAAATTCTAGTTCCATTTTGCTTTGCGACCTCCGACGTTGATCAATCAATCAATCTCCATTAATCACTTTTTCTCAAAAGGGAACCCTAGCCTACAGTCTGGTTGGTTATAGGAGCAAGCGGAGCCCAGAACAAGTCCTTAGTGGCGTGTTTGTTCTCCCTTTGTGGGGCCATTGCCTGTTAACTCTTCATCCCGTCCAGCCATACAGCTCCGAACACTTGTCACGGCGCTTGCTGAACCTCCCAGCTGCTGACCGCTGGCCCTGTGGCCTCTCAGCCGATCGGGAGCCCGCATGGTCTGCTGCTTCCCCACACTATCTTTAGGGATTTTTCTGGAACACATTTTTCTCAGTGCAGCTTAGACTTCCTTTTCTACCTTCTCAATCCCCAAATTTGTCATTCAGTATATGTTAAATGACCACTATATAGGCACAGTCTATTAGGGGTCCTCAGAGAAACAGAATTGATGTGAGATATCTACATACATATGAATGAAATGAGGAATTGGCTGAGTTCTCAGATCTGCGGTCAGGAAGTAGATGGCACAGTTCCAGCCTGTGCAGAGGCCTGACAGGCGTGAGTCAAATACTAGTCCACAGGCCAGAAGACTCAAGATTTAAGAGTCACTGTTTCCGTTTGTGTTTGAAAGCAGGAAATGACTGATGTCTCCAGTTTGAAGGCAGCCTGGTACAAGGAATTCTCTCTCTCTCTCTCTCTCTCTCTCTCTCTCTCTCTCTCTCTCTCTCTCTCTCTCTCTCCCCCTCTGTCTCTCTCTCCCCCTCCCTCCCTCCCTCTCCCCCTCCCTCCCTCTCCCCCTCCCTCCCTCTCCCCCTCCCTCCCTCTCCCCCTCCCCACCTCAGCATTTATTAAATTCTAATTGATATTTCTCTGCAAATTACTCCATGTTATTTCTATAATATTGGTTCCAAAGGGAAACATCTAGCCTTTGGTAATCTGTATTTGATTTTCTTCCTTAAAATGTGTAAATTCGGAATATAACACTTCATTTTCTTGGTCTCAATATGCTGCTCAGATTTATCTCAAGCTACTGGATTGAAGTGGTTTCCTGGCCTCAGCTTCCTGAGCTGCTGGGACTTGAGTCATGAGTGGCCATGGCTTCCTTGCCTCTCAAAACCTTTTTGTCAACTATGTCATTGGGAATGGTGGAAGTATGAACTAGAACTTCTCAGGTGGACAATTTTGCTGTACATCTAAAGAGCCCTTAACATGTACGTAGTAACTCCTTCTTCAAGGAAATTTCTCCAAGGAAAATACCGGAAATATTTGAAGTTATTCCTTCCTCATATCTAAAGTTATTTTCACTGTTAACTTCATGTATTGTTTTTCAAGCCACCACTGCTGCTGGAGTACAGTAAGCACCTCCTGATGCTTCTTGTGTCTACTCATCCATCTTTCTGCAATCTGCTCTAATTTAAGAGCCAAAAGGATGCTCTGCTCAGAGTCCTCCAGTGGTTTCCTGTGCCACACGGAGGTGAATCCACTTCTCAGCTGTTGGACATGCGCTAGTGTAACAACCTCCCATTCCACTCAGACCGCCTCTCTCGGGTCCCTTACATACGAAAGCTCCACTCCAAATTTAGGGGTGTTAAGTGATTGTTTTTCTGCTGTCGTCCATTATATACCCGGCTTGTTGCCTCATTGCTGTTGGGTGGTACCCAAATGTCATTTTCTCAGTGGGTCCTTTTGTAAATGTCCCATCTGAAAATACAACCCCCCAGGCTACTACTGCACTGCTTTAATTTTAAAAATTACTTTAAGTATATGGTTGCTTTGCATGCACACATATATGTGCATCACATATATGACAGTGCTGGTGGAGGTCAGAAGAAGGAATCGGATCCCCTAAAACTGGGATTATAGTTGGCTATGAGCCACCATGTGGGTGCTGGGTCTTCTACAAAAGCAGTGCATGCTCTTAACTGCTGAGTCATATTTCTAACTCCTGTTATTTTTACTTGTCTTTTTTTTCTTCAGTGAGTGTTGTGGTGTGCATTTGAATGTGTGCATGTATGTATTGTTACTTTTTTTTTTTTCTGTTGTAAACATTATGGCCAAAAGCAACTTGGAGACGAAGGGTTTATTTCGTTTTACAGGCTGCAGTCCAAACCTGGGTCCTCTGCAAGAGCAGCCAGTGCTCTCAGTTGCTGAGCCATGTCTCCAGCCCCCTCCACCTTATTTTTCAGATACCGAGCCTCTCACTGAACCTGGCGTTCACTGTTTTGAGTAGACTACCTTGCCGGTGAGTCCCTGGGATCCACCTGTCCTTCCTCAGTACTAGTTACAGAACTGTGCCATCATGCCTTACTTTTTACACAGGTCCTGGGGATTTGAACTCAGATCTTTATCCTTGTATAGCGAGCACTGTACCTGCTAAGTCATCTCTCCAGCCCCCGGCTGTGTTTTCCTCTGGAGCAATATCACCATCTGATATAATGCATAGTTTACAGCTTGTAAACACTTGTCTGCCTTGTGAATGTGGGTAGCTGTTCACTAATGAATCTCAAACATTCAGAGCAGTAGCTAGTGTGCAGAAAATAGTTATGGAATTATATAAAGACCTTGATAAGGTTGTATCATTATCCTTCATAATTGAAGATATAAAGTTATTTTCATATAACCTATTCTGATCACAGTTTCCCTTCTTCATCCCCTAGATCCTCCGCACTTCTCCACTCCTCCAGCTCCATGCCTTCTCTCTCTCTCTTTAAGAAAATAACAGGCAAATTAAAAAAGATAAACAGGAATAAAACAAAATGAACAAATTAACAAACAGAAGAAAATGAAGAAACTAGGAAAGAGCATAAGAAAGGCATATATATGTGCTGGACTCTCCTGACTCCCCATGGGAGGCCTCGATTTGGGGGATGTGGGGGTGTGGGGTGGCTCGGGAAAGAGGACTGGGGGGTGGGGGAGGGAGGAGGGGGATCTGTGGATGGTATGTGGAGTGAGTAGAAAAGTTTTAATAAAGAAAAAAAATTAAAGAAAGGCATACGTAAGCACATCGCCCCACACAAACAAAACTTATAAAAACTCCAAATCATAAACCATATTATACAAGCAAAAGATCAGGAAGTACAAAAAAAAATTCCCCAAAGCAAAATAAGACAAAAAAAAATCTCCAAAAATACCTTTTAGTTTGTTTTGTGTTGGTCATTTACTGCTGGGCATGGGCCTGGCCTTAAGTGTAGTTTGTATGTCCAGTGAGACTCCCTTGGAGAAACTAATTTTCCCTTTGTGAGCAGTTGTTAATTGGAGTCCTATTGTGTCTGGAAAACACTGTTTCCTTGGTATCACCCATCTCTTCTGGCTCTTAAAATCTTTCCACTTCCTCTTCTGCATAGTTCCCTGATCCTTGAGGGGAGGGATTTGATGAAGACATCCCATTTAGTATTAAGTGTTCCAGGGACTCTCACTCTCCGTACATTGTCCATTTGTGGATCTCTGTGACAGCTCCCATCTTCTTCAGGAGAAAGTTTTTCTGATGAGGGCTGAGTCAGACACTGATCTATGGGTATAGAGGAATACCCCCCAACACACACCTTTTGTTTTTGTTTTGTTTTGAAACAGGGTTTCTCTGTGTAACAGCCCTAGCTGTCCTGGAACCAGCTCTGTAGACCAGGCTGTCCTCGAACTCACAGAGATCCACCTATCTCTGCCTCTCGAGTGCTGCGATTAAAGGCATGCACCACCACTGCCCAATAAAGAATATCTTAAACAGTAATTTTATTGCTACATTCCTTTAGCAGAACAACAGTATTAGGTTTCCCTTAGGCCCATGGTCTATCTAGTCTCAGGTTCTTAGCCACCTGGGCAGTGTCAGGCCTGGGTTCTGTCTCATGGAGAGGGCCTTAAATCCGATCAGATAGTGGTTGGTGACTCCCACAAGCTTTGTGTCATTATTGCACTAGCAATATCATGCAAGCAGGTCACCAATCAGACCGAAGAGTTTCTCCTCTGGTAGCAGGCAGAGTACCTTCCAGTATCACGAAAGCAGCCAGCTGGGGTGAAAGCTCTAGTTAGGTACCATCTTCCCAAGTTCAGTAAGATGTATAAGCATTGTCTTCAGCAATAGGGCCTTACCACTAACAAATGGAGAACAACCAATAGTCTTGGCAATACCCTGAGTAGTTCCGGGGTTTTCACAGGGCCCCTTTGGCCAACAACTCAACTAAATGTAAGCCCGGTACTGGAAGTTTCATTTGGTGGTAAGATTGTTTAGTTAGGGCTTTGTCTTCTCCATTGCTTGATGACTTCACTTCTATTTCTTTCATATGTGTATACATCTTAAGAAGCTTCTACTGTAGTAGTTTCCATATGACCCCTCAAGTGTCCCTTAGTGTTAGCTGCCCCTCCCTAAATTCTATCCCTTACTCCCATCATCTTCCACCCCCCCCCTCTCCATTTGCATTCCAGTCTCCCCATTATCTTCCCCCCCATCACCTTTTAATAGAATTTCATGTGTTCCAGCCTGGCCTCAAACTCACTATGTAGTTGAATCCTCCTGGCTCTACCTCCAGAATGCTGGGATTACAGACATGCATCTCCAAGGTAAGTTTATGTAGTGCTGGCGACTGAATCTAGGGCTTTATGCATGCTAGGCAAACACTCTACCAACTGAGCCACAGCCCCTGAAAATAAACCCTCCTCTCCTCCAGATCCAATCTTTTTCTGTCTCTCATTAGAAAAGAACAAGTGATAGCAACCAAAGATGACAAACTATAACAAGACAGGACAAAACCCATCATACTGAGGCTGGACAAGGCAATCCAAGAGAAGGAAGAGCCTCAAGAGCAGGCACAAGAATCAGAGGGTGGTGGTGATGCACACCTTTGATCCCAGCACTCAGGAGGCAGAGGCAAGTGGATTTCTGAGCTTGAGGCCAGCCTGGTCTACAGAGTGAGTTCCAGGACAGCTAGGTCTACACAGAGAAACCCTGTCTTGAAAAACAAAGCAAGAGAGAGAGAGAGAGAGAGAGAGAGAGAGAGAGAGAGAGAGAAAGAAAGAAAGAAAGAAAAGAAAAAAGAAGGAAGCAAGCAAGCAAGCGAATCAGAGACCCATTCATCACACACTCAGGAGTCCCATAAAAACACTTAGCTGAAAGCCATAACATATATGCAGAGGACTGGTGCAAACCCGGGTCCGCTCTGTGCTTGCTCTCTCAGTCTCTGGGAGTTCACATGAGCCTTGTTCTAATAGGAGGAAATTAAATTGTGATATGTTCATGAATGGAGACGCAGCACTTACTAAAAATTATATTAGCCATGAAAGTAAAAGGGATCAGTGGGAGTTGGGGGACAAGAGAGGCTCCAGGGTCAGGGTGGGTTTCTCTAGCCAGCCCCTTTTTCCTACAGGGGTGACTATGGTTAAAACACATTATAGACACATAGAAAACGTCATAATGAAACCCAGTACTACGTATAATTAATAGATGCTAATTAAAATATTTTAAATTATTTTAACATTTAAAGATTAATGATATGTGCTAGGCATGGTAGTGCCCACCTTTAATCCCAGCACTCAGAGGTTAGAGGCAGGTAAATTTCTGTGAATTTAAGTCCAGACTGGTCTGCACAGATAGTTCCAGCCTGCCAAGGTCCCCCACATACCTCCCCAAATGCTCACAATATATTAGGTAAAAAAAGAAGAATATATATATATTTTAATATAAAGGAAGGCATATATACTAAAATTCTATCAGTAGTTAAATGACTGGGTAGTGAGATTAAAATACAAATTTTTCTTTTTTTTTTTTTCTTTTTTTTTTTTTTTTTTGGTTTTTTCGAGACAGGGTTTCTCTGTGTAGCTTTGCGCCTTTCCTGGAGCTCACTTGGTAGCCCAGGCTGGCCTCGAACTCACAGAGATCCGCCTGGCTCTGCCTCCCGAGTGCTGGGATTAAAGGCGTGCACCACCAACGCCCGGCTACAAATTTTTCTTTTTTGTTAATCTTTTATATTTTGAACAATGTCGACAATAACATCTACTTTCATTTTATTTACTTTCTGTGGTACTGAGGATTGAACTGAAGGTCTCCCACAGACCAGTCAAGTGATAGATTCACACCCCAACAATAATCTCTACTTTCAAGTTTTTAAAAAAAATTCTCAAAAACTGTAAAGCTTTGAAGGGAAAATCCTGTTTCTTTCTATCCACTCCCAGCCTGAATAAACTTCCCACTTCAACTGGAGGTATGATTTGCACATCTCTTTCGGCAGTGATTACATCCCTGCTAGTACTATGTATCTTTATTTCTTCTCTTAGGCCACATACTTTCTGAAGGCAAAAATCTATGCATTATCATTATTTTTAGGGTCTAAAAGACTTTCTCTATTTTCATGAATCATTTAAAAGAAAAAACAAATTTGAAATGTTTTAATAATCATGAATGATATATAGTGTTAGCAATACAATTTTCATTGAATTTTTTTCATGGCAGCTTAAAAACAATTTTTCAATTCTGGTTTTTTTTTTTTTTTCTGTTAAAGGCAGGGTCTTACTATGTAGCCCTGGTTGTCCTGGAGTTCACTATGCAGACTGGGGCTATCTTGAACTCAAAGAGTTCTACTTGCCTCTGCCTCTTGAATGCTGGGACTAAAGGTATACATAACTACATTCAGCCAGAAATTTATTTTCTGACATAAGAGTGTTCTTGGTTGTCAGGTAGATTTCCTTCACTCATTTAGGGTCTCAATGACTTCTAATTTATGATTTCCTAGGTTACATAGTATATTCCCCATATCCTAACCGTATTTACTAATAATTAGTTTCTAGTCTGTTAAATTATAAGTAAGATGAGGACATAGAGTTGCAATGGTTGGTAAACAAAAATACAGGATGTACAATAAAGTATGAATTTCAGAGAATATATAGTTTCCATTATGAGTATGTCCCAAATACCACAGGGAACATACTTACACTAAAATACTATGTGCTATCTAAAATTCCAATTTAATTGTCAATCCTATGTGGTAGCTGCTGACCCTACTTAGGACGTGATCAGTTCTATCTGACTTAAATACTGAATCCCAAGAATCTCATAGGGCCAGTTTACAATGACACAAACAACTCTACTACATCTAATACAGACAGACACATCCAGAAAGCTGCGATTGGGGTGTCTGGGTTCTCAGATCGAGAAACCTCAGCACCTTGGAAGTTCAGCTTGTTTATTATTTAGAGGTAAACAGGGAGGCAAGCTTAATGCATACAGCTGAGCATGGAGTCAGGGTTATTACACACAGATAAACAAGGGGGCGGGGTTTATGATGTACAGCTGGATCAAGGAGACACACAAGTTAATCTCAGTGGAGCAGCGTCTGCAGGGGAGCCGTCTTCAGAGGGAAGAAAGCTGTGTTGGACATTTTCTATACACATTATCAACGTCCACACAATGCAAACGTTTTCCTAAAGTTAAACTCTGATTCTTTGGGTCATTCCCTGACCCCCTACCATTTTTCACCCTATCATTCAAAGAACAAAATTCAAAATATCTTAGCTGGGCACATGGAATCTTTCAGGGAGTTGTCCAGTTTCTGTTCTCACCACTCTTCCACACGGAGGCCCTGGCTCTCCTGCTCTTCTTACCTCTTCACAAAGCCTCATGTGGTCTCTGCTTTGCCACCATGTTATGAGAGTTAATTGTTCATCCTTGGTGCTCACGGTGCTCTCTGCATTTTCTCCCAACACTTAATAGATATCTGCAATAAATGGTATTTTCCCATCACTACCACGTGCATTTCATTTTAAAATGTCTAAGATTGGAATCTGACTTACAATGGCATCTTATAGTGCTGCCTCCAGAAGGCAGTTCTGAATGAGTTGTCGAGCTGCAACAGGTGACCGTCATGGTGCTTATTCCCAGTGGCATGACAATTGTCAACTCGCTGTTTTCAGTCAACCTGCCATGTAAAGAAGGGGTTTTAAGTTGACCGCTGCCTGAAAACCTTGTAGTGACATCTATTGGATCAAAAACTCTCAGAATAGACACCAAGAGTTTAGAAGAAAATACCAGAGATACGAATGGAGTATTGGGAGTGGGGGATGGGGAGAAGGACAAGGGAATCTGTGGCTGTTATGTAAAATTAAATTAAATTATAAAATAAAATAAAATAATGGAGTATTCTTTAAAAAAATGCTCTGCCACTCACGCTCTTGACATTCATTACTATGGATGATTTCTAAGTGATGAGATACTGTTGTTTCGTAGTATAACTAGCAGTAGTCCTACCCCACTGGCCCAAAATGAAGATTCTTTAAAGTTATTTTATGTGGATAGGTATTTTGCCTGCATGTGTATCTGTGCGTTGCACGTGTGCAGTGCCCACAGAGGACAGAAGAGGGCACCAGATCCTGTTGAACTGGAGTTGCATCTGCTTGTGCACAACATCATGGGTGCTGGGAATTGAACTCAGGTCCTCTGGACGGGCAGCAAGTGCTCTTAACCCCTGAGCCAACTCTCTAGCCCCCCACCCTAATGATGGTTGTTGACATTATAAGGTATCCCCAAACTGATGAAATATGGTACATTACCTTCAATTTTCCAAGTAATTCTTTAAGGATAAGCCTTATTATAGCGTGCTCCAGGGCTTCTGAGGACACTGTATCTCATCGTTTTACCTATTTCCTTTCTAATGAAATATAAAGTCTCCGAGAGCCTAGCACAGTGCCTGCCACATATTCCACATGCACCTAGGATTAGTTGAGCAAGGCCTAGTGATTCAGGCCTGTAGTCCCTTGGGAGACTGAGGCTAGGGGACAAGTTTAGGGCCAGCATGGGTTACAGAGGGAGTTTAAAGCTGGTGTGGGCAAGCTTAGTGAGACTCTGTCTTAAAACAAAAAATGTAAAATATAGATCAGTGATAGAGCTCCCACCTAGCATCTGTAAGGACCTTAGTTCAGTCCCCAGTGACACAGACAGACACAGACACTGAAAGGATTTCTGCAGAGTTCATGTTCTTCTATCAGAAAACCTGTCTACTTTGCATAACCCTCAACCTGGATAAGTGCACACTAAAGGCTGACCTTGAACCGTTTGTGACTTCAACTTTATTACTATAAAACACTGCTTAGCCGAAAGATGTCATTTCTTTTCACTAGCATTTTTTGAGGACTTACATAATGTGTGCAGCCAAAACTAAGTTTCCTTTTATGAATATTATCTATCACCTTGTTTTACATAATTTCACATCCAATTTTATGCTTGCTACAATTTTTCTTATGTTCTCAACCTCACTATCATGACCCAAAAGGAGGGAGACCAGCAGAGAGCTGAGGAAGTGATAAGACAGTCAAATGCAACTTTTACATAACTTTGAATGAACACTGGGTTCATCTGATTGTTCTAGTCAGACGTCGGTTGCTAAATTTCTTACAAGAAGACATAAACAATGTCTAAGTTCTCAATGACAAAATGAGGCATGAGTTCACCAGAGTTAACTGTGGGGAGCTAATGAGTTTATTCGACTTCCTTTCATAGATGAGTGGTTACTTACAGGCGCGTAGGCCTCCCCTCTTGTCTTCCTGGGACTATATCTACTCCAGCCCCTCCCTCAGGCCATGTGCAATTAAAACAGAGTTGCATACAACAGGCGGTAGAGCCGCTGGACAGTCGGGTGAGAATATCATGCCTTCTCAGTCCCTCTGTGCTGGGCAGTAAACCATAAACAAGCCCAGCTGGGATGATCTGCAAGGGAGTGCATCTGAATGCCCAAACTGGGAGTTACTTGGCTCAGAGGACAGTCACTCATGACAATGGCACATCCAGATGTCAGAAGTCAAGTCACTGGCACATAGTTATTTGAAAAGTGTTACCCTGCTTGTTGGTTTGAAGTGATTTGAAAGGGTTCTGGTTGGGTTTCATGAAAGAATATAATTCACCAATTCTTAATTCTGACAGAACAGTTCTACTTGAACATTTTGGTTATTGTTTAAGTCAGAGTCAGCAGGCTTTCAGTTTTCCATATAGTTATTCCCTTTGAAAGTGGAGCAAGGACATTTGGATTGTACTTCCTATTTTTAAAAAAAAATTGCTTTTATGTTTGTGAGTGTTCTGCTTGTATTGTGTGTGCCTGGTGCTCACGGAGGCCAGAAGAGGATGATGGATTCCATGGAACTGGAGTTAAAGACAATTGTGAGCTGCCATGTGGGTGCTGGAAACCAAACCCTGGTCCATGGTAAAGGTCCTGGTCCTGGTGCTCTTAGCCACCAAGCCACCTCACTGACTTCTGGATGCATTCCTTTAAAAACACCAGCAAAGACCTCTCCTCTCCCACGACGGCTCTAACTAGTGCCTCTCAGAAATAGCTTTCACAACGTGCGGCACAGCCCTCGCAGACACCGTAGTCTGGCACTTTAGCAACACCAGAGCTATTTCTTCAGTGAATTTTAGGAAATACTCGGTTTGAGTTCAGGGACCCTGTTTTAGGAAAGTAAGCCTGACTATAAGTAGATGTCTTCAAGAACCCCAAGAAGAAAATGAACGAAGGAGAGATTTGCTGTGCTCTTGTTTACCTCAGGGCCAAAGCTCGCAGAGGAATGGGCACGCTCTGCACAGCCATTTGTCTTCTTGTTCTGTATCTCTTTTTGCCAAATAGAGCTGAAGTTATACACATGTCACAAATCCACTGTACAGAATGGTGATCACATTTAGCATTGTTTCTCTTCATTCTTTTTTTAAAACAAGTGCAGTAATTATAAGGGTATGTGAAAAACACTACCAGATACCAGATACATATGTAATTCGTATACATTAAACATGTAGTGTTGTGTATGTGCGTGATGTATATGGGAGGGGTGCATGCCACATGCTATAAGTGTGAGGATCAGAGGACAACCTCATGGGGTCAGTTTTCTCCTTCTGCCACGTGTGTTATGAGAATCAAATTGAAATTGCCAGGCTTATGAGGCAAATGTCTTTACCTCCTGTGCCATCTTGCCAGCTCTAAATATGGAGTTATTAATCAGCACTATTAAGATTCAGCAGAATAAATTTTAAAAACATGGAGACCAGGGTCTATCCCAATTCTAATTTAATTTTATTATTGCACTTGATGGATGTGATGCACATGAGCAACATCAAGCATGTGGAGGTCAGAGGGTAATTTTGTGGAGTATGAGCTTTCCGTCCTTTAAGTGGGTTCCAGGGAGCAAAGGCAGGTCACTAGGAGGCAAGTGCTTTTACTCTCTCAGCCATCTTGCTCATCCCCATTCTAATTCCATTGAATCGTCTTTCTCTGGGTGTGGATCTTGGGGCATCATGTGTGAAAGCTCTAGAGGCAATGCTGATGTGTAAATCTTGGCTAAGAACTGCTTTTAAACCATCATCAACCAACGATGAAATTGTGAACCAGAGTCACTTCAGAATAAAGGTGGCCCATGTCCCCATTTTGTCTGAGGACTGGCTGATTGTGAACGTTTCCTGGTTTCTGACTGTGTATCTGCTGCCTATCTCTTGCCTTGTCAGTGAGAACTTCCGGGCTGAAAACCTGATCTTTGGTCCCCAGTGCCATCACAAGCATGGGTTCTGGCGATCTGCTTCAGGTTAGTTCTTTGGACTTGGCTTCCCTCATCTTTGCAGCTGTCTCCACCACACACCTCCAGGACAACCCTAGGAGGACAACCTGCCCACGGCACTGGGTCAGGGAGGAACTGCCATGGGTCTACTGGACAGTGATTTCAAATAACTGTAAAAGCTACAGTGTCACAGCAGCAGACTCCTTTGATTTCCTGCAAACATGGTTTTGTTTTTGTACTCCCCCCCCCCTCCAACAAAACTGACCTAACATAGAGTAGGAAAATTCTTTCTCTGGACTAAAGGTGTTCTGTTATCTGGGCCTGGCTATCATCAATGCTGTTCTACCTTCCTTCCATTTTTTTTTTTTTTTTTTTGGTTTTTCGAGACAGGGTTTCTCTGTGTAGCTTTGTGCCTTTCCTGGAGCTCACTTGGTAGCCCAGGCTGGCCTCGAACTCACAGAGATCCGCCTGGCTCTGCCTCCCAAGTGCTGGGATTAAAGGCGTGCGCCACCAACGCCCGGCTCCTTCCTTCCATTTTTAGTGGCCTGTTTTTTTTTTTTTTTCCCCTTCTCCCTTCTTTTCACCAGCAACTGCTGCTTCTTTAACTCGTACAAGACTCATATTATTCCACAATACACAGGAAATATGACATTCTTATGGCTCTGAGTCTGTTTTCAGAGAGCCAGGGCCCCCACACACCTGAAAGGCCTGGTTAAAAAAATAAGATTTTGTGAAAATTATGCTCTCCCATGAAAAGAAAAAAGGCATGGCTGTGAAGACAACTTGTCATCGATCCCTCATTAGGATCTAGACTCTCAAGAAGTGCTAAACACAAACCTTGGAAACTACTTCATCACCCCAGTTGAACAGGTTTCTTTTTCTTCCCGAATCATGGTAATCATTTTCTGATTTTCAATGTCTTTATATTTTCTTAGACTACCACAAACTCTGAAGTCATGGCCTTCATTTTCTCATATATTAATTCCCACCAGCCCTAGGCATAACATAGTCTGCAGCAAATACTGGCTGTTGGCTCATCGTTTTTTATAGTCTTAACCTCTAATGATCTCATGCCTCTCCTATGGTTCATTCCCACAAAACAGTACGCTACTTTATTGTTATTAATTTTTTTCCTGAAATATTAGGAAAAGCTCAAACAACAAAGGCAGATATTTTTTTAAAAAAGTGCCACAAGCATGCCACTTTAGTTGCCCAGCAGCCCAGAATCTCAGCGTAGAGAAAATCCGGAAATGCAGGGCCGGTGGGAGAGGCCCTATAAATACCTACAGTCTAACAAGGCCTCTATGTCCCAAATTCAACTTGTCTATCAGGCAGCGTCTCGCAGTTTTCCAACTACATTTGAGAACAATTCTTCGGACTTGCGGGCGCAGATCGAAGACTTCAGGTAATGTGACATGGGCAGGGAACGTTTTCTGACACAATACTGGCAGGGACTGAAAGGCGGGTTTCCGGGAAACCTATTCTCTGGGTCACCTGCGCAACGTGGTCATCCTTTCCATTTTAAAACGCGGGCGGTGGATTAGGATTTGGCAAGCCCCCCTTTTTTTTCTGAATCTATTCTAGTGCCCTAAACGAGTTGGAGTGGTAACTTGGTTGGGGAGGGCAGCCGTTTCACTCGTCCACACGTGAGTTCCCCTTCGTGTTTTTGCAGGGTTGGGTGAGGCACTCCAGGACTGCCTGCCTTTTCTGTGGGTGCTCGGATCGGCGGCAGCCGGAGCCGAAGGACTGGCGGGGGATTAGTACCAGGTCATAAACAACCTTCCCCTTCCCCTCCCCCGCCCCGCTGGGTCGTCCCTTCTAGCGCCGCGTGGGCCTGCACGGTTCCCTCTCCCTCGTCAGTTCCCTCTTCTCAGCCCTGCACTCTCAATCACGACGCCGGGCCCTCGCCCACAGGCGGAGGGCGGCTTCCACTTCCCTTCTCCCCGACCCTGTCACCGAGCACAGCCCAAGAGGCCGGCCGCCCTGACACGCGCACGCCTACAGCCGCGGCCGCCCTGCGCCCGCCAACCCGAGTCCCCGCCCCCACCCGCGGTGCTTCCGCGGCGTGTCCCCGCCCCTTTCCGGAGCCCGCCTCCCGGCTGCCGGCCTCCGGCCCGCCCCGCGCGCCGGCTCGAGCGCGCCCCCGGGGGCCCCGCCCCGCGCGCGTGCTCAATAACTGTCCTCTCCGTCGGCCGACAAGCTTCCCCCGCCCCGGTGCTGTTTGAATATGCTAATAAGGCCCTAAGGCCCAGCCAGTAGAACGGCGGGCCTGCGCGTCACGTGACGCGACTACGTGTCCAGGGGCGGGGCCTACGTGGCCCCTGCCCGAGTTAAAACCGGAGAGTGAGAGAGAAAAGCGCTTCAGTAGCGAGAGGGGCTGAGAAAGTGGTGACACCGCTGGGGTGCGGAGGGAGTCCCTGAAACTTCTCCCAACAGCCCCAGGGCCAATCTCCCCTCAGCCCACTCCCCTCTCCGCCAGATCCCTGGTCCCCACTCCCTGCACGGGGGGTGGGGTGGGGAGCTGGGCCCGTCTCCCGCGGGGACACACACAGGGGCCGGGAGTGGGGACGGGACCCCCCAGGCAGGGGGGACGGACGGACAGACGTCCGTGTGGCCGCCCCAGCGGGCAGACGGGCCAGAGGCGGGGGTGCGACCGGGAGGACCTGGGCTGGGGAGTTTCCTCTCAACTATCGGGGGAGAAACTCCCCACAAGCCGGTGTTTTCCTCCCGGGGGCCGCGTTCCCCGCCCCGCGTAGCGGCGGTTGCCGCCGCCGCCGCCGCTGCCGCCGCCGCCGCCGGTGCCTCCAACCTCTGCCATCTCTTCACCACCTCGGGCCCCGGTGTCCCCGGCCAGCACTATGCCCATCTTACTGTTCCTGATAGACACGTCTGCCTCTATGAACCAGCGCAGCCATCTGGGCACCACCTACCTGGACACGGCCAAAGGCGCGGTAGAGACCTTCATGAAGGTACCGACTGACCGAGCCCCGGCGGCGACCCCGACCCGCGGTGGCCCGCGGGGGGCAGGGCGGGGGGCGGCGGGGCCACTGCGGGCGCCGCGGGGCGCGGGGACCCCTCCCCCACCGCGCGGGCGGGCGGGCGGGCGGGCGGGCGCCGGGAGCGGGCTCCGCCGGGCCTGGCCCATGTGGGGCGACTGTGGGTGCGGGGGGTCGGCGGAGGGGCGGCCCTGCGTGTGCGGTACTTAGGGGGGGGGCGGCCGGGGACCCTTCTGCGACTGGTTAACCTGGCCTCTGTGCTTGCCTTCTCTCCCCTCCCGTCCCCACCCTGGCCCGCAGCTCCGTGCCCGGGACCCTGCCAGCCGAGGAGACAGGTATATGCTGGTCACTTTCGAAGAGCCGCCCTATGCTATCAAGGTAACAGCCCTCGCCCTCCCCCTCCCTCCCTCCCCTGCTCCCTTCCTAGCTCGCCCTCCCCGCCCCCCTCTCCATTATGCTCCCCTCCCCCACCGCCGCTCCCGCCTCCAGGTCCCTTCCCCTGCGGCCTCCCACCCCTCCCCAGCCCCGGGAGCGCCGGCGTGGTGGCGGTTTCTGGCCCGCCGCCGTCCCCTCCCGGTCCGGCTCGGCCTGGCGGCGGAGGCGCTACGATCAACATGGCCGACATTTCCCCTCCGCGGCGTGAGCGGCAGCAATGAACTGTGGGGGATATTTATTCAAGTTAGCCCGAGTGACAGCCGGGCCCAGCCTTGCCTAGCCCGGGTTTGCATTAAAAGGGAGTCAGCCAAAGCTGGCAAGGGAAGCCAGGAGGGGGGCTTCGAGACTTGGTCATCACCGAGTGGAACTAGGAAGGCCACCGATTGGTGGGACAGCTGTGGTCAACTTAAGAAGTCCTGCTGCCATCTGCCTTCCACTAGTACCTTCGCAACGCCCACCCCTTACACACAATTTGGAGGATGTTATGTTAGCACATTTCCCAGGGAAGTTATTAAAGTATTAAGATTGTTGTTACTTACCAAAGGGTGTCGGGCAAGCAGGTTCGTTCTTGACCACCTTTGGAAGAGTTTCCTTTCCTCACCAGAGACAACAGTTACCCAAGCCATATCAACCAAAAGTGAAGTTAACAAACCCGAAGTGGCATACCTGCTTGGTGGACATCACATTATAATCGGTGTCCATGTGTGTTCGTGGCTTCAAATGATAAAAAAAAAAATTCTCACATCTTTCTTTTCAGGCTGGATGGAAGGAAAATCATGCAACGTTTATGAATGAACTGAAAAACCTTCAGGCAGAAGGACTTACGACTCTTGGCCAATCCCTAAGGACAGCTTTTGATTTGTTAAATTTAAATAGATTAGTAACTGGCATAGACAACTATGGGCAGGTAGGTTGAATACTAAGATAGAAAAGAGTTGTTTTTATTTATGTGTATAAAAACACAATCCAGTCAAAAAATATGCAACGTGGAATGGAAGTATAAAACATAACAAGGTTGAAATACAGTGTGCACACAGTTCTAAACACCTAAGGTGTATGATTTTTATATCCCTCATTTCCCCCTTTAAATGTATTTGCATTCAGAATTTGGATTTAAATTCTTCGCTAGAAAGTTGACCTGAATTTGGTTTCAGTCCCTCAAAAGTTCATAAAAGACATAAAAGGGAAGATATACACCAGTCTGAAGCTCCGTTACCTGTAGGCACATAGGCAACTCTTGCAATGGATCACAGCTGTTGGTTGATGTAGCAGTTGCTTCTATATTAGTAAAGATATTAGAGGAAATGACTGTTAGATTAGGATTTATCCTAATCCACATTGTATATTCGGAAAGTAAGATTTGTCAGGAGTGCAGTAATTGGTTGACTATATTCAGATGTCTCTTGAAGCATATACTATTAGAAGTTACTGCAGTAGCAAGTCTGAAATTAATGGCAGATTCAGAATTCTTAAAGTTTAAAATTTCCAAACCCTTGGGAAAATGCTTTCTGTGAAACATGAAAGTTTGCCTGTTCCTGAAGCTCCCCCAAAGTCCCTCTCATCTGTGAGGATGAGGCAAGAGCTTTAAATCACAGCAATCACTAATTTCACTAAGGAAATGTGAGGTGATCCATTATAAATAATGCTATCCTAGAAATACAAGATACCAAAGAATATGTAGTGCTACACACAAGGAGTAATATCACACCCAAGGAATTCCGTATGCAAAGCACTATTACCATAATGCTACATTTAGGAATATATATTGTATACTTTTCCCAAGTTTCATAATGCACAGTTCTCATGAATTTTGAACATTTCAAGGCATTTCTTCCTGTGACTTCACAAGCTATATGCCTCATTTGGGGGATAACTCTGAAACATTTAACCATCTTTAGAAATGGTTGAATTTAGTGCTCAAGCATTTAAAGTATGCATTACAAACCAGACTTTCCTGAAAAGCATTTTCATCCTTTAATTAGTAAATATCTTAACACATTAAGTTTTTTTTTTTTTTTTTTTTGCTACTGCTTTGCCACTTGGTCTGTTTCTGTAAAAGTATCTTACTCCTTTGTTGTATGTAGTACTGTTTTCTATTATCGTTTAAGATTTTAATCAAACTTTGCCGAGTTAAAGACACATTTGAAACTTCCTATTAAGTTCCTTTATTTTGTTGTCAGGTTATGTGTTGTAGAGCTATCAATTTCTGATTTGTCTGTGTTACATTTCATAAGAGGGAAGGACATTTGGATACATCCACCTTCAACTACACAGTTAAAACAGCAAAAAGTCCTTTAGGAGAGTTCCAGGGCACTTGTGTACTTACTCTCTAGGAAGTTTAAAGTTGAAGGCAGGGCTTTTGTGTTTTGAGATGTTCTTACTGACTAGGGTTTATTAACTTGCAACAAGGAAGGATAATGCCTTTCAGTCATTTGAGTGAATCAGCTAGGATTCAGGAAGCAATGTTAATGGTTTTTACTTATATCCTGAATTTGCACATAATGAAACTAGCTTTAAAATAATTAAGACACTACAATTTCTCAATAAATGGAACATTTTTGAGTAAATTTTACTTGGAAGAAGACATGCTTCTGGATTTTTCATCATAAAACCATTTTTCTATATTTAAATATTCTATAATTCCTATTTATACAAAAGTTACCAGAATTTTGGATGATTGAAAATACTTAATACTAAATAATCATTTGGATATTTGGAAAAGAATTTGTAGGATCTGTAACCTTAATATTTTTGTACTTAAGTATTTCATGCTGAATAATAGGAATACTGGATATAGTCTCAGTTGAAGGAAATGAGAAAAGGTGGTTAGCTGGAAGACATGTTAGTCTTATAGAGCATCTATACATCTTAATATAGTTTTATTTTCTTAAAAATTTATTTCTTGTGTATATATATATATATATATATAAATTACTTTCCTAAATAAGGGTTAAATGTACACGTATTTATTGGTATATTTACATTAATAACCTTTTCCTGTATACATATAGACACATAGGTGATTTTATATAATCAATTGCAAGAACATTGCGTTTATTAACTTGGCATTCTTAATTAGGTAGGATACTTAGAATTGTAAGGTTAAAATAGCTGAGCAGAAAAAATTTTTAAATGATTTTCTCAAGCACCTTTAGCTATTCCACTAACAAATTGTCTGCCTATGTAGAAGATCCTTTTAAATATTTGGTAACCAGTACCATTTGCTGATATTTTTACAGTTGTAGATGAGTGTGAACCATGAGTGTGAACCTTCAGTCACCCCTTCTCTTTAAAAGCAGCATCTTATTAAATTGCTTATTGCAGATAAACTTGCAAGTTTTTGTCCACATGTTAATAGTTTCAAATTATGTTGATCCTTTGAGAATCTGAAAATGAGCTCAAGTAGATAAGATTAAGAATGTAAGACACATAGGACAGTTTTATTATATAAATTGACATGTTTTTGTATTCTTTGTTTTTTTTGTTCTTTTTCTTCAATGTTTGTAGCATTTTTTTAAAAAAAGATTTACTATGTATAAAGTGTTCTGTCTGCGTGAATGCCTTCCTGCAGGCCAGAAGAGGGCACCAGATCTCATTACAGAAGGTTGTGAGCCACCATGTGGTTGCTGGAAATTGAACTCAGGATTTCAGCAAAAGCAGCCAGTGCTCTTAACCCCTGAGCCATCTCTCCAGCCCAGCATTTTTTTTTTTTTTTAAGTTAGGTTTAGCTGCTGAATCTGACTCTGGCCTGCACATCATGATTGTTTCCATTGGTCTGACTATTTCATTCTTCAATATAGTAGCACTGATTGGATTGTTTAGAATGGTGCCTGACCTACTGTGCATTTTAAAAAGAAAAATATTTATTGCTTTGAGGATTTTAAATGAAAGTATTTACCCCATTTGACAGTGATGGCTTTGGTGTGAGATGAGTTGGATGTTCTGTTTTTTGAGCTGACCTCACTATAGCCATTACTCGCCTGGAACTCAACTGTATAGACTGGCCAGCCTTGCACTTCTGAGTGTTGGGATTACAAGCCTCCACCACCATGCTTGACCAGGCTTTTCTTCTAATGTTATTTAGTGAAATTAGTAAAAAGTTGGCTCCTATTTGAGTTTTTGATTTTTCTTTCCCCTTAGATTATCAACAAGTTCTTCGGTATTTATTAAGCTATTAATAACCTTTTCAAGTGAAAGGAGATTATTACTTGCCTGTATACTGCCTGTACTACAGTGCTGAAATGTGACCTGAAACAATAGTGAATAGTTAGTCTTTGTGTGGTGTTGGATATGAAACCCAGATCCTTGTGCCTGCTAGACAAAGGTCCTACTACAGAGGTACACCCTTTGTCGATCGCACTGTTGTGAAAATTGTAAGTCCCTTAATTAAAATAAGTTTTATTTAAAAAGATTTAATGACATTTGTGTGTGGGGGAGGTGTAGCATGCCATAGTACATGTGTGAAATTAGAGGGTAACGTGAGAGTGGTTTTATCCTCCCACCATTCTGGTCCTGTGCTCAAATTCAGGTACTTAGGTTTGGTGGCACGTGCCTTTCTTTGCTGAGTCATCTTCCCATCCATAAGTCCCTTAATTAAAAAAAAAAAAATTAAGATGTAGAAAACAAAATTTCCCATCGTCATTTTTAAGTGTGCAGTTCTATCATTTTTAAGTGTGCAGTTCTATGGTATTAGGTATATTCACATTTTTATAAAAGCAGTACCTAGAAAAATAAAACTATTAATAACTCCCAATTTCCTACATTCCCTTGAGGATGCTTTTTCTACTTCCTGCCTTTTTTTTTTAATTGTTAGACTACTGTGCATTCCTTATCACATAACATAGATGAACCCTCCATCTGTGGGCTTGCTAATCCATGGACTCTGCCAACCACAGATCAGAACTATCTGAACAAATCCTGCATCTGTACTGAACTTGTTTCTATGTCACTGTCCACTGAATACAACTCTTTACATAGCATTAAGATTGCATTAGGTAGGACTGGAGAGATGACTCAGAGGTTTAAGAGCTGGCTGCTCTTCCAGAGGTCCTGAGTTCAATTCCCAGCAACTACATGGTCGCTCACAGTCATCTATAATGAGATCTGGTGCCCTCTTCTGGCATGCAGGCAGAACACTGTATACATAATAAATAAATTTTAAAAAAAAATTGCATTAGGTATTTTAAATAACCTAGAGATGATGTAAAAAAGTACATAAGAGGTTATGTGTAGGTTATAGAGAAACACTCTTATTTTATATAGAATGCTTGAGAATCTGGATTTTGGAATCTTTTAGGGACAACCAGGAACCAATTTTTTGTGGATACTGAAGGGATGAGTGTGGGTTTTTTTGGTTTTTTGTTTTTGGTTTTTTCAAGACAGGGTTTCTCTTTGTAACAGCTCTGGTCTTCCTGGAATTCTCTTTGTAGACTCACAGAGATCCACCTGCCTCTGCCCTGCCTCCTGAGTGCTGGGATTAAAGCCATGTGCCACCACCACCTGGTTAAATTTATTTTAGTTATGTGAAGGCTTTCGCCTGTACATATATATATATATCTGTGCGCCACATGCATGCCTGGTACCTGAAGAAGTGGTGAGCCTCCATGTAGCGGCTGGGAATCAAACTAGGGTACTTGGCAAGAACAAGTTCTCTTAACCACTGAGCCAATTCTCCAGCCCATGTTTGTTATTTTATGACTAAGGATTATTTGCCTAATCCTTAAGGTTCATCCACCTTGTAGTGTGTAGAATTTTGTCAGAATTTTCTTGACTATCAGGAATAATACTGTAATTAATATATGTAGGTAAGCATCTCTTTAAGACTGCTTTCATTTCTTGAGGATGTAAATGTTGAAATAGAATAGTAAATTCTTATTTTTTTTTTTTTTTGAGGAGTTCTCCATATTCTTTTCCATAGTAATTGTACCATTTTACATTCCAGCAATAGTACACAAAAGATGCTTCCTATATCCTGCTGAACCATGCAGACTCCACAAGTTTTCCTTAGCCATCTTAATGGGTTTTAGAAGATAACCATTATTATTTTGATTTGCATTTTTTGAATTATTGTTTATATTTAGCATCTTTTTATGCATTGGTAAGCCATTTATATACAGTCTTTGGAGATGTGTATTTAAAGTCTTGTGTTAAACATGGACTTAAGACACATACATACTGGAGTTGTGTTATTTAAAGTGTTGGGAGTTGAACACACCCTAGGCAAGTACTCTGTGACTGAGCTACCTTCCCAGCCCTTTGGGGTTCTTTATATGTTTCAGTTATAAACCCTTTATCATACAATTCACACATCTTCTGTCATTCTGTAGGTTATATATTTATACTGTTGATTATGTTCTTTTGGTGCTCAGAATTTGTTTTTATGTAGTTGAGTCTATTTTTTCCTGTACTTTTTCATGTCTAAAAAGGTTTACTTGGGCCAGGCGGTGGTGGCGCACGCCTTTAATCCCAGCACTCGGGAGGCAGAGCCAGGCGGATCTCTGAGTTCAAGGCCAGCCTGGTCTACCAAGTGAGTTCCAGGAAAAGGCGCAAAGCTACACAGAGAAACCCTGTCTTGAAAAACCAAAAAAAAAAAAAAAAAAAAAAAAAAAAAAAAGTAAATAATTTGTAGTGAGGGGAGGACTTCCTCCCCATAAAAGTATTGTTTTAGAGAAGAGCAGTAGCTGGCAATGGAATGCCCAGTCTTGACTTTGTCATTGAATCACTGTATAATACTGAGCCAATGTCATTGTCACCCTGTGTCTCTGCTGCTTATTCTGAATAAGCAACTATGTACCCATACTGTTAGAGAATGAATGAGAGGCTTAAATCTGATTTATATTTAAAGTGTCTGTAGGGCTTAGTTAGGGACAAACAAACTTTAAAGACATACAGGAAAATGGGCTTGGTGGCACAAGCCAAACTTAGTCCCAACAGAGGCAAGAAGGCCAGCCTGGTCTTCACAGTGAGACACTGTCTTAAAAACAAAAAAATAAAAAGATGGACAGTGGTTTACGTCTAGTTTAGTATTTTCTCCCCTTATTTGAAATTACAGTTATAAAAATCTAGTGAGTTTTAATGTTGAGTTCTGTTATTACATGCTTTGAAATCTGTTAGCATGTTGAGATTTTTTTCCCCCTTGGATTTTGTAGTTCATCCTGGAGAAGCAGGTGTGAGAACATTATCTGCTGAAGTTGTCTTAATGGTGGTTGATTAGTATGAGCTTGTGTCTTTAGAGAGAGATACATTCAGTGGAAGCAGGAGTCAAGTATTGGGAAGACATTTTTGTTTTGCTTTTCAAGAGAAGGTTTCTCTGTGGAACAGTCCTGGCTGTCCTGGAACTCACTCTATAGACAAGGCTGACCTCGAACTCACAGCACCTGCCTCTACCTTCTGGGTGCTGGAATTAAAGGCTTGTGTCACCACCACCCAGCTTGGGAAGACATTTTTAAATCAGTGTGCTGAATAAAAGCTGTATATGAGTTTAGCTGACCGGTCAGAGATGTGACAGAAGTCATATTGTCCTTGGTTTTTTTTTTGTTTTCTACAGGTTTGATTTTTAAGGAGCTTTCAGGAGCATATATTTTCTTCCAAAAAAAAAAAAAAAAAACCAACTTGCTATAGTATCTTTTTATACTGTAAATCTGTTTTCCAAACTTTTAAAAATTACTTTTGGCATTTCAGAAGGAAATGAAGAAATTGACATTGTTTGTTTGGTGTTTTGAGACAAGGTTTCATTGTGTAGCCCTGGCTGTCTTGGAACTCATTTTGTACACCAGGCTGGCCTCAAACTCTCAGAGATCCACTTGCTTCTGCTTCCTGAGTGCTGGGATTAGAAACTTGTGCCACCACACCTGACTTTAGGTATTTTTTTTAAATGACAAAAAGCTCATTTTTCTTCCATTTTACAAAATTGATTTCCTTATATAAACTTTATTTTCGTTAGCTTAAATTACAAGCATGTTACATTGATTATAAACATGATACAGAAGAGTTTTTGGGTTTGTTTTGCTTTACTTTGTAAATTCTATTTATTATGTACTGGGGGACAAAGCAGACCTTTGGAAGTTAGGAGGAAAACTTGCAGGAGTTTTTGCCCCCCCTTCCCCCCCTTTGGAGTCAAAGTCTCAAGTATCCCACTGGCCTTGAATTCACTATGTAACTGAGAATGATCTTGAACTTACAAAAATATTTACTTACTTATTTTGTGCATATTTGCTATTGCCTGTATGTGTGTATATATATATATGCATTCATGCCTGGTATACTGGCTTTGGATCCCCTAGAACTGTGGACAGTTGTAAACTGCTGTTGTGCTGAGACCCAAACCTGGGGCCCTCTGCAAAGAGCAGAAGGTGTTCTTAACTACTGATTCTTCTTGTTAGCCCTGTTCTTGAACTCTTGATCCTGCCTGCCTGTACTTCTGAGTTCTGTGTTCTACCATGTGGGTTTATGTGGTACCAGAAGTTGAATGCAAGGTTTCAATGTGTGCTAGGAAAGCACTTTACTGAGCTACAGCCTCAGCCCTGCTTTAGTTTTTTTTTTATTATTTATCTTTTCTACTCCAACATTTTTATTGGGCTAGAACTTCAAAACACAAATCCTGAACTTGAAGGTTAGTGAATTTTTATATATACTCTTGAGCAGAGTTTCATCTGGCAACTTTTTGGTTTTTTTTTTTTGTGTGTGTGGTTTAGTGTATCTTCTTAAATTTATAGAATAAAGGCTCAGAAAAGTTGAAATGCTTACTTTAACCTTTCTTGTAACATTTTATCCAAATATTGTTTGTTACCTTATTAGCTTCAGTTCAGTTTTTCCTCTCTGGTTTGGAAAAAAGGATACAGTATAAGGGGTGATTGATAGGATTTTATGACATTTTAAGGACAAGGTTATAATAATATAAATTTTGCAATTTAGTTTGTTTTGATGTGTGTATGTATCTTTATCTGCTGAGCCATGTTTTCTAGGCCAAGGTTGTAATATATGTATGTAGTTAATAGAATTTTTGTTTCCACATTTTAACACTTTATTTTCTGATTTAGGTAGTTAACATATAGCTAATAATTTGTCAGTTAATTAGTTGATCTTTCCATTTGAGCCAGCCAGTAATAGGGCTACAATAATAACTTCCCTGGACATCTTTGTAGTTGGTTAACTGTCATGCTTTCTTTTGGTCTAAGATGGTTTTGAAAATATTTAAGCCTCATGTCTTGAGTCAGGAAAATGTGACTGGCTTGCTTATGGATTTTCTACCACACTGGTGAGTTCCTGGCAGGTCTTATAGCCTTTCATCCTGCTTTTCCACTAGGAAAATTAAATAGAAGAGCTCACCATAGATGACTATGGTGAAGGTTGAGTAATGTGCAACCCACTTTATTACTGAAATGTAATTTTTTTTTGTAAATTTCCTTCTAGATTTTAAAAACTGGAATAATGGGAGCCTAACTTTGGTTTAATCCTGCTTCTCCCCTCCAGAACATTGTGGTGATAGAGAAAACCAAAAGCCCAAGCAAACAACAACAAATCTATGTGCTGGTCTGTCCCACTTAATAGCTTATGTTTTGACAAGTCCTTTAATCCTTAACTTTCTCATTCACAAAGTGTTTCTAGTACCAGTCTTGAAAGTTCTGTAAGGATTAGAAATACTGATTGTTAATCAGTCTGCCCCCCCCCCCAAAAAAAAAAAAATCAGCCTGGCAAAATAACTACCTGGCAAGTGGTAGAAACTCGGTTAATGAGGATCATCATCCTCATTCATTATTAAGGAAAACACTTACCAGGATGAAAGCTTTGTTCTGAAACTGACCAGACCCAAAATCTCTGTGGTATACTGTGTGCTCCCACCCCACAAGCTATCCATTACTTCTGGCTGAAGTTGTAACTTTCGCTGTAGGGAACATGTTTCTTGGTTTTAATTTTGAGTCTCAATATGTTGTTCTAAAAATATATATATATTTTAAAACTTTACTTAAGTCTTTCCTAAAATCTTCATTTATCTTTTCAAAAGCAGTTTCATACCAATAGACACATGCAAACACATTTGTGAATTTTAGAATAAGAAACATCTTCAGACTTTGAGGAATCTCAGGTCAGTCTATTTCCAGGACTATATATTTTAGAATTCATATTGGTGATGGTTAGAATGGGCAAGGTTAGAAGATAACATTGTCTAAGGAGTCCAAGTGTAAAATGTTCCCTTTTTGTAGATTTGTGTGACAAAAGCTATTAATAGGATAAGCCTATGAATTACTTTTTTTAATATGAAAGGTATTTTTGACATGCTATTTAAAATTTGATTACTTATGAGATACAGTTGTATTTTGAAAGACCTCTTAATTGTCAGCTTAGTGACTTTTCATAATGAAAATGTATTCTAATCCTTATATACTTGTCTTTTCTGAAATGTGTACCTTAAAAGACTATGGAGTCTTTTCCATCAGTTTGATTTGCCCAAATACATTATGGGGCTTGTGGTAAAGGTCCTGACAAGGATTTAGAAGGATTATATTTTCTACAACACTTTATTACTAGTTTTAAGTATGTGAGCAAAGGTAATTGTAATATTACCTGTTAGGTGTTACCATTTATGGTTAATGAATGACAGAACTGATATTGGTTTGTTAAAATGCTTTTTTCATCTTAAAGCTTTTGAGTCTTGTTAGATATTAGAAAACATAAACAAGATTAAAAACTTCAAATACAATTATTTCAAAGTTAAAAACAATTATTTTAAATAAGAAAGTTAACTTGATTGCGTACTCAAAGTGCTGAGGAAAGTTAGGCCGTAAGACAGTGGGCAATTACCAAGGCTATGTTCATGAGATGGCAAGGTTTAGTGCTTTTAGATTGCCAAGATTTAGCAAAACAGTAATTTTCATGGTCTTTGGTAATGCCTAAATTGTAATAGTTCATGGTCATTTATGTACTTTTACAATTGTAAAAGTTTGAATTTTTGACCAGTAAGTTAGAAAAAGAAGGTATCAATATGCAGAAAAATGGCACTAAATGAAATAGTAAAAGGTCTTTATTTAAAATACTTCTACTTATTCTAACTTTTATTGTTAATCCAGAATGGATAATGATAATGTCTGATCTCAAACAAGGTTATATAGAATGCAGATCCTAATGTAAAAAGGTATTATATTGTGTTCATAGAGTTTCTGGTTTAATGAAATGTTTTTGGTAAGTTTTTAAATTTGTTACAGTCTGTATTTTCATCCATATGTGACATCTGCTTTTTATGACCCATATTAACATGCTAAAGCCATTGTCTGTGTGTGCAGCTCAGAAGGCTTATGGACATTTTGGGAGTACTGTGGAGGTAGAGCTTCATACTACTTGCCTGGCATATATAAACTCCTGAATTTGATCTCTAGCACTACAGAACAGATAATAAAGCCATTTTTGAAAGATAGGTCTGGATAGAAAACTAAGTTAAAATCCATTAAAAAAAAAACTCTTTAAAAAGTCTTGAAACTAACGTTGTCTTACCCAGTTAGGATTTACTTTCATCCATAGCATATGGGACATAATACCCTAGTTTTGAAATTTTTTTCCCTTCAAAAATGTAAAGCTTTGTCACTAAATTTTGTGATCTGTTAACATATATCAACTAGGTTTTCACTATAGGGAAAGCCTTTGCAGAATTTCATGATTTTGTTTTAAAATTTTTAATTTAAAGAAGTAAAAGTGTGTGTGTGTGTGTGTGTGTGTGTGTGTGTGTGTGTGTACACACACACACACACACACACATATATTTGAGACAGGGTTTCTCCGTATAGTTTTGGTGCCTGTCCTGGATTTCGCTCTGTAGACCAGGCTGGCCTCAAACTCACTCCCGAATGCTGGGATTAAAGGCGTGCACCACCACTGCCTGGCAAAATCTTTTTTTATTATTTACATTTTATATATGAGTGCTCTGCATATATACTTGCATGCCAGAAGAGGAGTCAGATCCTATTATAGATGGTTGTGAGCCACCATGTGGGTGCTGAGAATTGAACCTCAGGACCCCTGGAAGAGCAGTCAGAGCTCTTGACCACTGACCCATCTCTCCAGCCCGTTATATTATGTGCATTGGTGTTTGGGTGGGTATGTGTCTGTCTATGCATCACAGATATACCTGGTACCCTTGGTGGCCAGAAGAATGTGTTGGGTTTCCTGAATGAGTTAATGAATGATCAGTAGTTGACATATAATACTGGGCATTAAACCAAGGTCCTCTGGAAGACCAGCCAGTACTCTTAACTGCTAAGCCTTCTCTCCAGTACTCCTATACTTTTGTTTTTAAAGACAGCATTGTAAGTTCATTCTTTTGAGAGCCTGTTTGTGATGTACAGAGAGAAGTAACTAGAGTCATCCTACTTAATCAGACATTTATGGTCTGCTTGGTGTAGAGCATTTAAAAATCAGTTTGACTTTTGAGTTCAAGAAATGATTTAGGGGGCTAGAGAGATGGCTCAATGATTAAGAACACTATCTGCTTTCAGAGGACGTGGGACAATTCCCAGCACTTACATGGCAACTCACAGCCATCTATCTGTAACTTGAATCCCAGTAGATCTGTCACCCTCAGATAGCAGACACACATTTGGTATAGATATGTACATGCAGGCAAAACACTCATACATATAAAGTAAAATAAATAAATAAAGTGATTTAGCCAGATTTGTGCCAAGGTAGTGTCTGTAGATTCTGTGGGAGTCAGCAACCTAAGGAGATTATTACACTTGAGGATAGGATAGACAGATCTGAGTGAGTTGTTGAGGCAAATTGAGTTTTAAAAACTTTGTGTGTGTGTATTTATTTTTTTGAGACAGGGTTTCAAACTTAGACTTATCATTTGTACCTCACATTAGGATATGCATTCAATATAACCTTGTTTGAGATCAGACATTATCCATTCTGGATTAATAATAAAAGTTAGAATAAGTAGAAGTATTTTAAATAAAGACCTTTTACTATTTCATTTAGTGCCATTTTTCTGCATATTGATACCTTTTTCTAACTTGTTCTGTCTTTAAAAATGTATTTACATTTTTGCATTTATTTTACTTCCTTGTCATCTTTCAAACATTTTGCTGCATTAATTTTCCCACATTAATATTGCCTAATCCCTGTAATATATAGGTTTTTTTTTTTTTTTTTTTTTTTTTTTTTTTGGTTTTTCAAGACAGGGTTTCTCTGTGTAGCTTTGCGCCTTTTTCCTGGAACTCACTTGGTAGTCCAGGCTGGCCTTGAACTCACAGAGATTCGCCTGGCTCTGCCTCCCAAGTGCTGGGACTAAAGGCGTGCGCCACCACCGCCCGGCTATATAGGTTTTTTATTCATATTATTAATGTTCTTCAGTAAAATTATTCTTGCATCTTCATTTCTCTTTCTATGGTAGTATAAATTCTGTTTGCCTGCTGCTACTATTTAGGAGTTACCAGAATGAACTTGCTAATCTTTTTCAAACTTTAGAATCAAGTTTAAATGTAAAACCCAAATTCTGTTTTAATTATTAAATTAGACTTATCATTTGTTCCTTAAATATTGTCTTTTCAGAAAGTCAAGCATTAGTAGTTTTTTAGTTTTTATGGTGAAGTTTTTATCTCTTTATTATTTGATTTAAATGAAATTCCAGAATAGAGTTACCTAGTCATTCTGTTAAAATAAATTTGTTAAGTCTCCCTAACTTTATTTTCTCCAGTACTACAGATTGAGTTTATACTTTTGCTCAAGTCTTTTTATTCTATATTTTTAATGCTGTTAAATTTACCACATAAGAAATTATAGGGCTGAAAAAAGGGGTCATATTGGCATACAGTTCTATATATAGTAGAATTAACTTGAAAATAAAATGTTTCTTTAGTGTATAATTTTAACATTTTTTTTTATAGAGACCTCGATTATGTACAGATGCACTAGGTTTTTGCATACTACCTTTTTCTGTTTGTTTTTGAAGCAGGGTCATAATAAGTGTAGCTTCGTTGGCATTGAAATGGCCATGTAGCTCAGAATGGCCTTTTAATTCCCTGTCCTCCTGCCTCTCCAACTAAGTGCTGGAATTATAGCTGTTAATCCCTATGCCAAGCATACACTTGGAGATTTTTAATGTTTTATTTTGGAATTTTAAGCATATTTTAACTTCCATGAATATTTGGGATTTGGTAGTAAATGTACAGTTGTAGTCTTTTTTTAAAAAAATCTAATCATTATTTTAAAAGTGATAAAATTTTAAGATGTATTAAAAATAGAAATAAGCAACTTTAGCTAATGAGTTTCTAATGAATCCTTTGTGTATAGTCAGGCATACTATTTTAACAGCATAGTTCAAGATGAGGGTTTTAGAGGCTGGAGAGAAGGCTCAGTGATTAAGAGCACTGCTGGCCATTACAGAGAACACAGATTTGGTTCCTAGCATCCACATGGAATGTCACAACCACCTGTAACTCTAATTTCAGGGGAGCCAGTCCTTTCTTGTGACTTCCTCAGGTACCAGACACATGTGCACATATATACATGTAGGCATAACACTCATATACATAACAAATCTTAAGAAAAAAATGACTACTTTAGAATTTGATTAAAAAAAAAAAAAAACTGTGCTGCATCATTTGAGGTCTTAATAAATGTACTGTTTCCAGATTCTAAAACATAAAACCTAAAATTCCAGTTTTGGAATATTGACTCTGGAGGTAAGCCTATTAATTTTATTGAAGTCTTTATTGACTGCAATAATTATATTTTGTTTGGAATCTCTAACTCACCAATTGTATATCCATTTATATAACTTAATGAACAGCCCTACCCTTAGGAAGGAGTAGCAGTATTTCATGTTTAGGAACCTTGCTGATGTGCTCTAAAGATATAACGGTTCTACTTTTCAACATTCCTTTGCTTACAGCTGTTTATTTGAAATGGAAGTTTTAGATTGAAGAAAATCATGAGCTAGTTTTGGAAATTAAAAAATCTTCCTGCTCTTGGTGGTAGCTTTGGCCTAGGGATATACATTTTAATATCTCATTTGTTTATTTCTGAGCATTTCTTCCTGTCATATAGCAAAACACTGAGGTTGGATAATAGATAGGTGTTAAGTGAAGATGTTGTAGTAGGAGAGGCAGAGAGCTGACTAACTCTTGGTTCACATTTTTTCTTCAATAGAAGCCTCCACTGTAGCCAAATAGTAGTAGCCAGGCTTTGCACATGTGTGGAATGTGGTGGCATAGGAAGAAAGTTTGGGTCCACTAGGCCAGTAACAGATGTAGCCACAACCATTTGGACTGAGTGCTTAGGGCTAGTTATCTTTTGCTTCAGCTTAATTATAACTGGTTTATGGGCCCAGTACAAATCTATGTTCCTCTTCCATTGCTTTTTTTTAAGGTTTTGAATAAAATGAACAAACTTCTGTCCCTGAGATTTGTTTTTGTATTTTAAAGAAATTGACTTACAATTTTAAAACTAATTTCAAAATAATTTATTTTAACATTTCACAAGCTTATCAATATTGCAAAAATACTGTTGGTTCTAAGTGGGCTCTCTGCATTAATTCTTTTAACTTTTTGAAATTTTATGCTTTCATTGACATGTTTAACACCACGATCAGTTGTTTATTGAACTGTTAGTTTTTGTGAAGTGGGAGTTTTTACTTCATATTATCTTGGTCAGTATAAAAATCAGATTTTCTTTTCCATTTCTTTGGTTTAAATTCTAATTCCCACTGTGTACTGTGGCCTAGCCTTAAAGTAGGTGTATGTAGCCTACTGTCCTCAAAATACAGTTTACCTCAGCCTTCAAGTACTGGGATTACATTTTTGTGCCACCATGCCTGCTTAAAATCAGATAGATGTTTAAAGCAGAACTTTTTTTTTTTTTTTTTTTTTTTTTTTTTTTTTTTGATTTTCCGAGACAGGGTTTCTCTGTGTAGCTTTGCGCCTTTCCTGGAGCTCACTTGGTAGCCCAGGCTGGCCTCGAACTCACAGAGATCCGCCTGGCTCTGCCTCCCGAGTGCTGGGATTAAAGGCGTGCGCCACCACCGCCCGGCTTAAAGCAGAACTTTTATAACTTGTCATGTTTTCTAATGATTGTTTGTACTCTGCTAAGAACTTGTCAACAGGCACAGTGAACTCTCAGTCCCTCTGCTGACTGATGTCCTAGCACAGCTGTGTGTGTGTGACATAATGATGGGAAAAGGTCAGTACAAAAAGGGAGATGGGGAAGTCAGTCAAAGCCAAGTGCGTGTGAAAGTGCCCCAAGGAAACCTATTTTGCATGCTACAAAAGCAACATAAACTTTGTGACCAAGGTGAACTCCAAGAAAAACTCTTAGGCATTGTCTCCAAATTAAGTGACTCTACATACATTGTGTTAAGAATAAAAATGTATTGGGGTGGAGAGATGGCTGAAGAGGTTAAGACTAGCTGCTCTTCCAGAGGTTCTGAGTTCAGTTCCCAGCAACTACATGGCAGCTCAGTCATCTATAAGAGATCTGATGCCCTCTTCTGGCATGCAGGCATGCATGCAGACAGAACACTATTTGCATAATAAATAAATATTTTTTAAAAAAAGAATAAAAATATATAATAGTCTCTTAAATATAAGATCAGTGAAGCAAACATTATAGGCTTGGCTATAGCTAAAAACACATTGAATTTAAATATTTTTTTTAAAGATTTATTTATTATGTATACAACATTCTGCCTCCATGTAACCTTGCAAGCCAGAAGAGGGTACCAGATCTCATTATAGATGGCTGTGAATCACCATATGGGTGCTGGGAATTGAACTCAGGACCTCTGGAAGAGCAGTCAGTTCTCTTAACCTCTGAGCCATCTCTCCAGCCCGAATTTAATTTTTTTTTTTTTTTTTTTTTTTGGTTTTTTGAGACAGGGTTTTTCTATGTAGCTTTGCGCCTTTCCTGGAACTCACTTGGTAGCCCAGGTTGGCCTCGAACTCACAGAGATCCGCCTGCCTCTGCTTCCCAAGTGCTAGGATTAAAGGTGTGCGCCACCACCGCCTGGCTGAATTTAAATATTTTTAATGTAGGCTTTTGAATGCTAAATTAAATTGCTTTTTGTTTTAAAACATGAAAAGTAACTTATACTGGTAGATAACTAAAACTTCTTATTCGATGCATAAGTAGTAATACTGATAAGAGAAAGTGTCAGTTTATTACGCAAGTGCTGTGAAAAGCAGGGGAAGAACAGTGTAGAACTGTACATGAAAAAAACTATTGTAGCAGCATGTCCTGCTACTGTTAGTGATTTGAAACTCACTAATTTCTAATGTAAGAGGGCTTTTTACCCTGAAGAATAAAAATAATTCATTACATATTACCTTTAGTCATTTTAGATTTTTTTTCTTTTTTTTCTTTTTTTGGTTTTTCGAGACAGGGTTTCTCTGTGTAGCTTTGTGCCTTTTCCTGGAACTCACTTGGTAGCCCAGGCTGGCCTCGAACTCACAGAGATCCGCCTGGCTCTGTCTCCCGAGTGCTGGGATTAAAGGCGTGCGCCACCACCGCCCGGCGAGGATTTTTTTTATTTTTATTTTTGGTTTTTCAAGACAGGGTTTCTCTGTAGTTTTGGTGCCTGTCCTGGATCTTACTCTGTAGACCAGGCTGGCCTTGAACTCACAGAGATCTGCGTGGCTCTGACTCACAAGTGCTGGGATTAGAGGCATGTGTCACCGACACCTGGCACCTTTAGTCATTATTTACTTCTATAATTACTTTGTGTGTGATTTTTGCTTAACTCATAGAAGAAAGGATCTTAGTTATTATAGAGGGGAATAGTTGGCACCAAGAAGATGATTATATTTTTTCTTTGATACTTATGTGATTTTTCCAAAATTGAAAGACATTAATATTTTACCATCTATTCATGAGTATGTGTCTGTGGGTACACTCTGGAAGTTGGAGTTTTTACAAGTAATCATTCCTGTATGTTGTCATTTGTTTTATGCTGGAAGAAGGTATATTGATTTATATGCAGAAAAAAACTGGTGTGAAATCACGGAACAGGCAGCTATCCTGTTTTAGTTAATTTTGCTGCTGATAGAATACATTTAAAAGAACAGTGGTGGGCCATGTAGCTCAGTGATAGATGCTTGTCTAATGTGTGCGATTCTGATATATTCCATTGTCAGCTGCAAAAGCCATGGAGAATAGCAGTTTGATCATAGCAGCAGATACTGTTAGTTGATACAGCACAAACTATGTTGTTGTAGAATTGTATCTAGAGAATTTATGTGCTACTAGTACAACATTTATTTTCTATTCATCCATCCATCCATCCATCCATCCTTCCATTTATTTTCCTTGGTTTTTTGAGGCAGAGTTTCCCTGTGTAGCCCTTGCTGTCCTGAAACTGATCAGGCTGGCCTCGAACTCACAGAGATCTGCCTGCTTCTGCCTCCCGAGTGCTGGCACTAAAGGCATGTGCCACCACCGCCTGGCTTCATTTTATTTATTGTGTGTTTTTGGTGTGTGGAGGTTGCAAGACAACTAGTGGGGGTGGGTCATTTTTTGGCTTTCTTCTCCCACTGGGGATCTAATTCAGGTCATCAGGGTGCCTACCTGCTGAGCGCCTTTGCCAGTCCTTGTGTAACTTCTTGCTACCATGGAATAATCATGATTTAGAATTTCAAGTTCTGCTTAACATTGCTGCTTACTAATCCTACTAGTACGTCTTGTGTTACACCATTTCTTCCTGAAAATTTGATCTCTCCAAGACTTTTCGATCATGAAGTACTCTGTTACTGCCAAGATCTGTGGTAGTGGCTTTTGAGAGTGTTATGTGTAGTATAAGACTAATACAATTTTAGCTAACAGCTTTGTTACAGAAAAACCAATGTGCATCCTCTTCTGAACGGTAAATCATCTGTAGATTATAATGCCTAATTTCTTGTAAATTCTGTTATTGTAGTTGCTATGCTTAGGGAATAATCAGAAAAATAAGATAACATTTGCAGTATCGACAGTTTTTCTTTTCTGAACATTTTTAAGATTTATAGTAGTTGAATCCATAGATGTAGAACCTAAGGAAAAAGGTCAACTGTATTATTTTTGGGGTGAGCTTCATCATATACAAGGGTCCTAATTCAATAGCATTTTGCTACTTAATTAAAATTTTGACCAATTCTCTGGCATCAAAACCTAATTTTCATTGTGCTTATGTAAGAATAAGAATGAAACTAAAAAGGTGGGCAGTGGTGCACACCTTTAATCCCAGCACTAGGGAGGCAGAGCCAAGCGGAACTCTGTGAGTTTGAGGCCAGCCTGGTCTACAGAGCGAGATCCAGGACAGGCACCAAATATTATTTTTAAAGATTTATGTATTTTATATGTATGAATGTTTTGCTTGCATTTAAGTGTGTGCACCATGTGCATGCCTTGTTTTCAGAGAGCCCAGAAGAAGGCATCAGATCTTCTGAAACTAGAATTACAGATTGTGAGCCACCATGCAGGTGCTGGGAACTGAACCCAGGTCCTATGCAAGAGCAGCAAGTACTTTTAACATCTGGGCTATTTCTCTTGTTTCCAACTAGATGGTATTTTTTAATCATGATAAAAACCCAGCATAAAGTTTAGTATCTTAATTATTAAAATGTTTTTTAAAAAATTGTGTTGACTCTGGGTGTGTACACACACACTTGTGCTTACACACACATGCCATGACATGCCCTATGGAGATCAGGAACAACTTTCTGGAAATCTTTCTACCATGTGGATCCTGGAAATTGAACTCAGTTTGTCAGGCTTGGCTTTTACTTGCTGAGCCATCTCCTCGGGGCTCATAATTTATTTTTAATCTACAGTAAGCAGTGTTAAGTATGTTTTCATTGTTGTGAAAATGATATATATCATTGTTATTTATTCTTTGTTGAGACACCTTGTTGTGTTGTTCAGGCTACCCCCTAATACATTGTATGGGCTCAAGCCTACTACCTCAAGGGTCCCACAGGTAGGCAACTGCTTGACTTTAAATGTGCTCCATGAAACCACTGGAAACCTCAGGTTTATTTGAAGGAACATTTACCTTAATATAAAACTTGAAAAATCTTATTTTTAGAATTTTAGAGTGGAAGGTTTGGCTCCTGACAGCCTTAGTGATAAGGAAGACTTCATGGGAGAACAGAGATTTCGACTGGGTCTTTGGAATGAGTAGGAATAGGAGAGGTTTTCAATAAGGAATATAACAAGCATTTACTTGAGAGAGACAAAACTCAGGTGGGAGTGGACATTGCCAATATCTGGCTTTGTGGGAAAACTTCCACATTTTAGAATTTAGGATTGACTTTTAGTGGGACTGTACTAGAAGCCATAGAATGTAATGGTTCCAAAATGTGTTCTCTCTAACATGAAAAGGGAGGTTAGCAATTATGTTTTCTTTCTATAAGGGTTCTGAGACATTTCAATGCTGTTGCGCATTTAGAATTAATATCTCTTTGTGTTTCTCTTGTCTCTCTCAATCTTTCTGCTGTCTCTGTCTCTCTGGGTGTGGATGTGGAGATCAGAGGCCAGTGTCATTCCCAGTTGCTTCACTGTATTTCTTTGAGACAGAGTCTCTCAGTAAATCTAGAGTTCATCTTTGTGACTAGATAGCCAGCAAGCCCAAGAGAGCTTCTTGTTTTTGTCTCCTCAGTGTTGGAATTACAGGTGTGAACACGACTGACTAGCTTGTTAATTGTGTGTACTGGGAATCTGCAAGTTATATCCAAAGGTTTTCTTTCAGTCGATACAAGATTTCACTTTTGGGAACTATTTTTATTCCTTTGATATCAATTTGAGAAGTATATGTGCTACTTACAAGTTGGCATGACTTATCAAAATACTTAATCTAGCAGATCTCCTTTATGGTGATTAGATTATAATCATACAATTTCTGTAACTGTAAGTTCATTCAGCAGATAGTATGTGCGTTACTCTGGTAAGAATTAAGAGTAGTAAATATGAAGGAAAGGGAATAAACTGCAGATGGTTTGTGCATATAACCGTGTACCTTACTTTGTAGGTGTGGGCTGTAGACCTTAGTATCTCCCAGTCTGTGGTCTTGTTAAAGCACTGAATGACTACAGTTTACCAAGATGTCCAAGTGATTCCTATAATCATTAAACTTTGTCATATATTGATATACATCAAATTCAATAAAACTTCACTCCATTTTTGCTGCTGATGATAGCAGAGAATTTAATCTATTTGAATTTCCCTCCTTTTTCTTTTTTGAGATGGGGGGTCTTAACATGTTGCTCAGTTTAGCCTTGAATTCTGCTTCAGTCTCTTGAGTTGTAGAGACTGTAAGCATATGCATCATGCTCATCTGCAGCTTCAAACAAATTTGACATACTTGAAATTTCTATCTTTTGTCTTACTATTATTCATTGTATGTGTGGTGTGTGTACATGTGTAGAGGCCATTGATTAATGTTAGAGGTGTTCCCTATTTTGAGACAGGGTCTCATTGAACCTGGAACTCATTGATTTCAGCTAGGTTGGCTGCTCAGTGAGCTTCAGAGACTTGTTTGTTTTTGGTTTCTCCTGCCGTGACTGGGTTTACAAACGTGCACCATTGGGCCTGGGTTTATCCATGGGCATGGGATTCAAATGCAGGTCCTCACGTTTGTGTGATTGTACTGACTGAACCATCTCCCCAGCCCCTGCCTTTTTTTCTTTTTTTTAAACAAGGTAATATGGAGGGTTGGAGAGATGGTTTAGTATAGTAGTAAAGGCACTTTTCACCAAGTCTGATTACCTGACACATGATGGAAGGAGAGAATGGACTCCTAAAGTTGTCCTCTGACTTAGCACATATATGCTGTGGCATGTGTCTCCTTCGCCACCAAATTAACAACAACAAAAAGCTAAGGTAATACAAGAAATTAAAGGGTTAATAGTGGATTTGCTTAGTTGGCAACTGGGAACCATTTGTATAAAAAGGCAAGGTTGTGTTTTCTTTCCCAGAATTTATTCCCTTGAACTGATCAGCATAACCTAGTGCTAGGTCAGGATTTGAATGGAAGATGGCTGAAGTAGTTTGACCTTACAAAAAACATTTGATAGCAGCATGTCATTTTGTTCTTGACCCTCATTGTCCAAGCATTTACTTTTAAGTACTCGTTAATTTTTAACTCTTTGTCTTAGACTCCTGCTAGTTTTTCTAATCTGAGGGTAACCCTAATATTGTAAAATTAGTTTTTGTAGTCCTATCCATGTTCCTTGTCACTTGCTTAGACATTGTGATTACAGGCAATTTTGATAATGGTTATCTACCGTCCTACTTTCTTCTTCAAGAATAAACTTCTTCTTAAAATATTGTCCTTTCCCCCGACCCGTAAGGAGGAGGACAGGTGAAGCAGGACAGTGACTGCTGCTTTCTGCGCAGCCCTGGAAGTCACTTTCTTCCTGAGTCAGTTCCATGGTGCTAGATTTGAGTTGTGTGCCATTGCACTTAGCTTTTAGACTGCTGTTTTTTATTTTGAGATGGTCCTGCCTTGTTATACAGCCTGGTCCCAAATTCATGATCCTCCTTGAACTTCCCATGTGCTGGGAACACAAGGTGTGTACCACCATTTTCCTCTAGTACTGGCTTGCAGTTTGTACCATACTCAGTCTTAGCCAAAGATCACTAGGAAGTGATCTTTGGGTTTTTAAGACAGGGTTTCTTCTATAACAGCCCTGGCTGTCCCAAGAGCTTGCTTTGTAAACCAACCTGGCCTCGAACTCTCAGCCACCTGCCTCTGCCTCCCAGGTGCTGGAATTAAAGGCAGTACCTGGCTAAGATAGCTCCTGAAAAATCAAATTACCAAAATTCAACTGTTAGGGCACCATTTAAGAAATTAAATACTGGGGCTGGAGAAACGGCTCGGTGGTTAAGAACATTTGCTGCTCTTCCAGATGGCTAGGGTTCAGTTCCCAGCACCCACTTTGGGTGGCTCACAATTGTCCATAACTTCAGTTCCAGGGCATCTGAATTGTCTTTTGTCTTCCTTTGACCTCTGTGGCACCAACCACATACATAGTACATATGCATGCATACAGGTGAAACACTCACACACTTAGTATAAAATCCTTTTTTTTTTCTTTTTGAGATGGTTTCTGTGTATAGCCTTGACTGTCCTGGAACTTGCTCTGTAGACTGTAGGCTGATCTCAAACTGATCCTCCTGAGTACTGGGATTAAAGGCATGCACCACCATCACCTGGCATAAAATCTTGAATTGGAAAAAAAAAAGAAATACTTTATAAGTACATAATGTACTTATATATACATAAATATAAATGTACACTGTATAAGTCAAAACACAAGAACATATAAAGAAACGAGAAATCCATCTTTATATCTAATTAGTGCTAACCACTATTAGTGGTTACATATATATTAGTATCCTAAAAAGTTTGGTTTTTCGAGACAGGGTTTCTCTGTTTAGCTTTGCACCTTTCCTGGAAGTCACTTGGTAGCCCAGGCTGGCCTTGAACTCAGAGATCCGCCTGGCTCTGCCTCCCGAGTGCTGGGATTAAAGGCGTGCGCCACCACCACCCGGTAAAAGTTTGTTTTAAATGTGCAAACAGGTATATGTTCTGTAAATTTTATTAGTAGGAGAGATGGGGTTTAGTGAGATGCCTTAATGGGTAAGAGAGAACAGACTAAGTTGTCCTTCAGTCTCCACACATGCCTTACGGCATTCTAATACACACTCAAAGTAAATTAAATGCAATAAAAATGTTTTAAAAATGAAAAGAGATGGTATACATTGAGGGGAATTGGGGACATTCTAAGAATTGGCTTTATAACTAAAAAAAGTTAAGTGAGAATTTAAGCCTTAATACCTGTTTGTGTTTTGACTTCAGGGAAGAAACCCTTTTTTCTTGGAGCCAGCAATAATTATTACAATCACTGATGGGAGCAAGTTGACTACTACCAGTGGTGTCCAGGATGAGGTAAGTCATGTGTGTGTCACATGGGTCATACAGATGCAAGAAAACCTCTCTGTGTATGTGCATGATAGGGGATTGAAGACGTTGTAGTAGATTTTCTCTTTAGTTACCTTGTGCAATTTATAATAACCCACCTCTTGGGACCATCTGTCCTTGTTCATAGCAGTTGTCTTTATATTTTCTTGACTAGGAATCCTTTCTTTGCTAAGTTTGTGAGCATACCTCCTGCTCCAGTGTCAGTCTATATAGTAATAAAATTATTATTTTCGGGTTAAACAAAAAACAACCTAGAAATAAAGTTTTAATAATTTTACTTATTTTAGTTGATTATTATGATAGCTTTTAATCACTGACAGAAGGTCTGAATTAATAAGCTTATAGCAGGAAAGGTTTCCATCCACAGTCAGTAGACTGAGAGTTTGGGCCCTTGGGTGAGGCAGCATTGGTAGGACAGTGTGAAGGAGTGAGCTGCTCACTTCATGTGGCCAAGTAGCAAAGAGAGGTAGAGTCTGCGATCAGGTAACACTTTGAAATTTGAAGACTATCTACCATTGACCCAACTTCCTCCAACCAGGCTTCATCTCTCAGAGTTGCCACCATCACCCAATAGCATCCTGAACATGGGACCGAGACTTAATACATAGGCCTTTCCTAGACATTTCCTCTCCAGTCATGTCATCTGGGTGGTTTTTGTTTGACTAGAGTCCAGGCTGGAGTACACAGTGCCGAGAGTAGCTTGAAACTAGAAAAGGCAGGATTCTCCCGCATTGATGTTTCCTCTGAGTCGGGTAGTATGAATAATTGAGAGCTAATGTTATTTGCTGTCTGTCAGTGAATTGTGTGTGCTGTGGTAGGATAAGTTCATTAGATTAAAGGAAGCAGACTTGAGAGTGTTTTTATTATATTTGAACTGTTGGTAAATGTGTTATTCATTTTCTTCTGGACATTCTGATGTACAGGTGATCTTTTAAAGACTCGTTACTGTTTGCATTAGCTCTTAGTTTCTGTGGTATTTATTAGAGTTTGAAATGGGAAAGGTATGGACTTTAAAGAATTAGATTTAGATTTGCAATTAGAATTAAAATGTAATTAAAGATTTGGAATTTATTTCCATTTGTGTGACACTGTGGAATATAAATTACATGAGGTCAGAGTGTGTGGGTTTCTTTCTTAATTCAAGTACTTGTAGTAGTGAACTTTGTACCAGTAATCTAATTTCCCTAAATCTCTCCTTTATTGATGAAATGACAATAATGCTTGCTTTCCTTCGTAGTGTTGAAATCTAAAATGAAAAAGATGTATGTGAAAGTGGTGGGCTATAAAGAAAAAGTGTATTGTATCATTCCATCATGAGGCAATAGAAACAGTGCAGAACTTAGATTACCTAATTTGAATTAGGAGAGAAATGCTAAAATTACATTGTTTCAGTAGTTAATGTTAAAGAGATTTTAGGATATAATCATTGAGATAGCACAGAAAAAATAGATTGTAAACTATATTTAGCTATTTTATTGCCTGCTTGAAAGTGGAACTGAATGGGTTATTGGACTTTCTTAGATTTAGTTGACAATGTATAGCCATTTATGGTCCTGCCACTCTTAGTAGACAAACACTGATTGTATCTGTAATCACAAACAATAGAAGTGTCACTTAGCTTGAACTTAGAAACTCTCAAAATTGATTTTTCTCTCTTATCCATAATAATTTTAGTGTTTGTGTTCATTTTGTAGAAATTCTAAGTCTTTTTTTGTTTGTTTTTGTTTTGAGACAGGGTTTCTCTGTGTAGCCCTGGCTATCCTGTAGACCAGGTTGGCCTTGAACTCACAGAGATCTGTCTGTCTCTGCCTCCTAAATGCTGGGATTAAAGGCATGTGCCACCACACCTGGCTCAAAATTCCAAGTCTTTTTGTGGTCATTTTTTTACCTTAATGATTTTGATTAAGCAGTTTTTTCTGTTTCTGTTGTAAAATATGCCTATCTGTAAGGCTATCTATTCATGGCACTCTTTCTCTTGCCTTTCTAGAAATGCCTTTGGTGATGTAGTTTGTTCCTGTATATCTGGATCTGTTTTATTTATAAAATTCTATTTATGAGACTTCTTTAGCTTTAAGATACCTTGAAATGTACATGGGAATTGGAATTGTTGAACTTTCATTCTGATTCCTTCCTTGGGAAGGATATTACTGTGTCTTTATAATATTCTAATATTAACTTGCAAATAAGATTGAGAAGATTTTCTTGTGGGCAGAGATCTTAACCTTTCTGTTCTCCTTACTGTTGATGTAACCAACCGTCTTATTAAATAAGAAACACAGAAACAATGTAAAAGAGAAAGCTGAGAGGTCAGAGCTCAGAGCTAAAATCTCACCCTTCCTCCTGCTGTCCCAGCTTCGCGAAAAAGAGCTACTTCCTGTCTGTTCTTTTTTTTATAGTATGTAGTTCTGCCTTCTCATTGGTTGTAAACCCAAACACATGACTGCCTTGTCACTGTCTGAATGTACAGCCCCCTAGGTCTTAAAGGCATATGTCTCCAATGCTGGCTATATCCCTGAACACACAGATATCTATGGGATTAAAAGCGTGTGCCACCACCGCCACACTCTTGCTATGGCTCTAATAGCTCTGACCCCCGGACAACTTTATTTATTAACATACAATCAAAATAATATTTCAGTACAATTAGATTACCACCACACCTTACCTTGTGTAATATTTAGTATAATACTAAGAATAGAGTTTATATTAAAATATTACAGATGTTGATGTGTTGAATCTAATAGGAAGTTAAAAATTGATTCCTGTTGCTGCTCCTTACCTGAAGCAGAAAGGTCATTTATTTTTAAGGCAAGCATTTTGGATTATGAAGTTTATTCATGTTTGAGAAAGCCCCTGCATGTTTCTCTCCTCTTCTACCTCTCTCTTCCACCCAGTGCTGTTGATCAAACCTGGGGCCTAGTGCATGCAAGGCAATTGCTCTAGCATTGAACAATATCCCAACTCATTGTTTCTCTCCACTCTGTGAATATGTATACGTGCATTTATATGCTTGCTCCATGCATGATCTATATTGTTATTTTTACTAGGGAATGTCAATTTTGTGTTTACATCTCTTCAAGTCTCTTTACCTTTGCTTTTGGCAAAACTGGATTCTCTTTCTGTATTTTTGAATGAGTAAATGTGATTAATTTCCATTTAAGGAATTTTATAGAATGTGTGTATGTAATTTTTAGTGGTTTGTGGGCTGGTTTTTATTTTATTTTTTAAAATAGACTGTCTCTCTCTCTCTATAGCTCAGACTGGCTTTGAACTCATAGAGGAACACTGGCCTCAAACTTAGATCCTCTTGCTTCCACCTCCGAAGTAGTTGGATTATAGGCATGCACCACATTTGCCCCGCTGTGACTACTGTTGATGTAACCTATTTCTCTTTGTGGGTTTGTGTGTTCCACTGTCATGATGCACTTTGCTTGAGAGGTATGACATCTGCTGTGGTAGGTCCTGTCTGCTCTGTTAGTACAGAATGAGTGACCTTGCTGCGTCTCATAATCCTCATAGCATATATATGTTTATTTAGTCTTATCTTGTATTTTACAAATGAGGAAATTGAGATCAAAAGAAATAAAATGATTTGCTTCAGTTATGGTATTTGTTGCTGCCAAAATCTAGATTAGAATTAATCTAAATTGTGAAGGTATCCTAGCCCAATGGTGCTCCCCCTACTTCCTGGGTCTACCCAGCACCTCTTTGATTCTGTTGTTGAATGTGTTTAGAATTTTCTTCCATTGTGTATGTGCTGTGAGTGTATTTGCAGATACATGTTCATTCCATAAGTTGATTTTGGGTATCTTCCTCTATTGCTCTTTACCTTATTTTTTGAGACAGTTTCTTCCTGAACCTGTAGCTCACTACTGAGCAAGATGGATAGCAAATCTCAGGGATCCTCCTGTCTCTGCCTCTCTAGTGCTGAGGCTTTCCAGGTACTCACTGTACCTGGCTTTTATGTGGATACTGGGATCTGATGAGTCCTTGTGCTTGTGTGATAGGTACTTGTCTGACTGAGCTGTCTCCACAGGCTAATTTACTTCCATCTGGATTCTTACCTTTATTTCAGCTTTCTATGCAAGTATGATATAGAGAATTCTGTTCAGAATTTGTTTAGTCTCCCATAAATACTGAGCAGAGCATTCCTAGGCAATGAATATAAAACGGTAAGTCTTTGGTGTTGTTTCATGACAGTGTTTAAGTAGTGTTTTGAGTGATAAAAATAGTGATTCTAGTTCTGACTTCATACCCCACTGCAAAGCAAGCTTATGCTTTCAAGCCACTCTTCTTGCCACAAGAAAAACTGTCTTGTACTGGCTAAGTCGTTCCAAAAAGTGGAGCATGGGCTGTAAAGTGCTATAACCTTCTTTGATGGCCAGCTGGAAATGCACATTGCAGACCTTTAAACTTTATGCCATACACAGTGCTGCCTCAGTATTGGGCAAAGAAGCTTCTTTTTGCAGTGAGTCAGTCACAGTAATACAGACTCAAAACTGATCAAGGTGCTGAGAATAAAGTGTTGAGTGCTCGGCCCTTAGTAAGACATCTGTCACCCCCTCAAAGCTCAGCAAACACTGCAAGGCAGACAGACCGTTAGAGCAGAGGATGGGGAGGAACAAAAAAAAAATAGTGATTCTAAGTATGTGGAAGCACTGAAAAAGTACATTCATCCCATCTCATAGGCACTGCTACCTTTCATGTAATTGGCAAATTCTTTCTAACATTACATACAATTTAATTTGATCTAAAGATCTTAGCATAACAATTTACTGTAGATGTAACCAACCGTCTTATTAAATAAGAAACACAGAACCAATGTAAAGAAGAAAGCCAAGAGGTCAGAGCTCAGAGCTAAAACCTTACCCTTCCTTCTGCAGTGGTCCTACCTCTCCGAAAGAGACCTACTTCCTGTGTGTTTGTCTTTGTATAGTCTTTCTGTTCTGCTTTCTCATTGGTTGTAAACCCAAACACATGCTGCCTTGTCACTGCCTGTATGTACAGCCCTCCAGGTCTTCTATGGTATTGAGATTAAAGGCGTGTGTCTCCAATGCTGGCTGTATCCTTGACCACACAGAGATCTACCTAGCTCTTCTACCAAGTGCTGGGATTAAAGGCGTGCGCCATGAACGCCCAGCTCTGCTATGGCTTGCTATTAGCTCTGACCCCCAAGCAACTTTATTTACTAACCTACAAATAAAATCACATTTCAGTACAAATAAAATACCACCATAATTTACTGTGTGTGATTTACTGCATATATTTGTGAAGTTTGTATTTAAAAAGGGCCCAATATTTTTTGAGTATAAAAAAGGAGTTAGTTTAAATATTTAGAGCCATATTAAGCCTTGGCCTGAGTATGTATAGGCCCTAATTTTTTACAGCATGTTTGTGAGCAGGATAATAGAACAGCTGTGCATTCTGTCACAGCTCACAGGAGAGAAGACTGACTGCTTTATGCTGTAAAACTCTCAAGCTAGATGTGATCATTTTATATTAATTAAATGAAACATTGAGAGTCATTTAATAAAAGTCTAGGCTATTTATTGCTTGAGGTGACCTGAGTATTGTCTAGGACTTTTGATGACTGTTTGGATTGCAAGTTTAAGTGTATTATTATGGCCTTTTTGGAGTGTTTTTATGTGTACATGTATACAGCCATTTAGTAAAACTGGTTGTCTCCAGTATTTTCATATAAGGGAAATGGGCTACGTATGGATTTGAATTCTGATATACCAAGAACACTTGCTGAAAACTTGATTCTTTTTATTGTTTGCAAAGATCCTCTGGAGTACTAAGTTGCAATGGGAATGGAATGTGTTCTGAACTGATTCCAGAAACACATGGCCAAAATTGTTCAGTAAGGCAGCAGAAGAAATCCTGCTGTAACAGTCAGTGTATCGAACCCGTTATTTTTCTCCTTCCTGAAGATGCTAATAGTAGTCTTCTATGTCAAATATTGAGATTTCTCTGTATAAATGAGTATGTTGGCATTCCTGTATTATGATTGCCATGGAGGTAACGTTTTTTGAGAAGTTTTTTTTTTTGTCAAAGTGAACTGTTGGCTTTGCAGTATTAGCTAGGTTTAAAGACCAAGTTGAATAATTACTTTTACAACTTACTGGAGAGATGTCCAGTTAAGACACTTGCATAGAACAAGAATGTAAGAGCAGTCTCAGTTTATGGGTTCAGTTGGGCTTATATTCTGATTTGTCAGTTCTTAAAGTAGGTACAAAAGTCATTCAAGCTATTAGTTACTGGATTTGATAGCATCATTTTTTTTTCCTGGATTATCCTACACATTACACATTGAAAATAGTTTTACTTTATCTGACAAGGTGTGTAGTTATGCATTTGCCTTCTTAATGATTCAAAAGCAATATAGACTCTAGCATCAGATGTTTCAGAAACTGCTGTTTCCTCCCTCCCAAAATATTTTTATCCACTGAAATAAAACTCTCTGCCAGAGGCTCTTATAACTATTTTATAGGTAAAGACTCGAAAACACATTTAGAGTAGGTTCCCTGCTCCCTGGCATACTGAGAACATTGGGCAACTTCCTTTGTTTCAAAAAAAAACTGAAAGAGAGGGGCTGGAGGGATGGTTCAGTGGTATAACTGTAGTTCCATGCTACCTAATGCCCTCTTCTGTATGCAGTGTACATACAGACAAAACACCCACATACATGAAGTACATAAATAAATCTTATCTGGAGGAACTTGATAGTGTGATAGGTTTCTGAGTTCGGTGCTGTCTTGTAGTGGCCTCTCCATATTGGTGTTACTGGAGTCTAGTAACCCTTAAAGAGTGACCACGCATTTGTGGTGAAATATTTCACCCTGGTGCTTTGTGTCACCTCTACCAAGGCAGCTTTGTAAGAACAGCTAAGGGAATTTGTTGGATTATAGATAATTTACATTTTCTTTTTCTATCTATATTTTTGCCTCTATTTTCTCCATTCCTGGATTTGCCACTGTTGGTATAATTTAGAAATGTTCATACTTGTAATTAATAGTTTCTTGAAAATACATAATTATAAATAAGTTTGACACAACTTTATAGTGCACATTCAACAATTTATTTATACAGTAATACTGTTAAACTTAGGTAGTAAGAATAACCCCTAAGAAAAGCATCTAAACAAACAGAATAATGATAAAGAAATGTTTTGGTCATCCTAATGAAAGTGGTATGGCAGTAGTAACTATTACCTAAAAGTCTGTGGTAAAATACATCAAAATAGTTTAGAGACATTTCTGTCACTGCTTGTGGCCCTGCCATACACGAACTACCGTGGTACTTACACAGCTGCATCAGAATCGCCAAGTGAGCTTGTAAAATAGACAGGTCTCGGCTCTGATGATGGGGCCATTGCTGTCGGCTGGAAATGGAGACATCAGTATTTTGTAAAAAAAATTCCAACTGATTCTGATGATGAGCAGTCAGATTTGAAAACACAATATGCCCATACTTTTCCCCACATAAAAACATGTGAGAATACCTTTATAAACAGTAGTGAAATGTTTTTAACTTAACAGGGCTAGCCTGAAGTTATTCTAAGGAACAAATAATTCTTTATCTTGGTAATTGTTATACTTGGAATCCTTTCCAAGGTTGTGGAATTGGGCTTGTATGAATATTTATAACAGAATTATTTTCTAATCTGTTGATGTTGTATAGAAAAGATTATTGGACAGTCTTTTTTTTTTCCCTTTGGTTTTTTTCAAGACAGGGTTTCTCTGTGTAGCTTTGCGCCTTTCTGGAGTTCACTTGGTAGCCCAGGCTGGCCTCGAACTCACAGAGATCCGCCTGGCTCTGCCTCCGAGTGCTGGGATTAAAGGCGTGCGCCACCAACGCCCGGCTCGGACAGTCTTAAAATACTAATTTTTATACTGACTACCTGTCAGTCTAAAGTTACTGCTCGGATGTGGGTGTGCTGTATTGAGGACTTTCTCTCGACATGAGTTTAAGATGTAGGAGCAGAGATGGAAGTAAAATAAGACTCTTGCCCCTAGAAAACACACTGTCTTTGGAAACAGGCAACAAAATTAGTACTTGTATAGTGAGAAATGTCATAGCACAAATAGGATGATTTTCTCGGCATAAACAAAGGAGCTTTAAATTTTGAGTAAGGAATTGAGCTGTGGTATTCCAAGAGAGAATAGTATGCCAAACTATGTATACATGGACACCATTTAGTAGATGATTATAACTTGGAAAGGATAAGACACAGAAAATATAGGTAGAAGGCAGATGATAGTGATACAAGGATTCAGGACTTCATTATGCTAACGTTCGTAGGGGAAGATACTAAGATTGAAGTTGCCCAGACACGTGAAATTTTTGTTTTTAGCAGAGTTGTTCTGCCATCCAGGTGAGTGAAGATGCACTAAAGACTAAAGGTGAGTGCTCTGTGGAAAGAATTAGCTACATTCAGTAGTCCAAGAAAAGAAGTGTGTGCGCCAAAATTAAGCCAGGGTTAGACATACAGGGAGAAATCGGAAGAGATTTGATAGTGTGTGATGCAGGTTTTTAAAGATGTGTTAGGTAGGAGGAAAAACGTATTTATAGGGTTCTGAACCTAGACTCCTGGCCTACCATAAAATTCTTAAAGTAATATCTAAATATTGTGTTTGTGTGCATGCACACTTTCCTGGGGCGAAGTCCATAGATTTGTCTTGACTTCTTTTGTTTTTGGTGACAGTGCTCTGGTTAGTAAATCTAGGCTGCCCTTAAACTCAACCACCCTCCTGCCCTCAGTCACCTCAGTGCCTTGATCACAACTGCATTACTATACCCAACTCAATAGCTTTTCAGACAAGTTAAAAAATGGTCTAGTATTATTTCTCGGCTTCCATCTTGTGTGTCTATGTAGGTAGTAATATTGTTATCTGGAATATGGAGGATATAGAAAAAAGTAGAAGAAAGGAAAGTAAAATAATTGCTTTTAGAGTAAGTCTGTTGTCAAGGAATTATGAGGCAACTTGTAAAAACACTCATCTCAGGGCTGGATAATGGCTTAGTCAGTAAAGGGCTGAGGATCTCCTGCTGGGCTCTCCATGCCACTGAGGGCAGAGATGGATCTCTGGGACTCCCTAGTCAACTAATCTAGCCTAATTGGTGGGCTCCAGGTCAGTGAGGGATACACAGATAGTCCTTTAGCTTTCATGACGAACAATTGCCTCAACTTTTTGTGTGTGTGTGTTGTGTGTGTGTGTGTGTGTGTGTGTATGTATGTGTGTTGTTGTTGTTGTTATTGAGACAGGTGCTATTATGTAAAGCCCTTCTGCTTCATTGTTCCAATGCTATGAATGCTGCCATATATGCCCAGTGTGGTCAAGGTTGTCTTGTCATATCCCTCACCCCACACTTGAGCCACTCTCTGGCTGTTGTTGGTATTTTATTTTTAAAAATTAATTTTGACACAGAGTCTCTTTATATTCCCTTGGCTGGCATGGAACTGACTATATAGACCAGGCTGGCCTCACAGAGATGTGCTTGACTGTCTCTCAAGTACTGGGATTAAAAGTGTATGACACCACATCCAGCCCATTGTTTTTTATTTTTAAGAATATTTAAAATTTGCTTATTTAAAGCAACCATTAACATTGACATTTAAAAATTACTAGAACAGACTGGAATATTCTCTCTCTTCTCTCCTCTCTCCCTCCCCCGTGTGTGTGTGTGTGTGTGTGTGTGTGTGTGTGTGTGTGTGTGTGTGTGTGTGTGTGTGTGTACACACGTGTACACATGTATATCAATATGGGCATCTATACCCCAGGCAATTTTTCTGTTGAATTTTGTCTGTTTGGTTATTTTCTGCCTTTCTGAGTCAGATTATAGTCTGAGAAAATGCAAATTAACATTTGAATTCCTGATAGCCACACTAACATAAACATTAGGCTGTTAGTTACTTATAAAATATATTTGATTATATTAGCTCTGTTCCCAGTTTTTTAAACTTAATTTTCACTTTTGGTCCTTTTCAGGTGTAGTATAGTAATTTTAAGTCTTAGATTTATTTATTAGAAATAAACTTGAAGTGACTGAAATAATCTTGAAACTTTGGACTTGCCATCAACACAAGGCTAAATTTTGATCTAGACAAGGCTGTTTTTGGTGTATTTTTCCCCCACACTCTTTCAGATTGAATTACTGATTCCCTCCCCTTGTTTTGTTTGTTGTGGTTTTGATGTTTTTTTTCCTTTCAGCTAAAGGAGCAGCCCAGTGGTTTTCAAGAAGTGCCAAAGTGCACTGACTGTCTCATGATGACTGGTGCCTCAGGGAGGGTCATGATTCCTGGGTCCAGGATCATCGACCTGATCCTGGATGTCACTTCAAGCGCTTGTCTAATGGCTAGCCTTCCTCAAAAGTCTGATGCTAGTCATCTCGGAAGGCCTCAGAAAGCCTTGAAGGTGAGCAGAGTAGAGTGTAGTTCTCTCTGGGGACTGTGCCTTTTTGTTGGAGAATTGGATTCAAAACAGAATGATAACCCTAACCTGATTATTCAGGTTTGATTGGTAAACTAACCTGAAGCTTAAAAATCCATTGATGATGATGACCAGACCCCAATTTTTGAGTTATTGGAGACTTACTTTCTGAGCTTAACAGTCATATAGGGAGGAATTTGCTATTCCCATGCTCTTGAGAGCTTTAGCTTAATACTTGTTCTCTGAATCGAACACCACCTTTCTGTTGTAGCTAAGTGATACCTTGATTGCAAAATTGCATTCATTTGTTAACTACAAATAGATACTAAAAACTTAATGAACTGTTCTTTCAGTTTGTACATTTATCATATAAATATCAGGCACTTAAGCTTCAGAGGTTTATTAGAACAAGTTTGCATTTGACTTTTGTCTGTCATAAAAAGTTTTTTTATAACAAACATAGTTATTGCTGGGTGTGGTGGTGCATGCCGATCAATCCCAGTGTTGGCGAGGGGTAGGAGGATTATGTATTTACTTGGGCCACATAGTATGACCCTGTTTCAAGAAAAATGGCCTGGTGGTGGTGGCCATGCCTTTAATCCCAGCACTTGGGAGGCAGAGCCAGGCGGATCTCTGTGATTTTGAGGCCAGCCTGGGCTACAGAGTGAGTTCCAGGAAAGGTGCAAAGCTACTCAGAGAAACCTGGTCTCGAAAAACCAAAAAGAAAAATGAAAAACAGAAACAAAACGATGAAAAACAAAAAAGCACAGTAGCATTGAAGCAATTCATAATTTATTGTATTGAACCTGAAGAATATTAGTACTACCTCCTTGATCAACATCTTTGATCATATTAAAATAAAGATTCTTGTCGGGCGGTGGTGGTGCGCGCCTTTAATACCAGCACTCGGGAGGCAGAGCCAGGCGGATCTCTGTGAGTTCGAGGCCAGCCTGGGCTACCAAGTGAGTTCCAGGAAAAAGGTGCAAAGCTACACAGAGAAACCCTGTCTCGAAAAAAACAAACAGACAAACAAAAAATAAATAAATAAAATAAAATAAAGATTCTTGAAATATTTTAGCCATTTTATTTTGGAAAAGTTTAATTTTAGATTGCTTTCTCTATAATGTGAAGCACTTGTAGAACCAGTAGTTCATTAATAACCTAGGTTTCTAAATTTAAGTAAACTGAGAAGTCCTAAGACCTACTCATTTCCTTTTTTTTGAATTACTATTTACTAGTAATAAATTATATGGGGCATGCACAATTCCCAGTGTTTGTACTTTTTTAAAGTTTAGTAATTATATATATACTAGCACTGGGAATGTAGATCAGTGTAACATGCTTGTAGATGGTCAATGGGCCCTGGATTCAATTTCCATCATTCAGGAGAAAAATCACATTTTTTTATATATATAATTTAATTTGTTTATTATTTTATGTACATTGGTGTTTTGCCTGCATGTATGTCTGTGTGAGAGTGTCAGATCTTGGAGTTACGGACAGTTGTGAGCTGTCATGTGGGTGCTCTGGAAGAGCAGTCAGTGCTCTTAACTGTTGAACTTTCTCTCCAGCCCACAGGTGTTGATTTGTGTGTGTGTGTGTGTGTGTGTGTGTGGTGTGTGTGTTAGTGTTACCAAATTTGTTTTCTGTGCAGCATGAGCTGTGATATATTCCAAAAATTTGTATTCTGTTTTGCTTACTGTTGCTATGATGAAACACTGACCAAAACCAATTTGGGGAGTTTATTTCATCTTATGCTGTGATTGAAGGAAGCCAGTGCAGGAGCTCAAGGCAGGAACCTGGAGGCAGGAACTGAAGCAGAGACCACAGAGGAATGTAGCTTACTGGCTTGCTTTCCTTGGTTTGCCTAGCTATTTTCCTTATACAGTCCAGGCCTGCCTGCCCAGGGATGGCTCTTCCAGCAATTGGGCTAGACTTGTCCCATCAGATAGCAATCTAGAATATGCCCCATAGACATGCCACAGGCCCCTCTGATGGAGGCAGTTCTCAAATGAGGTTCCCTTTTTTGGTGTGTCAAGTTGATAACTAAAATTAACCTTCACAGTTTGTAAACTTTTTAATTAAAAGACTAAATAGAACCCTTAGAGAACGTATGGAGCCAAGAGAACCCACTCTTGAAAGTTGTCCTCTGACCTCCACTCATGGACTGGTACACACACAGCATATGTATGCACATATACATACAAATGTATAGTTTAATGTAAATTTTAAAAAAGGATAATGAACATTTTCAACCCTGTGTCTATTAGAATTACTGACTTTTGCTGTTGTAGGAAAGAAGCACTCACACAATTATTAGTAAGTAGTGGTGTGTTCAGATAAGTTTTGTTTTCAGAGATAGACTGGGCTGCAGTAGACTTGTAGACCACAGTTTGGGGAGCCCCGGAATGTCCTGTTTTGTATTCCACTGCTGTAGGTCATGGGGTTGTGTTACTGTGTTAGATGTTTCACATCAGCTTTGGAATGGTCTTTATCCATACAGTTACTCTTCCTGAATGCAGTGAGCAGAATAACACTAGAGCCAGAATGCACTCAAGTTTTTTGAACAAATACTATAGAACTGCCCTGAAGTATAGCCCAAGGTTAGGTGCAGGGTATTGAGGGCGATTATCTATGTGATTCCTGGTGTGTCATTTCAGTCTGAGAGTTTATGTTGTCTGAAAATGTTACTCTTTGATAGTCTCTTCCAGGTATTGCCCGTGCAACCCCAACCTCATTTCTGTTCTTTTTGGATAGTAGAATTCTGAATTCATCTTTATTTTTGTTTTTAAATGCATTTTCTTTCCTGCTGGGCATAAGGCACATTCCTATAATCCAGACTCCCAGAGGTAGAGGCAGGAGAGTCTCGTGAGTTTGTGACTAACCTGGTCTGTGAGCCCAGCCATTCTGGGATTATACGAAGACTCCTTTCCTTCCATCCTCCATCCTCTGCTGTCCTCCAGTTCCTTTTCGCCTAACCGGGGGCATTTTCTTTAACTGAATTACTAAATTACTTGACTTTTGGAAAGGTGTGTGTGTGTACATGATATGTGGGCATGCATGTGGTGGCGAGACAGGGTCTCAAGTGGAACTGGAGCTCTGATTCAGTTAGACTTCCTGTCCAGAAACCCCCACGGATCTCCCGTATCTATTTCTCTAGCACTAGGGTATAGGTGCGTTCTGCTATGCTTGACGGTTTATTAGGCTCTGGGATCCAAATTCAGGTCCTTAAGCTTGCACGGCAAACATTTCACCAACTGAGCCATTTTCTCAACTCTGTGTGTGTGTGTGTGTGTGTGTGTGTGTGTGTGTGTGTGTTGTGTGTGTGTGTGTGTAATTGAGGTGAAGTTGTCATAATAAAATTAATCATTTTGAAGTGAATAATATTCTTTGGCATTTATATATATAAATATGAATGTACACACACATTTTTATACAGTGCTGGGTATGGAACCCTGGGCCTCATGTGAGTTCTGTAGCAAGCTCTGTACCTTGGCCCATCCATTTCCTTTTTTAGTAGACTTGTGCTTAGCATCATATGAAATGCATAAATCTTAGGATAAGCAGGTGTCTTTCATGTGCGTTGACCAGATAATTTCAAGTTGAATATCCTTGCATTTAGAATTTATGTTCTAGAAATAATTAGAAAAAGTACTAAGGATTGAAATTATTGGAAAGTAAAACTTGGAGAATAGAGGTCGAGGGTCTTTGCTCATGATAGTGTGAAATTCAGTAAACAGAAGGCCCAACAAAAGAGAGGTATCTACTGGGAAGGAGGAAATGGAAGTAAATCTGCAAGAACCTAGTACAGCATAGCATCATGTCTTCCTCTGATTTGTTTTGACTTAAAGACCAAACTAAGGCAGTATTGTATTTGAGAGATTAGCTTTAAGAAATACTGAAGACATTAAACTGTCTTCTGAAAAATTTCTTTCTCTGTTACCTAAGCAAATCTGAGAAATTGGGACCTGGAGACACTAGCTTTCTCCCCAGTATATTAGAATGTATACATTCTTGCCTTGCTGCTGCAGCAGCACACTGCCTGGTTTGCTTTTGAGACAGGGCTCAGAGCCTAGATTGGATCTCCTGCCTCGACTTCCCAAGTGCTTATCACATGCTACCATACAGAGTTGGTTTCTCTTTGAATGCATAGTTTCTGTAAGTAAACAAATTGACAGACAGTGGTTCTCAGCCTGCGGCTCTCGATCAGAGGGGTCACACACCAGGTATCTTTCATATCAGATATTTACATTACAAAAATTAATAATAGCAAAATTATAAAGTAGCAGTGAAGATAATTTTGTGGTTGGGGTCACTACAGCGTGAGGAACTGTATTAAAGGGTCTCAACATTAGGGTGGTGAGAACCACTGCTCTGGTTTGTTTTTTTAAATTGGTTTAGTGATCTTATTGGAAAACTGTAACAGCAAAACAGAGAGACCTTTATTTTAAAGATAGGTTTGATCGGGTAGTAGTCCAGAAGGAGAGTGCCTCTGCTCCAAGCTGTGCTGGTGTCAGTTGCTTCTCTTTTTGTGGACAGTTGATGCAAGTGGGCTCATTTTACAAAATGTCCTGCAACCCAGGTTTGACTTTCAAGAAAAGCAGCAGATGTTGGAGAGCGGGAGGCTTCTTGAGGTAAGGTGACTCCAGATTTAACACAGGACCGTCCCTGTGCGCATTCGTCAAGTAGAACATCACAACTTAGCTATATTGGTTACACTGAGATTTGAGGGGTTTGGGTTAGTAGAAGGAGGAAAGACAGATTGATCCAGTGGGCAGAAGGAGCTGGAATCAAAGGAATAATAAAGATTAAACTTTAGAAGCCTGACTATTTCTTTGTTTTCTTATATAATGGCTGTTCAAAGGTTACATTTTTCCCTCAGGCTTAGAATTGGGTCAGCTTTCTCATGCTTAGCAAATGGTTTAGGGGTGATTCTTACTATTGTGTTGGTGTCTGTGTTTCAGTCAAACCCCCTGTCCCCACCCCATTCCATTGTCAATAGACAATGACAAAGTTAGGAAATTTTTTTTTATCTAAAAGAGAAAATAGGTTATATATTAATATTTATATCTACTTCAATTAAGTCATTTAAAATGCACTAGTTGAAGTGTTTATTGTTAAAGACCAAGTTTTGAATCCTGGCTATGCAGCTAATTAGAGCTCTAACTATATATCTCTTTCGATACAAGGTTTAGTGTTACTAACTTTAGAATGAGTATAATAATGACAGCTCAAGGTTACTTGGATTTTTTTTTTCCAAAGTCCTCCTTATCACTGAACAGTGATGAGACGTTTCTACTTGTCACAGGGGTTGGGAAGTTGTCTTTAGAGAGGACTGTGTATAAGTGGGAAGTAGCAGTTTATTCAGTCAGAAGAAATACCTGGGGGTAAGGGACTTTGCGAGGCCGTGGTCTGCATTATTTAAAACCTAGAACATACTGTTTTTCTAAGTCTTGAAAATCTCAAACTTTTCTCTTTTAAATTGCTTTGTCTAATGTAGGGGCTTTGACTTTATGTTTAAGTTTGGAATCAGGATTCCTAAGTCTGTTTGTTTTTTGTTTTTTTGGTTTTTCGAGACAGGGTTTCTCTGTGTAGCTTTGCGCTTTTCCTGGCTCTCACTCTGTAGACCAGGCTGGCCTCGAACTCTCAAAGATCCGCTGCTTCTGCTCCCAAGTGCTGGATTAAAGGTGTGAGCCACCACCGCTCGGCGTCAGGATTCCTAAGTCTTACAAGAAAGTTTACTGTTGTTTTGATTAGGAATCCAGGTAAAACAGTTGGAGATGGATTGACATTAATATTTTGTCATTCTGATCCATTATTGCTTATTTCTCATATTTTCTACATCTTTTATTTTTTGAACAGTATTTATAGTGTTCAGAGTGTGAACTTGGTATATCTCTCATAAATTAGATTTTTACTTTAAGTTCTGATTGTATATTGCTAGTATAGAAATATATAATATATGATGGGTTTTTGTTATTGTTCTGAGACTTTATCCTGTGAGCTGCCCAAATTTACTTACTGTAGAGTAGCCTTTTCTGGAGTTTTTAGAGAGTTTAAAGTTGTGTCTAAACATAAACAGTTTTACACGCTCTCTCTTTCACTATTTATCTACTTTTCTCTTCTCCTTAATGTACTAGTAAAAATGGTGAGACTTGGCATCCCTGTCTTGTTCGTGATTTTGGGAGATGAAGTTAGAAATGAGTTAGTCTTTTCCTCTGTTGATAAGATGTTAACTGCAGGTTGTATTTGGGTGGGGGTTGGGCAGTGTAGGCCTGTATGTTTTTTTGTTTGTTTGTTTTTGTTTTTTGTGACAGCCTTCCCTGTAGCCCAAGCTGGTCTGAAACTCACTATGTTGTGTAGACTAGACTTAGCCTCAAAATTGTCCTGCCTTGGCCTTCGAGTGCTGCTGTGATTACCAGCTAGTACCGCTGTCTATACAGACTATATGCTGGGCTGGCACTGCTGGCTGCTTAGAATCTTTTCATCAGATTGAAGCAGACGTTCTTTAGTCACAGTGTGCTGAGATAGTTTTTTGTTGTTAACATTTTGTTTTTTAAATTGTGAGTAGATGTGAGTTTTAAGATGATCATATTTCTTTTTAATTCTGTTATATGATTAATTATATTAACTTGAATGTTAAAGCATTTTTTTTTTTTTTCGAGGCAGGGTTTCTCTGTGTAGCTTTGCGCCTTTCCTGGAATTCACTCTAGCCCAGGCTGGCCTTGAACTCACAGAGATCCACCTGGCTCTGCCTCCCAAGTGCTGGGATTAAAGGCGTGCGCCACCACCTCCAGCTTTAAAGCAATTATTTATGATTTATATATTTTATATATTTTATACATCTGTTTTGTAGGTGAGGAAATGTACACAAAGGTGGTGATGTAGTTAGGCAATCATAGTAACCAGAAAACAAGTTTAAGCTTGCCAAGCATAAGATGCAGCGGGAAACATAATAAAACAGTACATTACACACTGTAAATATTAGTGAGGTTCCAGACATGGGACAGGCATTTATTTAGCACATTGGTTCTTTTCAAAAACCTGCATCAACTAGGACATATAAACCAATCCTATGGTGGGAAGGTCTCCTTACCCTGGTCTCCTACCTTTCCAGTGATTGTTATGTTTCTTTGTATAAAATACTACTCACTCATTCCCTACCTACTTTTTGAAGACAGGATGGACAAGAAACTACTGACAGAAAATTGCAAGTTTTCATGCACAAGAGTAGTACATACACCTGTATCTGGTTGTAACAGGCCAGTACTCACAAGGGGGTGGGTATGGGTGCTCAGTGGTCCTCCAGGTGAATATTTGCTTTAGGCTAATACCTTGTGATGTTGAGAATTTTAAATTGTGTTTTAAGTTTATGATTTTTTAAAAATTTATTATGTGTACAGTGCTCTGTCTGCATTATGCTTGCATGCCAGAGAGGGCACCAGATCTAATGATAGATGGTTGTGAGCCACCATGTGGTTGCTGGGAATTGAACTCAGGACCTCTGGAAGAGCAGTCAGTGCTCTTAACCATTGAGCCATCTCTCCAGTCCTAAGTTTATGATTTTTAACAGAATGTTTTGGCTGAGTTTAATTGGAGAGGTGGTGATAAAAGTAAGCTTCCCTTCCTGTTGTTTCTTTTCCTCAGAAGTTTTCTAGAAATTTAACATAAAATTGGCTTCCAATTACCCTTAGAAAAGAACAACACAACCCAGATGTGGTGGTGTAGGCTTGCAGTCTCAGCCTCTGTACTGTAGGCAGAGGCAGCAGGGTCAGACGGAAGACCGGGAGGATTACAGCCAGGTATGCAGAGGGAAAGGGGCTCTGAAAAAAACTGACCAGTCAGTGTAAAGTCAGCTTAAATCTCCAAGTTTCTGAGGTTCAACTCAAAGCTTTTAGTGATATTGTAAGTGATTCAGCAACTGTGAAGAATTTGTTCTAAGTCAAACTTTAAAATTTAAGCATTATTCTGTTATAGTTTACATTTGAAATAAGGAAAATATGAAATTATTCTAAGGTTAATCAGCTAGGAAACAAATCAAATACTAATAGTCTTTAAAACATAATTTCAGGATATACTTAAACTATAAGGTGTTTTTAAAAAACAGACAGATGCTCTGCTTAGCCTTTTATTTTTATTTTTTTATTTATTTTATTTTATATTTTTGGAGCTGAGGACCAAACCCAGGGCCTTGCGCTTGCCTAAGCGCTCTACCGCTGAGCTAAATCCCCAGCCCTATTTTTATTTTTTAATGTAGATTTCTTTACTCTATTTTAAGTATATCGGTATCTGCCTGCATGTATGTCTTTGCACCATGCCCCACAGAGGTCAGAAGAGAGCATTAGACTCTTTAGAATTGGAACTGTGGATGGTTGTGAGCTACTATGTAGGTGCTGAGAACTGAACTCAGGTCATCTGCAAGGGCAGCCAGTGCTCTTAACCACTGAGCCATATCTCAAGCCCTGCTCTGCTTAACTTTTAATGGCCAAAAAGAATTTAGAAAAACCTTCAACCAGTTTGTAGAAGAGTTAGACCCAAGTTCTCTGACACTCAAACTGTAAAATTCTATATGGAAGAAGGGGATAGATATCCGCCTTTATGGATAATCATACACTATTGTTGGGATTTTAAAACTCATTATGGTGATGATGATGTGTATGAACTGTGTGTATAGAGGGTGTGAGCATGTCACAGTGCCCCTGTGGAGGTCAGGATAACTTCTCAGAGTCAGTTGTTTTCTTTTATGTTTACATGGGTTCTGAAAATCAAAGCTAGCAGGTCAGGCTAGTGAGGACAGCACCCTCACCTACTTGGTCATCTTAAGTTTTAGGAAGCAAAGAAATACATTAAATTGCTGCTGTTCCTTAGAGTCATAGTTAATAGATTTGTTAGGAGAGTTAAATAAAGCAAGGAATCTGATGGAGTTAGATTTACTATATGTGTTCAGTAAATGGAGAATTGTTGGCAACTTACTGATTTTTGACTCTCCAAAATGATATATAAAGCTTTTATTTTGGTTTTCCTTACCTATATGTTTTAAATTAACTTTCTGACAGATTTATTTCAAGCTAAATGCTTCATGCTGGATTCTGAATAGTTTGGAGTATAGTTAATGTATATAGTTGCACTTTTTCTTTTGTTTTTTTGTTTTCAAGACAGTGTTTCTCTGTAGCCCTGGCTGTCCTGGAACTCGCCTTGTAGACCTGGCTGGTCTTGAACTCACAGAAATCTTCTTACCTCTGCCTCCCGAATGCTGGATTAAAGGCCTACACCACCACTGCTCTTAAGAGTAGTGTTGCACCAAAGTTGATAGTGTTGCACATCTTTCGAGAAACATGATTTGTGTGTCACTGGAGATGTTTAGAACTTTAAGTTCCTTAAGTCATGATTCATATGGAATGGTTTTGAATGTGTTAAATAGTTCCTGCAGTTGGCAGTAATACAGATTTTGGAGTTGTAGGACATATTAGCAGGCTCTGTGTCATGCCTCCGTGTCTTTGGTGTCCGTCCGGTCCTTTTCGTTAGCGATCATTAGTCTGCTGCCCTTTGGTCTTCCATTGACAGCAGTTGTGGTGCTTTTCTCTGTCCTTCCTTTCTGTTTTCCTATCGTGTCTAGCCTCACGTGCTAGACGCGTGTTAGTTAGTGCATTCCTTTTACCTAAGCATTTGTTTGTTTTTATTTTTCAGTTGTGTGTGGCTGTGTGGGTATGTGCACCTGAGTACAGGTGCCTGAGGAGGATCCCTGGAGCTAGAGTTACAGGTGGTTGTGAGCGGCTTCTTAACTGCTGAGCTACCTCTCCATCCTGTTTTTTCTTTCTTTTCTCTTTCTTTCCTTCTCTCTCTCTTTTTTGGTTTTTCAAGACTTGGTTTCTCTGTGTAACACAACTGTCTGGAACTCACTTTGTAGGCCAGGCTGGCCTCCAACTCACAGAGATCTGACTGACTCTGCCTTCTGAGTGTTAGGACTAAAGGTGAGTGCTACCACTTCCTCGCCCTGTTTTTCTTTTATTAAATCACTTTTGGTTTTTTTTTGTATTTATTTTGGGTGCATACACATGTGCCATGGTGTATGTGCAGAGGTTGTTTTGTGAGAGTCAGTTCTTCTACCTTGTGGATTTTGGGGAATCAGGCTTAGTGGCAAGCATCTTTATCTCCTGAGCCCTCTTGCTGGCTTGCCTGGTTCTTTTCATGACTGCCTTTAATCTGCCACATGTGGCAGAATTTCTCTAAAATGCCCTATTTGTGTGTATCATCTGCTCACACTGTCTCATTGCTTTCCATTTCCATTAGATTTCTCAGTGCTTCACAGTTTAGCCTGTCACATTATTAACCTTTTCATTTTTGTTCAGCCATGTTTATTGAACAACTTCTATGATCTAGATACACTAGAGTCTAAGCATAGAATGGAAAGCAAAGCAAACAGGAGTCCTCCTCAGGGGTCTGGAGAAGACAAAAATTATGAAAAGTAATTGTGTTAATGAGAGTAAGTTTGTATTCATCATTTCTTCTCCCCAAAGGGAGGAGTATAGAATGGTATGTAACTCAATGGAAGAGTGCTTGGTATGTATGAGGTGCTGGGCTCATCTAGCACTGGGCACAGATGGGGGTTGAGCAGGGAGGAGTCTGCTATGAGAGCATACAGTAAGTACTGTAGATCTAGTCAGGGAGGTCAGTCAGGGCTTGTTAATACCCGAAGAGAAGCCAGTGTGGTGGCTCAGTTCTGCAATTCCGAGCACTGGAGGCTGAGGTAGGAGGACTCCTATGCCAGCTGGGCTACAGAATGGGCCTTTGTCTAAGACCCAAAGAGAGTAAGTTTTATTACATACAATGTACAAATGAAGATCATACCAGGCAGAGGGATTCTTCCTCTGAAAGGAATGTTTGAGAATGAGAAACTAAACCTTGGAGCATTAACAAAAATGGGAATTGTAGGAGAAGGTGAAAAACAAGTTTGGGTTTGGCTGTGCAAGGAACTTGAACTGTGAAGTGGAACTGTGAAGTGATGATGGTGCTAATGAACAGTGAGGGGCTGGGCATGTCGCTCAGTGTTTGAGAGTTTGCCTAGCATGAGGAAGACAAGCAGATGTCTTTAGGAGTTTTGTGTAGTGTAGGGGCGGAGAGAAGACGAGTAAGTGTTGGAAGACAGCTAGGTACTGCTGTGTTTTAGCAGTTTGAGCAAAGAGATGGTGTGGTGGTAGAATAGTTGACAAACCCCATAATTTAAAGAAATATTTAGGAAGTTAAATCAGTACACTATCATAGATTGTATTTAAAGTTTTTTAAGGGGTGGGAAAATGGCTTTGTAGATAATGATGATGTCATTCTTTTCCTGGCCTAGAGAATCATGAATTAGGTTTAGAATGTTTAGGTTTTGAGGTATCTCAGAATCATTTAAGGATGAATGTTGCCGGGCAGTGGTGGCATGAGCCTTTAATCCTAGCACTCAGAAGGCAGTGGTAGGTGAATCTCTGAGTTCGTGGACTGTAGCATGAGTCTTAAAAGGTCTTACTAATAGAAAAACCCAGAGCCAGGTATTGGGGTGAATTCTGAAAGATCAGAAAAGCAGAACAAACCACAGCTAACCTCACCTCGCCAACTTCTCAGCTGATCTTGTTTCCTCAGACTGGAAGCCTCTGAGTCCTCATCGGAATGGATCTCAGCTGGACTGCTGCTCAAAAGCCTAAAAGCTTAAAAACCCTAGTCCTTGGTGCTCATGCCTTATACACCTTTCTGCTTCCTGCCATCACTTCCTGGGATTAAAGGCATGTGTCTTTCCCAAGCAAGACATGAGATCTCAAGTCCTGAGATTAAAGGTGTGTGTCACCATGCCTGGCTCTGTTTCCATTGTGGCCTTGAACTCAGAGATCCGGATAGATTTCTGCTTCTGGAATGCTAGGATTAAAGGCGTGTTTATGTTTAATATAGTGGCTGTTCTGTTCTCTGACCCCCAGATAAGTTTATTGGGGTACACAATATGTCAAGACACCCTGGTCTACAGAGCAGGTTCCAGGACAGCCAAGGTTACACAGAGAAATCTTGTCTCAAAGCCAAGGGGGGAAAAAGTGAATGTCAGGTAGAGAAGAATTGGTAGTCCAAGGAGAGAATTTGGCTGGGCATATTTAAGTTGAATATGATCTAGATTTAGATAGTGATTAAATCTGTGAGTAGATGGGTTGGGACTGAGTGTAAACTGGCAAGGACTCAAGAATAAGCCTACAGATCTTCAGCATATAAAACGTTGGTATTAGGGATTGAGACTGGGTTGAGGGTGAGAGTACAAGATAGAATCCAGAGGAGAGAAAACACGAGAATACTAAAGTGTGAGAGAGCTAAAGGGGGGGGGGGGAGAGAAGGAGGAGGAAGAGGAGAGAGAGAAATTTCTAATGCTCATTTGAAGGCAAATCTGAAATCTCAAGATTTGATGATGACTATAGTTTTCATTTGATGCATAACATATCATCTTGAAACTTAACTGGCTTAGAACAATTTATTTGGATTATGTGGGCTGGCTGCATTCATTTATGGGCCTTTGGTGCTAGCTGGCGACTGAGGTGCCTGGCTTCTCTTTCTTGGAGCTTCTGTGTCCGTCATTCAGTAATCCAGTTCAAGTTTCTTTACATGGTTTCCATTTCCCATAAGGGTGAAATAAGCCTCTCAAGGCTTAGTAAGACTTAGTTTAGAATATTTTGGCTGCACTATGCTTTTACCACAGCAACACAGAATAGTTAAGAATTAGTGCCACTTGGTTAAGTGGAGTGAGTGGACTGGGAGATAACTAGAAGCAAAGTACCTTTATATACTCTTCTTGACCTGAACTGGACTGCTGATTTCCCTGAATGTTAGGCTGTTTCTTTCTCCCCTTACTAAAATCGCGCCTGTTTATTTGTAAACCACTTGTTGATGTCTACTTGGGGATTGTGGTGCTAGCTTTTTTTGTTTCTTTCCTTTCCATCCCTTCTCCCTCATCTCCCTCCCTCCTGCTTTCCTCCATTCTCCCCTCTGCTTCTCTTCTTGGCCTCCTTCCCTTTCTCTGTGTCTCTTCCTCTTTTGGAGGTCTTAAGGTCTTACTCCATAACCCAAGCTGATCTTGAAGTTACAGTGACCTTTAGCTTTTTGCCTGAATTATAGGTTGGAGCGGCTATGCCAGGGTTAAAGGTGTTCTAAAGTCTCCAGTCTTTCTAAAGTAGCTTTGAATCTTGTGTGTGTGTGTGTGTGTGTGTGTGTGTGTGTGTGTGTCTGTGTGTCTGTGTGTCTGTCTGTAGGGGCTGTTGGCCCTCCTGTGTCTTTAATTAGCTTCACTCTCCCTCATCTCCCCATCCTCCATTCAGTTGTATATTTTCAGTAAGCTTTTCATTCTTTATTTACTCCTGCCTTGGGAAGCCTTTCCTCATTTCCCCCTAGATAATGAATTACTCTTCTGTACCTTGTTTTTGCTTTTACTGTTGTACATGCTATCGTTATTTACTCATATGATCTTGAAGATAAGAAATTATAATGTGTAACATGTTCCTTTTCATTAAATAGCCCGAGTCACAACTTGATTTATGAACTCCATTCCTTTCTAAAAAGGTCTCACCTGATAACAATTTGACCTTATAACTTTGGTACTCTGTCAGGCTCATTGGTACTAGGTCAGTGCCGAAACTACGAAGGAAAGTTGTGGTTTGGTGTGTTAGGTAAAATGTTACAAGAAATGATATATGGTCTTCTCTTTTTTTATATCTCAGTAAAGTGAGAATCTGTGAGGTTGTATTCTGTGTGGGTCTAATTGGAATTATGTCTGACATAGAAAATTTTCATTGTGAGTGTTGAACAGGATAAAATAGCTATCATGGCATCTGCACAGGGAATATTTGTATCTACCCTATCCGTTTTCCAGGTGTTGAGCAGGTTTTGTAGCTCATTACTTTATCCTCTATGTCTGTGTATATAAAAGTGCTATGGGATAGAATAAAACTTGTACATCTGGAGATGGGTCTACCTGGTTTTATGATCCATTACATTTTTTTTTTTTTTTTTTTAAACTATGTAGCCCTGGCTGGCAGGGGACTCACTGTGTAGACCAGGCTGGCCTTGAGCTCACAGATACCTACCTGCCTCTGCCTCCTGATTAAAAGTGTTCACCACACGCCCAACTCTATCACATTTGTTTATGGTAACTGTCTCTCTGTTTGTTTGGTGTTGAGGCAGAGGTAGCAGTTTCTGTTGGTAGGACACTGTAAGGTGCTTATACTCTGGTTTACAACTCTGACTTTCATCATTTTCTTCAGACTTTAATTTGACAAATGTAATGGGGGTGGGGGAGGAAAGAAGCAGGTTGTCCCCTCAACCCTCACTAAACTAGTAAGATAGGCAGCCCAGTAAACAAGGCCATTAAAAACTCAAGTGGGAAGTACTATTCTGAAAGGGCATGCACTTGCAATTACTTTAATAATAGAGCTGGTCAGTCAGGCATGCCAGAGAAGGTGTTGTTGTTTTTTTTTTTTTTTTTTTTTTTTTTGGGTGCATTCTATGGTGTGGTCCTCATCTGAGAACCATTTGAATTACAGCCAGGAGATGTCTGATCAGATGCCAGAGTTAGCGATGGCTGAAAAATAATTTACCTTCTTTTACTGTTTTCTGGCTTCTGTTTATTTCTTATATTCTGCAATTTAAAGTCTAGATAATGTGTAAGAATTCTGGTTATTTGAAATTTTGTATGTTTTCCATAAAAAGTGAAACAGCTAAAATATCTCCCACATGGCAGCTCACAACCATCCAGAACTCTAGTTCCAGGGGATCTGATACCTTCTTCTGACCTCTGCAGACACACACATGATTCACAGACTACTTATATGTAAGCAAAACACTCATATGCAGTAAAATAAATCTTTAAAAAGAACCTTAGAACTAATCTCTCTACTTTTGTTTATTTGGCTTTTAATATACTGATATGTACCCGTCCCATAAATAACGAAATAAATTGAAAGTGAACTTCTAGTTCACTTTTAGCAAGATCACAGATAAGCCATTGTCAAATGTAAGACCATCTGGAATGGGGAGATAAGCCGGTAAAATACCTGCTTTGCAAGGGTGAGGACCTGAATTTGGGCATGGCAACAAGGCTAACCTTAGGCTGAGGCTGTGGAGGCAGGGGAGTTGGCTTGCCAGTCAACCTAGGCAAAGCCTTTTGTCTCCGGGTTCAGTAAACGAGATACTGACAGATAGAAGAAGCTGCCTTGACTTCTGGCCCAGCACACCAGCGTACACATTTATCTCACACCATACACACACGACAATCAAATAGGCTATTGAACTTAATAAAGACAAAGTTTGAGCTTGCAGTATGATAAGTTGTCCCCAAACTGCTCTGACATTTGTTTTTAGATCAGTGTTTGGAAGAAGTTTAGTTTGGTAAGAAGCTCGAGGAGTCCCAGGTGGAAGGAGTGGTAATGCCACCAAGGGGAAGTTTCCCGACTTCAGATGGAAGCTGTGTTTGCTTTTCAGTTGGCCACCAACCAAGAGAATCACGTGTCTGGATTGATGGTGTTACTAAAAGTACTCATTTATAATTAACAATATAGAAAACCTTACTTGTACCCAAGTTAAAACTTTGTAAATATAAACAATTTTCATTGCCTATTTGTCCCTTAGACTTGACATTTGCCATATAGAATTATATAAAGACCATTGTATGGTTATGGGAAAAGTAACTGTTACTAAGTCATATGTGATTTATCCAGTTCTCAAGTCCTTTTTAGATTGTATAGCAGGGAATGTTTGAGAGTATTCTAATGAATATGTTTCTGAACATAGCTAATATTACCTCTTATCTCTTCATGTGGAATAATGATATCATTATCTCCATTTACTCATTACAAACATATCTAAGTCTTGTAAAATAGTGCTCAAAATATGCTGTTATAATTGTCCATTAATCATTGTTAGTACCCTGTGTTGAGAATTAGAAGGGGAAGGAGAGAGGGAAGAAACACCGCTCTTTTCTGTTAGCTGGCAGGGTGACTGACAGGAAAGTCTGTAGCACGGCAATGATCCTAAAGTGCTTCCCAGAAACGTGGACACTGTTGCTGGCTTATGATCACTAGCTTGATTCCCATAGCAATGTAAAGTTCTTCTTGTGTTTGTTTTTTTGTCTTCTTTCGGGACAAGGTTTCACTGTGTAGCTCTGGCTATCCTGGAACTTACTATGTAGACCAGACTGGCCTCAAATTCACAGAGATCCACCTGCCTCAGCAGGATTAAAGGTGTACATCATTACCATTTGGCTTAACTTTTTTTTTAAGTAGTTATTTTTATGAAGTTTCAGATTTTTTTCATTTGATAAAATTAGGTCTTTTAATTATTCCATATTTGATTTTTAAAATGCAGATATTGTGTGTGTGTGTGTGTGTGTGTGTGTGTGTGTGTGTGTGTGTGTGTGTGTGTGTAAGTAATAGGTTATATGACCCAGTGTTAAAGGTCATAGAATCGGGAACCAGACTACCTGGACTTCAATTCTGTCTCATCACTAACTAGGTACCTTCCAAAAGTGCTAATATGCTTCTGTACTTTAATTCTTTAAATCTATAAGTGGAGATTATAATAGTCCTTGTTTTGAGGATTAAGTGAATACTAGTAAGTACTGTAAAAGTAGCATTATTACTCTTGGCTATTTATTGCCTACCTTACTCATCCAAGTATGTGTACATTTTACCATTGACTCACATCTCTAGCCCAGTGGCTGATTTTTAAGATAGGGTCTCACTATGTAGCTTTGACTGATACTTCAGTTTGAATATTCTTGTACTAAAATTTCCCAAGATTAGACAATATCTCTTACAAAAATATTTTCTTATCAAGTGTTCAAAAATAGAAATCCTGCTAAGTACCATGAAAGCTGCGCCTGTGGTTTTTGGTTTTCTTCTTTTTGTTTGTTAGCTTAATTTAAGCATATCTATAAAAGAGATTCCTAAAGGATCATGACTCCCTCACACACCAAGCTTTCTCAGTGTTGGAACCATATTTTATTTCATCTTTAAATCACCCAAACCTAAAATTTGCCTAATGTTTATTTGGTAGCTACATTAGGGGGGGAAAAGGTGGGCACAATTGTACGTACTTTTTAGGTAGCTGATCAAATAGACATCTTTTAGGATCCTAACAGATGTGTGAACTTTGGGGTTAGTTATCCAACCTATCTTCTATTTCACTGAAGCACATGTAAAGTTGTGTTACTGGTTTTGTAAAAATAATGACATTATTATTTTTAAAAAGTCACAATTGCTTCAGTATGTTCCAATAGTTTGGACAAGAATAAGTGTAATATAAACATTTTGCTGTATTTACTTATTCATGTTCTTTTTGTTGTGGATTTAGCACATTGAAGAGAACACTGCAGATACGAGTGTAGTCTTTATTGTGTTACATAATGCCATTTTTGTGCCTTTTGTACAGTTTTCTGGTTCATATTTTCCTGCTAGACATACAGGAAATGACACTTGTTTGCTTTAACCCTATATAGAGATGGTATTCGCATACTTAATATTCTTTACTCAAACTTTTTGTGAAAATGAGGTTGTCTCTGGGTGGTGAAATTTCTGTGGTCTGTGCTTATTTTCAACTCTGCCAAATGACATCATTTTCCTCCAGATGGCCAGATATTTATCAGCTCACCAGCAATGTGGGGCATTCTCACTACTTTATATTCTTACTACTTTTGCTGATCTTATGAGTATGAAATAGCATTCCTTGATATTTCAATTTGTATTATCTGATAACTAGTGTACTTGATCCTCTTTACACATGTTGTTAGCCACTTGAATTTCCACATGAGTACTTTTCCATTTTTTAATTTTAGAAAGTATTCATTTTCATTGTGTATTTTTATGATGATCAGTATTGTGGGTTTTTTTTTTTTTTGGTGTACGTGCAGTTTTTAATTCTCAAAGTCTATATATTCATGAAGATTCTTCCCCTTAGTGACTAAGGCTAACTAGGATTTCAGCTATTTAGGTTGAATAATGCAGTCTTCTCAGATTTGTTCCCTGTGCCTGTTTGGCAGTTAGTACTTTTCTTCATTTTACTCAAACGTCCCCATGCCTTGGGCGATGAGAAGTTGGTGATACTCAGGGGAGTGAATCAGAAATGCAACAGAACATGAGTGAAAGTGGACAGTTGTATACAGTTGAAATAACCATGTGTAAAAAACATGAAAGTATTCTCAGGACCCTGTCTTTTTTAAATTAGAAGTGCATTTTAGACTTGTCATTGGACAACCAAAGACCTGTTGTTTGATGTTGTCAGTGCTGCAGGTGTTTGCCATTGCACAGGTTGTGTATTTGAGATTCCAGCAGAGCCTTTTCTGGCCCTGAATGCTTGAGGTGGTCCTGTGCCTCCTCTAAGAGCACTGAATTAACAACTGAAAACTTCTGCAGCCAGTGTCTTTAATTAGTGCTTTTAAAAGGGACTCTGTTTCTTTACTAGTTTATATCTCTCTGTGTGAAATGTCACACCGAGATTTCTGAAACTTATTGAATTGGGGTCTTCTGTCCATTTTATCCTAATTTAAGACTTGAGTTTCTTAGTTAACAGTCCCCTAAAAATCTTGGTTTCTGTTGTAGGGAGTGTGCTCCTTGTGAAATTGTACTACACCAGTATGTCTCAGCCAAGGATTCATGCTAGTAGACTGTACTTTAAGTCTGTATACTAGGTAGAATGATCAGTCAAGGTTTTATTCTGAAAATTATTCATTTTTATGTGTATAGATGTTTTGCTGGAATATAAGTATATAAGTCTGTGCACCATGTACATCCCTTGGTGCCCTTTGAAGACCAGAAGGATCCCTGATACTACTTGAGTTACAAACAATTGTGAGATACCATGTGGTTTCTGGGAATCAAATCCAGGTCCTCTGAAAGAGTAACCAGTACTTTTAACCTCTAAGCTATCTCTCTAGCCCTCTTAAGGTTTATGGTTTATCCTTACTTTTGTGTGTGTGTGTGTGTGTGTGTGTGTGTGTGTTGTTATATACCAGGAGGTCAGAGGTGTTGGATCCCCTGAATCTGGAATTAGAAGTAGTAGTGAGCACCCCCTGATACAGAAGTTGGGGGCCGAATGTGGGTCCTCTGCTGATTTTGTGTTTCAGTTTAAAGTCTTCATAGTAAAGTAGTATGTGGTATTAGGTATATCTGAAGCTTTAACTTCGGAAAATTTTTTTAGCATGATAAAGAAGACTCAGTTTGGTTTAGATGTGTGTTTTTAAAGTTGATAGTGCTTGGGTGGAGAAATGGCTCATGGGTTAAAGAGCACTGGCTGCTTTTCCAGAGGACTGAGGTTGATTTCTCAGTGCCCATGGGACAGTTCACAACCTCTCTAACTTCAGTTCCAAAGGATCTAATGCCTTTCCTGGTTTCCATGGTAACCAGATATGCATACAAGCAAAACACTTACTATTGTATGTATTACATACAATAATAAAATCTTTAAAATTAAAATAAAGAGACTGTGAAAAACTTATTATTTTTCTCTGTTACTTTCAGCTCCATTTACCTCTTAATTCTCCTTTGCCTGGAAGTGAATTGACCAAGGAACCTTTTCGTTGGGATCAGAGACTCTTTGCTTTAGTACTGCGGTTGCCTGGCACCATGTCAGTAGAATCAGAGCAGTTGACAGGTGTGCCTTTGGATGATTCTGCTATCACACCAATGTGTGAAGTGACAGGAGGTAAGCCTTTTAAAACAATGTATCTGAATAGGCTAGAATGTCCATTTCAAAATTTGCATGTTTATTTTTGTCAAAAAGCATTGACAGAACTGTAGTTTTAAAATTGCATGTGTTGATGATGGTCTGTGGTCTTAACAAGTCAATAATTGTAGTTATTGATAGATTTCATGGATGTTAATTTTCATACTTATGTAGCAGATGGTGGTATTTGAAGTTGTTAAGTTGTCTACAGTGATCACCAATGATCTAGCTGGCATGGCGGTGCACACCTTTAGTCCCAACCCTGAGGGAGGCGTAAGCAGGTGGATCTGTGAGTTCCCAACTGGCAAGGGCTGGCGACATAGTGATTCCCTGTCTCAGAATAGAAATGTTGTAGATAGCCATTAATTAATGGATTAGAAAATATTAACAAGTTATAATCTTAATGTGAAATAAAATTGTTAAAGATTTTATAGAAATTAGAAAAAAAATGAATAAATAAATCACTTTATAAACAAAATTCTATTAATCTGCCCTTACAAACTGACTCTTAATCTATGTAATATATTCCTCTTATGATTATTGTTTAGGTCATATCTCTTCTCTTATAATGGTTGATAATTTCTACCCAAAGCATAGAAGTCCCTAGAATCGGTCATTTTAACTGTGTGAATATGAAGTATATTATTGCACAAGTTAAGAGGTTGGCTTATTTTCAGTTATTTAAAAAAAAGTTTGGCCTTATTAAATATAATAAACCTGGAGTCAACATGAGCATCTGAATAAAACAATAAAGAGTCAAAAGAGATTTTGTGAGTTAGGCCAAAGGGACAAAGGAAGGTACTTATTAAATCTAGAAAAATCTGTAAGTGACTTTTTATAAAATACCTTTATCTTTTGAGTAATATGTGTTGGATGCTTTTAATTTGCTATCATACCCAAACCTCCTCCCAGTGTGCACAAGTGACTGAGGGCCCTGTAGCTCATCTCTTCAACTCAAGACAAATGGAGCACCTTGGGAATCATCCTTGGTGCTTCTTGCATCAGAGTACCTCCTGCCACCTCCAAATCTGGCGACCTAGATAGACCAAAGTATAATGGTCCCTTTCTGGTCCTGCTGCTTCCCTTTTCCATTGTACAATACTGTCTCATTGAAAAGCTGGTCTGAGCCTGGCCTCGATCTTTTTTTTTTTTTTTTTTTTTTTTTTTGGTTTTTCGAGACAGGGTTTCTCTGTGTAGCTTTGCGCCTTTCCTGGAACTCACTTGAACTCACAGAGACCCGCCTGGCTCTGCCTCCCGAGTGCTGGGATTAAAGGCGTGCGCCACCACCGACTGGCCTTCCAGATCTTCTTGTAGTTCATTGTATTTTTCAGGTTCCTGGTTCAAGTGTAACCTTCTCAGAAGAAACTTAGCAAAAAAATACTCATTGTCAACCCTATTACTACCATCTACATGTTAAAATAAATTAAATAGTTAAAATCGGCAGTAACTGCTAGACCAGTTGAATAATTATCATTGCCTCTATACTTATATACATTTGTTTTAGGGATAATAACTTTTGTTAAAGAAGAAGAAGAGTTTTGGAGGATTTTATTACTGCTAGATGTTGTGTGTATGTATGTCTGTTAAAGATAAATTATATTGGCTAACAGTTGGCAATAACAGCACTTTATAAAGGTAGATACTTGACTTTTTTCCCTTTGTAATTTGCTCAGTTCAGGGTTTCTCTATGTTCCATATATCTATAGTTAGAAGAAAATACTTATATTCTCACCTACAATGAGATTGTTGGTTGGGAATAATAATTTTTTGCTTATTCTTCCCTTAAAATTGGGAAATACCTACCTTTACATTGAATTTCTATTAATGTTGTCAGAAACCCTACTGTACTTCTTCCAGGGAGTGGACTTCTTACAACTAACTAATTTGCTTCATTCTCTTTATCTCAGGCCGCTCATACTCTGTGTGTTCTCCAAGAATGCTTAATCAGTGTCTGGAGTCCTTGGTGCAGAAAGTGCAGAGTGGGGTGGTAATAAACTTTGAAAAGGCAGGACCAGATCCTTCCCCTGTAGAAGGTATTGTTGTATTTTTCTTAGTCACCTCGTGTGTGTGTGTGTGTGTGTGTGTGTGTGTGTGTGTGTGTGTGTGTGTGTGTGAGAGAGAGAGAGAGAGAGAGAGAGAGAGAGAGAGAGAGAGAGAGAGGAGAGAGAGAGGGAGAGGGAGAGGGAGGTGTTGGCATTGAGATCAACAAGGCAAGGCCAGCTGGGTGTGGTGGCACACGTTAAGTCCAAGCATCTGGGAGGCAGAGGTAGGTAGATCTCTGAGTTCAAGGCCAGCAAGACAGCCTGGGCTACCTAGAGAGATCCTATCTCAAAATAAAATAAAATTTAAAGATTAACAAGCCAGTGTTAAGGGTACACAATTGCTGTTGGTACAGAAAGGAAGAGAGTAAGAATAGCGTATAAACTGGTGGTTTAGGAGCTTCACCTTTTTATAATGAAGATTGTTGTCTGGGGTTTTAGAGAACCAAACAGCCTTTTATAGATAGAGCAAACTCATAGTTCCAACTTACTTGTAGGTCATTGACTTTAGTATATTCACTTTTCCTATGCTTGGTAATGAATGCTTTGTTCAACCTAGATGCTTATTCAGTTCCTTAGCTACTGTTGCTTTAAGCATAAGGACATAATAGTTTGTGTGGGCACCAAAATGAGGAGCCAGCCTTTGCTGTTGAGGTTGGTTCTTTTAAAAATCCTCCTCTGTTCCACCTGACTTTATTCTTGTCCATAAAGTATAACAGCTAGCGGATCTGAGGACTTACATAGATCCCATGGCAGTTGTCCATAGCATCAGAATTAGAATGTACCAGTGGCACTTTGCAAAGGTAATTGGCTATAGGATGATTGAGAGAAGAGAAAGGCCATGGGGTGAGTTACTGAAACACTCAGAGGTGACACAGGGAGAGACCAGATGACAGGAAGACTATAGTGAATCATTGTATCAAGTTTATATAACAAGAAATTTTCAAGGTAATTAGAATGTATATTCTTTACAATTATTTTAATGTTTGGTTTAGGCCTAAGTCTAAACTGAGTAAAATGTTTATTGAATTATTGAAGACAATTTTTGTTTTGCTAGAATTATTCTAGATTGAAGGTATTTAACTAGTTTTTCTTACGCCTTGGTTAGCCTTTAATTCTAAGATTGTTTTGCCTTTTAACTGTGTGTGTGGTGCATTAAATCCAGGGTATTATCCATGATAGATAAGTGATCCACCAATAGCAACACTTAGATGCTCTTTACTGTGTGCCTGGTACTCTTTGACAGTGGATATTTGGGGACAAGGAATGCAAAGTGAGTGCTTGCTTTTATCATCTAGCAGGGAAAGCATTTAATTTATTAAACCCACTATGAAGTTTGTTTTACACATTCCGATTGGGTAAACAAAAGGTAAAACCTTTGGGTTGGTGAATTCACATTTGAAATGGGCAGATTTTACTAGCTAGTGAACTGCAGTCCAGTTTAATTGTTAAGCAGTTATGGTATTTTTCCACTTAAGAAATAGAGGAAAGTTCATAAATCAACAGACACTAGAATGTTTTTTATTGAGTATTAATGGATGTAATTTAATTTTGGTTTTTGTCACCTAATGTTGTGTTTTCTTGTTCTAATGTCTTAGCTATAGACGGGCAGCCAGATATATCAAGACCTTTTGGATCTCAGCCTTGGCATAGCTGTCACAAACTCATATATGTCAGACCAAATCCTAAAACCGGGGTTCCTATAGGCCACTGGCCGGTTCCAGAGTCTTTTTGGCCAGATCAGAATTCTCCAACACTAGTAAGTACCAGAGAGACCGTAACTACCTGATGAAAACCACTTAGATGATAATAACCCCAGATGACTTGGTTTTGTGGAGCTCCTTGTTTTTGAGAGAAGGTCCTGCTATGTAGCTCAGGGTTTCTTGAGCTACCTGTAGTGCGGGCTGGCTTGAAGCATAATGTGATTTTAAGTCCCAGTCTTACTTAAAGGCCTGGCTTACTTACAGAAATTAGACATATACATAGCACTATGAGCCATTATTTTGCTTTAGCATATGGTGTTATGAAGCAACAGGAAAAAGGTATCTTGTTTCCTTTGGAATTTAATACTATCTTGCCTTTTTGTTATTGATATTTGAATACTGAATTGTATATGTAGTAAGATTTGTTTTTTTGGATTTTTGTTTTTTTTTTTTTTCGAGGCAGGGTTTCTTTGTGTGGCCCTGGCTGTCCTAGAACTAGCTCTGTAGCCCAGGCTGGCCTCAAACTCACAGAGATCAGTCTGCATCTGCCTCCTGAGTGCTGGAATTAAGGTGTGCACCACCACTGTCTTTATATGGATTTTAATTGTAATGTAGCATGAGAATTTATCCTTGGGTTCAATTTAAATTTAAATGAAGGCTTAGAATACTTGTGATAATTTACCTGCAGTCTTTCAGGTCATAGTCTTAGAAAGTCATGATCTCTTACTTGTACATACACCTTTAGTTGTGTTTAGTATTGCAACTTGGAACACTGTAGGGATTTTTTTTTTTGTAGGGATTTTTCTGGTTTTGCCCATGTGAATTGTTTTACGAATGTTGATGGTTGTTGAGTGATCATGATAACATTATTAGTATTCTTTATGGTAGAATAAATTTAAAATCATAATTGTTATATTGGTTGTTATAATTAATAATTATTATAAATTTATATGATAATTTATACAATAAATTTAAAATAATTAAAAATAAAAATATCTATTCAGACTTGTTTAACCTACAATTTTTTTTTTTGTTTTGTTTTTTTCGAGACAGGGTTTCTCTGTGTAGCTTTGCTGCCTGTCCTGGATCTCACTCTGTAGCCCAGGCTGGCCTTGAACTCACAGAGATCCGCCTGGCTCTGCCTCCCAAGTGCTGGGATTAAAGGCGTGCGCCACCACCGCCCGGCCTAACCTACAATTTTTTGAGATTAGTTTTTTGTTTGTATTTTTGTTTTGTTTTGTTTTGTTTTTTGTAGTGTCTAGAGCATGACAGTTACTCATTGACATTACTCTTAGAAGATAGGTTGAATTTCAGAGATTTTTGAGCAAGCAGCTATTATTCATGAATTAAAGTGAACAACTTAATGCTTTTTTTTTTTACTTTGAGATATAAACCTCTATATGTATTAATAAGGTCTGTAACTGTAGTACATGAAAGTAAGTTTATTAAGTTTCATTGAATTATCTTATTTTTTCTTTTCTTCATTGAATGTATTTAATTTTTTGGTTTGCTCTTATAAACAAGCTTTCCATTTCCTTGGTGATTTTCACTTTTTTTTTCTAGAACTTTTTTTTAACTCTCATACTTTTATGAAATATCTTCTTGGTTATTAATGCTATCATTAATGACTGCAATATAGTATTTCATGGAAAATGAAAAAAATGGAAGTTTAAAAAGAAGAACAAGGTGTATGTAGAGGAGTGGGGGAGTTAGCTGGAATAATACTGGTTAAATAAATCAAACTACTTGCGGCTTAAAATACAAGATTAGGGAATGTGAGCTTTTCCTAGCCAGAGTAGCATTTGAAATTGTTTTTAAGGGGTCAGCGCTTCAGGAAAGTAACTTGGTTTTTATTTGGAGCAAATTAGGTAAGTTGGAAGGGCAGGTAGGTTACTTGCTGGGCTAGTAATATGGTTCATTTAAGAGATAGTTTTTTTGTTTTTTTAATAAACTAAAATGATGAAAGAGAATCATAAGAAATAATCCTAGAAAGAGCTCTTTAAAATTTGTTAGTTGAAGGCTATTAGCAGGGGAATGACATTTCTACAAATTACTATTTTTAAATAAGTATTGTTACTGAAGTTAAAAGTGATTCCCCATTTACTGTGAGCCTCTGGATCATGGCTTTTTTGTCTTCCAAGATTGTTTTGGGAATTAAATGGAAATACATAAGAGAATTTTCTATACCTAATTTTAGAAGATTTTCCTCTTGGAAAAGGAAAGAGGAATTTTTAAGACTGGCCTAAAAGATGGTAGTCAAACTGTTGAAATATTTTAAACCTTCATTTAAAGTTAAATATCCCCTACCTCCTGAAAATACGTTTAAACAAAATGCAACAAGGCAAAAAATACATTTACCATCTTGAACATTACTGGTCTGTGGGCCGATTCTCAGACAGATGTACTGGAGAGCACAGTTCGCTGACTGCAGTGGGGGGCAGAGCAGAATAACAGGAAATGGGATCTGCTTGGTGTATGTTTGGAGTACATATTGGGAAGAGGTACTAGAAAAGTCTCCCAGAGTTTGGTTCTTGGCAGCTTACTCATTCTCTACAATTTAGTTTTAAAAGAGAAAATAATGAAGGAGTCAGAGTGAAACACAGGGGCATGAAAAATAATGACCTATTCGTTCAGCTGCATGTGGGTAGCATGGCTGGGGCATGGAGTCGATCTGTAGGTCATGACTGAGGACTGAGACTAAAGCAGTGAGGCTTTTATTTGTGGAATTAAAGGAGCCTCAGGTTTGTCGTCCCCCCCACACACACCTTGGCGATTAGCTGCTTTTACTGCATTATTTTAGATAGTGAACTACATAAAATGACAACAGCGTTATTGGAGTGGGCTAACTAGTCAGGGAGACTAGTTAAAAAGTAATTGTGATAGTCTAATTGGAGAAACTGAAGATTTGACTAAAGTGGTAAGAAAGATTAGTTGTTAAAGTTGGGGATTTGATATTGTCAAAAAAGAAGATGGCTGTAGCTAGCACTGTTTGTTCTGGTAGGTTCCTTAGAATTGCAGTTATTTTATCTAAGTCTTTTTGAAAGGGAAGAATGGTGAGGTTATTAGAAGAGGACTTATGGTTTGGAGAGAACTAGATTAGATATAATGTATCTGAAGGCTGTGTAAGTCAGGATATGTCTAGTAGACGACTGTAGACATAAGAGAAATGAGATAATTTTGATCCTTTAAGGTAGAGTTGGGAGCCACCAAAGTATATGTAGTTCTGAAGCCAGCTGAGTCCTTTCTGACAATGCAATCTCAAATTTGAGCTCATACATTTTTCCTAACTGGTGAGGTATTTATGAAGGGGACTATATTTAGAGATAAAAAAAGTGAGTATCATGTCTTTTTTTTTTTTTTTTTTTTTTTTAAGATTTATGTATTTATTATGTATACAGCATGTATGACTGCAGGCCAGAAGAGGGCACCAGATCTCATTACAGGTGGTTGTGAACCACCATGTGGTTGCTGGGAATTGAACTCAGGACCTTTGGAAGAGCAGCCAGGGCTCTTGACCTCTTGAGCCATCTCTCCAGCTCCGTATCAAGTCTTTTTTAAGTGTTGTGTTTTTTATGTCTCTAGGACAGGGACCTTTAAAATAAGGTGTTAGTTATCTTTAGGAATGAATATACCAAAGGAATAATCTGCCAGAGGAATCCATTGGGGAATGCAGAAAGAAATAAAATTTATAGATAAGGTTTATGTCTTTTATTATATATACATTTTATTATGTCTATCTCTATATCAGCAGTTTGTAAATAGTGTCTGAATATTATTTACTCAGAAATTAATCAAGAAATAGGATTAGAGTGGAAGTTACTATTCTGTATAAGTAATTGATTGCTACAAATGAAGATTTGGACATTTCTTTCTTGGATATAAAAGTAGTAAATGTCTTTTAATTCTAAATTAGTTAAATGCTTTTTATTCTAAATTTTGCATTTATGATATATTTGATTTTTAACAAATTGATTTTCATTTTACAGATTTTGATGTTTTTCTTTTTTCTTGGGGATGTTACATAATTTAAATATTAGTTTGTTTCTTTTTTACCAGCTTAGTGGTATTTCTAGTAAATTAAACTTACAAAACTGAGGAAGTAAACTTTGACAAGAGAAATGTACTTAAGATGTGTTGATTTCTGGTATTTTGTATAAATAGTAATTAGATTTTCCCCTCTAGCCACCTCGTACGTCTCATCCTGTAGTGAAGTTTTCGTGTACAGACTGTGAGCCAATGGTAATCGACAAACTGCCTTTTGACAAATATGAGTTGGAACCTTCACCACTGACTCAGTTTATTCTAGAAAGGAAATCTCCTCAAACATGTTGGCAGGTAAGTTGAAAAACTACAGTGAATAGAAAGTTTAAGGCAAGATGTTTCTTCTCTCTCTCTCTCTCTCTCTCTCTCTCTCTCTCTCTCTCTCTCTCTCTCTCTCTCTCTCTAAGATGTGTCTTACAAAGCTAAACTGGGGGACTAGAGAGATGGGCCAGTCAGTAACGTATTTGCTGTAAGCGCACAAAGACCTGGTAATCCAGATTTTGGATTCTCAGCACCTGTGTAAAAGGCCAGGTACAAAAGCTCATCTTCGAATTGGGGAGGAGACCTGGGACTCCTTGGCAAGATGGCTGGCTGAAATGGTGAGCTAGAGTTAGTAAGAGACTATGCCTCAAAGAATAAAACAGAACAATTGAGGAAGACACCCAGGGTCACCCTCTGGCCTCCACACATACCTGCACATACATGTACACACAAGCTAAACTGAATGAATCCATGGTTTGCATAGCGTTCACTGCAGGTGAATTTATTGAATGTGGATTTTAACCTTTTTTCTTAAACAGGTATATGTGAGCAATAGTGCAAAGTATAATGAACTTGGTCATCCCTTTGGTTACTTGAAAGCTAGTACAGCACTGAACTGTGTCAACTTATTTGTGATGCCTTACAATTACCCAGTCCTCCTTCCTCTCTTAGGTAAGTCATTCTTGTCATGTGCTCTTATATGATGCTAAGGAATGGCCCTCTCTTCTTAGCTCTGGAAATTAATGAGAATGCTAAACATACTTAAGGACATTTTAAGTATAACCTGCTTGTGTTTGTGATAAATTGGAAGTCAGTGTGATATCTTTACATTTTACAGAGGTATTCTACTGTATCTAAAAGTTTGAAAATTAAATATTCTAACTTTCTACAAGTAAGATTTCTTACAGATGATACTTTCTAGTGTAGGCTTTCTGCTTAATGCATAAAACATGCTATATTCATTAATATATGAGTACATGTTGTAAGAATTTATCCAACTTTTCATTTGGAAAACAGTTTTGTGTGAATATGTGCATGTAGGTCACAAGCGACAGGTCATCTTTGGGCATTATTGTTTAAGGAGCCATCCACTCAGTGGTTGTTGGGTTGTTTAAATTGATGGTTATTTTTGTGTAAAAACATGTGGTCCTGTGTGCATGATATGTTCCATGGTGCCACAGGACCACTTGTGAGACCATGTGGGTGCTGAGGATCGAACTTGAGTTGTTAAGCTTTGCTGTAGGCACTTATTTGAGCCGTCTTATCAGCCCAGAAAGACTTTTTTTTTTTGGTTTTTTAAGACAGGGTTTCTCTGTGTAGCTTTGCCCTTTTCCTGGAACTCACTCTGTAGCCCAGCCTGGCCTTGAACTCAGAGATCCACCTGGCTCTGCCTCCTGCGTGCTGGGATTAAAAGCGTGTGCCATCGCCGCCCAGCAACCAGAAAATCCTTTTATAATGAAGGAATTTATTCTGACGTGAGAAAGCCCAGTGTTCGTTTTCAGGTTCAATCTAGCTGTCATTTTTGAAGAGTGCTGAGAAACATTCCTTCCACAAAACATCAGATTGAAAAGTTGTAGTGAGGAGAGCTGGAGAGATGGCTCAGCAGTTAAGAGCATTGTCTGCTCTTCCAGAGGTCCTGAGTTCAATTCCCAGCAACCACATGGTGGTTCACAACCATCTATAATGAGATCCTATGCCCTCTTCTGGCCCACAGGCGTACATGCAACAGAACACTCTGTACATAATAAATAAATAAATCTTTAAAAGAAAAAGGTAATGAGTATATTAGTGGGTATTTTTTTGTATGAACTTGATTTTTTTCTAACAGGATATAAAATTTCTTTTTTCCTTGTGTATTTCTTGATATTCATTAATGTGTATTTTTTAGACCATAATTAACACCGTTTCACCTTAAAATTGAATTACAAACAAAAACCCTTAGAGCTAGATTTCCTGCTCTTAATTTTGTTAAGATTTTCTGGTGTTGCTGCCTCCGCAGTAACAAAGCAAACTTGAGAGGAGGTTTGACTAGATCCCAGTGAACGATGATACTCTGCTGTTTACTGTTCCCAGATGACTTGTTCAAAGTGCACAAAGCCAAGCCAACACTGAAGTGGAGACAGTCATTTGAAAGTTATTTGAAGACAATGCCTCCCTACTATCTTGGGGTAAGAATAACATTGTTAAAATAGACCTTGATGCTTACAGCTTTTTGTCAGTATTATAACCTTTTACCCATCACTGTAAATGACATGAAAATGGAATGTATAGATGACATATTATGAATATAATAATAGTGGTTGTGAAAATACATGAATACTGTATAGCCATGGCCAAGTACTGTCCTGGTGTTATGTGTATATTAATGGTGTTTGGTCCTTATAGTCACTCTGTGAGGTAGAAATGATTTATTTCTGCTTCACAGATGAAGGTCAGGAACTAAAAGTAAAGTGGTCCATTCCTAGCTCTGTTTTCTACTTTGATGCAAGAATTTTCCATCTCTGTCTAGAACTAATTTTCGAGGCAGTCCCAGGTATCATCAAAAGATTAATAAAAGTTTAGTTGCTTTGAAAGTCTAGCACAGGGTACTTGTCCTGTTAGAGAGTAAGAAGGAAGGGACTTACAGATAATCTTGACTCAGTTATCTTTCATAGCAATCTTTAAGACTTAGCCAGAGCTTTATGAGTATTACATATGAGCTCTGGGATTTGATTTCAGGAGACAACAGAGCTTATGCACTTTCCATGCCATAGGTTGTCTTTCTTTTTCTGGCTGTGTCTTGTCCACATATAGTAGACATGTTTACTGGTGATAGTTTACCGTATAAAGTGACTCTGAATTTAGCACCTCCTTACTGTTAAGTTTTTTACTGTTACATATTTGTTTTAAAGTTTTTATTCTGCTTATTCTCCTGTTTCTTTTCCCTCTTCAGAGCTTATTTTCTTTTTCAGCTCAGCTAATGATGGTAATAGTGAGGATTGACTGTCTGTCACTGGTTTACTGTATGCCAATGCTTTTATAAGGCTGGCTTTCCATGTATTGACTCACTAATTCCAGGACAACTTGATCAAGATAGATGTTACTGTACTCCTTCTGAAAGTGAGAGCCAAAGGAGGAGAGGGTGTCTCAGTGTACTATCCCTCCTCCCCGACCCTGGTGTATCTGCTCCTGTCTTCCACAGGAGTGTCTCCCCATGGTACTGAGCATTTCAGGACTTCATTCTTACTGCCCTGGAATGGATTATTATGCTTCCAATTCATGTTAATTATCTTATATCGCTTTTCATGCTACTGATAAACTGTATTATGTTTCTTTCAAGGCAAAGAATGCAGTTTGGGATGAGAAATTTTAAAAAGTCAACTAACTATATAGAACATTTTTAACAAACTTGACATTGAATGCTGTTTCCTTTTTCTTTTCTATAGCCCTTGAAGAAAGCTGTTAGAATGATGGGCGCACCTAATCTAATAGCAGACAGTATGGAGTATGGACTCAGTTACAGTGTCATTTCATACCTCAAAAAATTGAGTCAGCAGGTAATGTCAGAAAGTGGAAGTGAGCATTAAGAATTTGACTGATGGCTAGCTGGGCAGTGATGGTGTACACCTTTCATTCCAGCACTCAGGGGGCAGAGGCAAGCAGATCTCTCTGAGTTTGAGGCCAGCTTGGTCTACAAAATGAGTTCCAGAATAGCCAGGGCTGTTACATAGAGCTGTTACCCTGTATTGAAGAACAATCAAAAAGCCCAAACCAAACAAACAAAAGAATTTGACTGATAGCTAAGATGGTTAATAGCCTAGAAACTCTTTCTTGATGGCTGTCTTCTTTATTGCTGTGGTGCTGGGATCAAACCCAGCTTTTCTCACATGGTAGGCAAGCACTTTGTAACTGAGCTAATATTCTTGGTCAACACTTTCTTCCTTTCATTTTAAGGCAAGCTAATCTACCCCAGACTAAAATTTGGTAGTCCTCTTGCTTCAGGCTCTTGAGTAGCTAAGATGACAAGTGTACTACCACATCAAAGCTAACAGACTACAAGCAAGCTCTTGCTGGTTCTAAATTTTTAATAATTCTCATTTATGAATATGGCTTAACTTCTATATATGATTATTGGGGAATTTTTTTTTTTTTGAGAATTTATTTTAGAAAGAGCTTTCCCTTAGGAAAAAAAATTACCATTTTATTTTGCTTTGTGTTTTAAAACTTGTATTTTTTGGAATTGTTTCTTTGGAACAGTTTGTAAAACCATGGGATTTTATTATTCTAGCTATAAGTTCTATGAATAGATACTGTGACTATCAAGCAGTAGGCAGTTTACATCCATCCAAATTGTGAATGTCTTTTAAAAAATTTTTTCTAGTACTTTAGACACCTCTCTGAAACTTAAAAGGAATCAAAATGTGGTTCCAGTCTGCATCAGGGTTTTCCATATCTGTACATGCATAGTTATGTGCTAAATACATTGTCTTCAAGCAATTTGTTATCTTATTTCCTATTGCTTCTGAATTGGGAATGTTCTCTTCTATGAAACATTTATACATCATGGTTTCTGTGTGATGAATATTAATAAATAAAATAACTTGAAGGAATGTTTGGCTTGCTGCAAATGGTTAGAGTTGTGGGGGTTTGTTTGTTTGTTTTGGTTTGATACAAGGTTTTTCTGTATAGCTCTGGCTGACCTGGAGCTCACTCTGTAAAATGGACTGTCCTCAAATTCAGAGATCTACCTGCCTCTGCCTCCTGAGTGCTAGGATTAAAGGCCTGTACCTCTTCTACCTGGTTGAATTGTAATTATTTTAACTGATAAGTTATTGTTATTTAAGGGATGTTTGGTTTACCTAGTACTCAATGTAAACTATGTTTACTTGAGATTTTTAATTTTTTAAATGCAATAAATTTATGGAAGGGCATATTCACTAGTATCTGATTTATAAACTTAGATTGTATTGATGCAATTCTTGTTTTTCTTTATTTTAGGCCAAAATTGAATCTGATAGAGTCATCGGATCTGTGGGCAAAAAAGTAGTGCAGGAAACTGGAATTAAAGTCCGAAGCCGGTCACATGGTTTGTCAATGGCACATCGGAAAGGTTTTCAACAAATGCTGCAGGGAATTTCAGAGGATGTTCCCCACAGGCTGCTAGATCTTAATATGAAGGAGTACACTGGCTTCCAGGTTGCCTTACTAAATAAGGTAACAGTCTGCTTAACATTGCTTTAGTTGTGTTCTGTTCTTTATAGAGCAAGTCACAGTTGACATTACTAAAATTCAATGTGTCCAAGCTTCAAGAGGTCCTTTTATATGGCTGCAGAATGATCCTCATTGTATTATCACTGAACCATTGAGTTTTGGAATTCAAACAGAAATTGTATATGGTATGAATGAATGAGTTGATTGAGTAGTAAGCTTATTTGTATTATAGATGAAAACAAAGGCTTAAAGATTGCTAAATATTATAAAGCTTGTGTTAGAATTCACTTACACTGAAGACCTTAAAATGCTTTATACTCATTATTAAAACTGTTTACATTTCAGCAGCTTTTTTTGTAGACAATAGCCAAGCTGATTCTAGCATTTATATGGAAATATAAAGGGTCTGGAATAGCTGAGCCAATTTTGGAATAGGAATAAAGTTAGAGGACTGAATACGTGATTTAGATCTGAAAAACTATAGTGATTATATCGAGATGATTGGATGTGGTTAAATACACTGGAGAGGTCGAATGGAATAGACTAGAAGCGGGTTCTCACACAGTCATTTAACAGAGGTGCTATGATAATCAAACTGGAAAAAAGCTTTGTACAGTGCTACAACAATGGATATTCCTATACAAAATTAACTAGACCATTGCCTCACATTATTTGAAGTAATCATGGTCATAAATAGAAGAATTAAACCTTATGCTTACAGAAGAAAAAAAGTCTCCATGATGTTTTTAGCTAATGAAGATTTTTATAATAAAACATAAAAAACAAAATTGCAAACCCAAAATATTGGTAAAATGAACTTTTTAAAAAATTAAATATCTTGCTCTTCAGTGAACTGTTGTATTGTAACAAGGTGTAGTTGAATGGTTGAGTGATAGCTTAGCATCTGAGAGTCCCTATTTCCACCCTCAGTACTATATACTTTAAAGAAAGAACCAAAATAGGCAAGGTACAGGTTAGAAAGAAACCTAACATCTGATAAAAGACTGGTATCAAAATAACTGACATCCAACTGGCTAACAAAAATTGAATATTCCAGTAAAAATAACCAAAATAACACAATTGAAGAAACACGAACAGCACATAGAAAGGTAAATAGCCTTGTTAGCCATCAGAGGAATGCAAATTAAAGCATAATGTGATATTCATAGTTACTGCAGTGTCTAGTGTTGATTCAGACACAGAAGAATTGGAACGCTCATAATGAGTGAAGGAAGGCTGAAAAGATAGCTAAGCATTTAAGAGCAATTGCTGCCATTCCAGAGGACCTGAGTTTGATTCTCAGCACCCACGTCATAGCTCACATCTATAACTGTAGTACCAGGGAATCTTGAGGCACTGCTCATACATGGTACACCATGCGGGCAAAACAGTCACACACATAAAGATAAACTAATTAAATATAAACAAATAAGTGGCTGAAGGACCATAACTTGTGGTTTCTTAAGAGGTAATATAAATACTTGTTACAGTTAGCAATTCTTACTTGTGTCAAGACAAATGAAAATACTTATCTACATACAATATGTGTGCCGAATTTTCATAGCCACGTTATTTATTGTAGCCAAAAAACATCCATGTTGTTTTTTAAAAGACAAAACAAAATGAAATAGTGTTGTGGAATAAAAAGAATAGTGAAGTAAAAGAAGCCAGATATGAAAAGTTAGGTGTTGGAAGATTCCGAACATAAGATGGAATGAATATTGGTAGGCAGAAAGCTACCCATAGGGGATAGAAATAGGAATTGATAATAAACAGGGCTAGAGAACTTTCCAGACCATGAAAGCGCTCTAAAGCTAGGTTGTGATAATATCACCCAACTATAAACTCACACACTTACTTATCAGGTCACATGTTGAGATGTCAAAATGGTTTTTAGAAACCCTTCCAGTGTTTAAATAAGGAGTTTTGTTAAGTGATTTGCTTCTTTTACCCAGAACATACTAAAAAGCCCGTAAAGTTAAAGGTGAGTTTGAAATTAGTTTGTTGAGCTTACCATAAAATTTCTATCATTTGGCCCTAAAACAGTGTGTTTAAGATGGCATCGTGTGTCTGTTTTCTTTTTTCCTTTTAAAGCTACCAAGTTAACTTACATATTTTATATTTTACTTCTGGTCCTATGCTGCAGGCTAAGAGATTGTACACCCTTTTAAGTTCTGTTTAGAAATATTTTATCCTTGAATGTGTTTATATAGGATTTGAAGCCTCAGACCTTTAGAAATGCTTATGATATACCAAGACGGAATCTTCTGGATCATTTAACAAGAATGAGATCTAATCTTTTAAAGAGCACTCGAAAATTTCTTAAAGGCCAGGATGAAGGTTAGAGTATGATTTTAAATATTTCTGTTTGTAAAATAAAACTTTTCTTTATAATTCTAAGGGAATGGTAACACGAATTTTATAGGCTAATAGTCTCATTGTTAATTCAAACAAGTGACGTAAAAGGAGAGAATTGTTCACACACACACACATATATGTATATATACATACATAATTACAAATTTAAAAAAATATTTTTTTTAAAAAAAGGGTGATTCATCCTTATTTTCTATCTTCCTTCTTTCTGTCACTACAGTTTCTTTCATTTTTAGCCTTCAGAAACAT